>NC_083683.1:49677500-50300000 GCF_033118175.1 Dama dama
TGTGTTTGAGCCATATTAATGTTGACTACGGGTACACATTGGTTTCCTCAGTGACTCAGCAGTAAAGAATCCTCCTGCAATGCAGTAGATGCAAGAGCTGTGGGTTCAATCCCTGAGCCTGAATGATCCCCTGGAGGAGAAAATGGCTACTCACTCCAGTATTCTTCCCTGGAAAATCCAATGGACAGAGGAGCCTGACAGGCTACAAAGAGTCTGACATGACTGAGCACAGCACAGACAAATGGAACATGATATGGGAAATCTGAAATCAATATGAGTACTCAAAACTGCCTCAGGACCTCACTGGGAGAAGGCCAGATTGGAAAAGGCCACTGAGCACAAACCTTCTTGGCCAGTTCTTACCTATCTGACTTCAGTGTGAAGGAGAAAATGTTCCTACTTCCAGCTCATTCAAAGTTTTGATAGGATATTTTTACCATCTCTGGATCAGTAGCCACACTATATTTTCCCTGTGAGTACTCTCAGGTCAAAGCTCATCTTTCAAGAACATGTAATTCTCCAAGTCAAAAGCAAGCAAATTCCCACATTCTTTACTAAATGTTCCTGGAAAACCATGACCCACACACTGGTTTCACAGTCCACAGTATGAAAAAAAGAAGATCAAATTGATTAAGATGATAGATTAAAACCAAATCATAGAATTTTTAAGCATTCTGGTTGCTTTATTCTTATTTTCATGTTTTTTAATTAAAAAACTTTTAATGTAGGCATAAATGCTTCTAAACCAGTGAGATTCAGGATGACAGGGTCATTTGCTATCTGCACATAGGTTGCCATATGATACCTTTACTGAGTATCCTCTATGTTAAAGGTGTTGATCTGTGAAAGGTATTATGAGGACTATATAGATACAGAAGACCCACTTGTGCTCTCAAGACTCACTATAAAGTCAGAGAAACAAAAACAGCAATAGTTCTGTTAAAGCGTTTTATCTTAGCATGAAAAGTCCACACCATGGAGTCATACCTCCCAGCTTTAAATCCCACTTTGACCATGTTATTAGTCTTTGAACTCTAGGACAAGTATATTGACTGCTCTGAGCCTCAGCTTCCTTACCTGTGAAATAGAGGAGATAAAAAATAGTTACCAACTTGATGAATTGTTTCAAGGTTAAAGAGTTCTTTTTACATGTAGTTCTAAATGGTAGTAAGAATTCAATAAATTTAGCTACCATTGTATAAACAGTATGAACAACGTTGTATCCATGTGAGGTATAATACAAAGAGCCATCTTTGCAAGCAATGACCCAGTTCAGTCTTTGGTCCTTTCTTGATAAAAAGATGAGATAGGTATGTAGATATATAGATAAATCATTAATAGATAAGAAAGAAAATAATCTAAAAGCACTAAATATCTTCACCCATTAGAGCTTGTTGTTCAGTCACTCAGTCCTGAACAACTCCTTTCAACCCCATGGACTTCAGCATGGCAGGCTTCCCTGTCCTTCACTATCTCCCAGAGTTTGCTCAAACTTATGTGCATTGAGTCGATGATGCCATACAACCATCTCATTCTCTGTTGCCCTCTTCTCTTCCTGCCCTCAATATTTCCCAGCATCAGCGTCTTTTCCAATGCATCTGCTCTTCACGTCAGGGGACCAATGGACCGGAGCATCAGCTTCAGCATCAGTCCTTCCAATGAATATCCAGGGTTGATTTCCTTTAGGATTGACTGGTTTGATCTCCTTGCTGTCCAAGGAACTCTCATGAGTCTTCTCCAGCACCACTGTTCAAAAGCATCAATTCTTCAGTGCTCAGCCTTCTTTATGGTCCAACTCTCACATCCATACATGACTACTGGAAAAACCATAGCTTTGACAACACAGACCTTTTTTGGCAAAGTGATGTCTCTGCTTTTGAATATTCTGTCTAAGTTTGTCATAGCTTTTCTTCCAAGGAGCAAGCATCTTTTGATTTCGCTTGAGTTTAAGGAAGGAAATATCTCTCATTCTCACATGAAGAAAAATGAGATTCCTTTTACTTGGAGCTGGTGCCTTTCTCCCTTTCCCCCAACTCCCTGAGAGTGCTCCTTGTCTGACTGCCTCCAATGGTGGAATGTTGCCTTGATCCTTCTTAGACTGAAGTGCTCTTCAGAGTAAGAATACTAAGGCCAGATCTAGTCTAATGCAAAAATAAACATGGGGATTTTTCAAGAAATTTACATAATTCTGACATAAAAAGCTCATTAAATCAGTATGTTTAAAAGAAGTGAATAATGCTCCTAAGTCAAGTGACACTTGCCAATTGTGCCAGAATGAACTATCATCTGTATTTTTAAAAAAGGCTTAAGTAGTAGAAATTATCACTCTGGATTAATTCATTTACTCATTCAAAAAAAATAATTGCTGAGCACTTATAACATGTCAGGTATAAGCATCAAAGATATAACAGTGAACAAATCCAATGAAAATCTTTTTTCTTTTTGTGAAATTAACATTGGCAATTCAATATCACTGGGACTGTTATGGGCTTAGGATCATGTTTTCAGTGCCATAGGGAATACAAACTATATAAAAACTGCTGGGTATTGATCTTGTTCCTTATAATCTTGGTTAGCCATGGAGTTGGAATGAAAATAAAACACACCTATGAAGTGGCTCATTGCAATATAAGGCAAAGCAATATAAAATAGAGTTTAAGGCAAAGCAAGGGGCTCAGGCAATCAGAGTTGAAAATACCTGAATAATCTTTGTACTCAGTAGGCATATTTGATAAATAAATCTTTCTTTAAGCAAGCAAAGAATTTATAAGCAATTATGTGGAATTTGAGAAAGACTGGGAAAATGGGATAATCAAAATAAGAGTGGTCAAAATAAGGTGGGTTATTTCTATCACTATTTATCTTATTTGTTTGCTCAACAAAATGATACTCTATCATTTGCTAAAATTTAAAACAAAATAGTACTTTGTGGCCCATGAAATTTGGTGTAACCCTATTATTTAAACTCATATTGGCAGTTACAGATTAATATCAGCCAGAACATTCAAATTGCACAAAATTGTATTTTATGTAGCCAAGTATAAGTGACTTCCAAATGCAGTGGATTTATGTCCAAGTTGAGACCATAACCAATTTGTAGAATTCCTGACACTAAATTTACTTGATTAAATTTTCCAGTCTCACCATTTTCCACTAATGGCTTCTAAACTACTTTATTCACATAGCTCAAAAAGCAATGATGACTATTGTGTCTTGAGGAGAGGGCAGGGTATAAGTGGGTTGTTGTTGTTTTTCTTTATTTTTTTGAGGGGGGCAGCTAAAGTCAGAGCTTCATTTCTAAGATTTATTTTCTTTTTCAAAAAGACACATAAACTCAGGAGGTAAATTCAAGTACCCTAGTTAGACTACCTCTAATGAGGAAATGGATAGGACTTGCTACATCGCTTTTTATTTTTGTTAAAAGTCAGCTCTGACAGATGGCAATATGGTTTATTATCAACAAGTCTAGGAAGTAGAATATTTTGAATCCATGATGTATCTGGTTTCCCTCCCTTTCCAATACCATGAAAAGCTTATTGCCTCCCGATACATCAAAATATCTATTTTAAACATTTTTGAGCATGCTATATTCTTCCAAGACATAGTCCCTTCATTTACTGCACTCATAGTCTATTGGCAGAAATAGGTACACTAATAACTTAAGATCATAATCAAAAGCACAACTTTTAGGTGTGACCTGATTTGAAATTAACCAACTTCTAGGTTCTAAGTCAAAAATATTGCATCCTGAGTAGAATTTCTCCTAAACACTTTTCTCTATGTAGTAACAAAATACATGACAGGAGTCAACAGTGAAATTATCATACTTAAAGTCCAAGTAATGAATATTGGCCTAAGAAATCCAACATTCAAATTAACAAAAAGGAAACTAGCATACATTTCAGAAGAAATATCTAGTAAACCAAGGAATACTCCACTTTCAGAGAGTAGGAACTTGTTCTTTATTTGAATATGGGCTAAATTTAATTGAGTTCAACCACAGTTACCCACAGATTTGATAATGCTAAACAAGTAGTCAGTGACCAAAGTCCCCATTCAGAGTAGCTTTTAAGCATATTTGGAGGTGAGCAAGAATTTGAGATAGAAACTAACCCATTGTCCAATAGACAGAACTGCTGCAGCCTCTGCAAAAAGTGAGATCTACAAAGTTTGCGGCAATAGATGGAGGGGCTTTCTTAAGATACAATTGTATCACAATCATAGTTTCAAAATAAATGTCACCACTGTAACTATATAAACTGTTGCCAAGTTACTCAAATGCTGGAAATTAGAGCTATGAAGGAAATGGTTAGAGATATAGCTATGGGGCCAGCAAACTTTGCTGTGGCCCTCAGTAGATTTTTGTATATGAGGGTCCTGTGACATTGGTGTGTTCTCCAGAAAAGCAATCTCTCCACTTCAACTTAGGAAAATTCTCTCATAAACAAGGCATTTTTCTCTAAGAACCAACCCCTGATCAAGTGTTTAGAATCCCATCCATATTTTTCTTAACCAGTTTTAAATAGTCACCATACATAAAATATATTCACTGACAGCCTAGTAATTCTCTAAACAATACCACCAAATCCTCCAACAGAACAAAATCTCTAACAGAGCCTCCTCATTTCTACAGACAGAATGCAAGCCCCTTGGAATGCCAACAGCTGTGACCAAAATGAAAATTTCTTCTAAAATTAGTGAGCTTCTATTATAATATCTTTGGACTATTGCAGGGGCCCTGGCTGCTCTTAAACACTTCCTCAGACAGTTAATATACTGACAGTTTTGCAAACTTTGTCCCTGGCAAAAGTCTCGTATGATTAATCCACTCAAAGCACTGCCCATATATATAAAAACAACACTGTTGACAGTAACTGCTAAATAGCAAGATTTTGGAATACTGAAGTGTGACAAACAACCTCTTCTACTTTGTGAACAAACAGCCTAGAAAAATTGGGGGTGGTGAAAATCAGGACTGTAAAAGTAAAAAGCAAGTAATGACATCCCACCTCTCACAGAACATTATATACATATGGTGCACCAAAGTAAGGTTTAAAGTAGGTCCAATAAGTGTGACCCATATGGAAAAATAATCTTTAAACCTGAAAAAAAGAAAAAACCTACCTTAGAGCATGTACAAAGCAACATCCTCACAAATATCTCTACAACTATATTTTACACTGTCAAGGATGGCTCTCAACTAAGGAGATTTCACACACAACTCTAAGGGGATATTTAGCAATGTCTGGAAATAGTTTTTGTTGTCACAGTGAAAGTAAAAGTGTTAGTCACTCAGTCGTGTGAAACTTTTCATTACCCCATGGACTGTGGCCCACCAGGCTCCTCTGTCCATGGAATTCTCCAGCCAAGAATACTGGAGTGGGTAGCCATTCCATTCTCCAGGGCATCTTCCAGACCCAGGGATCAAACTTGGGTTTCCTGTATTACAGGCAGATTCTTTACCATCTGAGCCATCAATCTTATACCTAAAGGAACTAGAAAAAGAACAAATAAAATCTAAAGTTAGTAGAAAGAAATCATAAAGATTAAAGCAGAAATAAACAAAAGATCAAAAGGACAATAGAAAAGATCAATGAAATTAAGAGCTGGTTTTTTGAAAAGATAGATAAGATTGATAAAACTTTCATCAAGAAAATAATAAAGAGAGCTCAAATTAACAAAACTATAAGTGAAGGAGGAGAAGTTACAGTTGACACTACAGAGATACAAAGGATCATAAGAGATTACCACAAATAATTATTATACAACAATAAAGGGGACAAATCTCAAGAAATGAATAAGTCCCCAGAAACCTACAGTCCTTAAGACTGAATCAGGAAGAAATAGAATATATGAACAGACTGATTATCAGTTAATTAATTACTGAATGGGTAATTTTAAAACTCCCAACAAATAAAAGTCCAAAATGGCTTCACAGATGAATTTCTACAAAACATTTAGAGAAAAAGAAAGAAATCAAAGGAATCCAAATCTGGAAGGGAGAAGTAAAGCTATCAGTGTTTGAGATGACATGATGCTATGTATAGGAGACTCCAAAGATGCTACTAAAAATACTAGAATAAATAATTTCAGTAAAGTTGCAGAATAAAAAGTTAATATACAAAAAAAAAAAGTTAATATACAGAAATCTGTTGCTTTCTATACACTAATAATCAGCTATTAGAAAGAGAAATTAAGAAAACTGTCATTTACAACTACATCAAAAGGAATAAAAATATTTAGGAATAAATCTAACCAAAGAGGAAAATGACTTGTACTCTTAAAACTATAAGACATTGATAAAATAAACCAAAGATGAAACTCAAACAAATGGAAAGATATATCATGCTCATGAATTGAAAGAATTAATATTGCTAAAATGGCCATACTACTCAGGGCAATCTATAGATTCAATGCAATTTCTATCAAAATACCAATGGGATTTTTTCACAGTAAAAGAAAAATAACTCTACAATTTGTATGATAACACAAAGTCAAAACAGTCTTGAGAAAGAACAAAGCTGAAGATAACATACACCTTGATTTCAAACTGTACTCCAAAGTGATGGTAATCAAAACAGTATGGTATTGGCCCAAGAAAAGATGCATAGATACACAGAACAGAATAGAGAGCCCGGGAATGAACCCACATGTACACGATCTATGACAAAGGAGATGAGAATATGCAATGGGGAAAAACCAGTCTTTTCAAAAATGCTATTGGGAAAACTGGACAGCTACATGAGAAAAAAATCAAACAGGACTACTCTCTGATACTTACATATGAAAACAAACTGAAAATGAATTAAAGACTTAAATGCGAAACCTAACACCATAAATATTCTAGAAGAAAACAGGTGGTAAGCTCTTTGACACTGGTCTTAGCAATATTTTTTAATATGTCTCTTGAGGCATGGGAAACAAAACCAAAATAAACAAATGGGATTAGAACATACTAAAAAGGTTTTGCACAGCAAAGGAAACTATCAACAAAACAGAAAGACAGCCTAGTGAATGAAATATTTGCAAATGATATATCCAATAAACAATTCATATCCAACATATATGCAAAGAACTCACAACTTGACATCAAAAAAACAAAAAAACTGAAAAATGGGCAGAGGACCTGAATAGACATTTTTCCCAAAGAAATCATACAGATACATGGGTCACAGGCACATGTAAAAATGTTCAACATCACTAGCCATCAGGGAAATGCAAATTAAAACTATAATGAGATACAACCTTACACCTGTCAGAATGGTTATTATCAAAAAGACAACAATAATAAGTGTTGGCAAGCAGGTGAAGAAAAAGGAACTCTAATACACTGTTGATGGCATTATAAACTGGAGTGGCCATTATGGAGATTTCTCAAAAAGTTTAAAGTAGACGTGACATATGATCCAGCAATTTCATTTCTGGATACTTACTTGAAGAAAACACAAACGCTGAGTTGAAAAGATATATGCACATCAATGTTCATTGCAGCATTATTTACAACAGTCAAGATAGGAAACAATCTAAATGTTCACTGATAGATGAATGGATAAAGAAGATTTGGAATGAAATATTACTCAGATTTAAAAGGAATGAAATCTTGCCATTTGGGACAACACAGATGAATCTAAAATATATTATGCTTAGTGAAATAGGTCACAAAGAAAAAAAGACAAATACCATATGATCTCACTTATATGAGGAACCTAGAAATCAAAACAAACAAAGAAAACAAAACAAAATGAAACAGACTCATAGAAACAGAGAACAAACAGGTAGTTGCTAAAGTGGAAAGGGATGGAGTGGACATAATACGTGAAGGGAATTAAGAGATACGAACCACCAGTTAGAAAATAGATAGGCCATGGGGAGGTAATATACAGCATAAGGTATATGGTCAATAATATTTTAATAACTTTGTATGGTTACTAGGTTTCTCTTGGTGATCATCTCATGATGTATGCAATTGTCAAATCACTATGTAGTAGATCTGAAATTAACATATTGTATACCAGCTATATTTCAATCAAAAATATTTTCCTAGCTCTGAACAAGGCAGGGACAAAATTTAGGACACTCCTAAAAAAAACTTCAAAATATAGCATGTGAAGAGCAAATAGATTTTAAATATGAAGTCTGCCAAGAGCTGATGAATGTCAATTTCCATAATGGAATAGAATGGTAAATGAAAATGAATAGAAGATGGCCAAAGAGCAATAGGATATGGCCAAAGAGAATGTTTAAAATGTAGGACATATGGGTCTACTCACCCATTATATTTGAAATCCTCAGAATGTATTAAAACTAGTTATCTAACAGAAATACTATGAAATTAATGTCTCTTTTCCTTCCACCCAAAATTTAAAATAACTTTTGAATAGCCAATAAAAAAGGTCCATCAAGTGCCAGATCAATCAGTCAGCAACATTTATTTAGCTAACACTGTACAAAGAACTTTATATTATGCAATGAAAAAGGATTAGAAACAGCTCCTTTGAGTTGCTTACAATCTGTTTGGGAATAAATAAATGGTAACATATGAAAACAATTTTAGGACATTTACTTTACAAAGCAACATTTTACTGAGTGCCTCTATAAACACTACTTTATACTCTGGGACATTTTAAAATAATACAGTTTCCCTTTGTTGGTGTAGGAATAGCTGAATATCATAGAAATCTACTAAAATTTACTGCCCCCAAATCAGCCAGCTAAACCAGTTACAAACAATTGAATGCAGACTTATTTGGAGCACATAAGGGTAGTTAGTTAAATAGCTTACTCTTCTAAAATAATTCCTCATGTGTTATCTTTTCAGAAAAGGGAAATTTCATGGCTGGATTTCATAAAAATATCTGTACCACCACAAAAATGTCACAAAATAGAAAATCAACATTCTTTCTTCCCTCTAGTCTCAGATTATAATCAGATTCATATATGCATCGGGCAGTGGCACCTTTGAGAGGCAGTGGGTGGAAACAAACACCCTCATGAGGGTTGGGGGACCCAAACCACAGGCTAAAGTCTGTGTCTCCTTTTGTGCTGAGTCTAATGCCAAATATATCCTAGAAATGGAAAAACACTGTCATTTGTACATATTTATCCAGTATTTTTGAAGGCAAGAAAAGAGTCTGAGGGTAGTTCTTAGAACTTTTGACTGAGTTCAGAAATAGTTATGAATGTAGACAAAACAGAAATATGCTTTTATTCATTGTGTGGAAAAATTATCTCAAGCATCTGACTGGGCAAAGATAGCTAGAAATATTAGATACATGCCAAATATACCTGAAATAAGTTCTACTTAAACTTCATATGCTGTTTTCTAAAGGAATAAAATTGCTAGTTGCCAATAATGGAAATAAGAATTCTGTAAATGGTCAGAATTTCACCCCTCTCTTTAAGGTTTGAGTCTTCTTTACAACTCAATGACAATTAAAAAAAAAAAAAAGCCTATTTTAAAAATTGGTTGTAAGCTGCCATTTCTACTTAATGTCACACAGGCATCTTAAATACAAGTGTGTGTTAGTAGCTCAGTCATGTCCTACTGTTTGCAACCCCGTGGACTATAGCCTGCCAGGCTCCTCTGTCCGTGAAATTCTCCAGGCAAGAATACCGGAGTGGGTAGCCACTCCCTTCTCAGGGATTGAACCCAAGTCTCCTGCATTGCAGGCAGATTCTTTACCATTTGAGCCAGCAGAGAAGCAGCCAAGCCCAAAGTATGCACAACTGAACTGTTTCTTTGCTGTATCTGTTCTTCTACTCCCAAGAAATCACAATAATGCTCTCCTTATCCAGTTAAAAACACTGGGACTGTCCTTGACTCTCCTCTACTCAGCATTGCATCTACTTCATGAAAAACTGATTCTAGCTCCTTACACTCACAGATCTACCCCACTTCTTCATATTTTCTAATATTACTTTAGTCCCCAATGGTGCCTTTTGTCCTTTTGGGCTACCTTTAGCCCTCTTTCACCACGTCATCAGAGTGACCTTTCTAAAATGCAAATACATATGTATGACTTTCAAGTTTGAAAAACTAAAATAAGGATTATTTCTGCTGCCACTATGGCAATTCCTATTTCGGGAAATGAGAATATAAATGTCAAGGATATACAATAGCAACTGAACCACTTACTATACCTGTTAACCACAGTTATTTAACTCCGCTAACAACCATATGTAACCCTGATGAAGTATTCATAAATCGAATCACCACTGTCATGATAGAGTTCCTCCATACTGCTACCTATTCCAGTATTCTGGCTGGAAATTTCCATGGACAGAGGAGTGTGGCAGGCTACAGTCTATGGGGTCTCAAAGAATTGGACATGACTGAGGAACTTTCACTTTCCTTTTTCAAGAGCAACAAAAACTAAAATATCTAAAAATCACCTTTTTAAAACATATGGGAATTAAATGAGAGCTATATCACAGTTCAAGATAATATTAATTTATAAAGTTAAAAGTTTAATGCAATTATAATCAAATCAAGATTCAGATAGAATTTTCTTAGTAACTTGATGAAATGCTTCAAAGTTAATAAGATAAATTGAATACATTTGGAACAACTCAAAAAATTTCTTACTCTCCTCAGTTTATTTTTCAAAAATTCCTAGGCTGGGTTTTAAGTCCCTTGCCTCATGGATCTTCCTGGAATCTTCACACTTTTAACAGCTCATCATTTCTGTACCTCTCTCCCACTGAGGAGGTTGAAATCAAGGACAGGATCATTCATAATTTTTACCACCCAGCATGAGCAACCATACCCACAGAGTGATGATTAACAGACCCATGTCACCCTGCAAGCCGGGCAGCAGTGCCAAGCTATAGAATTCTCTTTGTCCTGCCCTCATTTCCATTTTGGTCAATGATCAAATAAATTTGTACATGATACACTGGGTATTTTGTGAATGGAAACTCTGCGAAGAATAAATAAATTGGTAGAAGCACAAATGCTTCTTTCTAGAAACACAGATGAACACATGCTTAGTCATTCAGTCATGTCTGAGTCTTTCCAATCCCATGGACTGTAGCCCACCAGGCTCCTCTGTCCATGTGGATTCTCCAGGCAAGAATACTGGAGTGGGTTGCCACTCCCTCCTTCAGGGCATCTTCTCAACCCAGGGGTCAAACCCAGGTCTCCCGCATTGCAGGCGTATTCTTACCATCTGAGCCTCACAGATGCACAGTCCTCCACCAATAAAGATTAGAGAACACAGGTAGGAAGAGATTTTTGAGAACATACTTGGAAGCTACACAGTGAAGTGGTCTCCAAACTCTCAAACAAGGTGACTTTATGTAGTCTAAATGATTGTAGATTCATTTTGAAAAGCAATGGAAGATACTGTGTTTCCAACTATAGAAACGATCTTCAGGTTTCCATGGGTTATATTTTGTTTGGATTAAAATCACCTAATGTTTGGCTTTCATTTCAGATTTCTATAAAATCAGTTTGACTATGTCATCTTTTTAAAGCAAAAATATAACTTTGTATCACTACACAGTAGACTCCCTGAGTCTTGGGAAAATTAAACTTTGCCCTGAAACTTCATAGCATGTCAGGACTGGACTAGATTCAAAGCCAGACAAGAACTTGGCCTTCAGACTTTCCCATAACTGTGCGAATAGCAAAGTTGTGGCTAAATGTAGACAAATAGTCAAGGCACTTTTTCTGTTAGTACACGTCACTGTTTTCTGGAAGGTTCTCAAATGTCAAGATATGCCATCCAGGAGTTACTCTATCAAATAAATTTTCCTTGAAGATCCTATCAGAACATCAAGATGTGGCAGTGTAAGACATCAGTTAAAAACAGAATATGAAAGGCTTTCCAAATAAAGAAATTAGACAATCTGTATCTTAAAACATTTCTTCCTTTCTTTGTCTTTCTCTCTTTCTCATCCATTTATAAATATGCATTGTGTGCATGCTCAGTCACTCAGTGCTGTCCAACTCTTTGCAGCCCCATGGACTTCGTAGCCCGCCAGGCTCCTCTGTCCACAAAATTTTCCAGGAAACTATATTGGATGTGTTGTCATTTCCTACTCCAGGGGACCTTCCCAACCAATGGACTGAACATTCATCTCTTGCATCGCCCACACTGGTTGGGGGATTTTTTACCACTGCACCATCTGGAAGCTCATAAATGTGCATATCTTGGCACTAATAATGCAGCAAAATACAATGGAGGTATATAGATTAAAGGACTTTCCTGGTAGCTCAGCTGGTAAAGAATCTGCCTGTAATTCAGGAGACCCTGGTTTGATTCCTGGGTCTGGAAGGTCCCCTGGAGAAGGGATAGGCTACCCACTCCAGTATTCTTGGGCTTCCCTGGTGGCTCAGACGGTAAAGAATCCACTTGCAATGAGTTCGATCCCTAGCTTGGGAAGATCCCCTGGATGAGGGCATGGCAACCCACTCCAATATTCCAGTATTCTTGCCTTGAGAATCCCCATGGACAGAGGAGCCCGACGGGCTACAGCCAATGGGGTCGCAAAGAGTTGGACACAACTGAGCGACTAAGCACGCATACACATAGACACACATAGATTAAAACTCTAACATAAAAAAATAGATCATCTTCATTTTAGACATAGATGAAATTTGCCCTTTTAGAAGAAAAGTTCAAGCAATGGGTCATTGATATTTTTTCACTATAGCCCAGGGCCATTATTCATAAGTGATGATAAACCATAAGAATGTGGGCATCTTCAAACATGTAGGTACCAGTCTGCAAGCCTCACACAACAATGCTACTTCCTATAAAGATTTCTACACACAAACAAATTCCCCTGCATGCCATGAGGATTGCTACAGAGAGAGACAACCTATAATTACACTTTCAATAAATGCAAACGCACAAAATAGTTTCAAAACCGTCACCATGGATTTCAGGAATATCTTTTGGTTTACCAAATACATAGTTGACTAGTTTGAACTTGGCTTTAAAAATCAAAATAAATGCTAAATCCCTGATATGTTTTTAGAAGAAAATGCCAATAGCATCATGGGGTGCTGATAATGAACACTATGAAAGAAAGTGGAGCGCTAGAGACTAAAATTTTCCATCCCTACTTCCACCCTTAATAAATCATTTTGTCTTCAGACTGTATGAATAACCCAAGTATCAACTGGAATCAACTCTCTCCCTGATTCAAATATCCATCCCATGGCTTGTGGGAAACCAAAGGCCACTTCAAAAGTTCTAGACATTTGGGGAAATGGGAGATGGGGAAGGGCTTCCTGGGCTCTGAATGCCTGTTTCAACTTAATGCGTCTGCTTATGGCTCTTCCTATTCACGCTGGCCCTGTTCTCCCAAACTTTGTCCTGGCACCTCAAATGTGACAATCAGCAAAGCACTGTCTGGGCCCCCATCTGGGACCAGGGGAACAAACCTGGAGGCCATCAATCAGGAATTTAATTCATCAGCCTAAAAAATTAGAATGAAGTCTTTCCCATAATTTTCCATCCAAAAACAAAAGGAGGTCCATAATGCATGAATGTTTATAACAGGTGTCACTAAAATTTGAGGAGTTGAAATAATCTACAATTTCAGAAACAGGAACAACTTCATTCAATAATAAGCACTCTTGTTCTTAAGAATCTGCAGGTACCTTGACACTCCATCTTTCACTCACTGCTTTTACCCTTGGAGGTTTCCCAGCACTACATCCTCTCCCCAGATGCTCTCCTCTCTCTCCTGCCATTTCTCGTCCCCTACCCTTCCTTTCTTTTTGCCTTTTCATACTGTTCATGGGGTTCTCAAGGCAAGAATACTGAAGTGGCTTGCCATTCTCTTCTCCAGGTGACCACATTTTGTCAGAACTCTCCACCATGATCCGTCTTTCTTGGGTGGCCCTACATGGCATGGCTCATAGTTTCACTGAGTTAGACAAGGCTGTGGTCCATGTGATCAGTTTGGTTAGTTTTCTATGATTGCGATTTTCATTCTGTCTACTCTCTGATGAATAAGGATAAGAGGCTTCTGGTAGCCTCCTGATGAGAGAGACTTCGACTGTGGAGGAAACTGGGTCTTGTTCTGATGGGCGGGGCCATGCTCAGTAAATCTTTAATCCAATTTTCTGTTGATGGGCAGGGCTGTGTTCCCTCCCTGTTGTTTGACCTGAGGCCAAACTGTTGGCCTGCACTGGAGACTCCTGGACACTCCCAGGCAAATCTGGGTCAGTCTCTTGTAGGGACACTGCCTTTTCTCCTGGCTCCTGGTGCACACAAGTTTTGTTTGTGCCCACCAACAGTCTGTTTCCCCGTTGTGTGGAAGTTCTGTAAGCAAAATCCATTGGCCCCCAAAGTCAAATTCACAGGGGGTTCTCAGTCCCTTTGCCAGATCCCCAGGTTGGGAAATCTGTTGTGGGTCCTAGAACTTTCTTAACAGTGTGAGAATTTCTTTGGTATCATTGTTCTGCAGTTTGTGGGTCATCTGCTCAGTGGCTCTATGGTGGGGCTAATGGCAACTTCCTCCAAGAGGGCTTATGCCACATGCTGCATGACCCAGGTGTGCTGCAGCCAGAGCCCCTGTCCCATGGCAGGTCCCTGCTGACCCGTGCCTCTGGAGGAGACACTAAGACACTAAAAGACAGGTCTGGCTCAGTCTCTGTACTGTCTTTGGGTCCTGGTGTGCCCAAGGTTTTGTTTGAGCCCTCCGAGCATCTCTGGCGGGTATGGGGTTTGATTCTAAACATGATTTCCCACCTCCTACCATCTTGTTTATCTTCTCCTTTGCCCTGGGACATGGGGTATCTTTTTTTGGTAGGATCCAACATTCTCCTGTCAATGGTTGTTCAGCAGAGAGTTGAAAAGTCAAAAAAAATATGACACTGAAAGATGAACTCTCCAGGTCGATAGGTGCCCAATATGCTGAGTGGAGAAATAACTCCAGAAAAACTAGAGATGGAGCCAAACCAAAAACAATGCCCACTTGTGGATGTGACTGGTGATGGAAGTAAAGTCTGATGCTGTAAAGAACAATATTGCATAAGAACCTGATATGTTAGGTCCAAGAATCAAGGTAAATTGAAAGTGGTCAAACAGAAGATGGCAAGAGTGAACATCCACATTTTAGGAATCAGAACTAAAATGGACTGGAATGGGCAAATTTAATTCAGATGACCATTATATCTACACTGTAGGCAAAAATCCCTTAGAAGAAATGGAGTAGCCATCATAGTCAACAAGAGTCCAAAATGCAGTACTTGAGTACACTGTCAAAAATAATAGAATGATCTCTGTTCATTTCCAGTATCTCTGTTCATTCAGTATCACAGTAATCCAAGTCTATGCCCCAACCACTAATGCTGAAGAAGCTAAAGTTGAATGGTTCCATGAGGACCTACGAGACCTAGAAGTAACACCCAAAAAAGATATCCTTTTCATCATAGGGTACTGGAATGCAAAAGTAGAAAGTCAAGAGATACCTGGAGTAACAGGCAAGTTTGGCCTTGGAGTACAAAATGAAGCAGGGCAAAGGCTAAAAGAGTTTTGCCAAGAGAATACACGGGTCATAGAAAATACTCTCTTCCAATGACATAAGAGATGACTACACATGGACATCACCAGATGGTCAATACCAAAATCAGACTGATCATATTCTTTGCAGCCAAAGATGGAGAAGCTCTATATAGTCAGCAAAAACAAGACCAGGAGCTGACTGTGGCTCAGATCATGAACTCATTATTGCAAAATTCAGATTTAAATTGAAGAAAGTAGGAAAACCACTAGACCATGCAAGTATGACCTAAATCAAATCCCTTACTATTATACAGTGGAAATGATAGTTTCCAGGCATTAGATATGATGGATAGAGTGCCTGAAGAACTATGGACAGAGGTTTGTGACAATGTACAGGAGGCAGTGATCAAGCCTATTCCCAAGAAAAACAAATGCAAAAAGGCAAAATAGTTGTCTGAGGAGGTCTTACAAATAGCTGAAAAAAGAAAAGAAATGAAAGGCAAAGGAGAAAAGGAAAGGTATACCCATCCAAATGCAAAGTTCCAAAGACTAGCACAGAGAGATAAGAAAGCCTTCGTTCAGTGATCAATGCAAAGAAATAGAGGAAAACAATAGAATGGGAAAGACGAGATCTCTTCAAGAAAATTAGAGATACCAAGGGAATATTTTATGCAAAGATGAGCACAATAAAGGACAGAAATAGTATGGATCTAACAGAAAGAGAAGATATTAAAAAGAGGTGGCAAGAATACACAGAAGAACTATACAAAAAAGATCTTCAACACCCAGGCAACCATGATGGTGTGATCACTCACCTAGAGCCAGACATCCTAGAGTCCAAAGTCAAGTGGACCTTAGGAAGCATCATTACTTACAAAGCTAGTGGAGGTGATGGAATTCCAGCTGAGCTATTTCAAGCCCTAAAAGATGAAGCTGTGAAAGTGCTGCACTCAATACACCAACAAATTTGGAAAATTCAGCAGCACTGGAAAAGGTCAGCTTTCATTTCAATCCAAAAGAAAGGCAATGCCAAAGAATGCTCAAACCACTACAAAATTGCACTCATCTCACATGCTAGCAAAGTAATGCTCAAAATTCTCCAAGTGAGGCTTCAACACTACATCAACTGAGAACTCCCAGATGTTCATGCTGGATTTAGAAAAGGCAGAGGAACCAGAGGTCAAATCCATTCATTGGATCATTGAAAAAACAATTGAGTTCCAGAATAATATCTACTTCTGCTTTACTGACTACACCAAAGACTTTGACTGTGTAGATCACAACAAACTGTGGAACATTCTTAAAGAGATGGGAGTACCAGACCACCTTACCTGACTCCTGAGAAATCTATATGCAGGTCAAGAAGCAACAGTTAGAACCAAACATGGAATAATGGACTGGTTCCAAATTGGGAAAGGAGTGCATCAAGGCCGTATATTGTCACCCTGTTTATTAACTTATATGCAGAGTACATCATGCAAAATGCCAGGCTGCATGAAGCACAAGCTGAAATCAAGATTGCCGGGAGAAACATTAATAACCTCAGATATGCAGATAACACCACCCTTATGGCAGAAAATGAAGAGGAACTAAAGCGCCTCTTGATGAAAGTGAAAGAGGAGAGTAAAAAAGCTTGCTTAAAACTCAACATTCAAAAAACGAACATCATGTCATCTGGTTTCATTACTTCATGGCAAATAGATAGGGAAATAATGGAAACAGTGAGAGACTTTATTCTCTTGGGCTCCAAAATCAGTGAAGTTAGTGACTGCAGCCATGAAAGGAAAAAAAGCTATGACCAACCTAGACAGCATATTAAAAAGTAGAGAACAACAAAGGTCCATCTAGTCAAAGCTATGATTTTTCCAGTAGTCATGTATGGATGTGAGAGTTGGACTATAAAGAAAGCTGAGTGTCAAGAATTGTTGCTTTTGAACTACGGTGTTGGAAAAGACTCTTGAGAGTCCCTTGTACTGCAAGGAGGTCAAACCAGTCAATCCTGAAGGAGATCAGTTGTGGATATTCATTGGAAGGACTGATGCTGAAGCTGAAACTCCAATACTTTGGCCACCTGATGCGAAGAGCTGACTCATTTGAAAAGACCCTGATGCTGGGAAAGATTGAAGGGAGGAGAAGGGATGACAGAGGATGAGAATGTTTAATGGCATTACCAACTTGATGGACATGAGTTTGAGCAAGCTCCAATAGTTGTTGATGGACAGGAAAGCCTGGCATGCTGTAGTCCATGGTGTTGCAAAGAGTCAGACACAACTGAGTGAACTGAACTGAACCGAACCCTTCCGTTCCTCAGTTCAGATCAGTCGCTCGGTCGTATCCGACTCTTTACAGTCCCACGAATCGCAGCATGCCAGGCCTCCCTCTCCATCACCAACTCCCGGAGTCTACTCAAACTCACGCCCATCGAGTCCGTGATGCCATCCAGCCATCTCATCCTCTGGCGTCCCCTTCTCCTCCTGCCCCCAATCCCTCCCAGCATCAGGGTCTTTTCCAATGAATCAACTCTTCGCATCAGGTGGCCAATGTATTGGGAGTTTCAGCTTCAACATCAGTCCTTCCAATGAACATCCAGGACTGATCTCCTTCAGGATGGACTGGTTGGATCTCCTTGCAGTCCAAGGGACTCTCAAGAATCTTCTCCAACACCACAGTTCAAAAGCATCAATTTTTCGGCACTCAGCTTTCTTCACAGTCCAACTCTCACATCCATAAATGACCACTGGAAAAATCATAGCCTTGACCAGATGGACCTTTGTTGGCAAAGTAATATCTCTGCTTTTTAACATGCTGTCTAGGTTGGTTATAACTTTCCTTCCAAGGAGTAAGCGTCTTTTAATTTCATGGCTGCAATCACCATCTGCAGTGATTTTGGAGCCCAAAAAAATAAAGTCTGACACTGTGTCCACTGTCTCCCCAACTATTTCACATGAGGTGATGGGACCAGATGCCATGATCTTAGTTTTCTGAATGTTAAGCTTTAAGCCAACTTTCCTACATCTCCCCAGTTCCAGTTCAGCGCTCTACTTGTCCAACCTTCAAATTAGTTCTAAGATCACCTTAGAATATGCAGACATAATATGGTGCCCAGGAGAAGGAGACATATCTTTGAGTAATATAATCCACATTCCTCTACAGTCAATTAGGATTAGGGTTTGTTTTTGGTCTTCACCATTTCCCCCATTTACATTATAGCCATATTTGTTTGTCAAGATAATTTACACAGGATTTGAAACTCTCGAGAAACAAGTTGTTTGTGTTTTGCATATTATAACTTCCTTAGAATATGATATTCAAAATTAATCCAAATATTCAAAGTAATCTTAGGGAGCCAGATCTCTCTTTTTGTGTCCGCATTTGTTCAATCCTGAAAGGACCATCTTATAAACAGCCAAGCGTTTAAGTTTGCTTGTAATATTGCCCTGACTTCTCCACACAGTGAGCCAGACCATTGCAGTGATTGGAAGCATATTCTCAAATGCAGCTATCTCCAAGTTGTATCGATACAAAACCTATAAGCAAAGTGGGAATGGTCTTCACCTGAGTGAATTGTAACAATTAAGAAAATAAAATTCTAGTCTAACCTCCAATTGACTTTTACTAGTACATAAATGTAGGAGAAGGCAATGGCAACCCACTTCAGTACTCTTGCCTGGAAAATCCCATGGACAGAGGAGCCTGGTAGGGGTCCATGGGGTCGCGAAGAGTTGGACAGGACTGAGCGACTTCACTTTCACTTTTCACTTTTATGCATTGGAGAAGGAAATGGCAACTCACTCCGGTGTTCTTGCCTGGAGAATCCCAGGGACGGAGGAGCCTGGTAGGCTGCCGTCTATGGGGTCACACAGAGTCGGACACGACTGAAGTGACTTAGCTGCAGCAGTAGCAGTACATAAATGTTACCCTAAGGCCTTTCTCTTCCAAACTGGGTTTTTTTTTTTTTTTTTGGCTTTCTATAGGTGAGGAAGCATTAATTTGCTGACAAATCTTGTACTTACATACTGTATTACTGTATTTCTATTTTGCAGTCAGGTGATAAATGATGCTTAAGTAGATGAGGCAGAATCTTTCCTTCTCAAACATTATTTATCTGGAGTCTTACAGATACTAGAATCCAGTTCTCAAATATGAAGTGAGTCTAACTCATTCACACTTTTACACACAACAATTTTAAGTTGGGGTTATTATTCTAATAATATCAGTTTGGGGTGAGTTTAACAATTTTTTTTTTAAAAAAAAGAAAGGAAGATGTATTTTTGCTAAGGAGGAAAAGAGTTCCCAGGTTTACTTTTTCTTGTTATCCAGTCAAAGCCATGTTTCTGGCTAAAGGTGTCTCTTACTCACTTTGTTTTTCGATTCATCGTTTAGAGGTGCCTAGAGCCAGAGATGATTGCTAAAGGCTTATTCCATCCAGCCCTATGATTCATCAATCCTAAGAGTCCACACTTTGTAATTATAACATAATGGAAGATATTATTTTATGAAAGGAGAAGCTGTGACTTGTCCAAAAAAGGAAATATAGTTTATAGTAAATAGAAGATGAATTAGAATATGTTAACAAACATTCTTATTTTCATATGAACAGGATTGGAATGAGTCATTTTAGATGATAAAAAGACAGACTAAAAGTTTATTATTTAAAACATTTGGTTTATTCTTCATGAATAAATTACCCTAAATTATGTGGTTTTGTTTTTAGAAAATTAAGTTTTGAATAGGAAGGTTTAACTATTTCAATATGAACTAACTCATTCTTTCAATATGAACTAACTCATTTTAGTTACTGAACAAACATGTATATTTTCATTTTCTTTTTAAAGTTGATATATTTCCACCTCACTAACAGAGGTAGAAGCATATTATTATTGTTATATGACATATATTATTATAATATAATATATTATATAGTATATATTACTAGGGTAATATAAACACAAGCATTTTAAAAAATGCAATTGCTTTGCCAATATGATGAGTAGTTAAATTTGAAACTTAGATTCTTTGTGAACCAACAGACTTACAGTAATTGTGCTGTATTTTTCCATCACAGACAAGAGCATTTTGGACTGTGTTATGAATTCAGAGCCCAGGGAATTCCAATGAGATAATGTCATTGACCTTGAGTACAAATAATCAGCAATGAATATTGTAATATGACAATGTGAAAGTTACAAGGAGTTTATTCTCAGACTCCATCAGAAAACCTGCTAAATAAATAATAGGAGGAGATATAGTGTGAACTAAGAGAGCAGAACTTTAAGGCATGTTTCCCAAAATAGAAAGTTTCCTAAATAACTCTAAGAGATCAAGTGTGAGCTGTCATGCTTAACTGGTACTAAATTAGTTCAGCATGTGAGCATTTATCATGTACCCATCAGCTCTGCATCACTTATGTGACCAAAGATAAACGTCAGCTTTCAGCTCAGTGGTATTCATTTAGTTTCCTCTTGCCTATCATTTGCCTATCATTTAAGTCCACAGATTTTCCCACCATTGCAAAAGTATGCAGCTTCATCAGAAATGGCCCTGTTTCTGCTAGCTACATGCTCCACTGTGAAAAAGAGAACAGTGCCTGCTCTCTAAAAGGGGCAAGGCCTTAGGAGAAAAGAATCATCAGCGTCACATTATGTATATTTACACCCTGCCAAAAAAACCCCTCGATACTTGTCAAAAATTCAATTGCAATTAAAGAAAGCAGAAGAAAATCAATCTCTGTCTGCTAACTGACCTGAGGCAACTAATTTCTGTACATGTTCATTTTGTTAAAACATGCAAGCAAAGAGCTATTGGAGGCCATATGCCATTTGTTATGAAAAGCACATTCCTTTAGTCTTGGTAACAAAAGCCATATGGCTTTCTGAAAGTTAATTATATCATAAATATGCTGTAATAGTGGGGAGTGTGGTCTAGCAATTGCTGGAAGAAACTTCGAGACCTGGCTTTCAGTCAATTTCTCAATAGATTCCATTCAGAACCTCGGGAAAGTCACAGGCCCATTGTGCTTTAGTTTCCCAATATTCAAAGTGAGACCAAAATAACGGGGCACCTAAAGGAGAGAAGAAAACTGAAATGTTCTCCTGCTTAAAGGTAAAATAATATGGCAAACCATAATTCAGGTCAATAAGACAGTGAAAGATTTCCTGAAATATTAGCTAGTTAATAAAACAGTCTCTTCCTCCTTCCCATGCTTCCTGCCTGCCATTGCTGAGTGATCTTTCTGGAAAATAAATTGGATTTATAAACTCCATTCCCAAATGTTACATACAAACTAGCACAAGAACTCTATAAATGGCCCTTTACAGCCTGCCCTAGCCTTCTGTCCGTACTCATCTGCTGACAGTGTCTCTAGCACAGAGACACCAGGTCCCCAGACAGGGGAGGTAGCCCTCATTTACATCTCTGCGTATTTCAAAGTCTGCTCCCCATGCAGAGGAAGTCCTTCCTTCTCATCTGTACTTAACTGCCATGCATATGCAAAGACCCAGACCATTGCCCCCCAGATGCCGTCTTTGACTTCCTCAGACCAGTGGTAGTTCCTTGCTCTGAGTTACAATGACCATAAAGAATCTGCCTGCAATGCAGGAGACCCAGGTTTGGTCACTGGGTCGGAAAGATCCCCTGGAGAAGGGAATGGCTGGCTACCCATTTCAGTGTTCTCGCCTGGAGAATCCCATGGACAGAGGAGCCTGGCAAGATACAGTCAATGGGGTTGCAAAGAGTGGGACATGACTGAGTGGGTAACACTTTCACTACTATAATAACATTTACCATTTATTACATTGTATAGTAATTATCTGTAAACACATCTCTCCACCAGCATGTTGGGTTCCTGAAGGCAAGAGTCTGAGCCCTGGCAAGTAGTAGCTACTCAATAATTATTGTTTATTGTCCACTTTTAAAGAGACAACTGACTGTTTTACCTCAAGGGTCTAGTGTTTCCAGGTTCATTTCAGCCTTTCAACCCTCCATCTGCAACATTTTATAACAGTTAGAAAATGATCCCCAGGAACTTGTAGTGTTCCTAAGTGCCAATGACAGACTTTTATACTGTGCTATCCTTTTGATGCAAGGAAATGAAATAATTTTAGAAAGTTCTTCAACAAGGATTAAAGCCAAGAGTGTTTCTAGTTCAACATCAGCTAACAGCTAACCAGAAAATTAAAATTAAACAAGTTCTCATTCTTCAAGCATTTGAATTAATCATGGTTTTATGGAATTTTAATCTAGCATGGAGGCTGAAATTAAACAAGAGAGCCAACAAGTCCAAAAGACAATTACCTCTCCATCTGATGTAACCAAACTGGATAGAGTTGTGTGTGGCATAATAGTAATAACTGTAAATTACCTAACATTAAATTCTCATGCCCTTGATACAGAACATTATTCTAATGGCATAGTTTGATTTTGCTTCTGGTATACACTTTAAGGAGACAGAAAAACCTCTGTCTGATCCCACAGGATTTGGATTTTATAGAAAAGTAGGTGTCTGAAACAGCCTCTTTCAGGAACTAAATCATCTCCACATGTGCTATGAGTATCAAAAAACAAGAACATTAAAGTCTGTGATGTGGGCACGTAACTTAGAGCAAAACCAAAGGAATGGATGAAAGTCAAAGAGGACACAGGGCAAAGAGGACAGAGGGCAAAGAGTCTGACTTACAAATTTGTTGGGAGCTATTTTGTAGTAAACAAGCTTTAGGATCTGATTTGAGGGCAAGGCAACTGGGAAATAATAATGATAATAACAAAGATAAGAGGGAATCATTGAGTTGAGCTCCAAAACTTAAATTTTCTCAAAATTGCTTCCAAATGGTTAAGAATGCCTTTCTATTTACAGTATTTTCAGAAGCTAAATACAAAATCATCTATTAGCTTATGGGGTGATTTTTCAAAAGGATGCCATCTTCATTTTAAATTGTCATTGCTGATACTAACCCTTTGATGTTCATGATACCTGCCTGGGAGCCAGCACACACTAACTGTATCAGAATGTCAGAAACTATCACTAGAACCTGGCCCCTCGGAGGGCCATGTGTATACCCATGAATCATGGGTATACAGCCAGTCTGTGCTTTGACATCCACTTTCTTCCAGAAGGAGCATACTAACCAAGTGTCTGAAGGTTCTCTCTTTTCTTCTTTCTGAGTCTAGAGACTGAAGTCGGGGAACTACTTCAGCGGAGGAGAAGAATGGAAAATACTGAAGGGGAAAAGAAGACAGAAATTCTTGATTTTATAAATCCTTTTCATCTTACTAGAAACAGACCCAGACTAGGACTCAGAAGACTAGTGGCAGATCCTCAAGCCTGCCTCTTTGCTAAGTTAATGAATCTCTCTGTCCCTCAGTTTCTGTCAGCCTTCTACTTTCTGAATAGAATATTGAGTATGAAGAACCATATTAGCTACATATGAATGTATTTAAGAGGTTATTATACAAACAAAATGATTCCAAATAATCATTTTTTATTACCAAATCATGCACTCATTCATTCATTTGACAACTTCTTTTGAATGCCCACTATGTGTCAAACACTGGGTGCTGAAATTTAAAGGTGAGCAAAACATAGTCCCTATCCTCCTGGAATTTAAGGTCAAATTAGGAAAGCAAGGATTTCCTAAATAATCACACGGAGAATTACAAGCTGTTACATATAGAATTACAACACATACTTATCATGATTCAGAAAATACTGTATTTTCAGTATCAAATGTTCCTGTTTGTTCTTTAACCTGTTTATCAGTCAGCTTTAATCCTCAAGTGATTCTTCAAGAAAACTTTTCCAACATAGTGTGTTGTTTGTCAGTTAAGGCTTTCAGATAATGATTAGAATTGAGATTTCAGGGTAGAACCAATTCTCCACTTAGTGAAACAGAAGAAATGTTGGTATAAATTTAAGATAGGAAGTCAAGACCTAAAAGAACTTCCTTGGAAGGCCCTAGCCCATGTTTACAGAATATCTCTTTCAGTCTTTATAATATAAAGATCCTACGTCTGTGGCGATAGCAACGCATTTACTAGGTACTTAGGTACTTTCCAAGCACTTTATAAATATTAGCTCATTTAATCATCACAATAATCCTCTGAGGTAGGTATTAGCACTGGTGGTGGTTTTATCCCCATTTTACAGATGAGGAAACTTCATCTGTAAAGGATTAAATATCTTTGAAAGTGAAAGTGAAGTCCCTCAGCCATGTCCGACTCTTTGCGACCCCATGGACAGTAGCCTACCAGGCTCCGCGGTCCACGGGATTTTCCAGGCAAGAATACTAGAGTGGGCTGCCATTTCCTTCTCCAAGTGATCTTCCCAACCCAGGGATTGAACCCGGGTCTCCTGCATTGCAGACAGACACTTTACTGTCTGAGCCACTGATTAAATACCTCACCTACTGTCACACAGCCAGTAGGCAGAGCCAAGATTCAAACCCAGTCTAAGCTCTCATCCACCATGGTGCACCCTCTCATTTATACAGAGGGTCCCCTGAAACATGTTGAAAACTGTTTTTTTGGTTCACTAATTTAGACGGCATGTTCAAAAATCTGTCTCTACTTTCTCACACGTTCTTCTAGTGACTTTACCACTACATATAAAGAATAAATTGCATTTGGTAACTCTTGATAGGAATCATATTTTCAAAAAGGAGCAAAAGAAAGTTTTCAGTCCTTTTCAATCAAAAATGTATGTACTGGGATAATAAAAGAGGTGATTTCATAATTACTTTTCAAGAACAAAAGGTTGATTGCTCATGCTTTAGCAAAATGTCTTCTCCCATTATTATTGCAGAGTGAGCCATACAGAGAATTGATAGAAGTTCTACCCTGAAGGAAATGACTCTCCCCAAATTTAATATAATACAAAGGGAAATGGTGCCAGTCAGTCTAAACTTTAGACTCTAACATAAGGTGGAAAAGCAGAATCGCGACATAGTTTTGAGACTAGAAATGCATTGTCAGGAGGTGTGTTGATGACTTCAAACTTCTCATTTCAAATCATGCTGCCTCCCAGGCTTCAGTTATGCCAGAAGATTTCAAGAGCAGGAGAACAAGCAAACAGTGCAAAGAAGACGTGTGCGGGCAAGTTGGTTCAGAGTTTAGCTTCTGACTTTTTTTATGGTTGAAAGATTCTTTCGGGATAAAGATTAAGCAATCATCAGAAATGAGCCTCCTCATTTGACATGAAAATTAGCACAAAGACTATTTTTTTCAACTTAAAATATCAGAAGACCATATTAAAATAAAGAATCACTACAAACAGAACTAACTATTGATAAACTTGTTATGCTTACAAGACAAAACAAAAGCCTTTTGGGCAACTGCCATCCAAATGTGTTGAACAAAGTTTTAATACTAGACAGAAAATTGAGAACATGGAAAATTGCATATAGTTGTTAGGATACGCAAACAGTTGAAACCAAAGTAGCATGAAAGTTTTTTAAAGCACCTTTCTTCTCAGTAAACATTATCTTCTAGGTCCGTGAAATACATAGAGTGTAGTGATTATTTCTCATTTTGTAAATAGGAGGATAGAACTTACTTTAAAATGACAATTTAATACTTTAGGAAAATGAATATACCAGAATACATGGGTATGCGGCCATTTCTTAGTGAAAAATTCCAATCTGAATCTCCTAAACTGGCCAGGAAAATATTAATGTTAGTCACTCAGTCGTGTCCGACTCTTTGCAACCCCATGGACTGTAGCCCATCAGGCTCCTCTGTCCATGGAATTCTTCAGGCAAGAATACTGAATCTCCTGCAGGCAGGTGGATTCTTTATCATCTGAGCCACCAGGCAAGCCCAGGAAAATGCTAGCTGTAAGTTTTAAAGGGAGCCCTTCTCAAGAAAGGGGAAGGGTCAAGCTAAACAATTGGTGATTGGCTGTTGGGAAACGCTGTGTAAATGAGTTAGGGAGCAGCGCTCTGCCGCCGACCCCATTATCACAGAAGTGACTTCATGCAAAGTAGAGCTGCAGACCACCTTCCATTCTCTTCACCCCTCTCTTAGTCCCTTAAATAGAATGTTCTGAACAAGATACAGTAAGTCCCCTAACTTCAAGTTGTGAACTTTCAAAGATGTGAACACGCGTTCCATCATGGACAGGCATGAGTGAAACTGCAGCTTGCCGTCTGATTCCGGTTGCTGATGATCCTTCAGCTCTATCCTCTCCCGCTCCCTCTCCCTCGTCCAGTCGGTAACTATTCTTGCCTGTTCCCTCAGCGCCAGTCCCTATATGTCAGCTGTTGTACAGTATTTTGTACTTTTCAAGGTACTATACCCTAAGATTAAATATGCTTTCTTTATTTTTTTGTTTGTTTTTAATATATTATTTGTGTGAAAAGTGTTTTAAACCTATTACGGTAAGTACCATATAACCCAGTGTGTTAGTTGGGTAGCTAGCCTAATCTTGTTGGACCCACAAGCAAATTGGACTTAAGAATGTGCTCTCAGAATGGACCAGTTTTTATGTAGGGAACTTACTGTATACCTAGGAGTGAACACACCCCTTTTAGATGAAGGCTAAGCTGCTTGCTCAAGATGACCTAGATTTATTATTATAGGGAGATTATTTTATGTTTATTTAAGTATAAAACATAATGTAATGTGAAATCACTCAGTCGTGTCTGACTCTCTGTGATCCCTTGGGCTGCAGCATGCGAGGCCTCCCTGTCCATCACCAACTTCCAGAGCCTACTCAAACTCATGTCCATTGAGTTGATGATGCCATCTAGCCATCTCATCCTCTGTCATCCCCTTCTCCTCCCACCTTCCATCTTTCCCAGCATCAGGGTCTTTTCCAGTGAGTCAGTTCTTCTCATCAGGTAGCCAAAGTATTGTAGTTTCAGCTTCAGCATCAGTCCTTCCAATGAATATTCATGACTGATTTCCTTTAGGATGGACTGGCTGGATCTCCTTGCAGTCCAAGGGACTCTCAAGATTCTTCTCCACCACCACAGTTCAAAAGCATCAATTCTTCAGCACTCAGCTTGTTTTATAGTCCAACTCTCACATCCATATATGACTATTGGAAAATCCATAGCTTTGACTAGCTGGACCTTTGTCAGCAAAATAATGTCTCTGTTTTTTAGTATGCTGTCTAGGTTGATCATAGACCAACCTTTTCGTCCTCTTCCTTTTCTTCCAAGGAGCGTGTCTTTTAATTTTATGGCTGTAGTCACCATCTGCAGTGATTTTGGAGCCCCCCAAAATAAAGTCTGTCACTGTTTCCATTGTTTCCCCATCTATTTGCCATGAAGTGATGGGACCAGGTGCCATGATCTTAGTTTTCTTAATGTTGAGTTTAAGCCAGCTTTTTCACTCTTCTCTTTCACTTTCATCAAGAGACTCTTTAGTTCTTCACTTTCTGCCATAAGGGTGGCATCTGCATATCTGAGGTTATTGATATTTCTCCTGAGTTAAGGAAATTAGGTGGGAAGAACAAAGGACTGGCTGAACTCAATCTGGAAGGGGCTAGGAATGATGTAGAAAATGAAGGAATCTGGCTAAAGCGACTTCTTCTATTTTGGCAACTCATAACTAAGCTCAGAGGAGTCTCAGAGCATAGAAATCTGGCGGCTAGGTTTCAATCCAGTGAGCAAAATTATTCAGAATGAAATGTATTCAGGCACTGCACTGTGTGATTGAGAGTCCACTGAAGCAGACTTTTGTCTTTTAATGGAAGAGCTATGAAGTGATACAAAACAAATAAAAGCTCCATCGTTACCATAGAGAAGCTAAACAATTGTCTAAGAACTGCTCATGAAACAGCAACAAAACAACAAACAGCAAGACCTTTCAAACCATTTCCAAAACAACAAAACATAAAAGCAATGTCACATCACTCAAACCAGGGAAAAAGTCACAGCCAGGGTTTGTTCAATGTCAGTCACTGTACAATGTGCTACACATACATTTTATCCTCATTTCACAGATAAACTGTTCAAAGAGACCTACGTGTCTTGCTCAAGGGTACACACAGGCTGGCCACAAACCGTAGTCTCTCTACCATCACTCATAACCCGTTGAGTAGAGTACTATCATGATTAAAAATGAAGGTAGTGTAATGACATGGAAAAATAGCAACAAAATGATGTTGAACGAAAAAGTAATACAAGTTGTGTATGTTACAACTATGTGAATGTTTATGTGAAGGAGACATGAAGGAGGATGGTAAGGTTATGAAGGAGTCATTGACTATAGGATCTCCATCTAGTTAGCCCCCCTCCCAACACTTAGGTAAACACATCTCTGTGTACATAATTATATGTGGAGCAGGGTGTTAGAACCAGGTGAAGTCAATCTCTGAGAAGATTGCCCGGATAAAGGGAGTTTTCATGACTATTTCAGCAGACAGGATATGCTTGTGCTGGCTAAGAGGATACAGAAATTGCCAGAGCAGTGACAAGACTAATTCAGCAAATCCAGGGGTATGGATCGGAGGGACAACTATAAAACAAGGCCGCAGTGACTCATGTCACAGGGACAGTTGTCGGGAAGGGTAAGCTGAAGCGTCTGGATTTTATAAGCTAGAAAATAAGGACAAACATGATAAAGGGTCCAAGGAACTTTATTCTAACTGCTGTGTGGTAGACCATAGACAGGAAAGAGACCAGGGCAGGGAGACCTCCAAAGACAGAGGAAAGAGAAAGACATCTGGTGTGGTGTGAGACTCTCCTGAGAGTCGGAGGGTACCATCGTGTTCACTGCCCCACAAAAAGAGCAATACACCTACCCCACGTAAATACACCTACCACACATTGCCTCTTCTCTAAAATAAGAGTCAGGGCACCCACAATCTCAGTGATCCCATGAGGTTTTCATGCCACATTGCACCCAGGTGATCCTATGCATTAAGCTCTCCAATTATAATGTGACTAGGGATTCCTCAAGGCATTTAAGTGTTTGAGGAACCCAAGAGGTTTCCACAACACAGCCATTGAACAGAAAAATAATGTATTTAAAGCAAAATGCTCCAGCTGGCATTCATTAGTTATCAGCAGATAAGTCAAACATGGAGCAGAGCTGTCAGTGTCTAGATATGGAGTGGCGGAAGAACTGTTTAAGGTTAGTAAATAAACAGATAGATACATAAATAATTTTTTAACTGCTGCTGTTTCAGGACCACACAACATGAGGGCTTTGTGCATTTGCTTTTGTGTGACTTCAGACCGTGGCATAAGAACATACTTCAGAAAGATTTGCTCTTGTTCTAATTATGGAAAGGACTGGACTGATCAAATTACTTACTGCATATCTTGCATTACACCAAAGAGACAATTCCAACAAAGGACTTTGATTTGATGACTGAAAATTACCAGTCATCTGTACAGGCCTTTGAAGAAATGGGAAGCTCAACTGATGATAAAGATGTAAGCAAGAGCAGTGGAAGTTTACTCAGTCTTTTAACACTGCTGTTTGTGGTCATGGTTGTTTTATTCTTCATGACTGCTGCCTACTTTAAAGAAATATTAATGGAACTCTTAAGCAAAGGGGCAATATGAATTCTCTAAACTTTGAACAGAAATATTGATTTTTTTTGATGACTCTTTTTACAGATATTGTTTTTGGATGTCTAATTTGTATCATATTTACTAGATTTTTAAATAAATACTTTCTACAATTAAAAAGGATTAAAGGAGAGGGAGAAGAGACAAGTTTTGACCTGATGTTGATAATCTGATTGGCTCTTTCCCTATGTCCCAACTCCTGGAGATACCAACAAAAACTGCAGTCTGCCTATCTCCTCATATTGTAGAGAGAGGTTGACTGGGTGTGTGGGTGAAGGAAAATAATTTAGTAAAGCCCCAAGGTAGGAGAACCCCTACCCCAGCCATACTTGAAGCATAAACCCTTAGTACTTTGGTAAGGGAAGAGAATGAGACTTTTCCTGGAGGCCCCTGGCGGCCAAGAATGGGGAAGTCAGTAGCCAAATGGACATAGCACACATTCTTGTCGTTTCAAGACCCAGACAATAATTATAATATGCATAATAATAATATTTCCTGCCCTAGAGTTATTTTTACTTACATACAGTTTGTGGTTATTAAACAGTCAACTGATTCATCTTTTTGGGCAATGCCCATTAATTCTTGACACTCTTCCACTCCACATCCTACCCAACACCTCTCAGTATACACAAACATACGCCAGAAGGTGTGACAACCAGAAGACTAACAAGCCCATTTCACTGCAGTTTACCTTCAAAGATGTTGGAGTCTCATTGGTAGATTTACCAGTAGCCCTTCCAAAGGAGGAACTGTGAGCTTAGAACAACATTGAGAAGGCATTGCTCCAGACAGAGTGTTTTCCTCTCTTTCTCTAGCTGGCGTGAATTGTGGCAAAGAATGATGACCAACTTCATGAAAGAAATTTCTATTTGCCCCTCATTTTCCTGAGTGACCTGTGCAGCACTGCATGAAAATAGCATAATGGTTAACCGTAATTAGTTGGTTTGTATTTTGCTGCATTTCCGAGCCAGCTTTGCCAACAGGCACTGCTTTCTCCTCTGCCCTCCCCCCAAAATGTGTTCCCAAGACAGACCCAAGAGACTGATGCTTCTTTAGGGAGAATAACTAATGAGGCCTTCAGTGGGCCCTTTAGAATAAACAGCTGCATTTTGAAAGGACATGGACAGGGGACAGGTCCTCTTCGAGCCTCTGAACTCAAGCCTGCCTTACCCAAAGGTACACACATTCTAGAGTTGGCTTAGATGCTGACTGCCAGAGAACTAACAGCTCATCATTTGTGTATGATTTGCATCACTTCCACCAATATTTATTTATTGGTTGCTATAAGAGCCTGTTTACCTGCTGTGAGTTCATTATTGAAAGGAAGCCTGTAGGGGTAATGTCCTTAACTATGAGATGTAAGCTATGTCTACCTTCCTGGATCCATGAGTTTCCTAGGCTGTAGCTTCAGATGCTGGGACTTCAAATCAGAGTGTGTCTTTTGGTTTGGAACACCATATTTTTGACATGGCATCTAAAAAGCATGTTTTATATCAAGACCAAGATTTTGTTAAAAAGTTGAAGGCTTTCATTTGGTATGTTTGAAAGTGTTGTTTGTCTGTTTGTTTTTAAAAAACACCAACATAAAGTCATAGTAGAAAGATTTACGTTTACTTTTCAATTGAATTTAACAAAATTTCACCTTCTTGTTAGTTCTTGTGTTGGTGGACTATTCAAATGGGCTAAAAACAACCTGAAAATGTTTGTTATAAATACAAAAACAAAAACACTTGTGCATAAACCTATATATCTCATCCCAGATTTAAATAACTTAATTCTCTTATGTTATTAGGTCTTCCTGTCTTGGTGAGGCTTTGAGTTATGTACCTTCAAAAACACTTGAAACTCAGGCATGAGCAATCACTTGAGGCTTGCATATATTTGTGGGCTACAGAAACACAGTTTTAATGCAATTTTGTTCTCATTTTCAGAGTAACCTTGAGCTGCAGGATGTGCCAGAAGCACAGTATGGCCAATACTGGGCACTGCTCTCTTGTTTCAATCTCTCTGAATCCCTGGCCACCAATCCATCCACTTCAAGGTGAAAATGAAAGTTAGTCACTCAGTTGTGTCCGACTCTTTGCAGTCCCATAGGCTGTTAGCCAGCCAGACTCCTCTGTCCATGGGATTCTCCAGGCCAGAGTACTGGAGTGGGTTGCCATTCCCTTCTCCAGGGATTGAACCCAGGTCTCCTGTGGTTCTTGCATTGACAGGCAGATTATTTACCATCTGAGCCACCAGGAAAGCCCAAGTGGACCAGAGCCATATCCCAACGATGCAGATTTGGCCAGGCCCTCTACTCCGTCAGAACCTCCTCACCACCTACAGAATCCAGTGCAAATTCCATAAGGAAGATGAAGGTCTGGGACCTCACCGTCCCCTGTGCCCACCCATCTTACGTCATTTTATACACGCTGTTGTCACGTGACATGGTTGCCTACCCCCACCCCCCACAACTAGACTACCAGAGCATGTGACTTTTTTCTTCCCCTGCCCTTAACACAGTACTTCTATCAACAAAGTAGATTCCCTATAAATATATGTTGAATAAAATAAATGAATGAAATAGATGAAGTTTGTCTTTTGCTGCCTTCCACCCTTCCCCCATCACCAGCTGCCCCTTCTCAGCCTTCCCTTCCCCCATCCCCACTTTCCTGACACTGTCAGTCCTCTCTCTGACCCTAACTGTCCAGTTTGGTACCAGCCATAAATATCAAAACTTACTCTCAGGAAAGATTTTGAAAAATTCGTAAGGCTGACCATGTCAATACTCACAACGGTTGATTTTTTTGTTTTAGTAATTTCACAGATGACAAAATCTGGAGCCAAAATAGTAAATCTCTAATTGTGTGATTTTAGCCTAGTCAGAGGCTCTTTCACAGCCGCCCCCCCCCCCCCCGCCCCCAACACACGCACAGTGGCATATTGTATACAGGTTGCCTTTTCATAATTGTTATAGGCACCAGAACCTCTGTGTGATCACAATGTGTGTGACCTGGGCTCTAGGAAATCAGTCTGCCTGAAACTAAATGACCAGCCATTCTTCTAGAACTACCAAATTACTTAGACTGCTTGAAAAAAAAAAAAATGAATGTTTCAGTTTTTTAATATGGCTCAACATTTAAAAGGAAGGATTTGTCTATGAAGACATTTCAATTCAGCAGATTTGATTTAAACACTAAGCTTATCTTTCTTATTTGGTGAACTACTTAACATATAGTTATTTCCTAATGGGGAAGGGGGAAGAGAATCTTTAAAACCCTCACAAGAACTGAGCAGAGAAAGACTATTTCCCAATTGTCTCTCTGCAGATAACAAGCTAAAGGGTAAACAGTAAGAAACAGGGGCTCATAAGAGTAACAGACTTCAGTAAATTTCCAGTTCAGTTTCCTAGGAATTTTGAAAGCTCCCTGAGTGTTTCGTAAGACACCTTTTTAGAAAGATAAAGGATGGATGGTGAATTCTACCAAGACTGCACATCAAAAAGACAACATAATTTATATGAAAGTGACACACATCCCAATATCTGTACATTGGAATATTTGTGCTAAAAACAGATAAATAGGGCTCTGCCTGCCACACCATCCTCATGCCAGAATGGCCCCTTGGACAAGGCCATACTACTAAAGCAGAGAAGCCAATTAGAAATCCTCTGGCCAGTGGGCATTGCAAACTTTCAGCCTGCTGAATCAGAAGTGAGAACAAGTTTCTGGATTTTACCCTTCCTCTCTGAGTCCACCGGATGATGGCTCAGCCCTGCACTCAGGCAGTAAAAGTAATATTCTAGAAGTTCTTTGTCTTCCAAACATATAGCAATATGATATAATATTGAGGGTCAGGAATCAAATGAGATCATAGGTGAGGAGATGTATTTAAAACCCCCAAACACTTTATAAATATCAGATTGTAGAGTTACAGTGATGGGGATACACTATGGCACTTAGCTGGTACAGCTGATGGTGAAATTGTCAAACATCAGTTCAGTTCAGTTCAGTTGCTCAGTTGTGTCTGACTCTTTGCGACCCCATGAACCATAGCACACCAGGCCTCCCTGTCCATCACCAACTCCTGGAATCCACCCAAACCCATGTCCATTGAGTCGGTGATACCATCCAACCATCTCATCTTCTGTCGTCCCCTTCTCCTCCTGCCCTCAATCTTTCCCAGCATCAAACATAGGACCCCAAATTGAAAGTCTAGTCAACACGAGCCACCTCGCCCCTGCTCAACTTAAATAGACTGTGACCCAAGCAAACAATGCTATATTTGGGTATCAGATGCTTGGGTCATCAGAAAAATCCATTGAAGACATCTGATGATAATATATGTTATATTAGATTATATATTGGTTTAGAATAGAAAATGGTTCTGAATTCCAAAAACTTGTCTATTCATCCCTTTTAGTTGAAGATAAGATTTGCTTCCTAACTCCTCACCTCTCCCCAACACACACCCCACTCCGGTGGAAGTAAGGTTTTGCAGCAGAGACATATTTCCTGGGATCATTTAAGCTTGGAGTAGGGACAAGGTCCCTATTAGTCCAGCTATCTGATGAGATGTAGTGAAAGTTAAAAGCTCATGTACATAGAGCCTGTAGCACAATAATTGACATAAACTAAGCCCTCAATAGACTTCCCTGTAGCTCAGATGGTAAAGAGTCTGCCTGTGAGGCAGGAGACCAGGGTTCAATCCCTGGGTTGGGAAGTTCCTCTGGAGAAGGGAATGGCAATCCACTCCAGTATTCTTGCCTGGAGAATTCCAAGAACAGAGAAGCCTGGCGGGCTACAGTCTATGGGGTTGCAAAGGGTCAGACACGACTGAGTGACTAACACACAAGCCCTCAATGAAGGTTACTATTCATGGTACTAGTAGCAATATCTTGGAGCTGTTTAGTGGCAGGTCTGGGACTAGAACCAACATCTCTGCTCTCACTCTTTCATATAAGACCAGAGACCACCTATTATGGAAAGACTAGAGTGGGAGACTGTGAAAAATTGTTTTAAAAGAGCTTGTAATTTCCAAGCAATTTATCTTATTGTGTAAGCTCAGTCTGGCTTAACAATATCAACAGATACAGCTTAATTTGTTTAAGATTCCCAAATTATTTTTCCTATTTCCTTTCATAGAGAGCCCGGACATAAAAAGTAAATGCGGTAAAGAAAATCCCTGAATGATTACTTTCATTAAAATTGTGCTTGCTCGAAAAATTAGACAATAAACCTTCATATCGCAGGATTCCAGCCGTACAACTTCACAATAGCCAGCAACTACACATGTATATTTGCAAATATACTCCCCCCACAAGATGCTCCAGGCATTTCAAAATGCCATGGCTACTGGAAAAAAATATCTGGAAACCATCACCTCCTGTGTGTGCTCACTCAGTTGTGTCCAACTCTTTGCAACCCAATGAACTGTAACCCACCAGGCTCCTCTGTCCATGGGATTTTCCAGGCAAGAATGCTGGAGGAACTAAGGCCCTCACCCAGGTGGAAGATAGAATAATGATGCTGACCCTCAGGACTTCAATCAACTAAAGCGTGGACTCTGTTATTGACCTCTGGTACAATGCTAAGCTCAGTTTTCTTCAGCTCAAGCCCCTTCACGAATATGCACACGCTTGTGTGTGTACGCAGTCTTGTCCAGATGTTTGCGACCCTGTGGACTTTAGCCTGCCAGGCTCCTCTGTCCATGGGATTCTCCAGGCAAGAATACTGGAGTGGATTGCCATTTCCTCCTCCAGGGGATCTTCCCGACACAGGGATCGAACCCGGGTCTCCTGCATTGGCAGGTGGATTCCTTACCACTGAACCAGCTGAAAAGCCCCTGAGCCTTATCTAAAAACCTGACCTCCTGAACCTTACCCAAAAACAAACAAACGAAACAGGAATTATTCTACCCTCAGTCCCCTAACAAAACAGTAAAATATTTTCCTTCTAAAGCCATGCAAGGGATATTCAGGGTAGTTCATTTTATTGTACTCTGTGTTCAAGTAAATTGAATGATATGACTCCATGGTTTATTCGCTAAGTCGTGTCCGACTCTTGCAACTCCATAGACTGTAGCCTGCCACACTCCTCTGTCCTTGGGATTTTCCAGGTAAGAATACTGAAGAGGATTGCCATTTCCTACCCCAGGAGATCTTCCCGACCCAGGGATCAAACCTGTGTCTCTCACGTCTCCTGCACTGGCAGGCGGATTCTTTACCACTGCCCTAACTGGGAAGCCCTTTGAAAGGGTTACATGATTATTATAGAAAATTTGGCAAGCCAGAACTGAGTTTTAAAGAAAATAATAAATCATTAGCAATAGCTTCACAAAGGAATAAACTTTCATGTGTTTCCTTTCACAATTTTGTCTCCTAATTTTTTCACATGCTGAGCATTTTCCCTTGACATTAAAAAAAATTATTCAAAAGCACATTACCCGTAGTTAGACATAGTGAATTGAAATCATGTGTTCATCCTCTTTGTCTCTCAATATAAAGGGAAAAACTACAAAGAACTGAAAAGTAAGCAAAATCATTTTATTCAAGATGGAAATTACATGAAGGCATAGTTACTGTCTGAGTAGAACAGAAAAAAGCTGAAGCTAAGTGCTTACAGCTGGGAATGTTATCAAGCTACAAAGAAAACTTACTCTAGGATTCTCCCCATAGGGATTAACAGAAATTAGAGGTAAAACGTGGAACTGAGCATGGAATTGTATTAGGAGTGGACCTCCAGGGCCAAGGTAAAACGGACTGGAACCTGGGACTTGGGACCCCTTTGGTGCAGTGCTTGCAGCTAGACAAACTTTTCCTCAGGCAACAAAGTACAAATAAACTGAAAGTGACTGAAAATAACCGCGTGCATGCACAGTCGGAGCAAATTATGGACAAGATAGAAAAAGACCAAATAGTTTAACTGGCACATCTGAAGAGCCAAGAGCAAAAACAGGGTATTGGAATCAAAAGCAGGGTACTGTGCATGCCTCCTGCACTTAACACCATCAAATGGGTGAGCAAACCACCTAACACACCCCTCCAGTCCAAACCCTGGACATACCCCTACCCTCACCCTATATAAAGAACCAACTCACCCCACCGTGGGGAGCCAGCAAAGGAAACTGTTACTTATTTTTGCTCCTGGCTACAGCTGTGGGGACTCCAATAAAGCCTAACCTGAATTTCCCGTCTGGACTCATTAATCTCTATTGACTAAGGAAGGCCAAGAACTCAGGTCAGTAACGAAGGGACTATCCCTTTCTACCACATAGAAACAGAGGATTCAGTCTCTGGAGAAAATGAACCAGAGAATCTCCTAGACATGTGATTGCCCAGTCTGGCAGAGGTTAGGAGAGAAGCCTAAGGTGATACAAGATATTTAAAATGGGGGTTTGAAAGTCTAAATGAAAAGATAAGATTCCCACCCCCACTCCCCACCCCCAGAACAATGGCAGCTAAGCTGATAAAAGCAAGGCAACAAATTGGAAAATTTTTCCATGGAGAAATGAAAACTAAACAAACCTAGATGTTTAAGAAGCCACAGATGCTAATATTTGTGGGCCAAAAAATAGAAAAACTAACTCTCACCCCTATCACTCTGCAATGATGTCATGCACGACAAGTTTCCACCAACTTTGTAGTGCCTCATTCTTAAATATGGATGAAGAAACAAAAATCTCCAGTCATAGAAGGAAGACTTCCCTCAGGTAAAACAAACAGGTCTTAAAAATTAGAACTTAATGAAACCCAGCACATTTCAGGGAAGAGGGTAAAAAATGAAAATAAAACTGTATACATGAGACAAAGTTAAAAGAAGATACTACACACATGAAATAAGAAATAGAACCTGAGGCTGTGTAGTAGAGGAGAGGAGGAAGGAAAACTCAGAACAAGAAAAACAGCAGAGAAATGTTTAAATACGATAGCATAAAAAGATCAAGAGCAGGTTTGGAGTTTTTAGAAGAAATTTCCCAGAAAGCAGAATTTAAAAAAAAAGGAGGGGGGCAATTGAAACAAAAGGGAACAAAATTAAAAGAATAAGAAGTCCAATATCTAATAAGAAGGAATGCTGGGGGGAATAAAAGAGAAAACAAGACAAGAAACGTGTGTGAGAGAAGAATAATTATATTTTTAGGTATATAGTTTTTTAGACACGTTTTTAGAGTAAATATCGGTTATGGCCAAATTGAGAGGTACAGAGTTCCCATATACCCACTGCTCCCACATATGCAGACACCTCCACTATTAACATATTTACATCACAGTGGTACATTTGTTACAATCAATGAACCTATGCTGACATATCATTATCACCTAAACTCTGATTTACATCAGGATTCACTCTTGTGTTGTATGTTCAAAGAGTTATGATGAGCGTATAACATGTGCCCACCATTATAGTATCAGACTGATGTTCTGCCTTAAAAAATCCTCTATGCTCTGCCTATTTATCCTCCGTAGCCCATGACAACCACTGATCCTTTTACTGTCTTCATAGTTTTCTTATTGCATCTTTTACTTAGTCATATGTACCTAAATTTCCTCCATGTTTTTCATTACTTCATAGTTCATTTCTTTTTAGTGCTGAATATTTCATTGTCTGGATGTAGCATAGTTTATTTATCCATCCACCTACTAGAGGGCATCTTGGTTGCTTCCAAGTTTGAAAGTGAAAGTGAAGTCACTCAGTCATGTCCAACCCTTTGCTCCCAAGTTTAAGTTTTGACACTTATGAATAAAGTTGCTAAAAGAATCTGTGTGCAGGTTTTTGTATAGATATAAGTTTTCAGCTCTTTTAGATAAATACCAAGGAGTGTGATTGCTAGATTGTATGGTAGGAGAATGAACTATCTTCCAAAGTGAACACATCATTTTGCATTCCCACCAGTGGTGAAGGAGTTTCTGCTGCTCTACATCCTTGTCAGTGTTTAGTGTTGTCAATACTTTGAGTTTAGACTATTCTGACAGATGTGTACTGATAGTCATTGCTGTTTTAATTTGCAATTCCCTAATGGCATGTAGTGTTGAACATTTCATCTGCTTATTTGTACCTATATTTCTTCTTTGGTGAGGTGCTATTCAGATTTTCTACCCATTTTAGAATTAAGCTGTTTGTTTTCTTATTGTTAAGCTTAAGAGTTCTTTCTATATTTTGGATAACAGTCCTTTATCAGTTATATGTTTGGCAAATATTTCCTCCCCATCTGAAATTTGTCTTCTTACTGAAATTTGTCTTACTCTTGACAGTTTTTTTCAGAGCAGAAGTTTTTAATTTTAATGGAGCCCAGTTAATCATTTCTTTCATGGATTATGCCTTAGGTGTTGTACCTAAAAAGCCATCACTTAGCCCAAGATATTTTTCCTGGTATCTTCTAGAAGTCTAATGCTTTTGTGTCTATTTGAGTTCATTGTGGTCAAGAAGGTAAGATCTAGGTCTGAATTCATTTTTTGCATGTGACTGTCCAGCCGTTCCAGCATCATTTCATGAAAAGACTACTTTTGGCTCCATTGTATTGCTTTTGTTCCTTTGCCAAAAATCATTTATATTTATTTGTTTATACTCTATTGATATGGATCTATTTCTGGGTTCTCTATTTTGTTCCATCAGTCTATATGTTTATTCTTTTGTCAATGCCACATTGATTACTGTAGCTTAATAGTAAGTATTAAAGTCAGATACTGTTAGTTCTCCAGTGCTGTGCTTCTCCTGCAACATTGTGTTGGCTATTCTGAGCCTTTTGCCTCCATATAAATTTTAGAGTCAGTTTGTCAATATCCACAAACTAACTCTCCTGGAATTTGATTGAGATGGTTGAATCTATAGATCAAGTTGGGAAGAATTGACATCTGAGCAATATTGTCTTCCTATCAGGAACATGACACATCTCTCCATTTATCTAGTTCTTTGATATCATTTTTTCACCAGAGTTTGGTACTTTTCCTCATATATATCTTCCACTTTTTTTTTTTGTGGAAGCATTTCATTTTTTTGGTGCTAATGTAGATTGGTATTGTATTTCAACTCTCAAGTTCCTCTTGTTCATCGCTGATCTACAAGAAAGAGATGGATTTTTGTATATTAACCCTGTATCCTTGTAACTTGCTTTAGTTACTTCTTCCAGGAATAATTTTGTTGATTCTTTCAGATTTTCTACATAGAAAATTACATCATCTGAAAACAAATCAAGTTGTATTTCTTCACTCCCAATCAGCATACCTTTTATTTCATTTTCTTGTCTTTTTGCACTAGCTAGAACATCCAGTACAGTACTAAAAAGTAATTGTGAGGGGACACATCCTTCACATCCTTGCCTTGTTCCTGAACTTAGTTGAAAAGCTTCTAGGGGATCACTATTAAGTATGATATTCATTTAAAAATTTTGTAGATGTTATAAACTTGGGAAAATGCCTTTCCTTTCAAAGGTTGCTGAGAGTTATATGATGAATGTGTGTTGGATTTTGTCAAATGCTTTTTCTGTATCTATTGATCAAGTGATTTTTTCTTCTTTAGTTTGTTGCACTACATTAATTGGTTTCAAATGTTGAACCAGTGGGACAAATCCCACATGGTCTCATTGTATATTCTTTTTACATATTGCTGAATTTGATTCACTAATATTGATTAAGAATTTTTGTATCTATGTTCATGAGTGATATGGGTTTGCAGTTTTCTCGTGATGTTTTTGTCGGAGTTTGTTACTAGGGTAATTCTGTCCTCATACGATAAGTTGGGAAGTATCTGTCTGCCTTTTTCTCCTGGAAGAGATAGTAGAGAATTTCTGTTATTTCTCCCTTGAATGATTGGTAGAGGACACCAGTGAACCCTTCTGGGCAGGAGGTAGTCTATTTTAGAAAGTTATTAATTGCTGATTCAATTTCTTTAGTGGATATAGTTCTATTTGTATCATTTTTTTCTTCTGTGAGTTTTGATAGACTGAGTCTTTCAATGAATTAGTCTATTTTCTCTAGGTTATCAAATTTGTGTGCATAGAGTTGCTCACAATATTAATTTATTATTCTTTTAAATGTCCATGGGATGTGTAGTGATGTCTTTTCTTTTATTTCTGATATTAGTAATTTGTGTCTTCTTTTCACCTGCCTCAGCATCTGGTGGCTTATCAACTTTATCAATCTTTTAAAGAATTAGTTTTTGAATTTTCATTGACTTTCTTTTGATTTCCTATTTTCAATTTCACTCACTTCTGTTCTAAATTTCATTGTTTTTTTCTTTTGGATTTAATTTGCTCCTCTCTTTCTAGTATTCTAGAAATGTAGACTATTGATTTTAGAACTTCTTTATTCTGTAATGTATGTGTTCAATACTATAAACTTCCTTCCTACTTTCACCACATCCCACAAATCTTGATAAGCTGTATTTTCATTTATATTTACTTTTCTTGAAATATCTCCTTTGATCCACCTGTTATTTGGAAATGTATTGTTTAATCTCCAAGTATTGGAGGATTTTCTAGATATCTTCCCATTATTTGTTTCTAGTTTAATTCCATTGTGATCTGAAGGCATATTATGTCTATTTTTTTAAATTTGTTAAGGCATGTGTTATGGCCCAGAAGGTAGTCTATCTTTGTGAATGTTCCATATGGACTTGAAAAAATGTGTATTTTACTGTTGTTGAATGGAATAGTCTATAAATGTCAATTATATCCAGTTAATTAATGGGGTTATTGAGTTCCTTATTGGTGTTCTGCCTGCTAGATCAGTCAATTTCTGACAGAGGAGTGTAAAAGTCTCCAATTATAATAGGTTCATCTATTTCTCCGTGCAATTCTATCATTTTTGCCCACATAGTTTAACTCTTTTGTTAGGCAAATATATATTTAGGATTTTTACATCTTCTTGGAGGACTTACCTTTTATCTTTTTATACAGTGGAAGTGACAAATAGATTCAAGGGATTAGATCTGATGGACAGAATGCCTGAAGAACTATGGGCGGAGGTTCCTGACATTGTACAAGAGGCAGAGATCAAGACCATCCCTGGGAAAAAGAAATCCAAAAAGGCCAAATGGTTGTCTAAGGAGGCCTTACAAATAGCTGTGAATAGAAGAGAAGTGAAAGGCAAGGGAGAAAAGGAAAGATATGCCCATTTGAATGCAGAGTTCCAAAGAATCACAAGGAGAGATAAGAAAGCCTTCCACAGTGATCAATGCAAAGAATAGAGGAAAAAAACAGAATGGGAAAGACTAGAAATCTCTTCAAGAAAATTAGAGATACCAAGGGAACATTTCATGCAAAGATGGGCTCAATAAATGACAGAAACAGTATGGACCTAACAGAAGCAGAAGATATTAAGAAGAGGTGGCAAGAATACACAGAAGAACTATACAAAAAAGGTCTTCATGACCCACATAATCATGATGGTGTGATCACCCACATAGAGCCAGACATTCTATAATGCAAAGCCAAGTGGGCCTTAGGAAACATCACTACCTACAAAGCTGGTGGAGGTGTTAGAATTCCAGTTGAGCTGTTTCAAATCCTAAAAGATGATGCTGTGAAAGTGCTGCACTCAATATGCTATTGAATTTGGAAAACTCAGCAGTGGCCACAAGACTGGAGAAGGTCAGTTTTCATTCCAATTCCTGGAAAGGCAATGTCAAAGAATGCTCAAACTACTGCACCACTGCATTCATCTCTCATGCTAGGAAAGCAATGCTCAAAATTCTCCAAGCTAGGCTTCATTTCAGTTCAGTTAAGTCATTCAGTCATGTCTGACTCTTTGCGACCCCATGAACCACAGCACACCAGGCCTCCCTGTCCATCACCAACTCCCAGAGTTTACCCAAACTCGTGTCCATTGAGTCAGTGATGCCATCCAACCATCTCATCTTCTGTTGTCCCTTCTCCTGCTTTCAATCTTTGCCAGCATCACGGTCTTTTCAAGGTGGCCAAAGTATTGGAGTTTCAGCATCAGTTCTTCCAATGAATATTCAGGACCGATTTCCTTTAGGATGGACTGGTTGTATCTCCTTGCAGTCCTGGAGACTCTCAAGCGTCTTCTCCAACACTACAGTTCAAAAGCATCAATTCTTCTGCGCTCAGCTTTCTTTATAGTCCAACTCTCACATCTATACATGACCACTGGAAAAACCATAGCCTTGACTAGATGGACCTTTGTTGACAAAGTAATGTCTCTGCTTTTTAATATACTGTCTACGTTGGTCATAACTTTCCTTCCGAGGAGTGTCTTTTAATTTCATGGCTGCAATCACCATCTGCAGTGATTTTGGAGCCCCCCAAAATGAAGTCAGCCACTGTTTCCCCATCTATTTGCCATGAAGTGATGGGACCAGATGCCATGATCTCAGTTTTCTGAATGTTGAGTTTTAAGCCAACTTTTTTACTCTCCTCTTTCCGTTTCATCAAGACCCTCTTTAGTTCTTTGCTTTCGGTTCTTCAGAAAGAATAGAGAAGTTATATACACTGTCCCAGCTCATATATCTCAAAAGTGGCAGAGCAAAAATTTGAACCCAGTTCTGACTCCAGCAGAGCTCAGCTGTGTTCAAGCACCACTTTGCTCAGCAGCCATCCTATATCCACAGGAATGCAATAGGCAGCCTGGATCGATAACAGCAAGTGAAGAGTAAAATTCTTATACTTCTGGTGTCACATATGACTTTCCTGACATGCTTTACCTAAAATTAATGACAATTGTCCTACATCCCAACCCACAAGGGCTGCAGTGTCCCTAACTAGTCCTGAAGAAAAACTGTATTCAGACATTGCATTCTGTACCAATACCATCTGCTGGGTCATCTGTCCATCTTCCGGTGAACTGTTCTTGCTAGGAAGCTCAGTTCTTTCTGCTCCCTCTGGATACCTACAAGTCCTTTGTTATCTAACTCATCATCAAAACCAAACCTCTGCTGTGACAAATTCAGATGACTCCCCTACTCAAGATTTCCTGGCTTTAGATAAAGGTGCCAACCCTCTCTTTCAGAGGTTCCCCAGTGTCCTAAGCCACAGAGCAGCCTGTATTTTCTGACCTATCCCAGTTTTAAGTGCTTCTAAACTTACTAGACCTAAATAGAAAAAGAGTGATAATTTCTTTTCTTTACCCAAACTGATTTATTAGTAGAATTTACTGGAGCAACATGTTAAGAGGATTCTGAGAATCCAAGTATGCTCCCTGGGAAAGAGGGTGATGTTTGACTAGCCAGGTCTGTCACCAACCTATGACAGGAGAGAAGCGGAACCATAATAGGAACTTGCAGTCCCTCAAGGGATTGTTCAAGCTTTCCAATGACTGCCCACTTGAACTCTCAGGTTCATAAGGAACACATTAGAAAAGTGAAATAAAAGGAATCTGGGTTCTCTGCATCACCAGCTTCTTTTCATTTTTCATTCTTATTCTCAAGGTAATTAATTCTAAACTAATTCAAATGCCCTCCTCCCAGGATGACTAAAAAGTCTTTTCCACGGATGAAGGTCATTGCCACACTCAGAGAAGACAGGCTTGACTGCACTTGACCATGGGATGACAACAGCTCCATGAGTCAGCAGCAGAACATGTTACAAGAGAAGGAGGCTAATCAGCTGGGCTTCTAGGATGTGATTCTGACACTCAGCAGAGCGAGTGCCACAGTTCTGCCACATGTGTAATCAGTTCCACAAAGTTCAGCAGAAGGAAACAGATCTGATGTGAAAGGCTGATCAATCTGGTTTCTCATCCAGGTTCTTTCACTGACCGAACTACTCATTACATGTCCGCAGCTGAGAAGATGTGATATTGTGAAGATGTGGATTCATCCCCAAATTAATCTATCAGTTAATTCCAAATCAAAATCATAATAGGGTTTTGACAAACTGACTCTCAAACGTATGGAGCAGTGAAAGACCAAATAATAGACAAAATGTTTTGAAAAAAAGTCAAGATACAGAGTTCGGGTAGAAGCTACAGGGAACTTTCCCAGTCAGGTATGAAGAGTTCTTTATTTCAAAGCTGTAAGAATCAAGACAGTGCCATATTTGTGTGGGATAAACAATTAGAATGAGGGAACAAAATAGAGAGCCCAGGACCAAATCCACTCATACGTGGAAGGCTGATATATTTATGCTTACCCATTCATTCAGATATGGGTAGAACACCTATCACATATCAGGTGCTCTAGGAGGAAGTAAGTAATGAAAGAGGAGGCAAAAACAGATGAAAATCTGTTGCTCTGAGTGTAATAAGCTTTGGAGCATGTTGAGAAGAGGAATGACATGATCTGATTTATGATTTTGAAAGATCTCCCAAAGCCAGTGCTCTGTGACAACCTGTGTGCCGTGTTTTCCAGAGGCTATGTGAGGTGCAACATCACAGTCACGTAAATGCAGAAGTAGATATGAGAACTCAGCTACCATCTGTGAAAGAAACTTAAAAAGACCTAAAGCAATGCCACTCTTCTCACTAATTTTTTCCTTTTTTAAAGATGGTTATTTAATAGTATGCTTTATACTATTTGTTATTAAAAGTAATGGTTATTTATAGTAACCTATAACTGGTTTATTATGTTATTTTAAGCAATTTAATAAGTGTTTTGGCAGAACACTCGTTGACATAAATGGCAGCACTATTTTTAGGGAGTCTGTTTCCTAGAGTAATGGAAATAAAAACAAAAATAAACAAATGGGACCTAATAAATTTAAAAGCTTTTGCACGGCAAAGGAAGCCATAAACAAATGAAAAGAAAATCCACAGAATGGGAGAAAATACTTGCAAACAATACTACTGACTAGAGACTAATTTCCAAAATTTATAAAGAGCTCATGAAGCTTAATATCAAAAAGCAATCCAATGGAAACAAACCACCCAATCAAACTCAGTCAAAAAGAAGACCTAAATAGACATTTCTCCAAAGAAGACATACAGATGGCCAACAAGCACATGAAAAGATATTCAACCTTGCTAAGTATTAGTGAAACGTAAATTAAAACTACAATGAGATACTACCTCACACCAGTAAGAATAGCCATCATTAAAAAGTCTACAAAGAATAACTGCTGAAGAGTGTGTGGAGAAAAGGGAACCCTCATACACTGTTGATGGAAATGTAAATTGGTACAACCACTATGGAGAAGAATACGGAATTTCCTTAAAAAACTAAAAATAGAGTTACCATATGATCCTGCAATCCTATCCCTGGACATGTATTTGGAGAACACTTTAATTTGAAAAATACATGCAGTGTTCATAGCATAACTATTTACGATAACCAAGACATGGGAACAGCCTAAAAGTCCACTGACAGATGACTGGATAAAGGAGATGCGATGTATACCTATATATGTACATATATATATATTTATTTTTACATAATAGAATACTCCTCAGCCATGCATCAACATGGATGGACCTGGAACTTAAAGTATTAAGTGAAGTAAGTCAAAGAAAGACAAATATCATGTGATATCACTTATGTGTGGAATCTTAAAAAACAATACAAATAAACTTATTTACAAAACAGAAATAGACTTACAGAAGTAAAAAACAAACCTATGGTTACCAAAAAGGATAGCAGGGGCAAGAGAAGAGAGATAACTTAGAAGTTTGGGATTAACAAATGCTATAGACAAAACAGATAAACAACAAAGACCTACAGTATAGCACAGGGAACTATACTCAATAGCTTATAAAAATCTAAAAGAAAAAATATATATACACATATATGTATATACAGATAACTGAATCACTTTGCTGTACACTTGAAGCTAATGCATTGTAAATTAACCATATTTAAATAAAATAAATATTTTAAAGCAGATAAGCTTTCATTTCTAATATATTAAATACTAATAGACATAATTCACATAAAGGAAGATCTTTGGGATCCTCAGTAACCTTTAGAAGTGTAAATCAAAAAATTTAAGAAATGAAAGCTCAGAGACAGAATTCCACATGTTCCGAAGGCAACCTTTGTGGGAATGTTTACTGGTACATTGTAATAGCAAAAGTAAGGGGAGGAAGAAGAGAAGGGAGGAAGAAAAAGAGAAAGGAGGGAGGAGAGAAAGAAGGAAAGAAAGAGAAAAAAATAGAAACAACATAAATATCCATCAACAGGAAAATGAATAAATTAATTTGGGCATATTCATGTTACTGAAGACTATATAAACTTGAAATGAATTAGAGCTACCTATAAGTCTCATAAATGAAATATTAAGAGAAGAAAGCAAGTTTCAGAAAGATACATAGCAGAATGATGCCACTTATGTAAACTTTTAAAACATTCAAAATAGTAATATACAGTTTTCATATGTGTATACAAATAAGAACAAAAATTAAGTATTAAGGCATGCACAATATTCAAGATGGTAATTCACTGGAGTACTGGTTATATCCAGGGAGTGAAATGAGATTGGAAAGAGATTAAATGAGGGGCTTCCATCATATTTGTAAAGCTTTGTTTACTAAATGAATGATATGCACATAGATATCATGGCCTATACAGTTTTATTTCTTAGCTACTTTAAGATGGGATTGAGTTTGCTTAGACTTTGTGTTATATATTTGCTGAGACTTCCCTGGTGGCTCAGATGGTAAAGAATCTGCCTGCAATGCAGGAGACTGGGGTTTGATCCCTGGGCCGGGAAGATCCCCTCCGGAAAGGAATGGCTACCCCCTCCAGTATTCTTGCCTGAAGAATTCCATGGATGGAAGTGCCTGGCGGACTATAGACCATGAGGTCACAAAGAGTCGGACACAACTAAGCAACTATCACACTCACTTTTCACTATATATCTGCACCCCCACTCCAATTGGGTTATAATAACTTTAGCTTTAAACTATACCACCTATGAAAACAGAAGATCTATAAGGGGAAGGGCAGAAGGAAAAGGGAGCATTTGTGTATCTACCTATGTACCAGCACTGAACTGGGTATTACTTGTTTTCTTATTTAATCTTCACAACAGAATCATAAAGTACTGAGTTAAAGAAAGGTAGAGGTCTTAAAATTGAGTGATCCCCTCGAAGATAACCCCTAATCATAAGCAATATGACCAAAACATTTGAGTTGCACAGTATCTGTGGAATAGGCCTCCATGAAATTGGTTATTTTGAACTTGTCCCAGAATACACAGACCTGTGTCTTATTTTTCACAATTTTTGAGGTTAATTTCATGTATTTGACATGTCAGAAAATGAAAATGTTCTTCATGGCAAATAGATGGGGGAAAACTGGAAACAGTGGCAGATTTTATTTTCTTGGGCTCCAAAATCACTTCGGATGGTGACTGCAGCCACAAAATTAAAAGACGCTTTCTCCTTGCAATAAAAGCTCTGACAAACCTGGGCAGTGTATAAAATAACAGAGACATCACTTTGCCGACAAAGGTCCATCTAGCCAAAGCTATGGGTTTTCCAGTAGTCATGCACGGATGTGAGAGTTGGACTATAAAGAAGGCTGAGTGCCAAAGAATTGATGATTTTGAACTGTGATGTTGAAGAAGACTCTTGAGAGTCCCTTGGACTGCAAGGAGATCAAACCAGTCAATACTAAAGGAAATCAACTCTGAATATTCATTGGAAGGGCTGATGCTGAAGCTCCGATACTTTGGCCACCTGATGCAAAGATCTGACTCACTGGAAAAGACCCTGACGCTGGGAGAGATTGAGGGCAAGGAGGAGTAGGGGGCGACAGAGGACAAGATAGCTGGATGGCATCACTGACTCAGTGGGCATGAGTTTGAGCAAACAGTGAAGGACAGGGAAGCCTGGAGGGCTGCTGTCCATGGGGTCTCAAAGGACATGACTTAAAGACTGAACAATAACAGCATCTCCATCTCTATGATATAATTATAGGAGCAATGCTGAAGCATATTTTACACCAGCAGTAGATAAAAGGGCATAGCCAGAATGAGGGATTGAGATTTAAGCTCCAAAACTGCTGTCAAAATTAGATAGAAATGTGAAGTCCTCCTCCAAGCCAAAGTCTTTCAATGAAAATGAGAAAAACGAGCAAATGATAGTTGTATATACTGCCATACATATATTTACTATATTTATGTTCACACATATAAAATATATCTGTATCTATACACACACACACACACACACACACACACAGAGATATATCCTCTAGTAAGCAAAGAAATACCTACTAAAATCATGAGACACCATTATTCTATTAAATTAAGAAAGCTTTTCTATAGGTAATGTGTCTTGCAACAAAAATTAGATGAAACATATAAGGTACATTAAGAGATTTCTGGAAAGGAACAGAAATATATAAAATATATAACATATGTTGTATATATCCTATCAATTCAGTTCAGTTCAGTCACTCAGTTATATCTGACTCTTTGTGACCCCATGGACTGCAGCATACCAGGCTTCCCTGCCCAGCATCAACACCCAGAGCTTACTCAAACTCATGTCCATCGAGTCGGTGATGCCATCCAACTGTCTAATCCTCTGTTGTCCTCTTCTCTTCCTGCCTTCAGTCTTTCCCAGCATCAGGGTCTTTTCAAATGAGTCAGTTCTTCGCATCAGGTGGCCAAAGTATTAGAGCTTCAGCTTCAGCATCATTCCTCCCAATGACTATTCAGGACTGATTTCCTTCAGGATTGATTGGTTGGATCTCCTTGCAATCCAAGGGACTCTCAAGAGTCTTCTCCAACACCACAGTTCAAAAGCATCAATTCTTCAGTGCTCAGCTTTCTTCACAGTCCAACTCTCACATCCCTACATGACCACTGGAAAAACCATAGCCTTGACTAGACGGACCTTTGTTGGCAAAGTAATGTCTCTGTTTTTTTAATATCCTGTCTAGGTTTGTCATAGCTTTTCTTCCAAGGAGCAAGTGTCTTTTAATTTCATGGCTGCAGTCACCATCTGCAGTGATTTTGGAGCCCACGAAAATAAAGTCTGTCACTGTTTCTACTTTTTCCCTCTCTATATGTCATGAAGTGATAGTACCAGATGCCATGATCTTCATTTTCTGAATGTTGAGTTTTAAGTCAGCTTTTACACTCTCCTCTTTCCCTTTGGTCAAGAGGCTCTTCAGTTCCTCTTCACTTTCTGCCATAAGGATGGTATATATCATATATATGTATATAATATATACAGTATGTAGTTGAAAAATACATTGTATTAATAGATACATTATATTACATGTATATACAACACATATGTATATATGTGTGTTTGTATGTACTGGGTTAAACAACCTTAAATAGATTTTCTTTGATAAGTTAATGTGCATCATGAACCTCCAAGAGATGATCTTTTTATATGCAACAGTTGCCAAATTTATTTAATTATAGTGCTCTCTTTTCAAGGAAATTCCCTTGGGAAAACAGTCTAGAAAATGATGTCCCTCACCATCCGACACTCCCCCATGTCTCAGAAATCTCACCCCTGGAATCACCAAGGAAAATGGCACATTGTGTAACAATTCATAAGGCTGGCAAGGTGGCAGCAATTATACATAGTGTTGTCTTGCTATTAAAAATAATCAAGTGCAATTAGAAATAAATAAATTTTAAAAATTAAAAAAGAGACAAAAAATATAATTAAGTGTTTAGGATTTTGATGATATTTTTTGAAATAAGACATCACTTTTTATGATGAAAATTTAAAGTCCCCAAACTCTGCTCACTTATTGTGTTCCTAATGGGGAGATTTCTTCTCTGTGGAAACTCTCACAGAGAAAGAAGATAGACAAAGAGGAAAGTTGGAGCTTTTCCCCCTTAATCAGAAGAACACAGAAATGTTTCTGGAAAATGTTCTTAATACAATATAATTTTCTCACAAAAATGTTAACTACCCAATAGAGAAAGTTCATTTTTCCGAAGCCCACATCTGATTAGTTCCTGTCCTGTAACACTTGACTTGCTATGTCAGTAGATCAGCCATTAGCAGGCTGCTGCAGGGATGGAGCAGCGGCTGAGGGGCTGGGGACAGGGGCCTGTCAGCTGCTGCATGTGGTGTTGCCCCTGTGTGCCTACCCAGAGCTCTAAGAAGGAATGTGGTCCCATCCAGAATGCTTCCAGTCACTTGAACATTGACGAAGACAAGTACGTCTGTCCTTAGCTTTGGCAAAGATGTCCAAGGCACACCAATTTGCTTTTATGTGGGACTCCACAGGATGTTAATGTCAAGTCTTCTGGAATTCAGGTAATCCTGGAAAGAGTAGATGACTTTTTTCTTCCTTTTCTAGGAACCTTTCAACCATCTTTTATCCCCACCCTCCCGAGGGGTCCTAAACTCTCTCCATCTTTGACGTCCTCTATCCAGACAACCCAGAGGACCTGAACTTGTCATTCAGTGAACCTGTTATGTGCACATCCTTTCCCATGGCCAGTCATCCTTTGCCTCCTCTTCTGATCTACCTGCTTTGGTTTCTTGTTTTCCTTCTTTCCCTCCATTGAGATCTCAAAGTAAAACCTGTTTCATTTATTATTGTTTGCACCCTCTTTATTATTTTTAGCATGAAATTCCCGCCTATCCTCCTTAATCTCCCGCTTGCCACCTGTTTCAATGTGGAGAAGCAGGAAATGGTGATAGAATTTCCAAGGACCTTGGCATCAGATAGACCTGCGCTCTGACTCCAACTGGGCCACTAAATGGATTGGACAAGTTATTTAGTCTCTCTGACCTTTGGTTCCTCATCTATACAACAGATACTTCAATATATACTTTGTAACATTTGGGAAGAAATAATTGAATGGAAAGTGCCTGATACTTAGTTAGTTAGTTAGTTAGTTCAGTCACTCAGTCGTGTCTGACTCTTTGCGACCCCATGAATCACAGCACGCCAGGCCTCCCTGTCCATCACAAACTCCCAGAGTTGATACTTAACTGGTACTAAATACGCATCCTATTATTATTGTTGTTACATCAATTATTATCATTGCAGTCTACCAGTGATGACTTTCCCTGGACTTTCTCTCACCACATTACCCCATCCTCTTCCTTCTCTGTCAAGGGCACCAGGGCACTAACCCACAACCCGAATGGCTGTTTCTCTTGGCCAAGGCCATTTGATTACTAATGAGAGTATCTTTCCTTCCGACACATTTGACTCGTGGGTCAGTTTTCTGCCAAAAGACAATTATAACTAGACGAGCTTGGGAGACTCACATAATCAAACCACCACCCCTCCTGATCAAAGAGAAAATGCACACAGCTGGGATTGAGGATTTCAGGTAATGTGTCAGTTCTTTCAAGGGCCAGACTCTACCCGAGGTATCTCCCTAGCAACAGACTTCCTGCCTTCACAGTTGTTTTTTTGTTTTTTTGCTTTTATTTTTTATTTTTGAAGGATAATTGCTTTACAGAATGTTGGTGTTTTCTGTCAAACCTCAACATGAATCAACCATAGGTATACATATATCCCCTCCCTTTTGAACCCCCCCACCATCTCCCTCACCGTCCCACCCCTCTAGGTGGATACAGAGCCCCTATTTGGGTTTCCTGCCACACAGCAAATTCCCGTTGGCTATCTAGTTTACATATGGTAACCTAAGTTCCCTGTTACTCTTTCCATACATCTCACCCACTCCTCCCCTCTCTCCATGTCCATAAGTCTACTGCCTATGTCTATTTCTCCATTGCTGCCCTATAAATAAACTCTTCAGAACCATTTTTCTAGATTCCATATACGTGCATTAGAATATGATATTTATCTTTCTCTTTCTGACTCACTTCACTCTGCATAATAGAGTCTAGGTTCATCCACCTCATCAGAACTGACTCAAATGCATTCCTTTTTATGGCTGAGTAATATTCCATTGTGTGTATGTACCATAGTTTCTTATCCATTCATCTTTTGATGGACATCTAGGTTGCTTCCATGTTCTAGCTACTGTAAATAGTGTTGCAATGAACAATGGGATACATGAGTCTTTTTCAATTTTGGTTTCCTCAGGGTATATGCCTAGGAGTGGGATTTCTGGGTCATATGGTGGTTTTATTCCTAGTTTTTTAAGGAATCTCCATATCTTCTTCCATAGTGGCTGTATCAATTTACATTCCCACCAACAATGCAAGAGTGGTCCCTTTTAACCATACCCTCTCCAGCATTGATTGTTTGTAGACTTTTTGATGATGGCCATTTTGACTGGTGTGAGGTGATATCTCATTGTGGTTTTGATTTGTATTTCTCTAATAATGAGTAATGTTGAGTATCTTTTCATGTTAGCCATCTGTATGTCTTCTTTGGAGAAATGTCTGTTTAGGTCTTTTCCCCACTTTTTGATTGGGTTGTTTGTTTTCCTGGTATTGAGTTGTATGAGCTGCTTGTACATTTTGGAAATTAATCCTTTGTCAGTTGTTTCATTTGCTATTATTTTCTCCCATGCCAAGGGTTGTCCTTTCACCTTGCTTATAGTTTCCTTTGCTGTGCAAAAGATTTTAAGTTTAATCAGATTCCACTTGTTTACTTTTATTTTTATTTCCATTACTCTAGGAGGTGAGTCATAGAGGATCTTGCTTTGATTTATGTCATTGAGTGTCTGCCTATGTTTTCCTCTAAGAGTTTTATAGTTTTTGGTCTTAACATTTAGGTTTGTAGTCCATTTTGAGGTTATCTTTGTGTGTGGTGTTAGAAAGTATTCTAATTTCATGTTGTCTTTGATTTCTTTCTTCAGTGTCTTATAATTTTCTGTGTACAGTTCTTTTGTCTACTTAGGTAAGTTTATTCCTAGATACTTAATTCGTTTTGTTCCAATGGTGAATCGGATTGATTCCTTAATTTCTCTTTCTGATTTTTCATTTTAGTATATAGAAATGCAAATGATTTCTGTGTATTGATTTGGTATCCTGCAACTTTGCTAAATTCACTGATTAGCTCAAGTAATTTTCTGATACTATCTTTAGCATTCTCTATGTACAATGTTATGTCATCTGCAAATAGTGAGAGCTTTACTTCTTCTTTTCCAGTCTGAATTCCTTCTATTTCTTTTCCTTCTCTGATTACTATAGCTAGGACTTCTTGTTTTTCTTGTTTCTTGAGGCAGGATTGTATTGCTGTAAACTTCCCTCTTAGAACTGCTTTTGCTGCATCCCATAGGTTTTGAGTTGTTGTGTTTTCATTGTCATTTGTTTCTAGAAATTTTTTGATTTCCCTTTTGATTTCTTCAGTTATTAGAAATGTGTTGTTTAATCTCCATGTGTTTGTGTTTATTACAGTTTTTTTTTTTTTCTTGTGATTGATATCTAGTCTCATAGTGCTGCACTCAGAGAAGATGCTTGATACTATTTCAACTTTCTTAAATTTACTGAGGTTTGATTTGTGACCCAAGATGTGGTCTATCCTGGAGAATGTTCCATGTGCACTTGAGAAGAAGGTGTATTCTTCTGCATTGGGATGGAATGTCTTGAAGATGTCAATGAGATCCATCTCATCTAATGTATCATTTAAGACTTGTGCTTCCTTATTAATTTTCTGTTTTGATGATCTGTCCATTGTTGTGTGGGGGTGTTAAAGTCTCCTAGTATTATTGTGTTACTGTCAGTGTCTCCTTTTATGTCTCTTAGTGTTTGTCTTATGTATTGAGGTGCTCCTATGTTGGGTGCATAGATATTTACAATTGTCATGTTTTCCTCTTGGATCGATCCCTTGATCATTATGTAGTGTCCTTCCTTATCTCTTGTAATATTCTTTATTTTAAGGTCTATTTTGTCTGATATGAGGATTGCTACTCCAGCTTTCTTTTGCTTCCCATTTTCATGGAATATAGTTTTCCATCCTCTCACTTTCAGTCTATATGTGTCTTTAGGTCTAAAGTGGGTTTCTTATAGACAGCATATATATGGGTCTTGTTTTTGTATCCATTCAGCCAGTCTGTGTTTTTTGGTTGGAACATTTAATCCATTTACCTTTAAAGTAATTATTGATATATATGCTCCTATTACCATTTTCTTAATTGTTTGGGGTTGATTTTGTAGATCTTTTTTCTTCTCTTGTATTTCTTGACTGTATAAGTCCCTTTAACATTTGTTGTAAGGCTGGTTTGGTGGTACTGAATTCTCTTAACTTTTGCTTGTCTGTAAAGCTTTTGATTTCTCCATCAATTTTGAAAGAAATCCTCGCCAGGTATAGTAATCTTGGTTGTAAATTTTTCCCTTTCAGTACTTTAAATATATCCTGCCATTGCCTTCTGGCCTGCAGAGTTTCTGCTGAAAGATCAGCTGTTAAACACATGGGGTTTCCCTTGTATGTTATTTGTTGCTTCTCCCTTGCTGCTTTTAATATTCTTTTTTTGTGTTTAGTCTTTGTTAGTTCAATTAGTATGTGTTTTGGCATGTTTTTCCTTGGGTGTATCCTGTATGGGACTCTTTGTGCCTCTTGGACTTGATTGACTATTTCCTTTCCCATGTTGGGAAAATTTTCAACTATAATCTCTTCAAAAATTTTCTCATACCCTTTCTATTTCTCTTCTTCTTCTGGAGAAGAATATAACTAGAATGTTGGTGCATTTGATATTGTCCCAGAGGTCTCTGATACTATCCTCAGTTCTTTTCATTCTTTTTACTTTATTCTGCTCTTCGGAAGTTATTTCCACCATTTTATCTTCCAACTCACTGATTCATTCTTCTGCTTCAGATATTCTGCTATTGATTCCTCCTAGTGTAATTTTTAATTTCAGTAATTGTGCTGCCTTCACGTTTTAACTGTAGATACGGGCTCTAGACCATCCCTCCATAAGGAGAAAGTGGAGAACGCCTGTCTGACCCAGGATTTGCTAAATTGAGGAAGTTCATGGCTGCTCATTGGCTGCCCTGGTCCAGATCTCCAGAGGACTCAGTGCCCTGGATGAAGGTCACACAGCTGCGGCCTGCAGTGAGTGCTCCTTAGACCAACACCACCTCCTTTGCCAGGAGAGAGATGAAAACTAGGTCCCTGGGGCTCTGGGCCAGAGGAATTAGAAAGCCTTCTCTTTGTGGAGTTAGCCATTTCCCTGAGCCCAAAGGATCTCCCCATTCTGCTTCCCTCCACCTCCCTGAGAAGTCTCAGCCTCTCAACAAGCTGAGCCCGGTCTGTGCCAGCCAACCTTGCCTCTTCCCACTCCACCCCAAGTCTCACATGCTCGTCCCTCTGTGTAGAAAAATCCAGCCCTATCCTTCCCATTTGACCTACTGCCCCTCGAGGCACAACAGAGAGAGCTTTCTTCCCTCAGCAACTACCTTGACACCAGCCACATTTGAGGAGAGAGGAGACAGGACCCCCAGTTCTCAAATCTTTGTTATTAGGACTCCATGGGCAAAACTGCTAGTAGGACGGCTGTCAACTGTCAGACTGTATTAGTTATTGCTACCCTTTTCTGGAAACCCTGCTCTCCCCACTGGCCTGAAAGAGGCAACTCTAATCTCCCAAATGACCCTCACTGCACTGGCTGCAGCTGATTGGATCACAGATAAACTGTTGACTGAAAAGGAACGGATCCATTGGCTGGGGGCTGACCTGCGATTCACGTGATCTGACTCAACCAATCATATTTCTCACCCAAACTGTGTATCAAGGGACACACAAACATGTTCCTATCCATGGTGGCCTGGAAGGCCTGTAGAGTCACATGAGAGATGAGCAGGTTACAGACAGAGCAGAGCTGGAAAGGCCATGGGGAAACTGATATGGAAAAATACCCCACAGGAGGCTTCTAACTCCCAGCAATGCCTGTAAACTTGACTCATTCCTTCATCTTTGTTCTGTGGGCTTCTCCTCTAATCTTTCATTCAAGCCCCCCTGACTGCAGCTAGCTAGAACAAGGTTTTGTTCCAAAAGAGTCTTAACAGGAAGAGCTTCCCCCAAACAGATGTCTGGACACATCTGCCAGACACACTGCATTGTAGTTTGAGGCTCCTGTTAGTTTGCTTGTGATCGTAAATGTTATTGTTCAGTCACTCAATCGTGTCTGACTCTTTGAGATCTCACAGACTGCAGCATGCTAGGCTTCCCTGTCCATAACCATCTCCCTAAGTTTGCTCAAACTCATGTCCATAGAGTTTGTGATACCATCCAACCATCTCATCCCCTGTCACCCCCTTCTCCTCTTAGCCTCAATCTTTCCCAACATCGGGGTCTTTTCCAATAAGCATGGCTATCACTTATTGAACACTTTATTTTATGCCAGGCAGGATGCAAAGAAGAGATAGAAGGCAGAGTACTATCTCTACTAATGAGATAGTAGCATACACATTATCTCATTTCATCTCATATGTATTGAGATGGGATGTATTAACACTATCAATATCCCTATTTTACATGTGAGAAAACTGAGACTTAGGTTGAATGAAATTGCCCAAGGCCATTCACTTACAAGTGGCAGACCCAGCATCTAAGTCTATTTGGTGTGATTCCAAGTCTGTACCCCTATCCATCCCCAGGATGGTGTCTCCTACATCATCAGCAAGGCAGGATGAAGCCACATCACTGCTCCCTGCAAGCATGTGGTTACAGGCCTCCAGAGGCTCTCCTGGGAGTGGCCACATCCCAGTGCTACAAACCAACAGCGATGCCCAGGAGGAACTGAGAATTATGGAAACAGATACTGCTGACATTCCTGGTGTCCTATGGGTAGGGCTCAAAGAGCACCCAACACATATAAGCCCCAGTACTGCTCACTGCAGGCTTCTGAAAGGAATTGTAGAAGCAGAAACATGTTAGGAAAGTCAGTGAAGCCTGCAGAATTATTTATAACACTGAAAACCTTTTAAGGGACACTTCCCAAATATATTAATAAACTGATTTGATTTTTTTAAAAAGTCCTCCTCCAATCTACCCCTTGTTAACCCTAAACATCATTTCATTTTAACAATCTCTATTCTTCATTGTAAGTCAACTATACTTCAATAAAAAAATAAAATAAAAATTAACAGTCTCTAACATAAATTCCTGGGGATGATTCTCTTTGTGAGGCTTCTGTTTCATTGACATACAATCCATGAAACTGTCCATTTACATGGGAAGAGATAAAAATAAATGTAGGATAACACGTTAATGAAGTATAGATAGTAGCATAATATTTAGTTTGATGTTTAAGCCCCAGTTCTGATCAACCACTCCTGATTGTTCCTCCAGACTCTCTTCTATGGTATGGTGTTAAGTAAGAATGTTTTATTCAAAGACACATTTATTTTTCAGGGCAGATAAATGACAGATATTGGGGATCAGTGCATATAAGAACACTACAAAGGCAAGAATGGAATGATAAAGGCAGATAGTAATTAAATGTGCCCTAGAAGTTGTTGGGTTTTTTTAACTAGAACTGTAATTACAGGGCTACTAACGATGCTAAGGATATCGTTAATGTTTCGTCAGCACTTTTATTGTAGTACTTAGTGAGATTAGTCATTTGAGTTGTTCCCTTTTTACGCCAAAAATGGAAGACAGCTGTTTGTGCTCTGAAAACTATTTTTTAAAGGATAGTTCTCTCTGTTTATCAAGTTTATTTTGCCACCAGGGAAACATCTCTTAAAGCTTTTGCACTGTCAAAATGAAGTGAGTAGGAATGATTGCTTTAGTTGTTACTCTTGCATAATGACAGGAAGCTTAAACATGTAGGAAAGCCTCACAGGGAAGATGCAGAATATCTGGGTGCACAGATATTACAACTTCCATCTCTTCCTGTAAAGAGGGATTCCTGATGGCACTGATCATTCCCCAAGTTTATTCTCTGAGCAGCAGTTACTGCAGAAGTTTTTAGAGGCAGTTCTGTAAAGGTGGATAAGCTAAATCACAATCAGACTGCCCTCCATGGATATAAAGCCAGCTTCTTTTCTTGAGGCAGTGCCTCTCAGTGAATCAAATCTAAATCCAGGAGTTGTGACTGGCCCAGAAGATCCCATCTCCCAGAGTATAATAAACCTCAAGAATTCATTTCCACCAGTTTATTAGGTGGGGGCTTCTCCAATGGTTCAGCGGTAAAGAATCCACCTGCAATGTAGAAGACGCAGGAGACGTGGGTTTGATCCCTGGGTGGGGAAGATCCCCTGAAGGAAGGAATGGAAACCCACTCCAGTATTCTTGCCTGGAAAATCCCATGGACAGAGGATCCTAGTGAGCTACAGTCCATAGGACACTCTTTGCATGTCGCAGAGTCAGTACTTAGTGACTCTTTGTAGTACTTAGTGAGATGTAAGTGTAGTACTTACTGAGCATGCATATTAAATTAGATTAGTATGTTAAATATCTGTAGCCTATAACACACCAAAAAAATGGAGGTTTAATTAAATTTTAAACAAAGCCCATGTTTATCATTTGTTTTTAATTCCAACTTGTCAAATTTCTCTAAGAAAGGTAAGATTTACCTCTCTGAGTGGTTTGAAAACTATCATTCTTTTTTGTTCCAAACGCATCCAGTTATTAATATTTTGTTACCCAATTCAATCAATGATCTAATAAGGAACTTCAGGTGCTGCTTGCAGAAGAGGTTAAAAAATCCATTAAATGACACTGACTCTTTTTTTTTTACATGATTGTTTTCACCCTATATTACTTTGGGAGATTTGGTTGTTGTCCTAAGGCCCTAACTCTTCATGAGGTTATAATCTAGTTAGTAACAAAGAATGAGATGGTTGGATGGCATCATCAACTCAATGGACATGAATGTGAGCAAGCTCCGGGAGATGGTGAAAGACAGGGAACCCTGGCATGCTGCAGTCCATGGGGTCACAAACAGTCAGACACAACTGAGCGACTGAACAACAAAAACAACTAGTTAGTGAGAAGACCTCAAGTCAGAAAACAATTAAATGACCACCACGAATCAGCATACTGAAAGATGCAGTTCAGATCCCTCTCTTCCAGACAGCACTCCCTACCCAGCTGTGAGGACCATGGCAAGCTGACAGCCTCCAGCTGGGAGCTCCTTCAGCTTTTAGCCAAGGTCACACTCTTCTCAGGAGGTCCCCAGACGATAACTGAGCAAGGCGGGAGTACAGGGCCTGACCATTTCCACACAGTGAATTTTCCTCTCACTGCCATCTCTGCTCTAGAACTCTCCATGGAGCTGGCAGGGATTCTGTCAGGTCTGCATGAGACTTGAGCCCCACCTTCCCCCGGTTTGCGGGCCCCTTCTTTTCCTCTCACAGTGGCTGCTCCTCAATAATCCTTTTGCAATCCTCACTATGCCTCAGAGTCTGCTTTCTGGAGATCCTAACCCTCAGTAGTGTCAAAATATTAAGAGAAATCAAGAAGCAGGTAGAACCAAAACCCTGTGTGTGCCTTCAGGGAAGTGGGAAGTGAGAGGTGATGGAAAGGGTGTTTAAGCCCCCAAGGGAATTGTGATGGCTAATGAGTTTTGGGTTCCACTGCTTGAAGTGATACCTGCTCTTGAAAAGCTGGAGAGATCAGGGACCAGTAAAAGGAGAGATTTGGGCAGACCAATCAAGTGTAGGTCAAAGAGAAGGGCCCCAGGAAGAGACCATCATCCATCCATTGTCCCTCCATCGTCCCTCCTCTGAAGAAAACCTTGCAGGAATGCAGTGGAGGAAAGTGTGTATCTTGCATTCTGTAAAGCTCAACTTGAATCCTTGATCCCTCTTTGATGACCTTTGTGACCCTGGACAGGTCACTTCATCTGGAATCTCCTTGGACCTTTCTTGTTCACCAGAGATGATGCCTGATTCTCCCAGCACTTACATAGAATCAAATGAAATAGTCCACAGGGAAGTGTTTAACTGGCTGAATGATATTACCTTGCCACATCTCAGAGGCTAGGAGGAAGCCACGGAGCACCACCTCCTCCTCCAGACATGCTGTGTGAAGCTCTTTCACCCTGGTGGGCTCAGCTCCCCACTCCCAGCATCATCACCCCCAGGCTGAGTACTTATGCTGAAGATACAGTTAGCACATCCCTACCTTTTCAAATGTATATCTGTTAATCATTTTATTATCTTCTTCCTGGTATATAGTTTAATTTGGCAATCCTGGCAGAAAAATAAACACTCAATATCTGATGAGTTGAACTGATTTGATCTTTTATTTAGTCTATTGGTCTCTAAGTGTTTGTGATAGCTTTTATTATACAAAGCAATTTTCTATGGTACTGTAACATCCTGTTCATTATGTCATGGTGAATGATTTAGTCACTGTTGTTAAATAACATGCTGTTATTCCTTTCATTAGGAGAGAATGACTTGAATTCAATGTCAATTTATCAAGGTTGCATGAAAATAAATATTCAGGGACATTTGCTTATCTTTAGTGAATTTTACCCTTAAGAAAAAAAGGAGAGGGTAGGTGTTGCCTTTTGTTTTGTCTTTGTTTTGTCTTGCCTTTTTTCTATTCAAGGTCCCTTCTTTCCATTTCTTCTGTTAATAACACCCTTACTTTGTGGGAGAAACATTCCCCCTACCTCCACTTAGCTTTGGTGGAACTGCCAACCACAGTCACGGTGGCCCTGGCCTCAGGATGAGCTCATCATGGTACTCATCCCCCTGGCCTGGGTGACTGACCCAGGCCGGTAGATCCAACCCAAGCTGAAATGATTTATGTATGGATACTAGGATAGCAGGGGGGTCAAGATTGGGCAGGGTAAATTTAGAGCGTTCCAAGGTCAAAGTCCTCCTTTTCCTCACCACCTGGAGGTCTGTGTGATGCAGGAGAAATGACCTCAAACTGCTATAGAGTAAGGGTTAGGGAGGAAGAAGGGAGAAGAGAGGCAGAGAGACGGACAAGGAGAGGGAGAGATGAAGAAGGGGAGAAGAAGGAGGAGGGGAAAGGAGAAGAGGAGGGGAAGGAGGAGGAGGGGAAGAGGTGAAGTGGGGGGCAGGATGGGAAGAAAGAAAGATGGAGTAGGGAAGGAGAGAATGAGGAGGAAAAATGAAGACGTCTAGGGAGAAAGAGAGGCAGAGCGAGGGCTATAGAGAACAAAGAGGAAGGGCGGGCAATACAAAGGAAAGGGGGAAAAAAGAGAAGGAGTTGGAGAGCAGAGAGGAAAGAGGAATGATGGGAAAAAGAGGTGGAGACTGCTGAGGACAGTTGTACAAACACACAACACAAAGTGAACTGTTCCAGCATTATCATGTCAGTTTACTTGCTAAACCCCAAAGAATTTCTAGAAAGTACAATATTTTGTGATTGAGAAAATAACAGGTTTTTCAAGATGAAAGGGTGCAGATCAGCACAGATTAATTTTAAGATCATGACCTTGAAAATTTTTGAAACACTATATGGAAAAAAACAATGTTACTATTTTCCCACCTTACTTAAAATTAAGATTCTTCAGTCAAAAATTACATCATTGTGTTCCCTCCAATGACTTAGATACAGTAGATGATACTCAATGAATGTCTGTTAAATGAGCATGGGATAGATGGACAGAATAAACACATTAAAACTTGGAGGCTCTCAAATGGCATAGCCAAGACCACAGCTAAGACCTCGTAAAAAGGCAAGAAGTAATATTTGTCTGTGGATTTCTCAGTGTCTTCTTTAAGGACACTTTCTTCTCTTTTTGGAACCCGCCCTGCCCCTCCACTGCTTTTCTCACTCACCAGGTGCTTTCAAAGGGCAATCCAACACTTCTGCTATCAAGTTGTAAAGGGCCAGGAGAACTTAATGATCTGTCTTTATGGGGCCTTTCTAAGGGCATTTTAAAAAGAGACAAAGGAAGCACAGCTTTAAAAATCACACACACAAAATGGGCGTTTAATTCTGGAATTTCTGGCCAGTGCAGAAAGCATTTAGAAATGACGACACAGGAAGGCAGGGGCCTTCTGGGGTCCCTGTGGTTGTCCAAATGGTCATCTATGTGTTAGTTCTGGGTGACAGTGGTGCAGAGTCAGGTTTCAGACTCAGCATTCCTGAAATCCTGACCACTGGGCCCCAGAAAGAAACCCATCTGTTTTGAGCCTGATTGCGTTTATTTACATTTTGCATTTTTCTTGTAGGCAAATACATAGTTATTTTGGCCACATTGTGCCCACTAAAATCACAGAATGCCTTTAATGCCCATCATGAAAAGAACAAATTTATTACTTTTCCACAGCTCCCCAGAGAGTTTTCTCAGAACATAAAAACAAAATTTTCTTATTAATAAGCTAACACAGAGAGAGAGAGAGAAACCAAAAAGGGAGCAATGAAAAATGCTCATCAATGATTAATTTTGACCTTACTATAGAATTCTTTTAGTCTGTTTCTGTCTTGATTTACTGATAAGGAAAAAGATAGCTTTATCTAGGAATTTTCAAGTATTTTTTTGGCATTTTGCCTTGCTCAGTAACTCTGCTGGATTGTTAGAGGCTGACGACAGCACTGCACTGATAAAGCCACGTCCAGGTACAGTGAGAAAAAGTACCATGAGTGATGATCAATGTCTGCCATGGGTGCAAGAAGGAAAATGGTGGATTACATGCCATCAGTTGTTCTTGCCACTTGGCCTTCATTCACATTTCTCCTGTTAACTGAACCCAGATACCCACGTGGGAAACAACACATATTTCCAAACCAGCCCATATGCTCTGGGCTCAGAGAACAGCATAAAATCAGGACCAGGTCTTTTGCTCCACTAAGCTAATAGTAGACCAGACTCAAGACCAAGCTAATCAGTGTTTCCTGTTCTCTGAATCATAATGACAGGTTTACAGTGGTCAAATAACCCTATGAAAGCATTCAGTAAGAGATGCCACAATAAGGACTCTCACATTTTCTGCAGAATTTCAGCTTGGAAGGATTTTGTAGTTCCTAGTGTATATCTTGCAACCCTGAAAGAAGATTCTGCCTGAGAATGAATTCAGCCCAGAGGAAGTGGTATCAAAATTGACAAGAGTAACTCTCCATGGCTGCATCATTGAGTCTTACTTAAAGTCATACCTGAAGTCACATATTTGCCTTGTCTAAGCTGCTTTGGGTTAGATATTCTATTACTTGTAATCAGAAGAATCCTAACTGATACGGCCATTAATGCTATTTCCTGCCCTGGCTACAACCTTTGCATCATGCTTAGCTGATTCAGTCATGTCTGACTCTTTGTTACCCCATGGACTGTATAACCTACCAAGCTCCTCTGTCCATGGGATTTTCCAGGCAAGAATACTGGAGTGAGTTGCCATGCCCTCCTCTAGGGGATTTTCCTGACCCAGGGATCCAACCTATGTCCCTTATACCCCCTGCATTGACAGGAAGGTTCTTTACCCCTAGTGCCACCTGAGAAGCCCAGCTATAACCTTTAACCAGTATGTTTTAAAATTAGTTTACCTAAGGAAGGCATCAAAAAAAATTGAGGGTGAATATTTGTTGATAGAATGTTAGGAGGGCTTTTCACAGTTTGGGGGTCCTAAAAGGTCAAAAAATTTCTAAGTGCTCTATACCTGAAAAATACAGGCTTCACAAAAAAGTATCTGGACCATCCTCACTCCATCCACCATCCTGGACATCCTCACTCCACTCTGAGAAATCAGAAGTGATTGGACAGCACAAGAAGGAATCCCTAGAATATGAAGCTGTTCTGTGGAAGAACCTCGATACAATTAATGAATGTTTCCTGAGCACTTGCTGGGCCCCAGGTCAAGGATCTGAGTCTATAAGGGATGAAGATAAAATATAATCTAATCAGGGAATTTACCTTGGCCACCTGATCAGCATTCTAACTGTGCTGCTTCCAGCCCTCGTGTGAGAAGTAGTAAGTCCGGATCATCAATGTTCCATGCATATGAATGGAGAACACACACTAGAGATATTTTTTCATTCTTAATAATTCACTTGAGCATGCACAGTGCTCTGTGAGGAAAGAGAAATCTCTTCTTTGCCTTTGCATCACCAGGAATTTACCTTGCCGAGGGAGGGTTTCCTGACAAGTTTAGATTTGCCTCAGTCTCACCAAGGATTGTTCTCAAAGGTACCAATGTCAGAAGCTCCAAACACTCTTTCCCCATAGAGACTATGAAGAACAAGAGAAACAACAACTCCCCCTAACACTTCTCTCAGTGCACTTCTGTATACTCTTCTGACTCCCTAAACTACACCTCTATCTCACATCCTTTTCCCGATCATCAAACTTATAAAGACTACTGAAAACCTCTACTTGCTATCACATGATCATTTAAAGCATACCATGCCAGAACTCACCACACAGAACTCACTATCTACCCTGTTTTGCCCCTCCCGATTTCAGAGACCGACTCTGTTGTTCACTGGGTTGTTCATACCAGGAGCCTGAATCTGTCCTTGTCCCGACTCTTTATGCCTCACCACCCATTTCTCATCAAATAGCACATCATTTTTTTTAAAGTTTTTATTGGAGTATAATTCATTTATAATATTGTGTTAGTTTCAGATGTACAGCAAAGGGATTCAGTTATATATATGTGTGTGAATTCTTTTTATTCTTTTCCATTGTAGTTTATTACAAGATCTTGAGTATACTTCCCTGTGCTGTAGAGTAAATCCTTGTTGTTTACCTGTTTTGCATATGGTAGTGTGCATCTGTTAAACTCACACTCCCAATTTATCCCTACCCCCTCTTTCCCCTCTGGCAGCCATAAGTTTGTTTTCTATGTTTGTGGGTCTGCTTCTGTTATGTAAATTAGTTCATTTATATCATTATTTTAGATTCCACATATAAGCTGTATCATATAATATTTTTTTCTCAGTCTAGCTTACTTCATTTAATATGATAATCTTTAGTTCCATCCAAATTGCTAAAAATGGCATTATTATTTTCTTTTTATGGTTGAGTAATGCCAGCAGTGCAGGAGACCCAGGCTCAATCCCTGCATCGGGAAGATCCCCTGGAGAAGGAAATGGCAACCCACTCCAGTATTCTTGCGTGGAAAATCTCATGGACAGAGGAGCCTGGCGGGTTAAAGTCCATGGGTTCGTGAAGAGTCGGACATGACTGAAGCGACTAACACTAATATTCCATTGTGTGTGTCTGTCTGTCACACAAGTACATCTTCTTTACCTTTTCATCTGTTGATAACCACTTAGGCTGCTTCCATGGCTTAGCTCTTATGAATAGTGCTGCTATGAACATTAGGATGCATGTATTTTTTCATATTAGAGTTTTCGTCTTTTTTGGATATATGTACAGGAGTGGGATTGCTGGATCATATGGTAGCTCTATTTTTAGTTTTTTAAGGAAACTCTGTGCTGTTTTCTGTAGCAGCTGTACCAATTTACATTCCCTCCAACAGTATAAGAGGGTTCTGTTTTCTCCACACCCTTTCCAGCATTTGTTATTTGTATAGACTTTTTGATGATGGCCATTCTGACCAGAGTGAGGTGATACCTCATTGTGGTTTTGATTTGCATTTCTCTAATAATTGCCATTTCTTTCTCCAGGGGATCTTCCCGACCCAGGGATTGAACCCGGGTCTCCTGCATTGCAGGCAGACACTTTACCGTCTGAATCACCAGGGAAGTTGAATAATTAGCAATGTTGTACATCTTTTGATGTTCCTGTTAGCCATCTCTATGTCTTCTCTGGGAGAAAAAAAGTCTATTTAGGCCTTCTGCTCATTTTTTGATTGGGTGGTTTGCTTTTTGTTATTGAGTTGCATGGGTTGTTTATACAACACATCCTATTGAGCTCTTATTTTTATCTGCTTTTTTCCATTGCCACTAGCACCACTTTGGTTCAGCCCTCTGACCTCTCTCTTCAGTTCAGTTCAGTCGCTTAGTCACATCCAACTCTTTGTGACGCCATGGAGCTCTCTCTCTTGCATTCCTATTATTCTCCTAAATCATTTCCCTACTTCTAATCTTATCTTCTCTGGTCCAGCCTCAGAGTAATTTTTATAATTAAAAAGTATTATCATGTATCCCCCATTTAAAACACTTCAGTTCTCATTGTCCTCCAGATAAAGTCCCTAGCATAACTCACCATACCTTTCATTATTTGACCTCTGCATATCTCTCACTTCAAGGATCTTCCCACCTTATTCTCCATAATCCCTACTGTCCTAATTGCAGCTCTTCAAACAAAAATGCCTTCTATTGTCTCTGGGATTTTGAACGTTTCTGGATGATATGTTCTTTTATTGCTTGCTGTCTGTTCTCTCTCCCAGCTTCAAGTTCTTCAGCTTCTTACCTGTTTTCTGCTTGTGAAAAGTGAAAGTGTTAGTCTCTCAGTTGTGTCTGACTCTTTGTGATTCCATGGACTGTAGTCCACCAGGTTCCTCTGTCCATGGAATTCTCCAGGCAAGAATACTGGAGTGGGTAGCCATTCCCTTCTCTAGGGGATCTTCCTGACCCAGGGATCTAACCCGAGTCTCCTGCATTGCAGGTGGATTCTTTACTGTCTGAACCACTTCTTTCAGAAAGACTTTCCCGGCTTCCAGACTGTGTTGATATCTCTGAAATGTAACCCCCTAAGGTGTGCGACTTATCCTACCACTTGAACCCACTGAACTGAATTGCCTCTTAGACTGTAAACTCTTTGGGAGCCAGAACTATGACCAGTATACTTTTGAGTTCCTGATGATTAATACAGAGACAACACAAACAGGACATCAAAAAAGATGGATCAAATCAAAGAATGAATTACCAAGGACTCTTGAGTACCCATAGGTGAAGCAAAGAAAATACATATACCTGGATTTTAATGTCACATAGCATTTAAGTTTGTATGTTTACTCACTAAATATGTGTTCTATGTTGTTTCCCATTTATCACACGTCTATTCCAAAGACCTTGTGAAGCATCTGACAGGAGAGTGAAAATAACGTTTCTCAAAACTAATGACCTGATGTTGCAATAATTTCTCCCCACAACTGTGCAAACCATAGCTATGGAATGTGTAAGAAACCACCTGATTTTTTACTGTATGTATACGCATGTATACATATAGTATATATACATATATATGTATACGTATATCTACATTCCAAGTAGAACTTGAAAGCTGTAATTTCTGAGTTCAATGCCTTCCATGGTGGCTGCCCAGTTATAGTCAGTCACATGAGTTGTCCCTCTCAGGGCCCTGCCCGTGGTGGTGGCAGGCCCCTAGAAGCCGGGTCTGAGCTGTGTGATCCTGCCCCTGTAAAGCTCAGCTCATTGATCCAAGGTGGACACAGACCCACAATGGCCTTGTAAGACTTTTTCTCCCAAGAACTGGGAATCTGGTGTTAACCTGGTATCTGAACTGAGTCATTTGACATGATCTCTTTAAATTTCCATGGTGCCTCCCCCTCCCAAGGCCTCCCTGGACAACTCTTGCTTATAGCCTCTGAGAGTCCTCATAATTGTTTCAATAAACCTCCATTTTTTATGTCACTTTCTGTGACTTGTCATCAAAAGAATCTTCCTAACTAGTACAATAGCAATGTTACTGAAGACTGTCAATACCATATTTTCCCTGTTGGTTCAAATTTCTCAGAAACTACATTCTCTGTTACTAAGGATATTTCATCCCATGAGTGATAAAATGCCTAATTAGATAAAAGGGAAATAATTGGATTGTATCATACTAGAAGTCTAAATTTCAAAAAGAGACACCTCTATAAGGAAAAGTTTCTCAACCATTCTTACAGGAAAACACCTTACACACTGAAGCCTCACTTTAACGCTCCACTCATGGCCTAAGCCATGGGACCTGGTGCAACCCTACAGGAAGAACATGAAAGACCTACAGTGTAGCCCATGAAGGTGGAGCCATCCTTTGTGGAGCATCTGTGGCATATAATCTGTGGCAATTCATCAGGTTCTTCTGACAATGACCAAGTATGTTTTGAATGCCAACCCTTTTTTCCAGAATCCTTTCTATACTGGATATTAAAGCAAACTCAAATTTCTAATTTAAAGCAGGCATGGAAAATCTCAGCAACAAACCAGTAAGAAATATTTCTAAATTCTGAAAGAGTCATGAGTCTCTGTTAATTGATTTTTCTGTATATTTGCCATATATGCTGCTATTTATACTCGTGCTATTTATGCTAAGGGATCTTTTAAGTATCCTAAAACCAACCTTTTTTTAAAATTAATTAATTAATTAATTTTAATTGGAGAATAATTACTTTACAATATTATAGTTTTTGCCATACATCAACATGAATCAGCCATGGGTGCACATGTGTCCCCCCCATCCTGAACCCTCCCCCACACCCCTCCCCCACACCATCCCTCTGGGTTGTCCCAGACCACCAGCTTTGAGTGCCCTGCTTTACACATGGAACTTGCACTGGTCATCTATTTTACATATGGTAATATACATGTTTCAATGCTATTCTCTCAAATTATCCCACCCTCACCTTCTCCCACTGAGTTCAAAAGCCTGTTCTTTACATCTGCATCTCTTTTGCTGTCTCACATATAGGATTGTCATTACCATCTTTCTAGATTCCATATATATGTGTTAATACACTGTATTGGTGTTTCTCTTTCTGGCTTACCTCACTCTGTATAATCCAGTTTCATCCACCTCATTAGAACTGACTCAAATGTGTTCTTTTTTATAGCTGAGTAATATTCCACTGTGTATAGGTACCACAACTTCCTTATCCATTCGTCTGCTGATGGACATCTAGGTTGCTTCCATGTCCTAGCTGTTGTAAAGCATGCTGCAATGAACACTGGGGTACATGTGCCTCTTTCAATTCTGCTAAAACCAACCTTTTTGATCAGGCACAGATCTCAAATTAGTTGAAAATAAGGTGACCAACAATCAATGTTTAAACATAACTTTCAATATATGTTATTTATTGACAGAAAGACGAGAACAGAAACTCAGATTCCAGAAGTTTTAGTATTTGACTTTAAAAATGAACATCGCCCCCAGAATCTTCCCTCTTTTTTTTTTTTTTTTTTTTAACAAATACACAAGAAGAGGTTAAGTTTTAATAAATGTTCTGCCACAGTAACAGACCAGAAGAAAGTATCTTTATCACTAGCAACCAGCAGCTGTCCAGTTTTTCCAAGCCCACTTGTTGGCAGTTCTCACGATCTCTATAGCAAATGAACTTCTAACAATACTCCCTAAGAGTAGTAGACTACACAAGTAACCAAAATTGTCTTTAAAGGCTTTGTGAATGAGTGGATCTCTTTCTGGGTTAACACTCAGAGTCCCACGGAAAGGGAATTTACCACAGACATCCCAAAGATGCAGCTGCTCTTCCCGCTAAGAGAGATCATGAGTGCCCAAAGCTTTTGAAACCTTAATTATTCAGTTAAATTTAGGGAAATTGATATTACCAAAGAGTCCCAGCAAATCTAACTGAATGTACTTCAGGGAACAGTGATACTGGCTGAAAACCATGGTTTACATTCCATCTTCAAAGTGAGATAATGCAAGAATGCCAAAAATTCAACAGAGCTTTCTCAAGTAACAATCTTGTCCTTGAGAGAGCACAGGGATTCTGAGCTGTGGAATTTTCCACTCATTTATTCTTTCATTTTCCATCTTCCTTTGCCTTCAAGTGTCAATTGGCTCCTCTCAGTCACAGCTGTACAAATCACAGAACCCTTTTTTTTTTAATTGGCAGAAGACATATACATTATTCATCTATTCATTTCCATCTAATGGAAATCCAAAAAAGACAATTTTATTTTCCAACAAAACATTTAAAGTTTTTAAAGCTTTTCCGCCCCATGAGAAACAGGACAGAAGCCTCCATCCATGGTCTATGTAAGTACAAAACTTTTTGCCTATTAAAGCATGTATGAATTTGATTTTATTAAAATGTATGACTGCTTTTTTCCTGTTATGCTTCATAGTACTTGTACATAAATATGTAGCAAATTCAGTGTTTTTCTTAGCTTGTGAAACCTTAGTACCATAATAATACCAAGAACACTCTGTGCTTTTCCCAGCAAATATTGACTTAAGAGGGCACTTTGTTTACACTTATGCTACATCCTTGATAGAAAGCATGTATGTATTGCATTGTGGGATGTGTTTTTCTCTAACTGTAAATACAGTGAAGCAGAAAAGTCAAGTAGTGACTACATCAAGTGATTACCTTGGCCCCTGGGTTATTGATTGAACTGGAACGCAGGTTAAGGTCATGGCGAACTCTCATTTGGCAGGCCTCTTTGTAGCGAAAGGAAATGACCTGTGTCTAACTCAACATCCACATGACTTCCTATTTGACAAGCCAATTCCCATATGAAATGAAGGGAAAAGTGACGTTTGCATTGGTAGTGAGGTCTATGTATCTGCCTTGCGTGTCGGCCACAATGATAGGTTCACGATATAAGGATAAACCTTCCTCTCCTTCAGGAGATAGTTTACTTCCCTGCTCTGTAAAAGCCTTGTGGGACACAGAGAGCAGTAGAAAGAAATGTCCACCTGCCTCCCCATCTTCAACCCGGCTTTCTATGACAGAAGAATAGTCACCATCAACTACTAATGAAAATGCTAAGCCAAGAAAAAAAAAGGTGTGAGCTCCAAGCTCTCTGTCAGAAGATAAAAGTTCCATTATAAAAGACAGCCATGGCTTTACAAGCCAAACAGAACTTTCTCAACATCTCACAGCCATCTCATTAACCAATGCTCTCTCATCATGAGTGATCATGGGTGTTTAGAGTCAGAAGCAAAATATGGGGAGCTCTGTCTGCAGGCAAGTAGAGACAAGGCATTATAGAGGAAGAGCTAGGTGTGTGAGGAAAATGATGACGTGGGCATATTTTAGTGCTTAATTCATAAGGAAGAAAATGCAGCGCAGGCAGGAACTTAACCCCTTTCTGGTTGGCATGTCAAATGGATACATAAACAATTATTTCCATTTCTTTCAACATCAGTCCCATCTATATGATTTGAACTTCTCTTTTGACCCCCTACTTGGCTTTATTTCAAGGACTGGTAAAAGCACCTCATAAAGGCCTTTCACATATAAAAAGGTACAAATTTCAACATCTTTAATCGTTTTTGAAAGCTCATTGACTCTAAGTAGAGGAAATCATCATTTGAGATGATTCATTTCCGAGTTGCACCAAGTGAACCGTCGAACTCACAACTGGGCATCCCAAATGAAAGATGGAATTTCTGGGACCTAACACTTCAGGGGCAGCAAGGAGGGTGGCTCTGCAGTAGCTGATGCTGAAAAAAGACTTTAAATTCAAACAGTAAAGGACACCCAGCACATACTCCCACAGCATCACATGAGCGGCAAGACTTATCTGCTCTGCAGGAGTCTATACACAAGCCTGGGTGCTTACTTGGTGACGTCAACTTCCTGTTGCCCCATCGCAAGTTGCCCTTATATTCATTTAACCTAGTTTTCTCTGTATACACTTGTCGACACTAAGGAAAGAACTGTTGGATTTGGGACTTTATATTCTTTTGTGGGAGGATTTTGTATTACCGTTAAGTAACGAGTTTGCTCAAACGAATATTTTAAGAAGTAAAGGGTGGAGGGAGGAGAGAAGGAGTGGTTATTTTATATCGCATTTTACCTTTTATATCCCATTTTTCCTATGTTAAAATGTCTGGAAAGTTCATAAGCTTAATGCTTATGCTGCTGCTGCTGCTAAGTCGCCTCAGTCATGTCTGACTCTGCGGGACCCCATAGATGGCAGTCCACCAGGCTCCCCTATCCCTGGGATTCTCCAGGCAAGAATACTGGAGTGGGTCACCATTTCCTTCTCCAACGCATGAAAGTGAAAAGTGAAAGTGAAGTCGCTCAGTCATGTCTGACTCTTAGCGACCCCATGGACTGCAGCCTACCAGACTCCTCTGTCCATGGGATTTTCCAGGCAAGAGTACTGGAGTGGGTTGCCATTGCCTTCTCCATTAATGCTTATATATAAATACAAATGATAATGATATAACTTTTGCTTATCCCTGGAAATAGAGACTTTTTTGTTTGTGTGTGCATGCTCAGTCCTATTCAACTCTTTGCCACCCCTCAGTATACATAGCCCACCAGGCTTCTCCATCAATGGGATTTCCCAGGCAAGAATACTGCAGTGGGTTGCCATGAAGTAGGATAAGGTGGAGCAGACTAGGGTGTTATGGGACAGCCTAGGTTCATGGAGCATATGGTGGTCATCTCCAGTGGCCTTGGCCTGCAATGCCTTGAAGTGGGTCTTGGGTTCCCCACCAGAGATTGGGCTGGGTTGCAGCAATGAAAGCACCAGATCCTCTCAACTAGACCAGTGGTCAGTGACATAGGCCCTGACCCTTTGACTTTGCAGAAAAGAATTTCCGCAAAGATGGAAAGTAATGGAGCATGTAAAGTGTTTATTAAGAGGAAAAAAGTACAGTACGTGTGGACAGTCACACAGGAGGACTCGGGGGAGAGAGAGTCACTGAATCACACCCTCATGGCAGTTTGAACTACTTTAATGGGATATTTCTTCCAGGTTTCCTTTGACCAATCATTTTGATTTGCCTGGTTCACAGTCCATATTTGGTATATCTCAGGCTCCTCCCACGTGTGCACACGCATCTCTTAGTCAAGATGGATCCTACCAAAAAGGCATCTGGGTAGAAAATCCCTTGACAAAACTCTGCTCTGGCCTCCAAGGAGCCTTTTCTGTGTATGTGTGGCCAGGGAGGTCTCTTGGCTTGGAGAATAAGAAGTATGTGGTCTGGGAAGGGCCTAGCTTCTTCCCTCAATTGCCCTGCTATTCTTGTCTTGGAGTTTCAGTCCATAGAGAATGAATATCCAATTGCTTTACCTTGGCGGGGGGTGGGGGGGTGGGGGGGTGGGGTCCATCTGCCTCCTGCCTCAGTAGTAGGTGAAAGTGATGAAAGAAGATGTCCCTCAGTCATATCCAATTCTTCAAAACCCCGTGGAATTCTCCGGGCCAGAATACTGGGATGGGTAGCCTTTCCCTTCTCCAGAGGATCTTCCCAACCCAGGAATCGAACCCAGGTCTCCCACATTACAGGCAGATTCTTTGCCAGCTGAGCCACAAGGGAAACCCTCAGTAGTGGCGAGGGGACAATAGTACTATAGGACGAACTGCTAGTTCAACCCCCCCACAAACCCCCTCCAAACCCCCGTGGTTTTGGAGCTGAGACCCTAAGCTTCAGTAAGGGGAGAATCTTACACCATAGACAAAGAATTGAACGGTTAGAGTTAACTAGGCAAAAATACTGAAAAGGAAAGTGTTAGTCACTCAGTGGTGTCCAATTCTTTGTGATCCCATGAACTGTAGCCTTCAGGCTCCTCTGTCCATGGGATTTCCCAGGCAAGAATACTGGAGTGGGCTGCCATTTCCTTCTCCAAGGGATCTTCCCAATACTTTTAATAAGAAAAACAAAAATGCAAAGTTTACTTACCTGCCATTTACTAGCTATGTTACCCACTCTTTCTGTGGCTCATCTATAAAACTGAAATATAATGGTCATAGGCTTGCTGGGAAAATCAAATCAGTCGATAACTTAAAAGTCATCTAGAAATGAGAAGTATCTGATAAACGTCAACTGTTTTTATTATTGTTGCCACTGCTAGTGTGAATTCAACTAGGCCTTTCTCAAGTAAGTGAATGTTTGTTGATTGGTGAGCTGGAAAACTCAATCCACTATGAAGTGGCATGTCACAGCAGTGTGGGTGTCAGCATTTTAGGATACACTGAGGCAGAGCCTAGCTTCAGCTGGAGCTGAAGGAAGTGGGGGAGGTATCTGGGAGTCTCGTCTCTGTGACTAATGATCACTCATACTTAAGAGCACTTAGGTATCAGCTTTCTTATAGCATAACAAAAACTCCAAAAATGGAATTGAAAACCCAAACTTTTCCTGAGTCACAATTTTGATTTTTGGAAACCTTGACCAAGCCGCTTCTATATCTGGTATTAATAACAATCTTCACCTGAATCGTTACAGAGATTAAATGTGTTAGAAAGCACGTTATGACCTGCGGAGTCTACAGAGAACTGTACCTTCTTAAAAGCCTGGTGTATTACGATTACAAAATGTTTCTCTTATTTTGAAGTCATGGGGAAAAATTCATTCTTGCTTTCTTCCAAGGATTTAGCTTTGACCATGAAAGTAAGATATATGTCCAGAGTATTCATGGAAAGTGTATTTGAAGAGAAACACTGAGCTGGGAATGTTGGAGGGTGGGTTCCAGCCCAGCTTTCCCATGGGCACAGCATACAGCTCCAGGCAAGTCGTTTAGACTTCTTGGCTCCCGGTTTCCTTTCCTGTAAAACACGGGATGAATTAGATGATCTCTCCCCCTCTCACTCTATAATTCTAAATGTCAGACATAAGTTTGCATGAATCCGTGAGTCACTAAAACTTGGTAAATTTCAGAAAATTATTTAATAAACAAAATCTCTCATAAGCAACTCGAGAAAGCTTGGAACTGACTCCCAAAATATTGCATAATCGTGTTTGGGCAAAGACTTCAAACCTAAGAAGAAGATGTTGGAAGTGGGCCTCTTTTCACCACCATTTGCAATTCACAGAAGACAGGCTGTCAGTTCCTGTGTTCATACTCATTCTGCCTTAAGGGCTCAGAGCATTTGAACATCTCTCATTAATTTTGTGGGTCACTTAATAAACAGAAAATGCTATTGCCTCTTTCAAAATGAAATGAAAGCCATTTCTATAACATGTTTAGCATCTCAAAATGCTTAATAAGAGTTTTAGCTTCCCCCTCTTCCTCATTTCTGATTTGATCAACATAATAACTTTGCTAAGAAGGCTGGGCCCAGGAATGCTTATGCTCATTTTGCAATTGAATATTCTGGGGACCAAGAAATAAAGTAACTTGCTTCCTACTTGGAGTTGATGGTCCTCCTTAGATCTCCTGACCCTCATATTAAACCCAATCCTGTCTAAGAGTAACCTCCTCACTATGGTCCCCCTGCCTGCAGATAAGTCCCTGGAAATGCCTGACTCAGCTCCCTTCTTCAGCAAAAAACTCTCCTCCCTACTCACTGCCCAAGTCATTCTCTGGGACCCCACATAGAACTGAAGTAGTTCTCTGAGTGCTTTAGCCCTTTTAAAGAACTTCCATGGAAAAATAAGATTCCCAAGATAGAAACAATGGGCTTATTGATGACTGAATTAGACCCTGCCTCCTTGCCTTGTGGTTTCTCCCCATAAATGTTTTTCCCGTAATTCAGTGGCTGCTTTGGGAGAACTGTCCAGAACCCTTTCATCAAGAGTTATTTTTTCATCCTAAGATTTTGGCTATCTCGCAAAAGGGCAAGAAATGGATCATGTCCTAGAGAAAGATCCTGCAAGGTCCTCAACATTTATATCCATGGGGATAATTAGGAAGATTGGAGAATTACAGCCCCTCCAAGAACTGACTGAGGAGTGGACCAACTTCAAATCACAAATACAGGATTCTGAACACAAAGTATAATTTTATAGAACTCATTTCCCAACCTCTGTGGTAGAGACAAGATGGTGATAGGTTTGAAGTGCCTGCCCTGGGCTTGGCTGGCAGAGTCAGAGGGCTGGGAATGAAAGATCACACAGAGATTAACTCCACAAGAAACATGCTTGTGCTTGCATAATATTCATCTTTCCACCTTCATACTGGCTTCATTTCACGTATCCCCCAAATTAAGTGGCAGAAATAGCTACTCATGGTGGCACACAGCTCGACTACTGCTTCTACTGGTCCTGTGAGAGAGGCACTGTTGCCTTCCCTCTCTTCCCTGGTTGCTCAGACAAAAGAATCCACCTGCAATGCAGGAGACCTGGGTTCAATCCCTGGGTCAGGAAGATTCCCTGGAGAAGGGAATGTCTACCCACTCCAGTATTTTTGCCTGGAGAATTCCAAATGGACAGTGGAGCCTGGAGGGCTACAGTCCATGGGGTTGCAAAGAGTCAGACACACTATAGTAACTAGCACTTTCTGGCAACTGAAGCAAAATAAACACAGCTCCCATCTTTGACTCACTCTTCACTTATGATGGGTGATATTGGCAGCCATATGCATCACTTCACCTAATTCATGTCCACAAATGGTAAGAAACTAGTGTGGGCAAGCCACACATTAGGTGCCCAGGGGACCAAACTCTGAGCTCAGTGGAGTGAACTATGGCTGGAAAAGGATTGTAGGAAGCTGGTGATGGGGAAGGTGAGTCTTCATATTACTGTTTATAATCAAAGGTTTTATAACAAAAACACACCTAATGATCAAACACAACAAAGATATCAGGCTAGGGATCATATTTCCTTTGAAATATCCCTACATCCCACTCTGGTACCTAAAAAAATTTTTTAAGGAAAGAGAAACATCTTGAGGATTCAGGGAAGGGATCGTTCTTAGGAGGATAAGTAATGGTTTCATGAAGAAAGTGGTGCTAGAAATAAGTTCCAAAAGTTGAACTTATGTATATATGATGCACATTTTTTTGGCCATGCCATGCAGGATCTTAGTTTCCCAACCACAGATTGAACTCTTGCCCCCTGCAGTGAGAGTGCAGAGTCCTAACCACTGGACTGCTGGGGAATTCCCAATGCCCAACTTTAAATGGTCCTATTACATCAGGCTTCCGTGGTGGCTCAGATGGTAAAGAATTCGCCTGTAATCCAGGAGACCTGGGTTTGATCCCTTGCTTGGGAAGATCCCCTGAAGGAAGGCATGACCACCCACTCCAGTGTTCTTGCCTGGAGAATCCCCATGGACAGAAGAGCCTGGCAGGCTCCAGTCTATGGGGTCGCAAAGAGTCAAACATGACTGTGCAACTAAGCCCAGCATTACATACATCATCTTACTTCTTAAGACAAGGAGAGGAGGACCCTCCACATAAGAAGTGGACCAGGAGTAAAGGCAAGGGCCTGGGAAGCACCAGATTGCACATGCCAAACCTTTAGTGAGCACCTACTGTGTTCCAGGTGTGAATGTAGGTGATACAAGGATTCTGAAGCTCAGATGTCTGCCTTCAAGTATCATGCAGCCTGGAGGATAGGCTGACATGGTTGGCTCAGAATGTGTGTATCAGGTGGAAACAGAAGATAAAGGCGGGAGACTCCATCAGGACCAGGTGAAAAGGATCATTAAAACTAGGCTAATAGGGCTTCCCTGGTGGCTCAGAGGTTAAAGCGCCTGCCTGCAATGCGGGAGACCTGGGTTCGATCCCTGGGTCGGGAAGATCCCTTGGAGAAGGAAATGGTAACCCACTCCAGTATTCTTGCCTGGAGAATCCCATGGACAGAGGACGGGGTCACAAAGAGTCAGATACAACTGAGCGACTAAACTTTCGCTTTCACTTTCTAATGGGGCTGTACTTATTTCAGTGGTGCCACGATGTTTCAGTGGTGCTCACTCAGTTATGTCAGGCGCTTTCTGACCCTATTGACTGTAGCCTGCCAGGCTCCTCTGTCTATGGGATTTTTTTAGGTAAAAATACTGGAGTGGGTTGCCATGCCCTCCTTCAGGGGATCTTCCCAACCCAGGGATCAAGCTCACATCTCCTGCATCTCCTGCAATGCAAGTAGACTCTTCACTGCTGAACAACCAGGGAAGCCCTATTTCTGTGGTAACAGAGGATTATTAAAGACTTGAGGCTGACCAGACATGAAGTGGGTGGAATACATGATTCATTTAGAGCAAATGCATAGGATTCATTCAGAACAAGAAACCGAGAAGAAAAACTGGGTAGGAGATGAAGGCAAAGGTACCAGGCTATAGGTAACAGTGCTCTGAATCTGGTAGCATTAAAGAGGAGTAAAACGAATGAAGAAAGGGGGGACCCAGCTAAAACAGGCAGTATAGGACATTAAATTGCTTGCAAGGAAAAAGAAACGTTTGATACGGACCATGCTGAGTTTGGGATGCTAGCAGAATGCAGAGAGGAGTCGTTTAGCCCACAGTTGGACAATCGGGTCTGTGGTATTCAGGTGCTGGCTAGAAAGATATGTTTTTGGTGCTATCCACATGTGGGTGGCTGATAAGGCCATGGGATTGAACAATATAGCTGATGGAGCATGTACAGAAGGAGGAGGAAGAAAACATTCCTGGGGAGTACATCCGTTTATGGGGTAGCAGTATTGGGTTGGCCAAACAGTTCGTTTGGGTTTTTCCATACGCTGTTACAGAAAAACGCGAATAAATTTTTGGCCAAACCAATAGAAAGTGATGTATCTGAGGAAAACAAGAGAAATTAGAAAAGAGTTGAGGGTCAAGATAATACATGCCAGGGAACACAGAGCAGGAGAATGTTCAAAGGAAGAGGTATCAAGAGTGAGATGCTGAGGAGAAGTCAGGAGATGTAGACTGGGTCAGGATGAGCCATTGGATCTAGTGCTTGGTGGGAGGGCAGGGGTCACTGGCTGCCTTGAAAAAGAAACTCCAGTGGGGCTGAGAACAGAAAAATCAGCATGCATCAGCAGCAAGTTAGCGAGTGGGAAGAAAGAAGAGACAGATGGATGGAGGGAGGGATGGAGAACACAGATGAGCAAGAGGATGGATGGACTGACGGGGAAGGGGGCAAAGGAATCAGGTTTGCAGATAGGTGACATAGCAAGGAAAAGGATGTATACAACCCAGAGACAAGTTGGGAAGAAGAAAGAAATCATGGAGGGGGGAACGAAAACACAAAGACTCTCCCTAGGCCATACTCACCCATGCCGATGGGCGCAATTACCACCTCTCCCTCTGATGACTCACACATTTATATCTCCTGCCCTAACCTCTTCCTCAGCTCCTGATGTATATATAATATGATCCACTAGACAGCTCCACCTGGGTTCAGAAAGATACCTCAAACTCAACCAGCCTGAATCAAATGTGTGATCTTTCCCTCCAAGCCACATCACCTCCCAATTTTCCCTTCTCAACATAACATCTTTTTTTTTTTCCCATTTATTTTTATTAGTTGGAGGCTAATTACTTTACAATATTGTAGTGGGTTTTGCCATACATTGACATGAATCAGCCATGGATTTACCTGTGTTCCCCATCCCGATCCCCTCTCCCGCCTCCCTCTCCATCCCATCCCTCAGGGTCTTCCCAGTGCACCAGCCCTGAGCACTTGTCTCATGCATCCAACCTGGACTGGTGATCTGTTTCATCCTTGATGGTATACTTGTTTCAATGCTATTATCTCAGAACATCCCACCCTTGTCTTCTCCCACAGAGTCCAAAAGTCTGTTCTGTACATCTGTGTCTCTTTTTCTATTTTGCATATAGGGTTATCGTTACCATCTTTCTAAATTCCGTATATATGCGTTAGTATACTGTATTGGTGTTTATCTTTCTGGCTTACTTCACTCTGTATAATGGGCTCCAGTTTCATCCATCTCATTAGAACTGATTCAAATGAATTCTTTTTAACGGCTGAGTAATATTCCATGGTGTATATGTACCACAGCTTCCTCATCCATTCATCTGCTGATGGGCATCTAGGTTGCTGCCATGTCCTGGCTATTATAAACAGTGCTGCGATGAACATTGGGGTACACGTCAACACGACATCTTTATCCAAAGTCATAATGTTAGAACTTATCTCAGCACCTCGACTGCTCTGAAACCCCTCACCACCTCTAAAGGGTTTTACTTTATCTCCCCAAATCAACCTTTGCCCTCACCTAAGCTCTATACTACAGCTGGAGCGACTTTTTCAAAATGCTAGTCTGATCACGTCCACCCCTGCCTAGGATCTTTCAGTGATTTTCTGTGGGACAGTGCCAGAGTCTGACCCAGCTTCCCAGCTCCGGACAGCCTGGCCCTGCCCACCTCCCAGCCTCACCTCGCATCCTCTTCAGCATGCTTCTCTTCTCTTCCCCCATTACCCCAGCCACCCTGCTTGTCTTCTCTTCCACCTCTGTGCTCCACACAAGCTGTTCCACCTGCCTGGCATCACTTTCCACCATTCTCTTCACCTGCTTAAGTTATATCTCAAGCAAGACAGGAGACAGTACAACAGAGTGGTTAGAACTCCAGACTTTGCAATTAAATTGAATTCCAGTATTTCTACTCAAGCTGCATGATCCTAAATGAGTTACTTACTATCTCCAAGCCTGAATTTTCTCACCTATATGTTAACATGAGTCCATAACTCACCAAAAATCCATATAAAGCACTAAAATCTGGGCCTGGTACATAGGAACCACTTGGTAATTGTCAGCCAATGTTATTATTCTTGTTTTCAACTGTAGGTCCATCATCCCTTTCTGGAGATACCTCTTGACCTGGTCACCACCCCCCGTCGGCACTCTCGGCCCCCCTTGTACCCTCCCTTCTTCACACCCATGACAAATTTAATTTTGCATTTACTAAGAGATTTTTAGTTTAAGTCTGTGTTCTCTGCCAGACTGAAGGCTCTTTGAGATTCTGCCTCCTTAGCTCATGCAAACAGCCTAGAAAAGATGCTAAGATGCTGGGAAAGATTGAAGGCAGGAGAAGAAGGGGACAACAGAGGATGAGATGGTTGGATGGCATCACCAACTCAGTGGACATGAGTTTGAGCAATTCTGGCAGATAGTAAAGGACAGGGAATCCTGGGGTGCTGCAGTCCATGGGGTCACAGAGAGTTGGACATGACTGAGAAACTAACAATGAACAACAACCAGCCAAATTGAGTCAACAAACACCGGCAGAGTGAGTGAGTGAGCAAACAAGTAAACAGACATGGCCCAGCGGTGGTTAGAGTATGTGAGGGTTGGCCCATTCAGCTCGTCCTCTATGTGATAACCCAGTATTGTCACTTAGCCATTGCATCCTGTCTTTAGGGAGGGCCAGATAAACAGTCTGTCAACTCATCTGTGAAAACTAATACATTGTTATTAGCAATATATATTTTTAAGAAACCAAATGACTCTAGAGTAAAATCCATATTTGTGCAGGCCTCATTGACCAAGGACATTTGGTAATCCATGACTGAGGCAGATGACGACAATGAGGATCGTCTCATAATTAACAAGGCTTATGAATGTTAGCACATTCAGTCCCAGAACACATTGGGCTAGTGAGTGGAAAGAACAGAATAGAAGCTCTGGAAAGTTATCTCATGTGCCAAGTGAGAAACGCTGGGGAAGAGCCACCTTCCCTGCACCCTTTAGCCCATCTTAATTTTCTGTGTTGTAGATAGAGCACAGACATCAAACTGGACCCCTTATCGGGGTATGCCCTGCAGCTTCTGACCGTGAACGTGACTTACAGGCTCGAGGGGCAAATCACATCCTCCCTTCCTTCCACATCACCTTCCCTCCAGGTCTCTTCTGAGGAAAACATCTTAGTTCAGAAAATATTTTCTGAAGAATTCTCTCGGTGTCTGCTACTGGGCTCATATTAAATCCATGGGAAGTTCTATACAACCTTGGACAAATATGAGAAAAGCAGATAAAAGATCCCTGTAGCTCCATACAGATCGCCTTCACTACAGCAGGCAAACAGTTTGATTAATGCCTCCCTTTACTTCTAATATCAGCATGTTCTTTCCCTCGATGGAACAGATGGCTGAGTAAACAGTAGCTAGAATTTATGCTGTTATCTGTGGCCTTTCTTCTATTGAATACCTTGTAAAGGTAGCAAACCACAAGGCCCTATGTGTGTTCCCTACACTTGTCATTAAATTGAGCAGTAGTTTCAATGCTTTCAGTGTAAAATCTAAGAGCTTTGTACTCTTGATAGAACAGGAAAGGAAAATTGACATCTTTTTAGCACTCACAGATTGTGACCCATCCCCTGTTCTCCTAGGACTGTTAATCTTAGGAGCTGTTTGGGCCTTGGCAAGTTGCTCTCTTAGTGGAAGCAATAAAGATTAACCACAATATGGTAACATTGAGAACAGCAATGAAAACCTTTCACTTCCAGAACTTAGATAACCTTTCTGAAGAGATCCATTATTGCCTAGAAATTCTACTATAAAGGCACATTAGGGTTTCAAAATGCAAAGTGGCTGAGAAAAAAGATTTATGTAACATTAGAAACAAAAACCTGATTGTAAAGTCTTGTCTAAGTTATGATTGTAACTATATGAAAATTATGTAACATGTTGATGAACTGGAAGGAAACATTCAAACAACTGGTTTTTAAAATGGCAAAATTAGAGATATGTTTTCCTTTCCTTTTTTTCATGTTTGATTTCTGTGGTACTTCTTATGGTATTGTTTGTACAATACATAGTTGTCAGCTAAACATTCGTATTATGCTTAAAATATGGTAGAAAATTATAATTCACTTGTAGTATAAACATTAAAAATTATATCACACCTTAAAGTTGAATACAGAAAATATTGAGCTATTCTACCATATCTTTTAAAATGATTATTCTATGAAAAACTTGTAGCATGGCTCTTAAAATTGGCAGAAACAAATTTCATATATCTCCTTTGGCATCACAGGCAACAACCTCAAAAATTTTATTTTCTTCAATGAGAAATGATAGAACAAAATTAATTTTTATTAATTAATTATTTTTAAATTATTTTTCCTTCTGATTATCTAGTAGGCCAGAAAACGAGTCTAGATAAACTACCCTCTGTTTAGGGAATCCTTAGTAAGGCTAGGTTAGAAAATGCTTCAGCATATATTTGCCTCATGACTACAAATGCTTAAAGACAGAATCCTGGCTGGGTGCTGACAGCCAGAGTTGAATCACTGCATTACAAGTATACAAATTCAACTCAGAAAATAACCACAAAGTCTCCTGTTTCTTAACCTTCTGTTATTCAGTGTTTCACTCACAGGGCCCTATTGCCTATAAACAACACAATGTAAGGTTAGGATAAATCTCACACTGAATGGACATTTCCTTCTGACCAGATATTTCCACTTTTTAAATGAAATAATTTCTGTCCATAAGAACTGGCTGTCTTTGCCCTCTAGAATGCCATTAAGAGGTTAAGGGAGTCTGTGATTAGGTTGGACTTTATCTATCTTAAAGTTCAGGTCCCTCCTTTTGTCCCTTCCATGCAAGTCATTCCAACAAAAATGTATCCAGCTGCGTGACTTCTCAGAGCTGTTGAATCAATAAACTCTACCAGGAGGCTATGGAAATACCTTATTGGCCCTTGAACGCTGTGTCTCACCCACTGATTAGTTAGCATGGTTCATGCAGCTTCTAAACAGTTCAATCCGGAATCAGGGGTACTTCATGTTCCTAACTTTCCTCTTCACATGACTGGTTATATGCGGTAAGAGTTATCAGCTGCAAAAATAAATAAGTCCAGTGCTACACTAACAAGCAATCTGCTGACCAACAAATGAACGACTCAATACTGGTGAGTTGATTACTACACTAAAGATCATGAACTTGATTCTGGGGGCAAAGGGGATCGCAGAATGGTTTTTAAGAAGAGTGTGCATAACGTAACTCTGGTTTAAGATGAGAACTAAGCCTAGAGGCTGGAGGGAAACAAACTGGAGAGGATAGGAATTGGCTGGAATCAGGAAATAAAGAAGAAACAACTGAAATAGTTGAATTGGCTCAAATCAAGGAAATGAATACAAGCATGAAAATCAAATAAGTAACAGAGTAAAAAGGAATCAAATGCTTTGGATCCAATGGATCGAATGAAACAGATTTGACACAGATTAATGAACCCCTGTAGTAATCTCTTCCTGTTCTCCCTGTTTTATCCTTTACCTCCCTCAGTTCCCCTCTGCATGGCAGATAGTGAGATCTTGCTATACTAAAGATAAGCATCCCATCACTCCTCTGCTTAAAAACCTCTAAAGACTCAGCATTCCTACTCTCAAACATAATACTCTCGCCCTAGCCTCGGGGCCTTGGCACTCGCTGTTCCCTTTGCCTGGAGTGCTCTTCCCTAGATTCCTCAAGCTTAGCCCTTTTACATCCTTCTGCTATTAGCCTACAGTCACCATCTCATGGAAGAAGCCTTTTGATGATCCTTTCTTCACCCACCCCAAGCACTGTACATACTCTTCCTCTGTTTTTATTTTCTCTGTAGAAAATTATCATTTGAAATGAAAAATTCATGTATTTGTTTACATGTTCTGTCTCCCTCTTCAATTGCAATGTCAGTTCTTGATAGCATGTCTGTCTTATTCTCATTAAAACCCCAGTTCCTAGTACAAGGTAGGATCTCCATAAGTAATTATTGAGTACTGGTCAGTTGCTCAGTTGTGTCTGACTCTCTGTGGCCCCATGGACTATAGCCCTCCAGGTTCCTCTGTCCATGGAGTATTCCAGTATTCAGGCAAGAATACTGGAGTGGGTTGCCATTTCCTTCTCTAGGAGATCTTCCCAACCCAGGGATCAAACCAGCGTCACCTGCATCTCTTGCATTGGCAAGCAGATTCTTTATCACTTCACCACCTGGGAAGCCTAATTGTTGAATGAAAGAATGAATATATATGGAAGTATATGAATCCTTAAATATGAAACATGCATTTCTTCCCAAGTAAGACTGAACAGTCTTAACTCAGAAACATAATCCTATGACCTTGAGTTACTCTAACCTGGATGTTTCACTGAGGTAAGCCAATTAACCTCTCTGGCCCCCACTGTCCTTCTCATTATGAAATAGCCAACAATTCCCACTCTCCTGCCAAAGACACATGTAGTGAAAAATAAGCAAGGTGAAATCTGGCTAGTGCCTGGAGTCTTACAAGAGGAAGACACTCCCCTTACCTGTTCAACCCACCAGAAACATGACAGGTTGAGGCCAAAATGACAGAATCAAAATCCCCAAAGTACATCAAACCACTGGACTACAAATCTCCAAATGGCTCTCAAACAACAGTCCATCACAATATCCACCAAGTTATAGGTCACAATTCAATGTGGCAATTCCTGAAATTTTTGGAAAACAAAGCCACTCCCCAAATGGATTACTGATGACAAAGAAAATGTAAAATGCCTTCTGCCACAGCATGGTCAACACCTCAGTTCCCAGGCTTCTGGCTTCCCTCTTTCCATGGAGACCACACATCAAGTCCCTCAGGTGACCCAGAGCCCACTACCAGAGCATTCAGCCAGCACCCCCTAGGAGTTTACTCTCTGAAAACCTTTTCAAGATACACCCAACCAAACTGAAGAAAATAGTTTAATCTTGAGCTTCATTTCAAGCCCAGCAAATGGAAGTTGGCTTTATAAGTCTAGGATAATGACTCAGCTCAGGAATACTGACATAAGCACCACCCTTCTCCAGTTATGAACCCACTGCTGCCTGTGAAGTCTCTATTAGAATAAAGGAACTCAGAAAACTCATCACATCTGGTGTAGGAGTTGAGAAAATGAATTGTAGGGACTTCCTTGGTGGTCCAGTGGCTGGAAGTGTGTGCTTCTGATGTTGGCGGGGTGGGGGGGAGGCAGGGGCCAGGTTAGATCCCTAGTTGTGGGCTGAATCCCACATGCCACAACTGAGTATCCCACATGCTATGGCTAGAACCTGACTTGGACAAATAAAAAAATATTAAAAAAGAAAATGGATTTTGTTTTTTTTTTACTTGGGAGGCACCAGGGTTTTCCTTATTTTATCACTTGCCAGTTGTGTCACTTCAGGCAAGTTATTCTAAATCCATAGAGGTTTCAGTTTTCTATTTATAAAATTGAATTGAATGCCTACTTTAGTGGGTTATGGTAGACGAGACAAAGGAGATAGAATAAAACGCTAAGCATGCTCAATGAATGCTAGCTGTTATTGCTAATCAATAGGCAATAATTAATTGTCAATAAAAATATCTGAATTCATGTTATTTCTTTTGTATGTATCCAGCAAATGTTTACTAAGCATCTACTTGATGCCCAGCATTGTGCTAGAGTAAGTGCTGGTGATGAACCAACAAACATGGGAGACTGATCCCTGCACTGGTGCAGCCAACAGATTTGTAAGCAGACATTTACAGAGTGGTGAAGTAAGTGCCGTGTGGGGAAATTCAGAGTGCAGTGAGAAGACCTGAAGGACGTCAAACATGGGCCAGGGAGTCATGCAAGGTTTACTGGAGAAAGTGGTGCTTAAGCTATATGACAAGTATGTCATCCAGAGGTTGGAGATGCTAGAGCAAGAGAAAATCCTATGCAGAAGAAACACTCTTCACAGATGGCCAAATAACAGCAAGACATTTTCAAATTGTTGAAAACAGTTTTGAGCAAGGCACATTAGACTGATAAGGATCCTAGTGAGTGCTTGTTAAAGAATTTCTGCTTTAATCTGAGTACCCTGGGGAGCATGGTAAGATTTGAAGCAAAAGAGTGGCATGGTTGCATTTGTATTTTAGAATGATCACTCTGGCTGCTGTGTAAAGAATGTACTGTGCTATGCTTAGTAGCTCAGTCATGTCCAACTCTCTGCAACCCCAAGGCTGTAGCCCTCCAGGCTCCTCTGTCCATGGGGATTCTCCAGGCAAAACTACTGGAGTGGGTTGCCATGCCCTCCTCCAGGGGATCTTCCCAACCCAGGAATTGAACTGGGGTCTCCTGCATTGCAGGGGGATTCTTTACCAGCTGAGCTACCAGGGAAACCCATGTGAAAAATAAATTGAGGCAAAGAAACTATTATGAGTCTATGAATCAAGAAAATATCCCACAAGCATGCAGAGAAGTGGACATATTCTAGAGATATTTAGAAGAACAATGACAGGACTTGACAATTGATAGAGTGAGAAAGAGAGAGTGGAAGAAGATAATGCCAGGTTAAATGGTGGTACCACTCACTGAAATAAGAAACAGGAGAGGAACAAATTTTGGATGTTCTGTATAGAATAAGCTGAGTCTGAAATGCCTGCAGTATTCTCCAGGGGAAATATTCATGCATAAGTTGATTAATAAGACCTGAATCTTTTCTTGTCATCACAACTACCTTCCTAGAGTGCTTACTCACTGTCACTATGATCCAGCCACACAGGTCTTCTCTTCTTCAAATATACCAAACTCATTTCCTCTTCTAGGCCTTTGCATCTGCTGTTTTTTCCAGCATGGATCCCCTTATCTCGGCTGGCCAAATCTGGCCAAATTTGATATCAACTCAGATATTATCTCCATCCAGGGGTCTTCTCTGACAGCTCAACCTAAACTTGTCCCAAAGTCATGCTTAATCACTCCATTCTAAATAGCCTTATCACTGCCCTGACAAATGATAACTATCAGGAATTATCTGCTCTTTTATTTATTGTTTTCTTGTTTGTCACCCACCTATACCTGTTGTCTAATACCATAGCCTCATGCTGCTTTGTAAATTTCAATAAATTAAAATTTAGAAAGATTTGAAAATTTGGTACCTCATTTGCACCAACCACATTTCAAAGACTGAAATCACATGTAGCTACTGGTTTACACTTATCATCATAGGAGATGAATGCAAAACTAGGAAGTCAAGAGATACCTGAAGTAAACAGGCAAGTTTGGCCTTGGAGTACAAAATGAAGTAGGGCAAAGGCTAAAAGAGTTTTGCCAAGAGAACGCAACTGGTCATAGCAAAGACCCTCTTCTAACAACACAAGAGAAGACTCTACACATGGACATCACCAGATGGTCAATACCAAAATCAAATTGATTGTATTCTTTGCAGCTGAAGATGGAGAAGCTCTAAACAGTCAGGAAAAACAAGGCCGGGAGCTGAGCTGACTGTGGCTCAGATCATGAACTTCTTATTGCAAAATTCAGAGTTAAATTGAAGAAAGTAGGGAAAACCACTAGACCCTTCAGGTATGACCTAAGTCAAATCCCTTACAATTATACAGTGAAAGAGACAAATAGATTCAAGGGATTAGATCTGATAGACAGAGTGCCTGAAGAAATATGGACAGAGGTTCATAACACTGTACAAGAGGTGGTGATCAAAACCATCCCCAAGAAAAAAATGCACAAAGAGCAAAATGGTTGTCTGAGGAGGACTTTACGTAGCTGAGAAAAGAAGAGAAACAAAGGGAAGAAGAGAAAAGGAAAGATATGTCCATCTCAGTGCAGAGTTCCCAAGAACAGCAAAGAGAGATAAGAAAGTCTTTGTGAACAATGCAAAGAAATAGAGGAAAACAATAGAATGGGAAAGACCACAGGCCTCTTCAAGAAAATTAGAGATACCAAAGTAATATTTCATGCAAAGACAGGCACAATAAAGCACAGAGATGGTATAGACCTAAAGAAAGCAGAAGATATTAAAAAGAGGTGGCAAGAATACACAGAAGGACTATACAAAAAGATCTTAATGACCCAGATAACTACAAAGGTGTGATCACTCACCTAAAGCCAGATATCCTGGAGTGTGAAGTCAAGTGGACCTTAGGAAGCATCACCACAAACAAGGTTAGTGGAGGTGATGGAATTCTAGTTGAGTTATTTCAAATTCTAAAAGATGGTACTGTGAAAGTGCTGCACTCAATATGCCAGCAAATTTGGAAAACTCAGCAGTGGCCACAGGACTGGAAAAGGTCAGTTTTCATTCCAATCCCAAAGAACAGCAATGCCAAATAATATTCAAACTACCGTACAATTGCACCCACTCCACCTGCTTGCAAGATAATGCACAAAATTATTCAAGCTAAGCTTCAACAGTATGTGAACCAAGAACTTTCTGCATTTAGAAAAAGCAGAGGAACCAGAGAGCAAATTGCCAACATTCATTGGATCATCAAAAAAGCAAGAGAGTTCCAGAAAAATAGCTACTTCTGTTTCATTGACTATGCTAAAGTATTTGATTGTGTGGATCACAGCAAACTGTGGAAAATTCTTCAAGAGATGGAAATACCAGACCACCTTAACTGCCTCCTGCAAAACCTGCATGTAGGTCAAGAAGCAACAGCTAGAACTGGACATGGAACAATGGACTGGTTCAAAATTGGGAAAGGAGTACATCAAGGCTGTATATTGTCACCCTGCTTATATAACTTATATTCACAGTACAGCATGAGAAATACCCTGCTGGATGAAGCACAAGCTGGAATCAAGCTTGCTAGGCTTGATCAATCAAGCACAAGCACAAGCACAAGCACAAGCTGGAATCAAGATTGCTAGGAGAAATATCAATAACCTCAGGTATGCAGATAACACCACCCTTATGGCAGAAAGCAAAGAGGAACTAAGGAACTTCTTGATTAAGATGAAAGAGGAGAGTGAAAAAAGCTGGCTTAAAATTCAGCATTCCAAAAATGAAGATCATGGCCTCTGGTACCATTCAGTTCAGTTCAGTCGCTCAGTCGTGTCTGACTCTTTGTGACCCCATAAACCACAGCATGCCAGGCCTCCCTGTCCATCACCAACTCCTGGAGTCCACCCAAACACATGTCCATCAAGTAGGTGATGCCATCCAGCCATTTCATTCTCTGTCGTCCCCTTCTCCTCCTGCCCCCAATCCTTCCCAGCATTAGGATCTTTTCCAATGAGTCAACTCTTCACATGAGGTGGCCAAAGTATTGGAGTTTCAGCTTCAACATCAGTCCTTCCAATGAACTCCCAGGACTGATCTCCTTTAGGATGGACTGGTTGGATCTTCTTGCAGTCCAAGGGACTCTCAAGAGTCTTCTCCAACACCACAGTTCAAAACTGTAGTATGAAAAAAAGTGAAAGTGTTAGTAGCTGAGTTGTGTCTGACTCTTTGCAACCACATGGACTGTAGCCCACCAAGCTCTTCTGTTCATGGAATCCTCCAAGCAAGAATACTGGAGTGGGTAGCCATTCCTTTCTCTGGGGGATCTAGTGTGGGCTTATTTTTTGTTGAATCAATCAATAAATAAAATGTTTTATAGTGCACCTGATTACACTACTCCCAACTCACACCCCTTGATGAGGTAATTACTATACTTATTTTAAAGTTGAGAAAATGGAGGTTGTGAGAGTTAAATAACTTGTCCAGAAGACAAAATTTAAAAGGGTCTCGCTGGATCTCGCTGGCTCTACATCCCATGATCTTAAGCATGGATGTGACTGACTCCTGCAAGAGGAGATGAGATGAGGAGCTTGGAGAGGACTGGGAGGAAATCTGGCATTGGAGGATGAGCAAAGGAGGAAGAGTCTGAAAGACGGAGAGGAGCCTCCTGGAGGAGAGGGAGGCTTTCGGGAAGGAGGGAGTGGTGGAAGCTACAAAGGGGTCCAAATGTCAAGGAAAATGGAGCCTGAAAATTTCAAGTCAAGTTAGCCTTGAGGAGGCTGTCAAAGACTTTAGCAAAAATGATTTCAGTGAAGTGACTGGGAACCTACCTCTGAAGGCCAAAGGTAAAAGGGGAGGTGGATGTACACTTCTGCTGTGAGGGAGGAACAGCTCTGCAGTTGAAGGCAGTCACTACTGATTTATTTTCAAAATAGAGCGTTCTGAGCATAATATATTGATGAGAAGGGAGAGGTAGACATAAACAGTTCCTGAGCTGACGGAAGGAGATAAAATCCAGGGAAGAGATGGAGGGATGGCCCTGAATAATGGGAGGACCAATCTCTCTGGTTTAAGAGGAGGAAAGGGAGGGTGAGAAATGGGTCCAGGCAAACTAGAAGCAGGAGGCTGCCGCAACTTCTCCCCAGTGGTTTCTTTTCTCTGGGAAGCAGGAGACATCTTGTGCTATGAATAGAAAGTAAGAAGAAAAAAAAAATGTGGAAAGGGTATTTTCTTAAATTTACTTTTATTGAAGTATCGTTGCTTTACGTGTTGATTTCTACTGTACAACAGTGATTCTGTCATATTAGTACCTATATATACATATATGCACATTCTTTTCATATTCTTTCCCATTATGTTTATCACAGGATATTGGATGTAGTTCCCTGTGTAGGACCTTGTTGTTTATCCATTCTATATATAATAGTTTGCATCTGCCAATCCCAAATTCCCAACCTATCCCTCCCTCTTGGAAACCACAAGTCTGTTTTCTATGTCTGTGAATCTGTTTCTGTTTCTTAGACAAATTCATCTGTGTCATAGGTTAGATTTCACATATAAGTGATATCATATGATATTTTTCTTTCTCTGGAAAGGGTATTTTTTTTTAATTTTTTTAAATAAAAAATTTTTATTTTTATAATTTTTAATTTATTTTTAAATGTTTATAGTAGCATGCTTCCCTCATAGCTCAGTTGGTAAAGAATCCTCCTGCAAGGCAGGAGACCCTGGTTCAATCCCTGGGTCAGGAAGATCCCCTGGAGAAGGGAAAGGCTACCCACTCCAGTATTCTGGACTGGAGAATTCCATGGACTGTATAGTCCATGGGGTTGCAAAGACTCAGACAAGACTCAGTGACTTTGATTTACAATGTTAATTTCTGCTGTTCAGCAAAGTGAGTCAGCTATATGTTTACATATATCCCCTCTTTTTTGGATTTCCTTCCTTTAGGTCACAGAGCATTGAGTACAGGTCCCTGTGCTATATATTAGTTTCTCATTAGTTAACTACTTTATACATAGTATCAGTAGTGTATATATGTCAATCCCAACCTCCCAATATCCTCCTTTCCCCATTGGTATCCATATGTTTCTCTATGTCTGTGTCTCTATTTCTGCTTTGCAAATAAGATCATCTATACCATTTTTCTAGATTCCACATACATGCATTAATTTATGATATTTGTTTTTCTCTTTCTGACTAACTTCACTCTGTATAGTAATCTCTAGGCCCATCTACATCTTCACAATTGGTAGAACTTCATTCCTTTTAACGGTGAGCAATATTCAATTGTATATAGGTACCACGTCTTCTTTATCCATTCTTCTGTCGATTGACATTTAGGTTACTTCCATGTCCTGGCTATTATAAATAGTGCTGCAATGAAATTGGGGTGCATATATCTTTTTGAAGTATGGTTTTGTCTGGGTATATGGGGCTTCCCTGATGGCTCAGCAGGTAAAGAATCCACCTGCAATGCAGGAGATGCAGGAGACGCTGGTTCTAGCCCTGCGTCATGAAGATTCCCTGGGGGAGGAAATGGCAACCCACTCCAGTATTCTTGCCTGGAAAATTCTATGGACAGAGGAACCTAGTAAGTTGCAGTCCATGGGGTCACAAAGAGTCAGACATGACTGACCAACTGAGCACTGGTTATATGCCCAGGAGTGGGATTGCTGGGTGATATGGTAGTTCTATTTTTAGTTTTTTTAAAGAAACTCCATACTTTTAAAGAACCTTCATAGTGGCTGTATCCATTTACATTCCCACTGTATAAGAGGGTTCCCTGGAAAGGGTAATTTTTATTGTATATTGGAGTATAGTTTATTAACAATGCTGTGTTAGTCTCAGGTTACAGCAGAGTGATTTGATTATACGTATACATGGATCTATTCTTTGGAAAGAGTATTTTTAAAAAACAAGGCTTTATCTACATTTACATGTGCATAAACCCTCAAAACCCTGTTCCTAGTTCTCCTAAATCAGAAAGTCAAAATTTCCCTTTATCACAGTACCCTGAAGGAGTTAGACCTACAAAATGTTGAGAGAAAGGTACTCCAATCACCTGAAATGGACTAGACAGCTGACCCGGAAAGTAGGAATGGGGGGCAGCATGCAGGGACCCCATGGAAGCTGCACCCCATGAACTTCAAGTGACACCAGTCAGCAAGCATCCTGGAAGTGCCTGGATAATCTTGGACTTTAATTGAGCATTTAAGACGTCGGACTTTAGCATAAGAACCTGACCTCATTCCTCCTGTGAAAACTAAAAGCTGAAAGAAACAAACCTCCAGTAGAGAGCAGAAGAAAAATATAATCAATGTGACTGTTGCTTAACTAAACTTGTACCCGTTTTGCACCCTTCTTTTTGTTTTATGTATTCATTGAAAGTTTCCAACCTTCCACTTGTAGGTGCCTAAAATGCTGTTAGTGTACAAGGTTTGCTTAAAGTCTGAGAAACAAGCCCTTTGTGCTATAAAAACTCAGTTTGCTCTACCACCTGAGCTGGGAAAAACCTTTTCTTGCCTACCCTGTGTTTCTTTCCTGTCTGTCTCCTTTGCTACTCACACTGCACACTTCACCTCTGGTCACCAAGTATGTGGGGGTGTCTACTCACACCAAGCAGTTCTCCATGACACCAGCTGGGTGTCCTACAGCTGAATTCTGACTATGTCTACCTGGAGAGGAGGTCTGATCCCACATGCTAAGACCCCAGTCCCAGCAGACTGTCTCCCACCTGAGAGGGCTACAGCAAATTCAGATTGTCACCTGTGCTTCAACCAATAGGCTCCCAAAACCCGCTCAACTGGCTTGATTAATTTGCTTGAGTGGCTTGCAGAATTCAGGAAAACAGTTTACTACATGGACTGGTTTATTGCAAAAGGATATGATAAAAGATATAATGAACATCCAAATGGAAGAGATGCCTAGAGTGAGGTAAGTGGGAAGGGGTGTGGAACTCCTGTGCCCTCTCACTTCCACCCGTTCCCCAACGTGGAAGGTCTCCAAATCCCTTACTTTTGGAATTTTTACAGAGGATTCCTCATGTAGGCACAATTAATTCTTAACTCCATTTCCTGCCCCTCTCCTCTCTTTGGCGGATGGGGGGAGGGTTGAAAAATTCTAAGCTGCTAATCATGGTTTGGTCTTGCTGGTGGTCAGCCCCATCCTGTCACTTAGGAATTTATAAGGATTTCAGGAGCCCTATGTAGGGGTGTAATGAAAGACCAAATTTTAGAACACAAGATGCTCCTAGTACTTTTCTCGCCTAGGAAATTACAAGGGTTTTAGGAGCTCTGTGCCAGGAACTGGGGGCAGAGACCAACAAATACATTTTCTATTCTCTCATACCCTAAAAATCTTGTGTAGTGCTGTCCTAAATCACATTTTAAAAATCAAATTTAAGAACTTCCACCATCACTATGTAGGGACGAACTAGAAATACAACATTATTGAAAGGATTTTCATTTCCAATGGTAACTGCAGCCCTTGCTGTTTCTCTAAAATGTTTGTTCCACTTACACCACTATCCTCATAGCCTCTCACCTGACTCCCTCTCTTCCAGTGAGTCAATATTCTCCTCATCACATAACACTCTTAACAGTTCCTCTGCAGATCCCCCATGTCTTTATTTGCAAACACACTAACAATAAAACAGCATACTACCTTGGGCCCTCCAGAGCCCAGGGTAGTTCTACAAGGCAAAGTCACATCTTCCATGCTGTAGCCACATGCTGTTTGCCCAGGGCTGCCCAAAGCAAAAAGCTCAGTAAATATACAAAAGATTTTCACAGGCATCCAGGGAGAAAGTTGAATCCGTACTTTACACCACATACCCACAAAAAATCCAGATATATCAAAATTTACAAGAGAAAAATGAAATTATAAAAGAAATAAGAGGGAAAAAAACAGGAGAATGTCTTAAAAATCTCAAAGTAGAGAGGAACTTTTTAGATTTTTCCATAAAACCCAGAAACCACAAAAGTAGTGATTGATAGAGTCAGCCAAATAAAATTTCAAAAATTTTACATATAAGTTTTAAAATATCTTAAAATACCATGGGCAAGAGCAAAAGAAATTTTGCTTTACATCACAGACTAAGAGCTAATTTCTTCCATGAATAAGGAACTCTTAAAAATCAATTAGAAGATAAAATTTAAAGGGCAAAATACAGGAAGAGGTAGTCCATGGTAAAGGATAAACAAATGATTTAGGTGTATGAAAAGATGCATTGAACCATTAATAATAAAAGATACAAATTCAAGGTACAATAAGAGACCAGCATTCAGCAATCAGATAGACAAAAATCAAAATATTTGAAAATATTATGCTGGCAAGTATTTATAGAAACAGACACATTCCTGAGTTGGTGGTAGAAATATAAATTAACCTCTTGGAAGGCAAGTGACAATAATCACAAAAAATTGAAATTTTTTATATTGGTTAAACCAGTAGTTGACTCACAGATATTTTCCTTACAAATGTATTCCCACAGGTAAAAATGTATCTTTGTTATAATATCAAAGAATTGGAAACAATCTAAATGCCTTTCCATGGAAGACTGAGATTTTACTACACATTGAGATGGATAGCTCGCCAAGAGACATTTAAGGGGAAAAAGCATGGTTCAGAACGGTGTATAGATTATGCTACCATCTGTATACAAATAAAATATATACATATAATTATCACCTTCAGTTCAGTTCAGTTCAATCCCTCAGTTATGTCTGACTCTTTGTGACTCCATGGACTGCAGCATGCCAGGCCTCCCTGTCTATCACCAACTCCTGGAGTTTACCCGAACTCATGTCCATTGAGTCGGTGATGCCATCCAAACGTCCCATCCTCTGTCATCCCCTTCTCCTCTTGCCTTCAATCTTTTCCAGCATCAGGGTCTTTTCAAATGAGTCAGTTCTTTGTATCAGGTGGCCAAAGTTTTGGAGTTTTAGCTTCAGCATCAGTCCTTCCAATGAATATCCAGGACTGATTTCCTTTAGGATTGACTGGTTGGGTCTCCTTGCAGTCCAAGGGACTCTCAAGAGTCTTCTCCAGCACCACAGTTCAAAAGCATCAATTATTTGGTGCTCAGTTTTCTTTATAGTCCAACTCTCACATCCATACATGACTACTGGAAAAATCATAGCCTTGAATATACAGGACCTTTGTTGGCAAAGCAATGTCTCTGCTTTTTAATAAGCTGTCTAGGTTGGTCATAACTTTTCTTTCAAAGAGCAAGCATCTCTTAATTTCATGGCTGCAGTCACCATCTGCAGTGATTTTGGAGCCCCCCAAAAGTCTCACTGTTTCCACTGTTTCCCCATCTATTTGCCATGAAGTAATGGGACCAGATGCTGTGATCTTAGTTTTCTGAATGTTGAGTTTTAAGCCAACTTTTTCACTCTCCTTCACTTTCATCAAGAGGCTCTTTAGTTCTTTGCTTTCTGCCATAAGGGTGATGTCATCTGCATATCTGAGGTTATTGATATTTCTCCCGGCAATCTTGATTCCAACTTGTGCTTCATCCAGTCCAGCATTTCTCATGATGTACTCTGCACTTATCATCTTAGGAAAATATATATACATATATATGCATATGTTTGTAAATAAGTAACAGACCTCTAGAAGGATATATATTAAAAATGACAGTAATTGGGAGAGGAATTAAGATGGCTAGAAGATAAGGGAAAATTTTTTTATTCAACATCTCTATGTGGATATTTTGAACTTTTATTGAACTATAGTTGATGTATAATACTATAGAAGTTACAGGTATAAAATACAGTGATTCACAATTTTTTGCAAAAGAATCAGAGATCAAATTTCCAACATTTGCTGGATCATAGAAAAAGCAAGGGAATTCCAGAAAAACATCTACTTCTGCTTCATTGACAACACTAAAGCCTTTGACTCTGTGGGTCACAACAAACTTGGGAAATTCTTCAAGAGATGAGAATACCAGACCACCTGACCTGCTTCCTGAGAAACCTGTATGCAGGTCAAAAGCAACAGTTAGAACCAGACATGGAACAACAGACTGGTTCCAAATAGGAAAAGGAGTACATCAAGGCTACATGTTGTCACCCTGCTTGTTTAATTTATAAGAAGAGTACATCATGAGAAATGTACTGGGCTGGCTGAATCACAAATTGGAATCAAGATTGCTAGGAGAAATATCAATAACCTTAGATCTGCAGATGATACCGCTCTAATGGCAGAAAGCAAAGAGAAACTAAAGAGCCTCTTGATGAAGGTGAAAGAGGAGAGCGAACAAAGCTGGCTTAAAATTTAGCATTCAAAAAACTAAGATCATGGCATCTGGTACCATCACTTCACCGCAAATAGATGGGAAAAAGTGGAAACAGTGAGAGATTTTATTTTCTTGGGCTCCAAATCACTGCAGATGGTGACTACAGCCATGAAATTAAAAAACGCTTGCTCCTTGGAAGAAAAGCTATAACAAACCTAGACAGCATATTAAAAAACAGAGACACTGCTTTGCCAACAAAGGTCCATCTAGTCAAAGCTATGGTTTTTCCAGTAGTCATGTATGGATGTGAGAGTTGGACCATAAGAAGGCTACATATCAAAGAACTGATACTTTCAAACTGTGATGCTAGAGAAGACTCTTGAGAGCCCCTTGGACAGCAAGATCAAACCTGTCAATCCTAAAGCATATCAACCCTAAATATTCATTGGAAGGACTCATGCTGAAGTTGAAACTCCAATACTTTGACCACCTGATGTGAACAGCCAACTCATTAGAAAAGACCCTGATGCTGGGAAAGATTGAAGGCAGGAGAAAGGAATGACAGAGGATGAGATGTGGCACATCTTCTTTATCCATTCATCTGTAGATGAACACTTAGGTTGCTTCCATATCTTGGCAATTGGAGAAGGCAATGGCAACCCACTCCAGTATTCTTGCCTGGAGAATCCCAGGGACAGGGGAGCCTGGTGGGCTGCCATCTATGGGGTCGCACCGAGTCAGACACGACTGAAGTGACTTAGCAGCAGCAGCATATCTTGGCAATTGTAAATAACACTGCTGTGAACATTGGGATGCAGATATCGTTTCAAATTAGTAGTGGATTTTTTCAGATACAATGCCCAAGAGTGGAATTGCTGGGTCACATGGTAGTGCTATTTTTAGTTTTTTGAGAAGTATTCATATTGTTTTCCACCATGGCTGCACTAATTTACATTCCCACCATGTACAAGGGTTCCCTTTTCTCCACATCCTCCCCAACATTTGTTATTTGTGTTTGTTTTTTTGTTTATGATAGCCATTCTGAAAGGTGTTATACATCACTGTGACTTTTATATGCATTTCCCTGATGATAGCAATGTTGAGCATCTTTTCACATACCTGTTGGCCATATGCACATCCTCCCTGGGAAAATGTCTATGTAGGTCTTCTGCCTATTTTTTAATTGGTTTGTTTGGTTGTTTGATGTGGAGCTGTATGAGCTGTTTATACTTTTTGAATATTAACCCCCTGTTAGTCAAATCATTTGCAAATATTTCCCCCCATTCAGCAGGCTGTCTTTTTGTTTTGTCAATGGTTTCCTTTGCTGTGTAAGAGCTTTTAAGTTTAATTAGGTCCAATTTGTCTATTTTTGCTTGTATTTCCTCAGCTTTAGGAAACCAGTTCAAAAAAAATATATTGCTATATGTTTTGAATTCTTTGTAGGTGTTAAACCCCTGGAGAAGGGAATGGCTACCCACTCCAGTATTCTTGCCTGGAGAATTCCATAGACAGAGAGCCTAGTGGGCTATAATCCATGGGGTCGCAAAGTCAGACATGACTGAGCAGCTAACACTTTCGCTTTCAACCAATTTAAAATATCAATGTCCAGCAAACTAAACAAGAGTACTACCAACTCCCATAAACACAAAGCTCACTTAACACTGTATGAAACTATAGAAATTTTAATCAGTGATCCTATGGAATCACCTCTGAAAGATTAGAACCTAAATAATGGGACCCTGAAGTTCATTTCTAATTATGAATTCTGGCTGAACATCACAATTTAACATTCTTATAGGTGCAGAAAATACACACTCTCAGAGGCCAGTAGCCACACCACTCCTGGTGAGCAGAATTGTTTTAACAATCCAAGTAACTGACATGCCAGCCAAGAATGCTTCCTCACCAACCACCATTATGTGACTCTGTCTTAGTTCCCATCTTAATTGAAAATTAATTTTTTAATAATTCAAAATAAATATAATCACAAAAGGTAAAACAGTCAAAGGGAAAAACTTTCCCCCAAATTGTCCTGAATCAAACTAGGGAGCATTTCTTCTTCAAGGAAAAGCCAAAACGGCCTCTGAGTTATTTTTGAGTCTGATTAAAACCTCGCTCCCAAGACTGGACTTGTGGATTGCTTGTCATCACAGAAATCTGGCAGATTATGTTCAAGACAAGGATTAATGTGATCCCCAAGTAAACTTAACAATGACGCTCAACCACATTTACTCAAGTTGAATGATTTGGAGCACTGGTACACTGTTGTAAAACACAGTTGACGATTTATATAAGACAGAGAAGCAATTTTATTTCTTGTGCTTTCTCCTCTATCCTTTCTGACCAGTTACATTAGGAAGTGGCTGCTTCTCCTGGCAGCTCGGCTCTGTATCTCTACCCTTGGAGAAGTAGTTCCCTGGGCTTCAAATACCTAGAGGCTGGCTCCTTACAAAAGAACTTCCTTTTGGTAAGAGAGTTTGAAGAACATACTTTAGACCCTGCACTAAACATTAGTGTTAATCATTGTCAGAAAGGCAAGAGTAGAATGCAAATAGGTTGATGAGGTTAAATCCAAAGTTGCTTTAATAAAATTCAGTACCTTGGACTCTAGGTCTTATGTGAATAGTAAGGTCCCGGGTCTAGCACCCAGCACACACATGCGCCAAACAATTTCTCTTTCCATTACAAATCCAGTCTTACTGAGTGAGATATTACACTGCTTTTCTGTTCCCTCACCTGAAAGTTTAAGCCTTGACTACCTATATTAGGGCTGTAGTGAAATTCAGTTTACTGTGCCTAATGCCACATAAACTCTGGTAGAAGTAGCTCATAAAATAAATACATTTTTTAAGTTGTAGGCAAAAATAGAAAGCAGAAAACATGTAATTTCATCTATCACAAAATGTTATAACTAAAAAAATAACAATTCAACTATATTCACATATGTAGTAATTTTTTTCCTACCTTGCTTGCACATTTCCATTTTTTTCTGCCATAAAACAGGAAAAAATTATCTCTGGATACTTTCCAAAGTGGATGTTTTTTTTTTTTCCTTGTCTGGGCATACAGCCAATAAAGATTAAATTGGTGGGAGTCATTAAACATATGACCTTGGACAAGCACATTAACCCTTCAGGATGCCAATTTCCTCTTCCATAAATTAAGAAAACTGGATAAATAAGTCCTTCTGAAAGCACAAAATGTTCTGGAATTATCTAGGGACCATGTATCTTAGCCATTGGAATAGGGTCTATGAAACTACATTTTTTTAAGAACTCCCCAAGAGATTCTGATGCACACCAAGTTAGAGAATCTTTAAACCTGATGATCTCTAAGTCATTTCTGGCTCTCACAATTAGTAATTTTTATTAAAACATACTTGTTCTGTGCACATAGACAACTTCATAAACCACACAACTGTAACCATATACTTGCTTTGTTGTTGTTCAGTTGCTCAGTTGCGTCCAACTTTTTGTGACCCCAAGGACTGCAGCATGCCAGGCTTCCCTGTCCATCACCATCTCCTCAAACTCATGTCCATTGAGTCAATGATGCCATCCAACCATCTCACCCTCTTGTCATCCCCTTCTCCTCCTGCCCTCAATCTTTCCCAGCATCAGGGTCTTTTCCAGTGAATCGGCTCTTTGCATCAGGTGGCCAAAGTGCTGGAGCTTCAGCTTCAGCATCAATCCTTCCAATGAATAGTCAGGGTTGATTTCCTTTAGGATTGACTGGTTTGATTTCCTTACTATGCAAGGGACTCTCAAGAGTCTTTTCCAGAATCACATTTTTAAGGCATCAATTCTTTGGCATCAATACATGCCTTGAGGACCTTTTTTCTCCCTCTTCCTTTTCTTGTGTGGCTTCTTCTGCTGCCGTGCATCCTATTCTATTCATAACAGTCACCTTCCTAAAGGACCCCATATGAACATTCTACCCATGATCTCAATAAATTAAGCAAAAGCCTGCCTGGTTCCTCATTCTAGATTTGGGATGCTGAATCCAAAGTCTTAAATGTACTTTTTAATCTAACTGAAAATATAAATGATTTGCCAGTTCTCTGTGTCCTCTCATCCTGTCTCCCTTGCCATCCAAGTAACCTCATGTAAAAGCAATTGCTCCTTCGCCATCATGGTTGCCTTTACCTCTGTGTCTCCTGAGCCTGGCTCAGTGCTTGGCTGGCACAGGGTATTGCTGTTGACTGATTGGCTTTGTAAAAAGATATTTCAATCTTTGTCCCTGACTGTTTTGTGACTCTTAATGGGTCATTGTCTTTATTGAACAGATATGAGTAAAAAGGTCAGAGATGAATGAAGACTGCAAAAGAGATCGACAGCCAGAACCCAGAGTCTCCTATGATTCTCTGTCTCTCAATTCACAGGCAAAAGACTCTGAAACTGGACATTATGCGTATAATAAAAGGAAGAAGAAATAATAGCTCCTTTCAAAATAGGTAAATAGAATCCTACAAAGGATCAGACCCAAATCGAAATAAATACTATGTGGAATCTCATAAAAGCTCTTTTTTTTTTATTTAATTTGATTTAGTTTTGTTAAATTTTTGATTTGGCAAGAAATTAGTAAATATTTTACTGATAGGTGGATTATGTTCATGAGACTGAATTTGATTACTTTGGCAAATCTCTATGAATGGGAAATTGAGATATGACTTGTCACCCCACGTCCTCACATGTACTTGTAGTCCCTCTCCACGTTTTACTCTGTGCCCACCCAAATCACCCTGAGTCATAACCAGGTACGTGAGTGGACGTAACATTGCAATGCTCATCTCTGAGGTGCCAGGAAGGATGGTGCCAAAACCATCAAGTAAATGGACTGTGCTGCCTACACTGGCATCAGAAACCTGTATAACAGCTCTCCTACTCAGGTCTCTCTTCCGGTGCTGTTAATATATATTACACATTTTATCAAGAATTCAGCAAAAGACCCAAAGCTCAAAAGAGTATGGCTAGTGATAATGACCCACCCTCAGTTACCTAAAAAATCAGTACAGAGCCCACACATTGACCTGTTCTTGAGAACACTTCTGATACTATCACACATGCCAGATAGCTCTGCAGAAAAGACTGTCTTCAGGGACATCAGGCAAACCTCCTGACACGAACATGGCAATAAACATCAATCACCGTGGCACTTTTACGTCAGATCTTTGAACAAACTTGGAATATTATTGAGAGTCCTTTAGAGTCACACTTTCATCCTGTATCTATGAGTTGAGGTGACCACATCCAGGTTTGGGGTCAGAAGAGTCAGCAGAAGTACCATGGGAAGGGGGCTCTTCCACAGCCCTTTCTGGGGTCTTTTGGTGCCTTTGTCAAGTTATTTCCCTGTTCTTGAGATTATTCATATAAAATAGCAGATTCCTTCCTTTTTTCCAGATACACAATGAACCACACTATTCTCAGAACCTAGTGTAAATGGGTGTATATTCACAGCTTAGTCAGGAATACAGATCTTGGAATGTAAACATGTCTGAAATGTTTACTATAGTGAATCTATATTGTTTTGACAAATTTTCCAGAGTTGCTCAGTTGGTGTAGAAGTGTAAACTTTATCCTAGACAAAGCAAGAAAGTCAAGTAGTTACTGCCTGTGAGTTCTAAACATAAACAGCTAGGTTCTATTGTCGCTGGCCTCCACATCTGGAGAAATAAATCTAATGTAAACTAGTTCCCACCAATTTTTTTAAAGTTCCATAAGAGACATCAATATCTGGGACTAAAAAAAAAAAATACTAATTATTTTTATCAAAATAAAATAAATATTAGTTATAATATACTATTGACATACATTTGCATACACGGTCGCCAACCCTTCCATCAAATCACCGTTCACCCTGTTGTTCAAACCCAAAACTATTGTTAATAGTCTCCTTGGTTCCTTGCTTCCCACACCCAATCCACCATTAGCTCTAACATAAGATATATCCTGTTTCCCCACCTTTCCTCAGTTCCCTGGCCAATGTTCTGATCAGGGCCAAAATCATCCCTCTCCCGAACCACCACAATAGCTGCCAAAATTTATTTCTCAAATTTCCTCTTGCCTCCTCCAAGCCATGCTCCAATAACAACAAGAGAGACTGTTATGTAACTCAAACTTTTCATGGCTCTCCTTTACACTTAAGATAAAATTCAGGCTCCTTGGCCTGATTTTTCACAGTCAAGCCCATGTCTACATGTCCAACTCCATCACTTAACGCCCTCCCTGCCTCATGACCCTCCAGCCACTTTGGCTTTCACTCTGACCCTTCCACCCACCAAGCTCACCGTATTCTCTTTCACCAGTGCTTGAAAGGGCTAGATTCTGTCCATCATTCAGTTTTTTAGATCTCAACTCAATATCAGTGCTCCTAAAAAAAGCACTTCTGAACCATTCTTTCTGAAGTAGCATCTCAATCCCAGACTCTTATTTGCATCACCCTGAAATTCCCTCCATAGCAGTAATCATTCCTTCGACTGTCCTTAGCTAGAGAGAGCCAACACACCCAGGGTTACACCCCCTTCCTGTGGTCAGTCTGTATCCACTAATTGGTCCAGGCAACAGTAGAAGAAAGAGCCCATTCTCCACAATGAGGGATCTCTGAAGTCATCCCAGTCTCAGATCTCCCTGCAGAGTTGGCTGAGATTGTCCCTGAGTTGTCGACTAATTGCCCCCTACCTGATCCTACTTTCAGCCCCTCCCATCCACAGACAATGATCCCAAGAGGTCTTCAGAATAACTTCTTACCTGCTAATGGTTTCCTGAGTCAGCTTCTGGGATCCCAACCCATAACAGAATTGCTCATATTTTGCATATGTCTTGAAGATATAACCAACAAAATTTGCTGATAGATGTGATAGAGAGTGTGTGTGGGCGGCAGGGGGGGGGGGGGTGGCGGGAAGGGAGGCAAAAATAACAGCAAGATTTTTATCTTAAGCAACTGGAAAAACCAAGTTGCCATTTACTGTTATGGGTAACTCTGCAAGAAGAACATGTTGGGGATGGGGCTGGGACCCACTGTTTGTTTCTGTTCCAATCACAATGTCTATGAGGCACTGAAGAGGAGCATCAGGTAAGCCCTTGAATATGTGAGACTGGAGCTCAAGAGAGAGGTCAGGGCAGAAATAGAAATGTGGGAGTTGTTAGCATGCAGCAAGTGAGTGCTCACAACTGGATAAGAACACCTTTAGATCAAAAAAAAAAAAAATATCCACTATAGTTTTGGTCAGGGTTTCCAAAGTAAACTATCTGCATTATTATTATAGTATTTTTTAATTTTAAAATTTGTCATGAGATGTATACTGTCACTAATTAGCTATCTACCTTGAACCAGTCATTTACATAACTTACTGGCCTCTTTGTTTCTTCAGACATGTGGAGATAAATTATAATTATAACCTCCAACTTTAGGGGTTAATCTGAGGATCAAATGAGAAGGCAGATAGGAAGGCACTTTGAAGAGTTAAAACTTATTCTAATGAGACATTTTATTGCTGTTAAGCATTTTTTTAGAATATAGTTTCTTTGTCATTAGGAAAGAAAATGAGACAAGATTTAAATTAAACATCCATTGAATTTCATGCAGGGAGAAATAACAAATGAATCCAGGGACTTTCCTGGTAGTCCAGTGGCTAAAGACTCCATGTTCCCAACACAGGGGACCTGGGTTCAATCCCTGGTCAAGGAACTAGATCCCACATGCCACAACTAAGAGTTCGAATGTCAAAACTAAGACCCAGGGCAGCCAAATAAATAAATACTTTAAAAAAAAAAAGGGGGGGGGAAATGTATGGTATGTGTCTTTATCTTAATTATTTAATTAAACATAATATCCTCCAGATCCATCCATGTTGACACAAATGACAAGATTTCATTCTTTTTTATGGCTAAGTAATATTCCATTGTGTTCTTTATCCATTCATCTGTTGATGGGCACTTAGATTGCTTCCATATCTTGGCTATTATAAATAATGCTGCAGTAAGCATTGGAGTGCATTTACCTTTTCAAATCAGTGTTTTTATTTTCTTTGGATAAATCCCCAGGGGCAGAATTGTTAGATGTTATGGTAGTTCTATTTTTAATTTTTTTAGAAATCTTCATATTGTTTTCAGCAATGGCTTTACCAACTTACATTCCCACCAACAGTGTGCTATGGTTCTCTTTTCTCCACATCCTTACCAATACTTGTTATTTGTTGTCCTTTTGATGACAGTCACTCTGATCATTGTCAGCTGATATCTTATCGTGGTTTTTTATTTGTATGTCTATAGTAATTAGCAATGTTGAACATCTTTTCATGTGCCTATTATCCATCTGTATGTATTCTTTAGAAAAATATCTATTCAGGTCTTCTGCCCATTTCTTGATTGGGTTGTTTGGTTTTTGGTACTGAGTTATATGAGCAGTTTATATATGTTGGATATTAACCTCTTTTCAGTTACATCATTTGCAAAAAAAAATATCTCCCCATCTATAGGTTGTCTTTTCTATAGCCAAACCACCCTGAACATGCTTGGATCTCATCTGTAGGTTCTTTTTGTTTTGTTGATGATTTCCTTTGCTGTGAAAAAGCTTGTAAGTTTACTGATGTCTCATTTGTTTATTTTTGCTTTTGTTTCCCTGTCTGAGGAGACAGATTTAAAAGATGTATATATAAAGACAAATATCGAAGAGCATATTGCCCATGTTTTCTTCTAGGAATTTGTTGTAGATCTTACATTTAAATCTTTAATCCATTTTGAGCTTATATTTGTATATGGTATGAGAAAATATTTTAGTTTCATTCTTTTACACATAGTAATGCTGCCTGATTTTCCATTCACCAGTTATTTTAGAGAGACTATCTTTTTCCCATTGTATGGGCTTGCCTCATTTCTCATAGACTAATTGACTTTGTAAGTATGGATTTATTTCTGTGCTCTGTTCTGTTCCATTGATTTTATGTGTCTGTTTTTGTGATAGTACAATACTATTTTGATTACTATAACTTTGTAGTATAGTTTGAAGTCAAGGGGCATAATAACTCCAGCTTTCTTCTTTCTCAAGACTGCTTTGGCTATTCAAGATCTTTTGTGGTTGCATAAAAATTTGGGGATTAATTTGTTCTAGTTCAGTGAAAAATGCCATGAGTATTTTGACAGGGATTTCATTGAATCTGTAGATTTTTTTTAATAATATGGACACTGCAACAATATTAATTTTTCCATGAACACACACTGTCTTTTGATTTATTTATATCATCTTCAATTTCTTTCATCAACATCTTAAAGAGCTCAAAATACAGGTCTTTCATCTCCTGGGTTAAATTCATTCCTAGGTGCTTTATTCTTCTTGATTAGATTGTAAACCAGATTGTTTTCTTGAGTCCTTTCTGATAGTTCATTTTTAGTGTATAGACAAGCAACAGGTCTCCATTTATTAGTTTTGCATCCCATAACACTACTAAATTTATTAGTCCTAATAATTTTTTGGTAGAGCCTTTAGGGTTTTCTATATACAGTATCATGTCATTTGCAATTTAGTGATAGTTTTACCTCTTCCATTTCCATTTATACGTCTTTTATTCCTTTTCTTGTCTGATTGCTGTGACTCTGACTTATAATTCTATGTTAAATATAACTGATGAGACTAGGCATCCTAGTCTTGTTCCTGAATCTAGAGGAAAAGCTTCCAGCTTTTTATCACTGAGTATGTTAATTGAGATTTCTCATTAAAAAAATCTCAGCTATATTAAGTTGTGTTCACTCTATACCTACTTTATTGAGAGTTTTTATCATGAATCATGTTGAATCTTGTCAAATCCTTTTTCTGCATCTACTGTGATGGGATTTTTATCCTTCATTTTGTTTAGTGTAGTATATCACTTTGATTGATTTGTGGAATTCCTAAATTTTCCTACTTTTCCCCCTTTTAACATCTTTGTATGATTTTAAAGCTGGAAATAATTTCTGAAGAATCTTAATAAGCTATTAATTATTAATAAATATCTCCTGTTTCTTTGTGTATTCTTTTTAAGAATCTAACCTAAACATGCACATTTTTAGAGACTGTAAAACATAAGAACACTGCCAATTTTTTTTAAGAATACCTATTTAAAGTAATGTTTTAGGTCTTGTAGCTATTTTATGTTATTCCAGGTCATGTAAGTATGACATGAAAATGACTAATGAAAAGGGGTAGGTTGGTAAACAATTCATCTGGCTCATCTATGGAACTCTAGTCAAGTGACCCTGTCTGTCATCATGGGGTAACTCATTTTTCCTGGCTGGGCAGCAGTCAGTTTCCATGTCTGTAATACAAAGACTGTGAGGATTCAGAAAAATTTGTCCTCAACAGAGTACATACTTGAAAAACTTTGCTCGAGAAAACCCAGCACACAGTAGGTACCCAATGAATATTCAGTAAGTATATCAAACTGGTAAAAGTACTGACCAGACTCACAGACATCTTTAGTAATTAAACTTCTAAACAACTTAACAGTGCAAAGATACAGTTTCATAAAGTCACACTTATACTGAATTATACTTTTTCCACTGGATTCAAGGAAGAGTAGGAGGATGGAAACTAACTCTTAAATTATGAGTGTAAGGAAAAGAACCAGGAACACCTTTAGAAGCATCAAATCCAACAACAACTGGGTTATGCCAAAAAGTTCATTTGAGTTTTTCCTAAGATCCTAAGATCTTATGGAAAAACCCAAACGAACATTGTGGCCATCCCAATGCTTCTTTTAATAGAATCATAGAGTTTGGGGTTGTTTAAATGACAATTTCTTTTCATATTCCACAGTTGGATACTGAATGAACAAAGTCTGGCTTCTCCTCAGAATGAAACAGATTTCTCCCAGCCAGTGAACTCAGCCTACTTTCTCCTAGTGTAATTTTAGACTGCACAGGAAACACTCAAGACTGAAGAAGCCGGAATGTGACCTTTTACCTGTAATGATACTGGCAACACTGGCATGTGCCACCAGTGACGTGGACCAGAGCTGACAGGCACGCTTTGCTCAGCAAAGCTCCTTCTCATTTGACCTGCTCTCTATCCCTGTAGTTGCGCAATGTCCTACAATTACTTCGGACATCATTGATTTTAAAACAAGGCATACCATACTTTTATAATCTACTCCTTTTAAAAGGAATTGTAAAAATGCTACCATAGTTTTGTTATCCCTGATTGAAGATGCAAACCGATGAATGAAACGGCAGTCCAGCAGGGTTATCCTTACCATAGGTGGCTACATCATCCTTGAAACGCCAATACTTTGGCCACCTGATGCGAAGAGCTGACTCATTTGAAGGGACCCTGATGCTGGGAAAGATTGAGGGCAGGAGGAGAAGGGGACGACAGAGGTCACACAGGTGGGATGGCTCCATTGTCATCAATATGCAACTCTTCTCTTTGGCCCAGGGAAGGTCCAATATGGGGCTATTTCAAAGCTGTGGAAGGCAGGTGTGAATAGAAAATATCCAATGATTTTCAAACACATACAAAACTCCTCACATACCATTGGCTAGAAATGAGTTGCGAAGCAAACTTAATCCCAAAGAAAGCTGAGGGGATATAGTGACTAGGTAGGCAACCGTGTACCCTGCTAATACTTATGGGTGGGTTGGGGGAGGGCTGTGCAGGGGGAGAATTGGATATTTTGTTAGAAAAAGAAAGAAAAAAACAGTTATTAGTATAATATCACTCTCTTCCATGTCTACCCCTCAGTCCAATATCCATGTCTCCCCTTATTTCTGCAAATAGATCACACAACCTAAGTGGAATTCTAATCTATTGGCTTCCATGTGAAAGAAACAGTAGCCAAAGATCTCTCTGGCCACAGCTCTTGAACCAAGATTCCTCTTTTTTTGTTTTTTACTAGCCTCTCTCTTTATCCTTTCCCTCTTTGCTTCTATTTCATGTTGGCGACCTTTAGTGGCAGCCATTTGAAACAGTTAAGAAGGCAGTGCCTTTTATCCAGTCTTTGTTTTGGGCTGATTTCCATTTTCTGGCCAAGGAAAATACTTAACAGAAGGTCCACAAGAAAGACCTCCATCATCAAACTTATCTACTGTTGTCTGCGGACACAGATCTTCCAACCTTGCATGGTTCAAACTTAAGCTCTAAGATATAAAAGATTACGATCCATAAATGAGAAAACCTCCCTCATTAGAGCTATATTCCTTTCTCTCTCCACTTACTGACCAATAATTACCTGACTTCCCTTTCCTCTTATAATATATTATTAACAGTAGTGAGTACTAATCAATGTATACCTATATTCTTAATTGCTCTCCTTGAGCTAAAGGTCATGAGGCCAATGACCTGTCTTCCCAATTATAATAGGTAACTGTCTTAGCAAATGCTATGTCCCAGAATAACAAGTGCTACCAGTGTTTCTAAATGAAATACTGTGCCTATGTCACCTCTGCCTGTTGCTATCCAATGTCACAAAATTCAGGTTTTTTTTTAATGCTTACATCCCATTTCCAGAACCAGTTTCTGTATTAATTGGATACACGCTTATTCATTCCTTTTAAGCAAATGTTACTGTTCAGTTGTCTCAGATAGTTCCAAAATTATATGATTAGGGAACTTTTTGCTTTTTAACCTAGGTCTGTAGTTCTCTTCTTGTTTGTTACACAATCTGATGCTTAAAAATATTACACAGCAATGTCCTTGAACTTTTTCAGTTGTACTGCCAGATCCTCTGTACTTGTTTAATTTTCACCTTTAAATTTGCAATGTGTTAGTTATAGTTATGACCAACCTAGATAGCACATTAAAAAGCATTGACATTACTTTGCCAACAAAGGTCTGTCTAGTCAAGGCTATGGTTTTTCCAGTGGTCATGTACGGATGTGAGAGTTGGACTGTGAAGAAAGCTGAGTGCCGAAGAATTGAAGCTTTTGAACTGTGGTGTTGGAGAAGACTCTTGAGAGTCCCTTGGACTGCAAGGAGATCAACCAGTCCATCCTAAAGGAGATCAGTCCTGGGTGTTTATTGGAAGGACTGATGCTGAAGCTGAAACTCCAATACTTTGGCCACCTCATGCAAAGAGCTGACTCATTGGAAAAGACCCTGATGCTGGGAGGGATTGTGGGCAGGAGGAGAAGGGGACGACAGAGGATGAGATGGCTGGATGGCATCACCGACTCGATGGACATGAGTTTGGGTAAACTCCGGGAGTTGGTGATGGACAGGGAGGCCTGGTGGGCTGTGATTCATGGGGTCGCAAAGAGTCGGACACGACTGAGCGACTGAACTGAACTGAACTGAACTGAACTAAGTGTCTGCATGAACAACCTAGCATGAGGCTTCATGGTCTCTGTGTGATGGCAGTTGATACAGTTTGTTAACTTTCATTCTTTGGGGATGTGAGGATTTTTTTGTTTGTTTGCTGGTTTGTTTTTAACAAAGATTTCGATGATGACATCTGAAAAAATTTGGATACATGCTAAGATCTTTTTTAAATTTAGAAAAAGAAATCCCAAAATACAATGTCTTCATAACATAGAAACTTGCTTCTCTTTCACCTAACTGTGCAGAGGCAAGCAGGGAGACTCTGCTACCAATATGTGACCTTCATCTCTGGGTGCCCTTTAGCTGTTTGAGTGTCACCCTCTCTCACCCAGCAGGAATTGTCTTTTAAAAGTAATATTCAGAAGGTACCACCTCACTTTTGCTGACTTTCCATTATTAAGAACTTAGTCTTGTAGCTGCAAAGGATGCTATGAATTACTGTCTCTACCTGAGTAGGTGTGTGCCTTGCTAATACTCAGGAATCTCATCACTCAAAGAAGCAAAAGAAAAGGGATGCTAGGAGATAACTAGCACCCTCCGCTACTGATTACAGCTGTTTGACTCCAGATCCCAAAGGCAAAACTACTTCCAAAACTCTTCCAATATCTAGAAAGAATGTTAAGTCTCTTCTTCTTCCTCACTACTCTGATGGTCCATATTCTCTAGAATAACAAAGTTGTTATTTTTAAAAATAACAATAAAAATTGTTAAAAAATAACTTTGTTTGCCATCTTGTTTCAACTTATTTAATCATTCATTTATTCTAAGAGCTATGCTCATGTGCTCAATCATGTCTGACTCTTTGTGACCCCATGGACTGTAGCCCGCCAGGTTCCTCTGTCCGTGGGATTCTCTAGGCACGAACACTGGCATGGGTTGCCATTTCCTCCTCCAGGGCCTCGTCCTGACCCGGGGATCGAAACCATGTCTCCTGAGGCTCCTGCATGGCAAGTGGATCCTTTATCTGCTGAGTCACTGGGGAAGCCCATTCTAGGAGCAATTATTTATTGAATACCTACTATATGATGGAATTTAGTTAGACAATAGGAAGAAAAAAATAAGACAGAATCATCTGGACTCTTTATTCAAGAGTTTCTATTTATTTGGAATAGAATATTTACTTAGAAAAGTCACCATTCTCTTCTGAACATAACACCAAAAATGTATTTAAAAATAATAAATTGAAGAGAAGGACATAAGAGAGTTTTATATTTTTCACTTTCCTTCCTCAATTTTGTATTACTTCCATCAACTGACCTAACTAAAAATTATAATTTAGTGCCAAATGAATCATTTAAAGCACAAAAATCTTGCCAATAAGAACAGGCTGCAACTCAGTTATACCTACAACACTCTTACTAATCAACTGCCATATTGACACCAGTCTTCATCATTAATATGAAACTGCAATATGCAAAAGACCTTTTTCCCTCCACTGAGCCACCCATTTGGAATTCTACTTCTGTCAGATCTAAGTCAACATCAAAATATTCCCCAAAAGAAGCCATACACAAATGAATACTTACTACTTTATTCCATTTATACTTAAAGTATAAAGACAGGAGAAAACAAACTTACTCTATCAGAAGTGAGTATAGGATGCCCACCTTGATGAGGGGCATGCAGGATGCTTCCAGAATGCTGATAATGTTCTGTTTCTGGATCAGGGTGGTGATCACATGGGTGCATTCTGTTTGTAAGTCCCACCCAATATTCTATGTTGAAAGTTCCGGTAGTAGTTTGTCATATAATTTAGAAGGCATCTAGAGGGCCTTATGACGTGTCAAGCATTTTACCAGTCACTGTGAAGGTTTCCAACAACATATAGTACATGTTCCACCTTTCCATTTCCCATCAAAATGAGGCAGCTGTGATGTGAGAGGGAAGAAGGGGAATCAGGAGCTAGCCTGTGTGTCCATGTGTAAGTCCAAACTAATAATCCCCTCTCTGAGCCTCAAAATTTCTGCAATAGAGCTGAACTCTAAGACTCTCTGCTCTATAATTCCCTACTGGTGAGTCATGGTTGCCCATTTTCCTGTTTGTATCTAAAGCACCTTTTTTTTTGGAACTCAGAATATCAAATTAGGTGAACACTGAAAAAACATTAATACATTATAATGAACTTACACAGCTCTTTACCAAAGGGCTTCCTTGATGGCTCAGTTGGTAAAGAATTTGTCTGCAACGCAGGAGACCTGGGTTCGATCCCTGGATCAGGAAGAATCCCTGGAGAAGGGAATGGCTACTCACTCCAGTATTCTTGCCTGGAGACTTCCATGGACGGAAGAGCCTGATGGGCTACAGCCCATGGTGTCACAAAGAGTCAGACACGACTGAATGGCCAACACTTTACCAAAGCCAGGACAGTACGACTGGAAAACCCTGGGACCAGGTACCCCTTGACTCCTGATTTACGGTCAACACCCAGCCACTAGCTCATTGCATGACGTTAGACAAAGCCCTTCAGCTTTCTGGACATCAGTTTCATCATTTCTGAGACAAAGGGCTTAGACCCTAAAGATTCTGTTTCCAAGTTAACTTGTTCAGACTAAGAAGTAGCAAAACCCAGACTCTGGTTTTAGGGCTCAATTCCAGTTTTCTTCCTATAAAAATGTACCTTAAAAAACAACCTAAATTCACATTTAAAAATTCTTGTTGCCCAATATGTGCTGGACATAGACATCAACTATGTGAGGGAGATATGTTACCTGTGCTTTTCAGATTAGGAAACTGCCCATCAGAAAGTTAAGTGACATGACCCTGTATGTGCCCTGGGCCGTACCAGAGGTAGCAGGGGAAGCCTGGTCCACAGACTGAGGACCTTACTCTCCACATGGAGGCTTGTAAGGGGCCCAGAATCAACAAATAAGCCAAAAATAAATCCAATTCTAAAGCAAAAATGTTTTACTTTTTCTAGTTTCCTCTGGTTGAGAAAGAAAAATAAGAACTGGGAGTTTCACCAGTAAGTATAAAATTTCATGTCATTTGTTAAAATGATAAAACTATATACTGTTGAATAAAGCCTCAGGATGGCTCCAAAGTCACAGCACGTTTTAAGACTTGATACACATGTCACCATTTTCACTGCAATTCACATTTTATCTGGAAGATAAGTTCCTTGGGGGTGTAAAAGATTTTACATGCCTAGAATCAAAGACGAACAAAAGTTTTCTCTTTTTTTTAATGCTTATTTTATATTGGAGTATAATTGATTTAGAGTGTTTTGTTAGTTTCAGGTGTACAACAGAGTTGTTCAGTTATAAATATTCAAAAATCTATTCTTTTTCAAATTATTTTCCCATTTAGGTTGTGTTAGTCGCTCAGTTGTATCCGACTCTTTTCGATCCCATGGAACATAACCTACTAGGCTCCTCTGTCCATGGAATTCTCTAGGTAAGAATACTGGAGTGAGTAACCATTTCCTTCTCCAGGGGCTTTTCCTGACCCAAGGATCAAACCTGGGTCTCCTGCACTGCAGGCAGACTCTTCACCATCTGAGCCACCAGGGAAGCCCATCCCATTTAGGTTATTAAAGAATATTAAGTAGTTCCCTATGCTATATGGTAGGTCCTTGTTGGTTATTATTTTAAATTTAGTAGTGTGTATACGCCAATCCAGAGAAGGCAATGGCACCCCACTCCAGTACTCTTGCCTGGAAAATCCCATGGATGGAGGAGCCTGGTAGGCTGCAATCCATGGAGTTGCAGAGTCGGACATGACTGAGCAACTTCACTTTCACTTTTCACTTTCATGCATTGGAGAAGGAAATGGCAACCCACTCCAGTGTTCTCGCCTGGAGAATCCCAAGGACAGGAGAGCCTGGTGGGCTGCCATCTATGGGGTCCCACAGAGTCGGACACGACTAAAGCGACTTAGCAGCAGCAGCAGCATATGCCAATCTCAAACTCCCAATATATCCCTCCCCTCAACCTTACCCCTTAGAACCCCTAAGTTTGTTTTCTAAGTCTGTGAGTCTGCTGCTGCTGCTTTGTAAATAAGTTCATTTATATGATTTTTTTAGATTCCACATATAAGTGATACGTGTTTGTCTTTCTCTATCCTATTTATTTCACTGAGTATGATAATCTCCAGTTTTCTTTTCTTAAAAAAAAAAAAAAAGTCCTGATAAAGCAGAAAGGTTTAGTTATACCATTGCTCCTGCCAGGTGTCATGTATGATATGGGGGCGTGGTCCCCGAGGAAACAGCTCAAAAATGCAGAGGATAAAAAGTTTGGGGTGAGTGAGATGCTATCTATACACGGTGTTCTTAGCAAGCCTAGAAATATTTTAAATGTTGTTCCAGCCCAGCTGATGATTGTTTTAGAACAAGTCTCCTGAGAAGGCCTGACCCTTGATCTGCAGAATTCCTTCAAAGACACTGAGGCAGGCAGGCAGTAATATATCATCTGCTAGGGAGGACACCAAAAGTCCTGGAGGTTGCCATGACTCTCAGGTTATTAGAGTTCACTTGAGTACTTCTAAAAATACAATGGGATAGCCATCCCAATCTTTCTTTTAAAGCTAGACCATCAATGAATAGGCAAGAAACAGCTATTATAAAACAGCTTTGAGAAAAAAGTATAATATTTTTTACAAGTCATTAACTTTGTCATTTTTCTGTGCAGAAACTCCAGTTTTTAACCCTAAATTCTACCGTAAACTGAATGCTGAGGTATGGGGTTAACAGTATAACAGGACTAGTTTCTAAATCAGCCATTAATAAGCCTATTTGCTCCTGTAATTGTAAATAGAGAGGAATGTTCCCAATAAAGCCATGTTCCTGAGCCTCTCTACAGTCCCACCCCCAACGCCTCCCACCCGGAGCGGGCAGGGTGACCCCCCACCCCTCACAGAGTGCATGGATAATGTCTCCTGCAAACTGCTTAGTTCCTCAGCACTTTCTGGTGTTCCAGGTATCATTTGTTAAACATATTTTTAGAATCTATTCCGCCCGAGTTCAGAAGTTACAGATAAAGCAGAGCAAGTCAGAACTGACCGCCAAAATGGATGTGGCCCGGAGCCCTGGGTGTCCCAAAGGGAGGGAATTAGAGGGGCCTGTGGAGGCTTATTGAAGGCCATCACATGTTTTCTGGAACTTTCATCCAGGATGAGACTTGAAAGGCAGCAGGAATTTTCCAAATGAAGGAAGAGCGCGGGGGCGAGGAGCAGTGTCGGGGGACGGGAGAGACCAGGAGAAACATCTCTGGCAGCGGAGGCCAAAGAGGCCCAGCCTGAGTTTCGGCGGGGGCCCACACGGGCCTTCACCTTGACCCGGGTGCCCACTGTGAGGGCAGGCAGTGACCATCTGCAGGCCACAGCCTTGCTGTGACATTAAGGATGCTGACAGGAAGTGCTCTGAGGCTCCCGAACTGTGAGCCAGACTCCGCTCCACCTTCCTGGCCACGTCTCACCCAGAAACCGGAAGCGGAATTCTACTCAGTACTGGGTAACTCTTATCAGCCTGTGCAGTCTGCACATTTATGTGGGGTCCCTGCAGAGGCAGGGGGCAGGGGGAGAGCAGGGCTCTCCTGCCTGTTGTCTGCAAGCCTGCGTGTGGAAAGCATGCATCATGAGGTGAGCAGTCTGGGGGAGGTCCTCTGAACAGTGACAGCAAACCTGGAACCAAGCGCTGTCCTAAGCCGTTTACACATTTGGGGATTTTCTCTTTTAATTCTTATACCCCCTATGAGCCTGCCTGTGGATTTTTTTCTGTAGTTTTTCCCCCACTATGATTCCTGTTCTACAGATAAGGGAAACTGAAACCCAGAGTGTCAGAGTAATTTGTCTGAGGTCACACAGCTAGTTCCTGAAGAGAAGCCCTGGGACCCAGACAGCCCAGCTCCAGCCTGAGTTCTTAGGCCCTGACTTCTGTGGCCCTTACTCCAGCACAAGGAAGAGTACCACAAGCCCCCCATTCCTCCAGGAGCTGGGGTATGGAATAAACACCCACGGAGAGCACAGAGGCTTGACTAGAAATAAGAGTCATGTGGGTGCAGCTCACAAAACAGACTTCAAAGAGACCTAGTCCATAGCATGTATACAAAACAGAACTGATTCTGCCTAGGCAAAATAGCTGCTTCACTTAAATTATCTCATTGCTGTCTCATAACCACTGGGCAAGGGAGATAGAATCTCCTCATCTGATGCAAGAGGAAACTGAGGTGAAGATGGTTGTGTAACCAGGTCCAGATGGTGAAGTTGAGTTCTTTTCCTATTCAGTGAAGCCTCCTTAAAATTCAGAGCTTTGTCCTCACTCCTAAAAGTTGGCATCCATTTCAGGCAACTTCTCTTTGACATAGAGAGTAAGGGGAAGTGTTTTCATTCAGGCAGTTACCAGATTCACTTCCTAAACTCTGCAACAGGAAGCTGATGCAAACACACCAAAACATCCTGCTCACGGCAGCCTGGCTGCTTAGAGAGAACTCTAGCTCCAGACTATTCCATCTGAGGCTGACGGGGACTCTGCTGAGGGCACTGTAACGTAAAGGGGTGCCATGTTGGAGTTCTAGATCCCACTTGGCCTGAGGAGAAGGCATTTGAAGAACACTGCAAGTCAGGAGGGGATAAAGAGGAAACAATATAAGGAGGAGGGCGGCGTGGGTGGAGGTTGGTTATGGATCAGACATCACAGCACAATCCGAGCTTTGATCCTCCCATCAGGATCTTCCTTCAACAGTAAAGGTTGCCCAGCCCATGCTGGTCAACCCAACGTCTGCTCTGGCTGCGAAGGATCTTCCTGGAAAAGAAAAAAGAACTGAGGAGCCAGGGCTTATAGCCAAGATTTCAGGAGAGGAAGGTACATTTTAGCTCTGAAGTACAAGACACATTGCTTCGAAGAATAGGGAGAAAAACGAGAGGTATAACTTTGTTTTTAAGCATAGAAGTAAAACTTTGTTCCAGTTCTATAATAACTGCTTCCTTCCTCACTCCTTCAGTTCCCCAACCCTGTGCGACAAGGACAACTGTACTAGTGAAATCCGCAGTCGCATAACCTGAAGATCAGTTTATATTGGGTTTTACTCTTTGGGGAAGATAAAAGGGGCAAGGTCTTAGACTTTACAATGAGTAGAAAAAAAGAAAACAAAGAGTCAAATAAAAATAATCCAGCATTTGGGTATCAAGGGCAGCAATGATTCAAGTAAGAGTATAACAAAGGAACTGTGTGGCTGAGTCAGAACCATAGTGTCTTGTCTGAAAAACAAAGGGAAGTGAGTCCTGTCCCTTGTGGCCAAGGTGTGCAGGCAGCATGCCTAAAGCCTGGGGGCAGCCTGCTTTCCCTTGGGGCTGCTTGAGGGATTAGGTAAATATAAACCTCTTCAAATAACCCAAGATGTGAGAAATTGAAAGCATAACAAGCTGGAGTAGTCATCAGAAGATATATTTAGGAGAGCTTATTTTGCAAGCTAGAATTACAGAACAACAAGATGCAGTCAATTAAAAGTATTAAAGGGTGAAGTTTCTATGATTGGGAGAGAGTTGCCATCTATGATAAAGAGCCAGAAGGGACCACTGTTCTCCAAAAATCAGACAATCATTTTAATAAACTGGCTGATTCTCCCTTGCCCCAACAGCCAGTTTCTACATCAAGACTAGTTCAAGATTTCAACAAAAGGAAGTGGTTAACAAAAGAATCAGCAGGAATCCAGAAATGTTTAATTAAAAAAAAAAAAAAAAAAGACCACACAAAGAAAAACTTGCTCTGTATACCATTTAGGTTACGCGTGTTTTTTAAGTAGCAAAGGGTAGGAACTTTAAAAACAGACACTGCTACAAAATTTCACTATATTCACAGAATTCTGTATAGCCCTTTAGGTACTGTCATATCCCTTACCTTGGTGGAGCCTCATAATTCCCTACTCAGGTAGAGCAAGAATTATGGTCATTTTACAGATGAGGAAACTGTAGCTCTGGAAGGTTAAACATATTGATATGGTCACACAGCTAATAGGGCAGGACTGAGATATGAACCCGGTCTGCATCATGCTTTTTTTCCATAGGTACCTCAAAAAATAAAATCTTAGCTCAGCTAATATGTCATAAGTGTTTATCATGTGCCAGACACATGATGAATTATTTATATTTATTATTTCACTTAATCCTCAACCACTTTCCTCAGATGAGGAAATAGAGGAACTGAGAAGTGAAACAACTTGCTCAAGGTCACACAGCTTGTAGGTGGCAGATTCAGATCCCCACTAGGGGTCACATTTTAAAGTGGTCATTTGGTGCAATTACACATAAATTCTATGGTCTTTTTTTTCCATGCTTATTGAGATATTATCAATTTACGTGATATTTCTGCTTTAATTTTCACAAAAGCATTTTAAGATGTGTAATATTGTTCTTCTGGATCCAACATTTTAAAAGTTCTGTATCTTTTAAAACATTACTGAAGCTGAGGGCCTTTGCCTCTATTTCATACTCTTTAAAATGAGAAATGAATGGTTATCATTAATATTAAACTAATTTATTCATGGAAAACACTTGTAATTAGCACCAAGTGGTGCCCATGGCAGCCTTCTGCTGGTATAAACTATTTTCATTATTGCCCATGGCCTGCCTTCCCCAGTATGGCTAAGAACTTGAGTTGTAGAAATCCACTTACTACCATTAAGGCAGATGCATATGCCTCGCCAGCGTTCAGGATGCGCTTTAAAAAAAATTGGAATAAATGATCAAAAGTTCAAACAAGAAAGTGAAAGACTGATAACAAAACTACAAAGTTCAAAATGATCTGCAGGACCTGGAAATAAATGCCTCCAAAGAGGAGTAAAATGGAAACCACATATTTTTTTTTTAACTTTCCAAGAAATACATTTCACTTAATCCACTGTGAACCACATTTCTGTTAAAATGCAATGATTATTTTCCAAAAATAAGTAGTATGAGGTCACATAAGAAGCTAATAAAGTCCATGTCCAACTATAAGAGAGCCTTATTGAGATCTCACTTAAAATTGAGGAAGGAAGTCCGTGGTCAGGTTTTTATTTCATCTTTAATTTCCCACGGTTTTCAAAGAGCCATATTACAACTCTCTCTCAAACATGTTTAAGGAAGTATTGTGATTGTGAAAATAGATACTCCAAATACCTAAGCTAAATATTTACATTCTGCCTTTTTTAGTTAAACAATTGACTTTGTTCTTTAGCATTTAGGTCAAAATATTTAAATGCTGTAAAACATCAATAACAAGAGGATATGGTTTTTCACCAGATAGTCTAAACTTACTGGTTTTAGCAAAAGCTTCACAAGAAGGAATTGGGCACTTAAAAAAAATGTTAACTTGCATACACCCTGGAAATAAGGGAAAAAAGGTGGGGGAGGTGTCAGTCATTTATTCTTTTTGGCATAACACCACATTCCTTCCACTTCCTTATGTTTATGTAGTTAAGACTTGCTGAGCATTTACACCTACTTACATCACTGCAACAATAACTTCAATTTTCTGACTTTACAAAGGATTTACTTCAAAGTAGTTCTTGGATTGACATGCCTTGGTTTATTTATTTTCAGAGCATGCCTGTCCATAATAGGTATGGGACTAGCATCTTATCTTTATCCTACAAAATTAAAACTGGAGGTACTAGGGGATGAAGGGACCTGCCCCCAAAAGACAAACCATTGCTAGGAAATGTGCCTTATAACTCACATCTTCTTTAATATAGTAGGGTGTTTTCCCACTGGATTGTTTTTCCTTCACATAAGGGAGCAGCCAGGTTGACAACTGGGCAGGATAGACCACCTGGGCAAATTCCAAGAACATTTTTGGAGGATGGGTTAATGTGACCCAGCAGTGGCTCTGAGGCTGGAAAGAAAAAGTGGGGCTCAGAGAACTGCATATGTTTTGTGATATTCAGTGAGCTACATGTAACTACTGTTAACAAGAGTCAAATCCAGCTGTGTAAGAGAAGTTGAGAAACAGAAGTTTGTTTTCTAACAAACTTCTTTCCTTGTTAGTTTCGTTTGAGGCTTCCGCTCAGGCCCTGTGTTTCGCGTGTACCTCGTGCCTGCCCAGCCGGAGTCCTCCTGTGTGTTATTGGAGCTGCCGTTGCAGGAGCTGGAAGGCCAGCTTCTGCAGCCGCCAGCTCGGGGCAAGAGGCTTTATGCAAGGAGGCTATAGAGGGGAATGTCCGACTGCACCAAACCGGTCACATTGATGACACTGGAATGGCACGTTCTTCCAGAAGGAAGCCATTCAGACACCCTTTGCTGCAAAAGCCACAAGGAAGCATTTGGATTCCCCCAGTCATTTCTCTCAAACCCGACTTGAGCTGCCAGGACTGAGTCACTTTCTTTCCACTGCGGTTCACGTTACAGGTGGCAGGTTCCACCTGTTTCAATATTTGAATGATGACAAAAGTGACCCTTGAGAGCTGAGTGACGTGGGCAGCTGAGCAGGCTTCCACACCAATTGTGGGAGAAACCAAGATAACCTGCCCCCTATAAAAGGGATTACAAAGACAAATAAGGCCAAAAGAGGGTGTTCCGAGAGGCTCTTTTGTCTAAAGCTCTTTCTGGGGGTTAACGAGTGCTGGAGGGATCAATTTAAACAGTAGCAGGAGAGGGCATAAGCTTAAGTTACGGCAGAGAGAATGAAGGTCAGATATATTAAGGACCTTCTGAACACAGGAAAGCTAACATGGGAGGAGAAAGAATAGACGACGCAGATCTCTGAAGTAAGATCTGTCTCAAGTCTTTCTCAAACTAGGATTTTCGACAAGGAAATAGGTCTCTGCCCAGTGAGGCACCTTGAGAAGAGAAGATTCAAAATCCTTCTTTGCGATTTTGAAACTCTTCCCCTGAATCCCTCCATCCTTGCCCTCCAGTGCAAACCCCACCATGATCTGTTTTTTGTGTTAATTGCTATAAAACTGAATATAATGCCGGAAACAGATTGCTCACAGCTCTGCTTTTCACTGCATTCACCTTCTCCAAAGCACGACCACCTTTCCAACCACCTCTCGGGAGAGGATGAAGTGATTAATTAATAATGATTTAAGCACTGGGGAGAATTTCACCAGTTCTCCTCCATCTTAATCTTGCCAATCCAAGAAGTGGCAGCCAGCTGTCACAGAAACAGGGGACAAGGTCAGGGGGTGGTGGAATAAACACGCACTTTAAAGAGAAGCTCAAAAGATCAGGGGTTTTGTTTTGCTTTTGCCACTCAGTGTTCTGTGCAGCCTGTGTTAGTAATTCCACTGCTCTCTGCCTGCTTCCCTCATAAATCCTGACCATGCCTTCTCCTGATGCTATCTAAATAACAAAGAATCCAGCAATCAATATATAGCCTTTTCTCCTCCTGTGTCTGATCACTCACACTAAAGGTTTCTGGAAGATATAAATTCCCATCATCAGAATCTCAGAAAATGACCATGAGTTGGACAAAGCTGGCCCTTTACCAGTGCTTATATGATGTGAATAATATGTCTCTCTGAAGTCTATAGTTTCCCACTAAAAGAATTTATAGAACAAGAATAATTTTGTGATTAAAGATTGTTTTAATGTAGGAATTGTTAGCGAATTCAATTATAATAAAGACATGGGGGTATATGCATTTCATGTCTGAAAAATCAATATATATTTGATGCCTTTCTTTAACTGCTACTAGCACTGATATTTTCAGGATTAAAACATCTGTAGTTAAACCATTACAATTCAGCATTTCCCATTGAGGAAGATGTTATGGCTGGGTTTTCATTAGATGATGTTTATGAACTTTTTATAAACAAAGATCATGGGATCTGGTCCCATCACTTCATGGCAAATAAATGGAGAAACAATGGAAACAGTGACAGACTTTATTTTCTTGGGCTCCAAAATCACTGCAATTGTGACTGCAGCCACAAAATTAAAAGACACTTGCTCCTAGGAAAAAAAGCTATGACCAACCTAGGCAGCATATTAATTAGGAGAGACATTACTTTGCCTACAAATGTCCGTATAGTCAAAGCTATGGTTTTTCCAGTAGTCATGTATGGATGTGAGAGTTGGACCATAAAGAGGCTGAGCACCAAAGAATTGATGCTTTTGAACTGTGGTATTGGAGAAGACTTTTGAGAGTCCCTTGGGCTGCAAGGAGATCAAACCAGTCAATCCTAAAGGAAATCAATCTTGAATATTCATTAGAAGGATTGATGCTGAAGCTGAAGCTCCAATAGTTTGACTACCTGATTCGAAGAACTGACTCATTAGAAAAGACCCTGATGCTGGGAAAGATTGAGGGCAGGAGGAGAAGGGGATGACAGAGGACGAGATGGTTGGATGGCATCACTGACTCAATGGACATGAGTTTGAGCAAACTCCGGGAGATGGTGAAGGACAGTGAAGCCTGGTGTGCTGCAAATCCATAGGGTCACAAAGAGTCAGACACGACTGAGCGACTTAACAACAATGGACTTTTTATAATCATTAAGCCTCATTATATAACTAGATTTTCACCTTCTACAAAATTTTAAGGATCAAAACAAATAAATTAAGCAGGAAAGGATGTATGTGTTGCTGTATCTCCTCGTCGAATGGGAAAAATAGCATAGGAAAACAGCCAAGTTTACCAAAAATCACAAACACAGATCCTCGAGACAAAAAGAGCAGAATTCTTGAATCCCAGGCAAGGACAGATGACTCTGTCTCCTCTCTTCCACTGTGACACCTGTGCCCAAAGGGATGTGCAACTGACACACTGCTTGTCCCTCAACTCCCTTGTGATTTATAGGTAACACCCAGGCCCACAGAGTTGAAGTCATATAGCTAGTAAGAGAGGTCTCTTTCCCACCTAGTCACCACGGCTCTCTCCCAGACACTGTTCTGTTCATCTCATGTTCCATCCCAGAGTGACTGGAACAGACTGTCTCATTCATTCAGCCAACATGTACTGAGAACCTAGCAGGCTAAGCCCCAGGAGGAATGGCCAAATCTCATCAGCTAAAACACATTCCTCGCTCCCCTCAACAGAAAAAAAAATGAGATCAAAAGTCAAAATGTACAGGGTCCTAGGTAAGAACAAGGCTTGGATGGGCTTTAAGGTTAGACAGACCTCCTTACATAATCTGACTACACTTTGCTACCGTGTAACCTTGGGCTTCTGCATCCTCTTCTGTAAAACTGTGAACATTCCTCAGAGGTGGTTTATGAGGATTAAATGAGATAGCACTTAAAAATAATAATAACATAGTGTCTGGACATAGTAAGGGACTGAGGAAGTGTAAGCAGTCAGTGCTACTACTGATTACATCAGGCTGGGCGTGAGAAAAGTATCAATATTTCTGCCGCTTTTTCTTTCTTCTCCCATCAGATGGCCTCAGAGCATGCACCTCATGCCATCTGAACCACATCAATATGAGAGTTATGGGTAAGTTACAGGTGGCCTTGCAAGGCTACTTTTAGTGGATTCTGTCTGCAAGGTTTCCTAACTGTGTGTGTGTGTGTGTGTGTGTGTGTGTGTGTGTGTGTGTGTGTATAAGAGAGAGAGAGAGAGAGGCTTTCTCACTAAACCATGGCTTTTAAATTCCTTAGGGTCTATGAGTCATCCACCTGTCCAAACTTGTACACCTTCTGCAAGTAAAACTTCAGAACCTTGCCTAATAAGTTTTTGGTTAATAGATACCAGATTCAGAAGAGAATTACTAAACTGAGAAGCAAAAAGAAGCATACTGAGAGTTTCCCCCAGTACACCCTGTATGCATTGTCTCTGTAATTCCTTTAATCCACAACCATGCAAGGCACTCCATGAAAAGAGACACGAGATCCTCTGAGTTCCCCTGGAGGACTTAGGGTAAGTGCTGGTAAACACGGAGTGACGGGCATGGAGATGCCAGGCAGTCAGGGCTATATAAAGACAGGCGCATCAGTGCTCAGAAGGGCGACCGTCTCTAAGACACAGGGGTTAGCAGGATGCCGGTCAAGAGTGAAGCAAGACAAACACCTGTTTGGAAAGACTTCAAGGAAAAGAGTTCTGAAGGGCAGTGGGGTGACAGGCAGACGTCAGAGTTGACAGGAGGGAGCAGAGCAGAGATGGCAGGAGATAACAGAAAAGGTGACCGCTGGAGAGCAGAGAGCAAAAGGGAGGGGATCTGCAAACTTCTCCAGGACCCCTTGACACCTCCATCGTCAGAGAGAACCAGAGAGTGGAGAACGGCAAATTAGAAGCATACATAATTATGTTGTCCACTTTCCCCCGTCCATGTTTGTCTGTATCAAACATGGAATACAGACAAATGGTATTTAACTTTCTATCTACACTTATCACAGTGGGAATGTGAATGTCCCAAACCCAAAGTCAGACAAACAACTTCAAAACCCCAGAAGTGAATTATTAGCCTCACATGGATCCCTGAAAAGTAGAAGCATCTAGGAGGAACGGTAGAACTTCTTTTAACTACAGAACTACCTATAATTTAAAGAAAAACAAACCTCCAGAAATGGTTTCATTAACATGGCGTGCCATATATGATGGCACGTTTTTAATGACTAGAAGGTTTAGAGTTTTACTTTTTGAACAACAGTGTCTAATCCAGCAGTACTGTGTAGTCAGTGGAGACTTCTATAAAAATATTCGTTGACTAAGCTGGTCATGCCCTTGACTCAGGTCACAAGACTCACAGGCATATTCCTTGCAAGAAACTTTGATTAGATCCTCCACGAAGGCCCTGTGGGCCATGTGGGTGACAATTTATAGAATAATAGTAAAATAACATCTCCTTTAAGGAGCACATTGGAGGAGACAAACACTATTCTAGTGCCTTCCTCCTCATCATCTCCAATGCTTAATTATCCGAATCCCACCCTGTAATAAAGCAGATGTCTTTAGAGATGAGAAAACAAGGGCCTCGAAGGAGAGACCGTGTTCCCAAGTTGCATAATTAATAAGTCATGGAAAGGAGACTACAGGCCAGCTCTCTTGAATTCCACAGCGAGGTTGGGGGAAGGAGAGGGGGTCCTACCTAACAATCAGATTACACGAAGAAATCTCTTAAACCTATGCTTTAAACTAAAAAAAAAAAAAAGCCCTAAATGAAAAAACTATCTTTGTAGACCTGTAAGTAGTTTTTCAAATAGGAAATTAAATACCCAGTAAATAAGCCCCAACAGTCACCATTGTAAGACTGGAACTAGACTCTGAACCGCAACGAAGAGCCCTTCCCCCACCCATCCCCTGAGGAAAGGAGGTCAGATTTCTCCAGGCACCCCAAGGCCTCCATCCCATCAGCCTGCCAGAAGTTGTGCTCTCCAGGTCTGACACCAGAGGTTGAAAATAACTGCAGTCTGAGCTCTCACCTCATTGCCACTGGCAGCTAAAATCAATCTTACTAGTCAAGACAATCTCATAGGAAACAGTCCATAATATCCTTGAGACATCTGCCTCTGAGAACGATGGATCTGATAGAGTCGCCTCCGCGCCCACCCTGGCCCCCGCTCGGCTGGCAGGGGGAGGCGCCTGTGGGCGGAGAGGAGCCGCCAACCCCAACACCGGCCTGGCCTCCCGCTGGCTCCGCATCCTCGCCCCCAGGAGGGTGCCTGGCCCGCGCGCAGGAATAACAGCAGCAGCGGGGAAAGGCCAGTGTGTTCAAGTTGTTGTTTCTGGCTGGGTGAGCAAGTCTAGACCTCGGGAACTAGGAGGCCGCCTGGGCACTGACTGGCAGAGGGAGGCCCGTGTGGAAACGGGGCTGCCTCTCCTGCGTCCTGCCTGACTTCCAAGGTGACCCCCACTGCTCCTGCACTCCCCATCTTCTCACCTGAAGCCCAGAAAAACCACAGTCACCACCTTGGGAATTCACTGTGACCAACACGCCCCAGAGATGGCATTTCTAGCGCAACTGGACAATGCCAGCCATTCTACACTCTTTAAGAAGGTGAAGGGGCTGGGTGAAGTAGGAAGCTGTGACATTGTGACCTTATACTGTGAGACAAGAGATGGCCAGGAGATACAGTACAGCCTAGACAAAACCAAAGTAATGCGGATCACAATAGGAAGAAATTAAAAATCGAGAAGAAAGGGGGGGATTAATATTTAACACTGCATCCTTCGTAAAGAAGGCACAGCTTCTGAATTCACATCGCTTGTATTTTCCAACACAAAAAATGTTTATCCAGCTGCAAATGTATTTGGAATGCATATTATTCTACAGTCCCTCTTTCCAAATACCCTTCTTCTATTACTTTTTCTTTGCTAGATCTTTTTAATATTGATAATCATCTTTTTGAATCTCTTCCTCTCTCCTAGCTTGAATCTCTAGGAAAAATGATAATAGTAGTAATAAAGTCAGATATAAAGGAAAGGATCAAAAAGAAAGAAGTCTTTAGATCTGAATTCTGATTTCAGAATTCCCTTTTGAAGCATGATTTCTTTCTAAGCTGCATTTATGAACACGTGCTCCATGGTGGTTTAATGACCCCTTTCCTTAGGAAACGTGGTGAATTTCAGGACCCACGCCCTTCCTCCTCCACTTGCATTGCTTTGGTTTAATCCTGCCTTTACTCTTTGCCTCTCAGAGAGACTGGCAGCCACTGCTCTCCAGTGCTCCAGGTTCACCGTCCCCATGCCCCCCTACCGCTTTGATACCCAAGTAGCATCCTAAACTTTAAATCTCTTAATGTTCACCTTAAAACTTTTCAGTGGCTACCCATGACCTACAGCAGAGGTTCTCAATAGTTTGGGACATTTGATTAGAGTTTTGGTCACTCTTTGTCACTCTTTAAAAGCAAATCACTCAGGATAAATAATAAATCCTGAGTTAAGAATTTCTTCCTTGGTCAAGAGCAGGGGTCACTAAAGGATTGTGTGTGTACCCTGCATCGGCTGGCCATACATTAGATGGCCCATGGTGGTACAGAGAAAACAATTATTAGCACTTTTATGTTTACACATTCTTTGTCTTTAACAAAACAAAGAATATAATTAAAAAGTCATTTAAATGTATACTAATACTGAATGTATGAAATGACACTGGCACTCTTGCCCTGTCTGGCTTTCACCTAACACATCTAAGGTTCTCAAAAAAGAAAGGAAATTCCACAAACAAGGGGTGATGCTGCATCCTCATTCATTTCTTCACCTTCCTATGGTCATGATTTGCATTCTACAGGTTGTAAGATGCCATGGATGGTTAGGTTATGAAAACTGAGTCCTTCATAAAGGAGATTCTTTGCAGTTCTCTTAAGTTAGATGAAAAATTTCACACCCATACCAGTCTGCTAGTTATTTTGTATCCAAATAATTAAAAAGAGTTATTCCACTACAAGATGATTTGCATATTTTCCTTTTGCAAATGACAAGGATCCCAAGTTGCCAGACTTTTTCATCTGAGGACTAGTGGCTGCCAGAATTATGCAGATATTTTCAGGAAAAGGAATGTGCTTGGTCGATCTCTTTAAGGTAAAGATGGCCTTTTAATGGTGAATGAGAATGTAACTGCTTTTCTAAAATAATTTGTTATTTTGACAATGGGTGTGGTAGGCAGCCTCTGAGGTTGCCCCTCCTCCTTCCCATCCCCTCTTCCTGGCGTTCATGCTCTTGTGTAACCCCTTCCCCCTTGAGTGTGGGCTGGACCTCAGGACTCACTTCCAACAAAGAGACTATAGGAAGGTCGAGTGCGTGCTCAGTTGCTCTGTGGTGTCTAACTCTTTTACAACCCTATAGATGATAGCCCACCAGGCTCCATGGGGTTTTCCAGGCAAGAATACTGGAACAGGTTGCCATTTCTTTCTCCAGGGGTCTTCCCAACCCAGGGATTGAACCCACATCTCCTGTGTCTCCTGCATTGCAGGTGGATTCTTTACTGCTGAGCCATTAGGGAAGCCCATAGCAAGGTTACCTCTGAGATTAAGTTACAAAAAGACTGTGATTTCTGTCTTATGCTTGCTGTCTTTACAGAGAAGCCAACTGGTAAGGAAGTACTCTCTCTGCAATAGCCATGAGGATCCGGACGAGGTCTGCCAACAGGCATGTGAGTGAACTTGGGAGCAGGTTCGCCCCCATCCCAGCCTTGAGCTGCCTGGAAAACTGGCCACCACCCCAGTTGCAGCCTTAAGACAGAAGAACACAGCAAAACCACTCCTAGATTCCTGACCACAGAAACCATGAGGTAATAAATGTCTGCTGTTTTAAGCACTAATTTTAGGGATACTTTGTTACACAGTAATAGATAACTCATGCAACTGGAGAAAGCTTTCCTATCGTCAATGAGCTGATGGCTGAAAATCATATGAATGCATTTCATTAAATAAAAGAAAAAAAAATCTCTCCCATCTGCACATTTAAAAAAAAAATTAGAAACAGAATTTGCTAGCTGATTTTTTTTAAATCCCAGATAAAATACCAATCGATTTGAACCAACTGCTAAAAATACAGAAATGCAACACCTTCTAAAGAGTTTTCAATAATGAATGAATGATTGACACCAGAGAAGATGAAGTTATTAATTAAACTTCATGAAAGATCTGAACATAGTGCTCAAAGTAAATAGAGTCATGATTTGGTCAATCCTGCTAACAAACACTCCTGTTGAAACTTTCTTTGCGTAGTATCTTGTTTTGATTAAAACTAGAAATTAAAATAAACTGAACTTAGAACCAGTCCTTCAAATTACCTTATCACAAGATATTACACAAAAGTTTTCAAAAATATATAACATTTTCAAACACAGTGCTCATGCTAATATTTAATAATATTTTTGTGGGAGTAAAAGTTTTAAATGTTGTCTATGTAATCTTATCTCTCTGTATTTTGTAAGAGATACAATAAACTAAATATGTATGATGTACTTGTACATAAATGATTAAATATGAATATAAATTATTAAATAACTACCTAGCTGGGGAGGGCAGGCTCACATTATTTAACAATTGAAACAGTTTATATATCTCTGACCTTGAAGGTAAGTCCAAATGCTTTCCCTGAGTTTGTATAGCTTTCACCTATCTTTCTAGCCCTGCACTTAGAGCCACTTGCAATTCTCAAGACACTCTTTAGTAGCTTAGAAGTGAATCCTCCCCCAGAAGCCTTTCTTCCAGCACCACCCCCACCTAGCCCGCCATGTCTAGTAAGAATTCCTACTCATATTTCAATGGTCAGCTTACCTGTCAGCTATTCCATGGCATTTCCTCTTTCCCTTCCCCTCCCTCCACCTCCCGAGGTATACAGTACCATTGTAATTCCTTTATTATACGACTTACCACACTGTGATACACTTCAAGGATTTATTTTTCATCTCCCCTTATCAAACTGAGGGCTTCTTACAAAATTTTCTCAGTAGATGCATGTACAGATGACCTCAGTTTTTCAGATCATTTTTCTCCATGGTTCAAAGTCTAACAAGGTGAAAAGAGACTCTCCCTTCATCTTATCCTGGCCAGCTATCTGGAAACTTCACCACCAAGATTCGGTTTAATAAACTTTTAGATATTTAAAAATTGATTTAAGGACCAGATCCAGCATTTGGATATATGCTTTCTTATAACATTGGGTAAGCCTGCATTGTCTGCCAGACTGCCTCAGGTTAAATCTACTTCTGCCGCTTGGGCACATTAAATATCCTCATGGCACTCAATTCCCTCATCCAGTAAATGAGGAAAAGAATAATTAATGCATATAGGTGTGGCACAGAGTAAAAGTTCAATAAGCGTTGGTTATTATCCTGTTGCTTTTGTGCAGAGATATTCAGCAAATGAGTAATAAGTGTTAACTAAGCTCCCAGCGTGGATCTCCCCTGTGCCTACCCCGGTGAACAGACGCAGGCATTCACAGAGAGAAGCATCTTAAGGACAGGGCTGTGTCTACTTTTATTTTCATTGTTGCAACCCCAGCGCCTGGCATAGAGTAGGAGCTCCATTAATGTTTATTGATTTATTTAAAAATTCCCCATACATTTCTGCCTTGTACAGATTTGAATTCACATTATGGTTCAGACCACCCTTTGGAAAGCATTTTCAGGGTGGCTATTGTCAGAAACAGGATGTGTGGAAACAGTTAACGAGGCTGATGTTGCAGGAAAAGCTGAGAAAGAGACATGGGAGGAAATTATGGTTCAATAGGGTCCAAAAGTCTATCAGTAATGTAATGGGAAATGATTCACAAATGCAGTATTTACACACAAGTACAAAATGTTCCAGTGACTTCAAAAAGTAAAATGGCTTATTTTAAAACAAACAAACGACAACATTGACAAATTCTAACACAGAATAAAAACTGTTTAAAATTGATTCAATGTTGTAGTCAGAATTCTTTCAGTTACAGGTGACTAATGCAAAGTTAACTGCTATAAGAAAGGAATTTTATGGGCTTGCATAAATAAGGGTAGAGGTTTGTCTCGGGGACATGTAAATTGTCGTCAGGTGGGTCTTTCATCTATTTATTCCTTTATCTATACATCCGCATGTCCATCTCTCCGACTTCCAATCTGTCTCCCTTGCTTTTGATTGTCTCTTACTTCAGGCAAGTGTTCTCCATTCGGCAGAGAGAAAAAGGGGCAAAGTCACCAACAACTCCAAGCATACATCATCTCAGTTCATTAGCCAGAGATGGGAAGTTCCTTTTCCCTCCTGGGTCCATGTAGGGTGAGAAGGGTTATTGGATAACCCGAACAGTATCTGTCTACCACAACCATGATGGAAAAACCACTCCAAATTCTACTACCTCAACATACAAACCACTTGCCCCCTTCACATTTTCTGGCCGTGCTAGTGAATAACTTTTATATAGTATCCTGGCACCTATTTTTTCATTTGACATTTTGTCATAAGCATTTTACCTGTTGCTACATAGACTTTATAATGACCAGTTTTAAGGGTCCATATAAGATTTAACTGTCATTAGTCATTATGCAATAATTTACTTAATCATTTCCTTAATGATTAATATTTCTGCAATTTCCAGCTGCTGTTATAATTTAAAAATAAAGTAATTATTCTCTTCCCACCTGTAGTTTGAAAATATATATTTCCTTAAGATACTTCCCAGAAATTGGATTAATAAGTGAAATGGTAAGAACAGTTACATAGATCTAGTTCTTAAGCTATATAACCAAATGTATGTTCAAAAAGTTGAACCAATTTTCAGTGTATCCAGTGAGGTGTATATGCCACAGCATCACCGTATGATACTGAGCATCATGTGCAGATAAACCTTCATGAAGTCATGATGCCTGAACATTGTCACCAGTTCACAGTGTTTTCATTAATAGCCTGACTCTCTTGAGGAAACACACATGAGATTACTTAGCCCAGTACATAATACATAGGCAATAAAAGTTAGGTAAATCTGCAAAGGAATCTATTATGTTCCTACTTATGTTTCTAGGGAAGTCCACCCTTTGAAATTTGGGCTTTGCTTATACAAAGTACAGCACAAAGATAAGCAAAAATAAATCTGTGGGGTCATTTCTACATAAAACTATACAGAAGTTAATTTATCTGCTGACTTGCTTGAGCTTCTCTTGTCTGTTTTGGAAAACAATCAAAGAAATCTGAGGATGTTATTCTCACAGAAGCATAATGCAATTATTTGGAAGGTCCTTCTCTAAGAATTTTTTTTTTCCCCAAGATTAACCAAGCCCACCATTGCTCAACATTGCGTGTCAAAAGCCTGGGTGTGTCAGAATGACTTACAGAAGGTCAGGTCATGCTTTTATGCTGTCACCTGGACCCCATCCCCAATTCTCCCATTGAGAACTCCCATGGAGAGCCAGGCATCGGTAACTTTTTCAATCTGTTTAGGTGATTCTGACACAGCGCCAGAAGCCAATAATCAGGGAAGCAAATAAATCAGTCAGTAATGAGGTATCAGTATTGATGTCAGTTATTTTTAATCCTTCAATTTAAATTGAGAGCAAAGTTGATTGGGGGTTTTTCTTATACCTTTGCCCTGTCTCATGGCTCCACGTGGCAAGAATCTGCCCCTCCCCAAGCCTGCCTCTTGCAGCCCCTTGCCCACTATCTGCGGACTAGCCTGCTGCACTTCTTGCTTCCCAGAGGAGACGGTGCTTCTGGGTACATCCACCCGAAGCCTTACTGAAGCATCAGTGCGTGCCCTAGGCTGACAGATGCATGTCGCCTTCTCCAGAATCCACCTTCGTCACTCTCTCAATCTCCTGGCTCCCAACTCTGCCAGGAAAGGGGGAGCTATTTCTTGCACCCCCTCAAACCCCATGACTAGTCATCTATTTATGCATCTCACCTTCCTTTCTAGACCACATGCTCATTGAGGGCAAGCTGGCACATCTTCCGTATGGTTTGTAAGACAGAGCCTGGCACCTGTGTCTTACAGACATCAGATGAATGTGCAATGAACAGAGTGTGAGGAGAGATGTGACTCCTCTCCACGCCTGCGCTCTGCCAAACAGCATGTGAGGTCTTTCCATGATCTCACGCTGCCCGCATCACAGCCCCTGGGGAGGTAGGATTTAATATTCCCAATTTGCAGGTAAGAATAGAAATTATCATCAAATAGAGCCCATCCTGTCTGAGAGTGTTTATTGGCAAGACCATTAAAAAGAGAGAATTTATTCCCCCTTCTCTACCTGCTGCCTAGTTTTCTTGAGATGGTTTGCTCTAATCACACAAATAAAAGTCCACAGATCCCTGCCATCACAGACATATAACTACCTAGAGATGTGTGCTCTTGGTTGGAAATTATCAAACCAATGAGCTCTAACCCAGACAAGTGCCCTTTCCCTCTCTACATCATTCATTTTCATGAGATCTTGGTATTTTAGATAGGATTGTGCCATTTGGACTGAGCACTCAAGATTCCTCTAAGGGCCAAGGCTGAGTCATTTTCAGGTAATGGGCTTTAACGTCCAAGGGAAGAGACATCCTGAATCACCTTCTGAATCTGTGCCACAGACCTGCTGTTTATACTCAGCAGTTGTTCTAGAACCTTACATAATTGATCTCGTGATTTGAAATTGAATCACTTTCCAGTCTTCCTCCAAAGTAGTTGCCCTTCTGAACTGCACTCTATTACAGCTGCACTAAAGAAAATAATAATGATCTAAAGAAAATAATAATGGCAGCTAAAGAAAATAATAATGGTCATTCCTAGTGCTACCACCTTCACTGAGGAGCTTCAAAGTCACTCTGAGCCCCCTTTAGCCTCAAGGGCAGAGTGAACCACAGGCAAACTTTTCCTCAGTCAGAAACAATACTGAGGGTGAAAATCAGGGGAAAAGGAGACCCTTGCACAGGCCCAGGGATTCAGGTCCTTCGTCCTCCAAGGACTCTGGCCCACCATTCACCCTGAGGAAGTGATCCGAGTTATGCTCACCCTTTTGCACACCACCAGGTAGAGAATCTGCATCAGTGTAAAACATGTCAGTGTGCAAAGTGTGGTAAAATTCATTAGGACAGACCCCACTCATTTAAAATTTGAGGTTGTAAAACCTGAATGTTGGCACTCTCTCCATTTACAGATAGGGAAACAAACGCTCACAGAGGTTAAGTGACTTGACCAAAATCACACAGCTATCAAGTAGTAGAACTGTGGTTTGAAGGTAGTCCTCCCAAACTTAAAGTCAATGTTTTGTTTAATAAAGAGTACTGCTCTTAAGGCGGAGAGAAAGCTGAAATTTAACTTTATTCTAAGATAAAATAATTTATCACTTAAAAAATAGTGTAACAGGATGTGCAGAGAAGAGGGTAGACAGAAAGATACATGGTTTTTCTAGTTTAAAAGAGATAGTTTGGAATAAGGAAGAAGTAGGAGATTAGAATTAAAAGTACACTCTTCAATTCACCAGTTGATAAGCTTGGGAAAGTTGGTTGACTGCCATGAACTTTGAATTTTCTCATGTACAGAATGGACTACTCACAGGGTTATTGTAAGATTTAAATTAAGTAATCCAGATAAACTAGCTGAAACTCAGGTGCTCAATAAACACTCCTTATCTTCCTTGAAACAGACATGTTAACCACCATTCTTATCATTCTTATTCATTCAATGAAGAGTCCTCCTAAGGACTCTTAGATAATGTGACTCTTAGGGTCTGTTACTGTGTACATTTATTTGCTTAAATATTTATTTTCTGCCTCTTCCCACTAGGAGGTAACCTCAGAGAGGACAAGTCCATTTTTGTCCTGTTCTCCTCCTTGTACCTGGTTCCTAGTACAGGGCCTAATTCATAATGACAATTACAAAAAATTAGCAAATGACAGAAAATAATTAAAAACTTCATAGATATGAAGCTGCTTTCCCTCACCTTTTTTTTTCAAGAAAGGGTAGTATTTTTGCTAACTATTTTACCATATATGTGCCCTATATAAAGAATATGATTATATATATTTTTTTTAATTATGTGAAATTGAAAGTGTTAGTTGCTCAGTCGTGTCCAACTCTTTATGGCCTATAGACTGCCAGACTCCTCTGAATTATGTATATATACATATTATCCAACACAGTATATGCTATAGTTATAATGTAGTACACTAAATTATATATTATAGTTTATATTATATATCATGGGCTTCCCTTGTGGCTCAGCTGGTAAAGAATCCACCTGCAATATGGGAGACCTGGGTTCAATCCCTGGGTTGGAAAGGTCCCCTGGAAAAGGGAAAGGCTACCCACTCCAGTATCCTGGCCTGGAGAACTCCATGTAGAGTCCATGGAGTCGCTAAGATTCGGACACAACTGAGCGACTTTCATTTTCACTTTCATGTTATATATTATAGTTACATATATAGTTTTATATTTTGTATAATATATAGATATATATTATAGTTATAATGTAGTATAATAACTTATATACTAAAATAATGCAATAAATATTATGTATTGTATATTAATATTAGTGTCAACATGTTATATAGGTAATAAATTATATTTAGATATAAAAATAAAGGATATGAGACGGTGGTTGCCACTGGAGAGTGAGGTAAAGGTATAAGCACTCAGAAAGAAACACAGATAAGCTCAACATAGATCTGAAAATGTCCTACTTCTTTTATATTAAAGTGGTAGACATGCATGCACCTCAATGTTCACAGTAGCACTACTCTGGAAGTGATTCCAAGACATGGAAGCAACTTAAGTGAATGGATAAAGAATATGTGTGATATATATGTATAATGGTGAGGTATTACTCAGCCATCCAAAAAATGAAATAATGCCATTTGAAGCAACATGGATGGACCTGGAGATTATCATACTAAAGTGAAGTAAATCAAACAGAAAAAGACAGAAATCATATGATATCACTTATATGCGAAGCCTTTAAAAAATGATACAAATGAACTTATTTACAAAACAGAAATAGACTAACAGACATAGAAAGCAAACTTATGGTTACCAAAGGGGAAAGGTGGGAGGGAGATAAATAGGAGTTTGGAATTAACAGATATGCACTGCTGATATATAAAATAAACCACAAGAACCTACTGTATAACACAGGGAACTATATCTAATATCTTGTAATAACCTATAATAGAAAAGAATCTGAAAAGAATCTGAAATGTATATATAGATATATGTATATATATACTGAACCATTTTGCTGTACACTAGCAGAAAATATTTTTTTAATAATTTAGAAAATGATAAAGTCAAACAGACAAAGAGCTGAGAGGATCAGTGGAGGTAAAACCTCATGGGAAAGAGGCATTGATATGAAAGAAATACATCAAAACTGACTCTGCCTTAACAATCTTAGGAAGTAAATAGTCCATTTCCAAGTTTACAGATGGGGAAGCTGAAGCTCAGCAATTTTTCAGGGACAAGTAGGCAGCAAGCAGCTGGGCCAGGGTTTGTCAGCCTCAGACATTGCTTCCACCACTAGGATCCAGTATGATTTCCCAGCAATCAGATTACCACCAGCAGAATTCCCAGTGTATTTGTCCTTAGAAGAACTTATATAATCATCATTTAGAGCAGTGTCACTCCGCACAAGAGAGGTATCACTGAAACGGCTTTTAGGCAAATAGGTATTTGTGAATTGTCGCCCTATTGTAAATGCTCAGTTGCTAAACTGTATCCCACTCCTTTTGACCCTATGAACTGCGGCCCGCCAGGTTTCTCTCTCCTTGGGAGTTTTCAGGCAAAAATACTGGAGAGGGTTGCCATTTCCTCCTCCAGGGTATCTTCCACCCAGGGATCAAACCCTGGTGGATCAAATGTGTCTCCTGCATTGCAGGCAGATTCTTTACGCACCGAGCCATGGGGAAGCCCATTATGATCATTCATAATCCCCAAATCTCAGCAGTTTTTCAACGGCAAAGATTTTATTTCCCATTCACATTATATAAGTAGTCTGTGGCTCTGCTCCATGTAGTTTCTCCATTCAGGATCAAAGATGAATGAACAGCTTCTCTGGAGGACAGGAGGCCTATGATAGGGAAGGGTGGCAAATGTAAAGGTCCTTAGGGTTTGCCTGGAACTTCATTCAGACATGCGCACACTGCCTCTTCCCAATGGGTTGCCCGAAGCAAATCACGTGGCCAAGCCTGATGTCAATGGGACCAGGAGGCAGACTCCACCCACAGAGAGGCCCTATAAATCATCTAGATACTAACAGGCATGTATCAAACTATGAAACGGTGCAACAAATGATTGAGATTAATAATATACTATTTCACAGACACTGTGCTTTCTGCTTTTTGTAATCAACAGGTAGACTCTCTCCGTTTCCAGCGAACACTGCATTTGTTTTTTATCATTTACCCAAATTAGTTCTTCAGAGGCTTAGGCTGCTGGTGAATGTATTTAAATATTCCCTGAAGTTCCCTGTCCTTTAGGGAGGGTGGGAATACAATAAATAATAAACATTCATGACCCATTGTAATATCCTATGGTTCTTCCAAAAAATTGTTATGGCCACACCAAATTGATTTGAAAATATTCTCTTAGATCCACAGATGTTAGTTACATCATAATAATACTTCAGAAGAAACAAATGGCATGAGAGCCCAGACCAGGTTTATTTTGTTAAACAGTGGTTTGGAATTTTTCCACTGTTGGTGTCACAGTCTAAGTGGAAGGAAATTCATTAGAAACACCTGTGTCTGACTGACTGCTCTGTTGTCCCCATTTTGAAATTCTTAATAGTTTTAAACAAGTGGTCCCCTTTTTCATTTTGCAGTGGACTCCACAAATGATGTAGCCAGTCCCGTTCAGACTTGATGATCCCTACCCTGGAACAATTTCTGTTACTTGTGCTCTCATAAGGCCCTGTGATTACAGCCCTTGATATCTCATACTGGAATTTAATATATTGTCTTCCCTCTGGTCTGTGAGTTCCTTGAAAGTAGGTAAGTAAGTGTTAGTCACTTAGTCGTGTCCAACTCTTTGCGACCCCATGGACTGCAGCCCACCAGGCTCCTCTTTCCATGAGATTTTCCAGGCAAGGATATTGGAATGTGTTGCCATTTCCTTCTCCAGGGGATCTTCCCAACCCAGGGATCAAACTCAGGTCTCCTGCACTGCAGGGAACAATGATTAATTCATCATGGTACTTCCAGCATCTGCTACCCAACAAATATTTGATGAATAAAGGATTATCAGATATGGGTTTATTTTCATTGTTTCCAACTTTGCAATTTTTCTCTCCTGCAGAAGGAAATCTCTTGGTCCTTCAAGAGTGTTCTTCCTGTGCTCTTTGCTAAAATTTCCAAGTAAATTGATAGCAACAGTGTGCCATCTTACACACCTTCAGGTTGCTACAGTGCTCCCCAGAGGGACCTAAGGGGCCAGCTGGAATCTCACATCACTCAAATCTGTCCCCCAGGCCACTTTTTTCCTCCCATACAATACAGAAAATCATATTCAGTAGCTCACTGATGTCTGTTACTTGAAGTCTTTGGCTACTGCCAGAAGCCTACAGGAATAGAAACAAATACAAATTACCCCACTCCAGGAAAAAGATAAATTAGAAATTCATGGAGTACATTTTCCCAATCCTACACAGAAATTAGGAAGCTTCCCTGTTGGCTCAGGGGTAAAGAATCCACCTGCAATGCAGGAGACTCAGGTTCCAATGGAAATGGCAACCCACTCCAGTATTCTTGCCTGGGAAATCCCATGGACAGAGGAATCTGGCAGGCTACAATCCATGGGGTCTCAAAAGAGTTTGACATGACTTAGTGACTAAACAACAAACAACACAGGAATTAAAAGATTGTATTTTCAACTCATTAGGTCTTTCTGATGCACAATAAGGACTAAATACAAGATAAACTTCAACAGGCCACAAAAGGAACTATGTCTCTCTACAGACCCTTATCTTAGAATAAAAATAAACTGGAGCATGTGCCACTTGTGTAAAAAAAAAAAAAATTCCGGGCAGTTCACCAAAGCCAAACTGGGAGAAATTATTATAATGTCAGTGTTGTTTGATGGGCGTATGCATCATGGTACAACACATAGACTTGGAGCCCAAACATTCATGAATTGGAATCCTGACTCTGCTTTTTATCTGCTGTGACAACTTGGGTTATTTACCTAAATCTTTCTGAGCCAGTTTCCTCATTTTTAAATACAGATAATAATATCTGCCCCCTCGTAGTCTTGTTAAGGAGAAGATGTAAGCAGGGTGCTTAGCACGGAGCAGGAAAAGCACAGAAAATCTCAGAAGCAGCAGTTACATCCTTCCGGCTGCTCTCATGCCCCAGTTCCTAGACAGCCTTTGGGCCCTCCTCTTCCTTTACCCCATTCACACTATATCTCATCCCCTCCGTCTTCTCCTCTAAACTGGACTCTAGGCAGATTCCGTTAATCCCCCAAACCACAACAGTCAATAAATATCTTTAAAAGAAATACTTTCAAGCTTTAGGTTTCTGTGGACAATTCCTTCCATCCCACAAGAACTTTGTACTGTGTATTTTAAACTTTGTACTGTGTACTCTTAAAAAATATGAATAATCATACATCAAGAATGACCTCTCTGATGCCAATAAATAACTCAAATAGGTCAAAGAAATCTTGCTTTGCTTTACTGAAAGAAGAAATGGCATCACTGACAAGAGGCACCTAATATACAGCATGACTCAACCCAAGGGAATTGTTCTCTGTGGCATTTTTCTTCTCCGGTTGCCCTTAACATTATTCATAAATAACATTTGACAAGGAAAAAAATGCAATAGTAAAACTATTTTAAAATCTATCTCCAAATATGTACATATTATGTTTGTTACTGTTTAATTTTCCATGATTTCACAGTCCAATAATTCGGGGGTGGGGAGGAGGGAAATTGATGCCTTAAAACATCAATTAGCAGTTACCTGCCTAGATCAAAATAACCAGATAATTACCAAAATCTTGACTCTGCATAGTGTTGCTTAGATACGTGTAACAGTGTTTAACAACACCAGAATTTGCTGCTAAATGAGATTTAAATATTATCAGCAAACCATGATTGAGTACCTATTCCATTTATATGCAAATATTGTGCTATAGTGACACCAAACCAGAGACTACAAAGGCCCTACTAAATACTGTTTAGCTAAACTCTACAGAGTCCCAAGCCTGTAGAGTAGAGTGGTCCATCAGAACAGAGGACAAAGAGAATTGGATTTAAAGTAAAAAAAAAAAACCAAAAAAACCAGACGTGTCCTGAAGCACACTCTTTGTGACAGGGAGGCCTCAAACAAAGCGCTTGATCTTCTCAGTTATTAAAGTTAGAATAAATATTATATCCCTGATTTATTTTAGAAGGTTGTGATACTTGGATGAAACTTCAAATAGGAAAGAATTTTGCAAAATATTGTATAAAACACAAGTAATTTTATTTGAGTGAACCGACGTCCTGAGAAGGTTCAGCTGCTACAGTGTGAGGTCTTAACCTGAGATTCACTGATAGACCATCGTCATTGTCAACTGGGTATGCAAAACCATAAATATATCTGCCCGTGGACATTTTTTGAGTGGAGGGGCCATAGTTTTCAAGAGTTTCTCCAAAGGATCTTTGGTTCTTCTCTTCTTTCATGCCTCACTTTCAAAATTAAATACATCATTCTAAAATACTTTCGTATCTTGACTGAACTGTGATCACATATTTTTGTAAATGAAATATCCTCTTCTAATGTATATAAGTTCAGATTTCCACTTTTTGGACTTTTTTCATAAAGGTATCATGTACATTTAGAAAAATTTAAGGTTAGAAGGACATGTGGCCGTAAACTGGTTGGTTGCATTGCTTCCATGCAAATAGGGGTGGAAGGAAATGGTTTCTTAATATCTCTTCCCATCTTAAATCCTTAGTTACCTTGCTGCCATTTACTTTAATTGATCCCTATGAATCACCTTAGAAATATCCTTGGTCCTGAAATAATAAGAACATAATGCAAACTCTTTATATAATGATGTTCACCCACAATGCTGTTTAAAACAATGCTATTCAAAATACTGGGGTGAGAAACTAAATATTCGGTAATTGATCATATAGCTTAAGATGGAATATTATGCAACATAAAGTGATACTTTCAAAAGATTTTTAAGAACATGGTGAATGTTAATACTAAAAAGTAAGCTTAATACAAAAGGAACAATACATATAATTATGTTGCAAAATTACATGCAGTGTGTATATCTGTGTGTGTGTGTGTGTGTGTGTGTGTGTGTGTGTATTACATATTGCATATTGTATTCTAGCTAGCCTGAAAGGAGGTATACCAAACATTAATAGTGGTTATCTTTAGGTGGTGGGATTATGGGAGTTTTTTTAATCTATTTTATTTTCTTTTTGTTGCTTGTTTTTCTTTTTGCTGTGTTGTCTTCAAAATAAAAATACTTTTTTATTTCTGATTATAAAAAAACTGTAAAATATTTAGGTAGTACATAAAGACACCAAATGAAAAGCAAGAATCATTCAAAACCCCCTACTGGCAGACACTGCTGTTAACACTTTGATGTAGTCCTTCTGAACTTAGTTCTACACAAGTCCCCCTATACTCACACATTCATACAGTACAGAAACAGAATCAAACATACATGTGCTTCATAGTCTGTCTTCTTTTAAACTAATAGACTTTATTAGAACAATTTTAGGTTTACAGAAACAACAAACATAAGGTACAGGGAGATGACACCACCTTTACGGCAGAAAGCAAAGAGGAACTAAAGAGCCTCTTGATGAAACTGAAAGAGGAGAGTGAAAAACCTGGCTTAAAACTCAGCGTTCAAAAACCTAGGATCATGGCATCCAGTCCCATCACTTCATGGCAAATAGATAGGGAAACAATGGAAACAGCAGCATACTTTACTTTCTTGGGCTCCAAAATCACTGCAGATTGTGACTGCAGCCATGAAATTAAAAGATGCTTGCCCTTTGGAAGAAAAGCTGTGACCAGCCTAGACAGGGTATTAAAAAACAGAGACATTACTTTGCCCACAAAGGTCCATCTAGTCAAATCTATGGCTTTTCCAGTAGTCATATATGGATGTGAGAGTTGGACCATAAAGAAAGCTGAGTGTGGAAGAATTGATACTTTTGAACTGTGGTGTTGGAGAAGATTCTTGAGAGTCCCTTGGACAGCAAGGAGATCAAACCAGTCAATCGTAAAGGAAATCAGTCCTGAATTTTCATTGGAAGGACTGATGCTAAAGCTGAAGCTCCAATATTTTGACCACCTGATACGAAGAACTGACTCATTGGAAAAGACCCTGATGCTGGGAAAGATTGAAGGCAGGAGGAGAAGGGGACAACAGAGGATGAGATGGTTGGATGGCATCACTGACTCAATGGACATGAGTCTGAGCAAGCTCTGGGAGTTGGTGATGGACAGGGAGGCCTGGCGTGCTGCAGTCCATGGGGTCGCAAGGAGTCAGACACGACTGAGCGACTGAACAACATTCCTCCCTGCACATACACCCATTCCCTCTTCAATTAACATCTTGGCATGGTATATTTGTTACAACTGATGAAACAATATTGATATATTATTATTAACTAAGGTTCACATTAGGATTCACTCCTCTATGGTTTTTACCAAATGCATAGCGTCATGTATCCACCATCAGAGTACCATACAGAAAAGTTTCACTGTCCTAAGAGTCACCCGTTCTCCACCTATTCAGCTATCCCCACTCCTCCCCTAAACCCCAGCAAGCTCTGATCTTTTTATTGCCTCCATGGTTTTGCCTTTTTCAGAATGTCATGTAGATGGAATCATACTGCATATAGCCTTTCAGATCAGTTTCTTTCACGTAGCAATATACATTAAAGTTTCCTCTGTGTCTTTTCTATCTTTTTATGATGTGACAGTTGTTTTTTTTTAATTGCTGAATAACATTCCATTGTCTGGATGTACCACAGTTAATTTATCTATTTATTTACTGAAATGTGTCTTGGTTGCTTCCAATTTTTGGCAGCTATGAATAAAGCTGCTATAAAAAGGCATGAGTAGGTTTTTGTGCAGACAGACATTTTCAACTCCTTTGGATAGATACCTAGAAGTGTGATTGCCAGTCATATGATAAGACCATGTTTGGCTTTATGAGAACCTGCCAAAATGTCTTCTGAAATGATTGCTGCAGTCTGCATTTCAATTAAAAATTTAGTATAGACATCTTTCCATATAAATAAATAACAATTGCTTGGTATTCCATACTCTATACTATAGTTTTTTTAACCATTCGTCTATTATAGGCTTCAAGGCCATTTCCAATTTTTCATTATTGCAAATGATGCTGAGATAAATATTCTCATACATACATCTTTGATCACATGTTCAGTTATACTTGGGGGGAAATCTGAGAAAATGTGTAAAGCATACGTAGTTCATATGTAGTTCCGAGGAGAGACTATACAAATTTACTCTCCCATTAGGAGTAAATGGAAAATGTTGTTTCCCCTTTGTCTCTCATAATTAATCCTCTTCAACCTTACCAATCCAACAGGTAATAAATTGCATCTCAATGTGTTTCAGCTTATCTTTCTTTAAAAGCTCAAGAGGTTAAACACTTTTTCAATTTTGTTGAATATTTCTCTTTCTTTGTTAACTCTGTTCATATTCCTTTTACTTGTGCTGTGTGAGTATACCAAAAAAATATTTTTGCTTCCTAAAACTCTTGAGATACCTTATTTCTGCTTTCTAATAAGTAGTTTATAAGAATATGTATTATCAGTTTAATCACTCTTAAGAACAAGGGGAAAGAAACATTATAACATTAAAGGTATATACGAATTTCAGGAAGGGTAAAAAAAACAGAAAAAGGAAATTTAGTGTTTCTGTGATGTGTGTTGTTTTTTTTCTAATGTAACTTTCGTGATTGAGGATTTTTATTTTTTGTTTCTTTTGCTTTGTTTCTGCCACATTAAACTTCCATGTGGTCAACTCTGTGGACCTTCTATTTTGTTTTCTGCTTTGTTATCACATTTTAACAGGCTTTCTCTAGTCAAAGCATTTGAGTACAAAAATATTTCCTTAAATATTTATTCTGTAATTTAATGTATATAAGCTGTGCTGTGCCCAGTTGTGTTGGACTCTTTGCAACTCTTTGGTCTGTAGCGTTCAGGCTCCTCTGTCCATGGAATTTTTCAAGCAAGATAGCTGGAGTGGGTTGCCACTTCCTCCTCCAGGAGATCTTCCTGACCCAGGGATTGAACCCGCATCTCCTGCGGCTCTTGCTTGCAGGCAGATTCTTAACCCACTGACCCATCGGGTATGTATTTCAACATTAAAGTCTTTAATCCATTTGCAATTTTTGTCTATAAAGGTAGGATCTCAACTTCTTTTTTTTTTTTAACAAATGTCTAGCAAATTGTTGCAACACTGTTTATAAACAGGTGGTCTTTTTGGCCACTTTATCACATGCTAAATCTTCACATATATTTGGGCCAATTCCTGAACTCAATATTTTGTTGCATTTTTTTCCCCCTGTGGCTCTTTGAAGCTAAGACCACACTGTTTTAATTACTGTAGCTTTTAATATCCCAGATAACCTCATGACTCACCTCTTGCAGGTCTTTACCCAAATACCACCTTTTCTGTGAGATCCTTCCCAGGCAGCCTACTTACAATCGCAGTTTCCCTCTCCTCTCTCCCCGCCCGTCCCCTGCCACAATGCAGTCTCTTCTTTGCTTTATTCTTCTCCTTAGCACATCTCCATCTGACATCCTAAGTGTTATACTTACTCATTTGCTTATTGTCTGTTATCTCTAAACTGAGTTCCACGAGATGATAAGTTCCATGAGAACAGGGATTTTATTCTCTTGTATTCACTTTTGTGTCCCCAGTGCCTGGAACACTATCAACGACAGAATAGATTCTCAAAAATATTTGTTGAATGAATGACTATCTGGAGAGAAAAACACACTACATACAACCACTATGATTTTTTTTTTTTTGAGACTTCACTAGTTCATTTTACACAACCATTCTTCCATGAAATATAGTATAGATTGACCAGGTCAAAAAAGAAAATCCATAGGATTTTGATTAGTCTCAGTTCAGTTGCTCAGTCATGTTCAACTCTTTGCAACCCCAATGACTGCAGCATGCCAGGATTCCCTGTCCATCACCAACTCCCAGAGCTTGCTCAGACTCATGTCCATCGAGTTGGTGATGCCATCCAACCATCTCATCCTCTGTTGTCCCCTTCTCCTCCTGCCTTCAATCTTTCCCAGCATCAGGGTCTTTTCCAATGAGTCAGTTCTTCGCATCATGTGGTCAAAGTATTGGAGCTTCAGCTTCAGCATCAGTCCTTCCAATGAAAATTCAGGACTGATTTCCTTTACAATTGACTGGTTTGATCTCCTTGCAGCCCAAGGGACTCTCAAAAGTCTTCTCCAACACCACAGTTCAAAATTATCAGTTCTTCGGCACTCAGCTTTCTTTATGGTCCAACTCTCACATCCATATATGACTACTGGAAAAGCCATAGATTTGACTAGATGGACCTTGGTGGGCAAAGTAATGTCTTTGCTTTTTAATATGCTGTCTACGCTGGTCATAGCTTTTCTTCCAAGGAGCAAGTGTCTTTTAATTTCATGACTGCAGGCACCATCTGCAGTGATTTTGGAGCCCAGGAAAATAAAGTCTCTCACTGTTTCCATTGTTTCCCTGTCTATTTGCCATGAAGTGATGGGACCAGATGCCATGATCTTAAGTTTTTGAACATTGAGTTTTAAGCCAGGTTTTTCACTCTCCTCTTTCAGTTTCATCAAGAGGCTCTCTAGTTCCTCTTTGCTTTCTGCCATAAGGGTAGTGTCATCTGCATGTTTGAGGTTATTGATATTTCTCCTGGCAATCTTGATTCTAGTTTGTACTTCCTGCAGCCCAGCATTTAGCATGATGCTCTGCATATAAGTAAGTTAAATAAGCAGGGTGACAATATATAGTCTTGATATACTCCTTTCCCAATTTGGAACCAGTCTCTTGTTCCATGTCCAGTTCTAACTTTTGATTCTTGACCTGCATACAGATTTCTCAAGAGGCAGGTAAGGTGGTCTGGTATTCACATATCTTTAAGAATTTTCTACAGTTTTGTTGAGATCCACACCGTCAAAGGCTTTGGCCTAGTCAATAAAGCAGAGGTAAATGTTTTTCTGGAACTCTCTTGTTTTTTTTAATGGTCCAATGGATGTTGGCAATTTGATCTCTGGTTCCTCTGCCTTTTCTAAATCTAGCTTGAACCTCTAGCATGTGAGATGAGCTCAATGATTTGAACCATTACTGAACATTGAACAATGTAGTTTGAACATTCTTTGGCATTGCCTTTCTTTGGGATTGGAATGAAAACTAACCTTTTCAGTCCTGTGGCCACTGCTAAGTCTTCCAAATTTCCTGGCATATTGAGTTCAGCACTTTGACACCATCATCTTTCAGGATTTGAAATAGTTCAGCTGGAATTCCATCACCTGCACTAGCTTTGTTTGTAGTGATGCTTCCTAAGGCCCACTTGACTTCACATTCCGGGATGTCTGGCTCTAGGTGAGTGATCACACCATCATGGTTATCTAGGTCATGAAGATCTTTTTTGTATAGTTCTTCTGTGTATTCTTGCCACGTCTTCCTAATATCTTCTGCTTCTGTTAGGTCCATACTGTTTCTGTCATTTATTGTGCCCATCTTTGCATGAAATGTTCCCTTGGCATCTCTAATTTTCTTGAAGAGATCTGTAGTCTTTCCCATTCTGTTGTTTTCCTCTATTTTTTGCATTGATCACTGAGGAAGACTTTCTTGTCTGTCCTTGCTGTTCTTTGTAACTCTGCATTCAGATGGGTATATCTTTCCTTTTCTCCTTTGCCTTTCATTTCTCTTCTTTTTTCAGCTATTTGTAAGACCTCCTTGGACAACCATTTTGCCTTTTTGCATTTCTTTTTCTTGGGGATTGTCTTGATCACTGCCTCCTGTACAAAGTTACGAACCTCTGTCCATAGTTCTTCAGGCACTCTCTCTATCAGATCTAATCCCTTGAATCTATTTGTCACTTTCACTGTATAATCGTAAGGGATTTGATTTAGGTCATACCTGAATGGTCTAGTGAATTTCCCTACTTTCTTCAATTTAAGTCTGAATTTTGCAATAGGGAGTTCATGATCTGAGCCACAGTCAGCTCCCGGTCTTGTGTTTGCTGACTGTATAGAGCTTCTCCATCTTCAGCTGCAAAGAGTATAATCAATCTGATTTTGGTATTGACTATCTGGTGATTTCCTTATGTAGAGTCATCTCTTGTGTTGTTGGAAGAGGGTGTTTGCTCTGACCAGTTCATTCTCTTGACAAAATTCTGTTAACCTTTGCCCTGCTTCATTTTTTACTCCAAGGCCAAAGTTGCCTGATACTCCAGATATCTCTTGACTTCCTACTTTTGCATTCCAGTCCCCTATGATGACAAGGACATCTTTTTTTGGTGTTAGTCTAGAAGGTCTTTTAGGTCCTCATGGAACCATTCTACTTCAGCTTCTTCAGTATTAGTGGTTGGGGCATAGACTGGATTACTATGTTGAATAAATTGATTATTTTAAGAAGAATTGACAACTTTACAGTCTCAGATTCTCAGATCCTTCCAAGTAAGATTCAGTTATTTACTTTTTCAAGTCTTCTTTCATATTGCTCAGTGTAGGTTAATTTTCTACATAAGGGCCCTATATTTTTTATATTGATTGCTCCTAGTCATTTTGGTATGTTTTCATTATTATTCATTCACTTATTCAATAAATGTTTATTGTTGTCTCCCACATGTCAGGCAGTGTTTCAGGAGCTGGGAAAGCAGTAGTGAACAAAAATTGTTCTCTCCCTTCATGGCCTTTGTGTTCTAGTGAGAATGGAATTCTTTTTTCCCTTATATTTTATAACTGGTAATATTTGGTATATAAAACAGCTTTTGAGTTTTGTGTACTTACTTCTAACCAATCTTTTTACTAAATTCTCTTACTGATTCTAAAAGTATTTTAACTGACTTTCTAGTTTCACCAAGTAGGAAACCATACCCTCAGATAGTGAAAAATTTGCCATCTCTTTCCAAACATATATATTTCTAGTTCATTTGCTCCTTTTATCTATTAGCACAGTGAAGTTTTCTAATAGAGTCCCTGTATTTATCCCATACTTAACTTTTTAGAAATTAATTCCATTTTAACAGTCAGGAAGAAAAGACATTAAAAATATTTTTTAACCTTAGGCCCATACAAGCTACCAGAAATTTTTATTTAAGTATCAAATTATCTGATATGATTCAAATATTTGATTTGATACAATTGACATTAGCCGGGTACAGCTGAGGCTTAAGTCATTTTGAGAAAATACTAATTTTTTTCTCTTTGCTGCCAGATTGTGGATGTAGAATTAAGAAAAAGAAAAGAAGACAAATTGGTTGAGGCCTAGAGGGCTAAATTATTCATTGAGTCAGCTATTGCTGAATCTATCTTTTAAAGTAAAACATAAAATCATGTTTTACCACTGAAATTAGAAAACATTAAATCTACTTATTTCTTTTATATTTCTATATGCGTATTACGTGTACAAACATTGAAATAGCTACAGATTTAATTTGTATGTCCAATTCCATTAAAAAAGGGTTGCCTGAGTAAAGTTTTACACCACATTTGTAAACTAAGTTTTTGTGAGTCTCATTTGTCCTAATAAAATGAAACAGGGATTAAGAGCAGTGATACGGTGCCCATTTCTACTGCTGAAGCAAATGGGACTTGGCAGACCTGAGTGTCTTTCTCATGCTCACCCCATACACACAGAGCCCAGTCTCAAACTGGTTTTCTGCTTCACATGAACTATTCTCTCCACAAAGCGGTCCCTTTCGTGTGGCCTTTTCTACATAATTAGAAATACTCAAATGTGCTTCCTCACTTACCTAGGAAATTTTCTTAATTGCTACCTTTGCCTATTATTTTAGCAGGAAATTGTTTTTTAGAAAACTCACATGTGGCTTTTGATTTTATGGCGCCCTTTTCCTGGAGGTTCAAATAATGAACATGTGTTTGAAGCGTAAATTCTTCCAACAGTCCTGTGTGGGGGGAAGCAGAAGTGATGAGCCTTCTGTGATGTAAATCAACATTCTCACTGTTAAAAAATAGATGCACTCATTCATAAGTGTCACCAAGCACTCCAAACTGAATAGGAAGGTATATCTGAGTGGAGCTGATAACAGCCAAGCCTGGAGAGGAAGCAAGACAGCCCATTACCAGCTATTGAAAAGCTCCATGAAAAAAAAAAAATGACATACAGCAGGAAATTCCTGACCAGTAGTGTAATCTCTTACATAAATGTGTTGGCAGATAAATGGATTTTTATGATTTTCGCTTACGCCCACTGCTCATTGCCCCTTTAGATATGTCACCTTGTAACTGTATTGTAACTTCACTCTAACTCTGTTTAATGTTCTGATTCAATAAATTGTAGGTTTGTCTTAATCCCCTCAAAATTTGGCCCTTTGCCCAAAAGTGGGGAAAGGCGTAACTAAAATACCACAAGAAACTTGATGTAAGCTAATTCTAGGAAAAGTATATGGAGTATAAAGTACAGTAAGACCCTAATTTACTATTATAGTATGGAAAATAGGCAGTGGAAATTTTAGTGTACTGCCTAAGGCCAGACCAATAGAACTATGGAACTAAAAGAGCAAAAAGTAAATGAAATAAATATGTGTTAAAATCCTGGCATATGTTAAATACTAACCTAAATGTTTTACTTATATTTTCTCATTTCATTTTTATAACAGCACTGCAAAATGACTATTATGCTTATTCCACAGAAGCATCATAGAAATTTCAAGAAGATGAAGTTATATAATCCATACCCTCCCACCTCCGGGGCAGACCTAGATTTAGTAATTCCTGGCGCTGCCACTTGCTGCCTACGCAACCCTGGGCCAAGTGTGAGCTTAACTTTCCTCACTTGTAAAATGAGAATGAAAATACCTACCTCACCACCTCAAGGTTACGGTGAAGACATTGAATATACGGCAAAACTAAACACGTTGGCGATTACTACTATTAACACAAATAGTTTAACTGATAAGAGAAAGTGATGGGAATCGATTTCCAAATTGTTTTCTCGGACACTTTGTTTTCGAACACTTGATTACGCAATACTGATCTGTGTTTTCCAGGCAAGGTCTTTCTGGTTGAGCATCAGTGAATCATTTCCTTCATATTCAGATGAAAGATATGCCTGGTTAGGTCAGGTTCCGCCCTGCTTTATCTTAACAATCCATACATCGCAGGTAAGCAAACAATTAGGATTGTTAAGAATTTCACTCCTAGGAGACCAAGATTCCCTCTCTGCAGATATTTCCAGCCCAAAAACGGGAACTGTAGGGTCATTGACCTACTGACACTGAGTCTACAATGACAAGTTCTATGCCAGTAAAGTGAGAGGCCAGGGGAGTGATTCCAGTATTTTCTGTTTTTCATGGCAACTAAAACTCAGTTTGCAAATGAAATCTCATGTGGCTCTACAACATAAACGACAGATAATAAAAGCAATATCTTACCAAAATATTTTATTGGTCCAAATCTGTTACATACATTTATTATAAAATTAATAAATGAAAATGGCGAGTTTTAAGGAACACAGAAAATTTTGAAATTGGAGATTATTCATGATAGTGATACAAATCTTAACGCTCAGTGCTCCAAAATCTCATTTTGTTTTGTTTACACAAAATTGAGATGCCTGATTCACAAGTAATCGCAGATGAGAACAGTTTTTGTTAGTTGGCTGTTGGTTTGTTTCATTTTTGTGGTGACTGTAGGTTTGGATGTTTTGTTTTGTGTTCATATTTAACAGTTTACACTGCTTTTCTATTAAGCAATTAACCAGAGCGACTTTATTTGAAAATGTGCACAGGTATAATTTACTAGCCATACAACATAAGACTACCATAATTAATATTGCTCTGAAGGTATATGTAGATAAAATAATTGTTTAGGTGGAGAACTCAAGAGAATCAGCTGAAAAACTATTACTAACAATGAAGACTTAAGTACGGTGAAAAACATAATATGGAAAAATCAAGTCTTCAAACAGACAACAATCAGAAGATACAATAGAGGAAATCACTCTATTTACTGAAAAAAAGTTAAAAATTCTTCAAGATAAACTCAACAGTTATTTTTTAAAGACTCAAACAATTAGAAAGGCATATCATGTTTTTGGTTTCAGCATCTTAAGATGTCAGTTCTCTCAGAAGGTAATTTATGAATACTAGGCATCCCACTCCCAAAATTGCTGATAGGATTTTTTTCAGGCTAGGTAAGCTGATTTTAAAGTTCCTGTATATAACTAAATAAGCAATAAGAGCCAGTAAAAAGTATCTAGGGGAAAAAAAAATTTTTAAAGGAATGAGAAAGGGTTGATCACACCAGTTATTAAAACTGATGGGAGAGAAGAAAGAAATGGAAGGAGGGAGAAATATAAACATAGAATTGTCTGGAACTGCATTGAACATCTCAGAAGACATTAGCTATATTGCTTGATTCTGTGAAACAGAATTAGATGCCTTTTGTATCAGTTTTACATTTTTTATCACTACATACATGCATGTATGAGCCATTCAAAAACTTGAAAATAACTTTAATATACAGATATAAGTTGAATAAATGAAGGCTGTAATAATCTATAAAGTTAAGGGAAGCATATATCAATTGCATTTAAACACCTACAATCCATTACATGTATTAGATTTACACCATAAACTGTGATTAGTTATACTTCTTAACAGAAAATAGTTAATAATGTGGTATATTTTGAAAGTCTTCCCTGGTGGCTCAGCGGTAAAGAATCTGCCTGCAATGCAGGAGATACCGGTTCGATCACTGGGTCAGGAAGATCCCTTGGAGAAGGAAATGGCAACCCGCTCCAGTATTCTTGCCTGAAAAAGCCAGTCCAGGAGGTTGCAAAGAGTTGTGCATGACTTAGCGATTAAACAGCAACAGTATTTTGAAAACTTCATCCTAGAATCTAGGACACTCAAATATTCCAAAACCATATAACAATAAGCTATAATACTCAGCATAGGTATTTTTCAAATAGGAAAGAAATTAAAGGTAAGAAAGGAATCAGTTTTCATAGTTGCTGCTTTGGAAATAGGTTAAAATACAGTTTTCCATACAAATATATTACTTTTCCTCTCCTTTCTATGTCACCAGTATGCAAATGTCTTTTTATAAATTTAATGGAATAAATGAGCAATTATTAAATAAATACTTTTAAATCTTAAATTTCAGCAGAATTCCAATGATACTAGGAGGCATATAATCTCAAACCCTTAACATTAACCCTGGTACATAGAGGCACTCAAGAAATATTGGTTGAATAAACACTACTAGAAATATGGCTTCCCTGGTGGCTCAGACAGTAAATAAATAGAGTTTGGAGTTCGATCCCTGGGTGGTGTCAGGAAGATCCCCATGAGGAGGGAAAGGCTACCCACACCAGTATTCTTGCCTGGAGAATTCCATGGACAGAGAAGCTTGGCCAGCTACAGTCCATGCTATGTTTTAGAATCCTAATGTCATTGAGTGGATTTTAAAACTATGGTAATCGGCATTTTTTAAAGGTAATGGATATCTTTTAAACTCATTTTGAAAAGTAAAAATCATAGGAATTCAGGCCACAAGTAACCAGAAAAGAGTGTCCTTATTTTCAGTAAATATAGCAAAAGTATTCTAATCATTCTCCAAAGGTCACTTGGTCCTGAGAGCACCACAAAATGTACTATTATAAAAAGATACATTGTTCTTTGCAGCATTATAATAGTAATAGCAAAAGTCTGAAAACAATCTAAGTATTTATCAATAGAGGACTGGTTTTGAACAAACTCTGGTATATTTCTGTAATGGAACACTATGTAACTATTTAAAAGAATAAAATAGATCTCTATACTCTGGTGTGGGACAACCAAGATATCCTATTACACAGAGCTTTTAAAAATAGCTTTTCCCAGGAGGAGCAGGGAAGCCTACTTTACATGGGCTCCCAAGTCAATGAGTAAGGCTGAAAAGTTCCTCAAAGACCCCCTTAAGAGGAATGCCAGTTTGGAAGCTTACAAAACCTCTCGCTCAATCCTGCACAGAGCTGGTGTTTCCTATGGCATTGAAAGGCATTGCTAGTTCTTCAGTTGCATATCAGATGAAGCTAACTATCATTTACAGGTCATGTTGTGTAATAGATACAGTCCTAAAAGTCAGCCTGTCTTGAATATCACAGCAAAAGTGAAGGACAAAAGCAAAAGTCAAAAGTGGGACTACATCAAACTGATAAGTTCCTGCATAGCAAAAGAAGAAAGTGAAAGAACGTGAAGTCGCTCCGTCGTGTCCGACTCTTTGTGGCCCCATGGACTGTAGCCTACCAGGCTCCTCTATCCATAAAATTTTCCAGGCAAGAGTACTGGAGTGGGTTGCCATTTCCTTCTCCAGGGGATCTTCCCAACCCAAGGATCAAACCCGGGTCTCCCACATTGCAGACAGACACTTTACTATCTGAGCCACCTGGGAAGCCCTGGTGGGCAAAATAAGCAACCAGCAAAATGAAAAGTCAACTTACGGAATGGGAAAAAAGCATTTGCAAACCATCTGATAAAGGTTAATATCCAAAATGTTTAAGGAACTCATACTACTCAATAGCAAAAATCAAACAATCCTATTGAAAGATAGCCAGAAGACTTGAACAGACATTTTCCTCAAGACAGCATACTAATGGCTAACAGGTGAAAAGATGCAGATTGCTTTTTTGGAGCTGTTTATTTGTTAACTCTCCCTTTCTCTTTGTATTTTAAATTCCTATGATAGGAATTTGAAATTGGTGTTGATGTTTGACTGTGCTTCTGAATAACTTATTTTTACTCTCTGATTGCATTAGATTTGGAGTGTTAGATCTATCAAAATTAAAATATCAAACTAGACTTGGGGAATATTCAGAAAAAAAAAAAGTCAAACTTTTCTTCAGCCATAAAAGAGAAGGCGATCTTGCAACATGCAGTAATGTGGATGAAACCTGAGGGCATTGCACTAAATGAATTAAGCAAATCCCCAAAGGGACAAATAGTGGATGGTTTCATTTCTATGCGATATCTAAAATAGTCAGACTCAGATTAGAATGGAAGTTCCAGGGCATGGTGGAAGGGGAAAGGAGGAGTTGCTAATCACGAGGTATAGAGTTTCACGATGTATATGCATGATGACTAAGTTCTGGACATCTGCTTTACAATACTGTGCCTAGAGTTAACAATACTGTATTGCCCACTTTAAAATCTGTTAAGAAGGCAGATTTCATGTTAAGTTTCCTCACCACAGTAAAATAAGAAGCCAGCCTCATTCTGGGTGCAGGGCTGTGCATATGCTTAAAGTGAGTCCAGTTGAAGGAACAGGGGTTGCTGTGTCCATCTCCTGCTCAGTCATTGAGTGGAATGGCAGGTGAGATCACCAGCATGGATTCCTCCTGCTTTAATTTCTTTTATTCTGGTGTTGTTGCTGTTGTTTTTGTTGTTGTTGTTGCCAAGTACATGTAGGGAACTCTATTTTTCACTCCAGATATGTAGAGTAGATTTAAGTCATATTCACTTACGGTACACTTCCTCTACAAAATTCTCCCACTTGTGTAAAATAAATAAAAGTACATAGATGTGTGCTTAGCCGTTCAGTCATGTCCAACTCTTTGTGACCCTATGGACTGTAGCCCAACAGGTTTCTCTGTCCATGGAATTTTACAGGCAAGAATAGTGGAGGGGGTTGCCATTCCCTTCTCCAAGGGATATTCTGACCTAGAGATAGACCCTCATCTCTTGCCACTGTGCTACCTGGGAAGCTCTTCACATAGCCACATACATACTTACCTGTACACAGACTATGTGAAGGGACACCCAAGAAACTGGGAATACAGGTTACTTTTGCCAGGAAGAACAGGGTACTTGAAGAACTGGAGTCAGAAGGACACTTTTCACTCTGTAATATTTTTGTGTTATTCAAATGTTTTATCTTATATCACATTCATTTAAAAATACAAGTGAAAACACTGTTTAAAAATATACAAAACATCTAATGGTTTAAGATTTATTCATAGCTGTAAACTGAAGACTGATTAACCTCCTGCTAATAATGACTTATTCTTCCTCTTCCCCCGTTCTTAACTTTTGGAGCTCATAGAATCTTCAAAAGTTTGATAAAACTGAAAACCTCTCCCAGTGGAAAACAGATACATACATATACATAAACCCATGAAATCTCTGAACCTTCAGTTTAAAGCTGTTACACTACATCAACACCTATCTGTAAGATTCTTGCTGCAAAATGTTTAACCTGAATCTCTTCATGAAGATATAATCAGATAAATTCAACATAAGGAATATTCTCCAATATAATCAGCCTAAATTCTTCAAAAATTCAATATCATGGAACACAGCAAAGCAAAATATAAATCCAAAGAAAATAAGACACACAACAACTAAATACAATGTGTGAACTTTGATCAAATCATGATTTGGGGAAGAAAAGAAATCTATAAAAGATATTTGGGACAACTAGAGAAATTTGAATATGGATTCTATATTAGATGCCATTATGGGATTATTATTTATTTTAAGGGTGTGATCATGCCTATTAAACAACCAAGGGGTGAATACTGCCTGCAACTTACTTTATAGTTCAAAGCTATTGCACCCAGTGCAAATGAATATAACTAAATGTTAGCCATTGTTAAAGGTTAGTGCCTATAGTAAAGGGTATTTTTTTCACACTATTTTTCTAACTTTTATTTCAGTCTGAAAGTTTTCGATAGAACAAGTTCCCTTCACTCTCCCATAACTGTGGCAGAGCAGCATCACCAGACCTCCCCCTTCTTCCTACTCACCCACTGGGCATTCCACCTCCAGCTGTCTTGCCAAAATGCATTGTCAATACAAGAAATCTAGCACTTGATCCATTTCTGCCACAAATATTATGAAGCATAGGCAGCTTCTCACCCTCAGCACAGGCTGCCTTTGCCTTTGTCTCTCTTGGCTAAGCCATGAGGAACTGTGCTGTTACCGTCTTTATAACCCCAGTATTACAAACGCAGTAGGAGGAAGCAATAAACCTTTACCGAGCTGAGACTCTGGGCCAGTGTCCCTGATCTTTATTACCTATTGTGCTGCTCCTTAGCAAAGTAGGTAACAGATGTCACAGGAGGATGAAACAAATGCTGAAACCGAACCCCCAAAATCAAACTCTAGGGCCGCCTCTCCCACGAGTACAGATCAAAAGAGTGGCTCACAGTAGCTTTGTGCACGTTACCAAGAGTATGGGAGCGCAAAGCATGCCCCAAGTAGAGTACAGTTAAGGCTTTTGCACTGCCATCTGCGCCTGCTGCTGGCTTTACCCGACTTCAACCTGTTAGCTTTTTATTCTCCAATACTGCACTGACAGCATTTTCTGTAATGAGGGAGCCACAGAGGCCGTCACTGGCAACATAAGCACCATCCTACTTTAGAGTAAATAAAACTATTTCAAGCAAATTGGAAACTAAGTGACAGAAAGTGTCACAGATGGAAGACACTGGGAACAGGAGGGGAAGGCTGCGTTGCTCATCGTCCCCGAGGTCCATGATGGAGTCGATTCTGAAAATGCTGGCCGTGCATCCAAGCTGCCTATCGCCATGCGTCTGCAGAACGAGCCAACTGAACTGCATTCGAATTTGGGAATAAGATGTTCCTGTACTCTCCATTACAACCAAAATCAAATCTATCCACTGCAATCGGAATTGCACTTTTAAAAAAAATGTTTCCTTTAAACTTTACTCATTGCCCATTATTTTTCCTCCTCTCTTTTCCTGCAGCTTCCTTTCTCTTCAGAGAAGTCTCTAGAAAGAAAACATCCTCAATCTGGGAGATCAGAGAATCTGATTTACTATCTCCAACTCCCTGCTAATACTGGAACCCTTGACCTGACTAAAGGAAGAAAAATAGTGACACATGTTTTCACTGCCTAAGTAGTTTCAATTCCCACCTCTTTCTGATTTGGAATCTAATCTTCCCTGGTGGCTCAGACAATAAAGCATCTGCCTGCAATGCGGGAGACCCAGGTTCAATCCCTGGGTGGGGAAGATCCCCTGGAGAAGGAAATGGCAACCCACTCCAGTATTCTTGCCTGGAAAATCCCATGGACGGAGAAGCCTGGTAGACTACAGTCCATGGGATCACAAAGAGTTGGACATGACTGAGCAGCTTCACTTTCACTTTCTCTCTCACTCTTGATTAAGCTTTAAAAATAAACAAAGAAATGGAAATGTTTGCAGGCAGAGTAAAGGCAGAGCACACTGGCCCAAGACAGGAATTAGGAACCAGGTGAAATAATATGTTCCCTATCCTATTCTTTTTCTCACCATCAGGTCCTTCTTCATCTTTCTGCCCTCTCCCTTTTTTTTCCCCCTCCCTTTTGACCCTCTCCACATTCTGTGCCAGTGTCAATTAATGACTGCCAAAGCCGAAGAGCCTGACTTGCTGAAACTATTTCTGTCTTGTCGAACCAAGGCTATGAGTTCCCTTCTCCTTTTCACTCCTTTGTCAGCAAGAAGGTTGAGCCCAAATTAGTCTGCAGAGATCCACTAGCTCTACATACTCTGATGCTTACTGGGTAGTGCTCTGTTCCAGGTACAAGCAAAGAGGAGGAAGCCTCATCCTGCCTGCAAGAAGCCTCTGCTCCAACAGAGGAAAGCAAGCCCGACAACAACTAAATCTAGGGCAAGGGAGAATCACCGAGGACAAGTGATTAAATTCCAATGAGTTCGCCAATCCCCACCAGGAGATTATACCATAGAAATTTTTTTTCTACAAACACTTAAATAAATAAGAGTACAAAATAAAGATTTATTGGATGCCACACACAAAAAATCCTCAACCTCAAAAAGCATCTCTCCTCCCAAATTTTTGCAAGGGGTGGGGTGTTGCACAAGAAAAATGCTTATTCTTTAGCACTGCTACTGCTGCTAAGTCACTTCAGTCGTGTCCGACTCTGTGCAACCCCTGAGATGGCAACCCACCAGGTTCCCCTATCCCTGGGATTCTCCAGGCAAAAACACTGGAGTGGGTTGTCATTTCCTTCTCCAATGCATGAAAGTGAAAAGTGAAAGTGAAGTCACTCAGTCGTGTCCGACTCATAGCGACCCCATGGGCTGTAGCCTACCAGGCTCCTCCGTCCATGGGATTTTCCAGGCAAGAGCACTGGAGTGGGTCGCCATTGCCTTCTCCAATTCTTTAGCACAAAAGGAACTAAATAGAAGACCAGAGGAACTTCTTATAAGGTTATGTTTCCACCTCTTAGTCAGGAAGAGCAACACATACCAGCATGTATCTGATGATCTCAGTGGCTCAGTATCCTTGTCCTGGGTTGGAGATAGCACGAGGATTTTTCTAATCTCAACTACTTTCCATATACCACTGGTAATTATGACTTTTGGACAATCTAAGCCATATCGAAGTGAGGACTATTGAAAGAACTTTAAGAATATTACAAATCTCATCAATAACACCTTCATTCAGACTCAATTTGGCATAGCTATTGGTCCTGAGAGTTCCAGGAAGGTAATTTTAAGAAGAGCACTGTTGTGCCTTTCCCAAAAGATGCTACACTTAAAGCTGCATAAATTGTCTAGGGTCTCCGAGGTCATAAGAAGGGAGAAATATCTGACTGGTAGGTGATCCCCTTTCCCTTCTTTTAGTTATCCAGGGAATGAAGCGAGTTCAGAGAAAGGGGAACTGGGTTAATGAACTAAAGAAACATTTATCTAGAGTTGGGCAACCCTGATCCATGGAAAGGGCAACACCATTGGGAGAAGGCAGGAACCCAGCAGAAAAAAGAGTGCCAGTTAGAGGCAGCCATCTGAGGTCTCTGAGGCCCCGACTATAAATAACTGCTTTCTCCCATGTCCCTGTCACCTCTTCCCAAAATGAGAGTTAGATTCCCAGTCAAAAGGTAAGCCTCAGTACCATGACTTCCTCTCTCTAACCTAACCTCGTCTTTCCTAATGCAATATGGTGGTGGGCCGTCAATCAGAAAGAGGTCCAGAGTCAGGTGCCTCCCTGTTGAATTCCCGCCTTCCATTTCCCAGCTTCCTGAGTCTCTGAGTCTGTCACTTCTTCATCTGAAAAATGGAACACTGATGATGATGATGATAACTAGCAACCATAAAAGAGGCCCTGTGCTAAGTACTTTCACATTATTGTTCATTTAATCTTCAGGGGGAAAAACTCAGGGCAGTATTAATTACTGTTAGAAGTAATAATACTTCTTCCTTTAGCGATGAAAAATTGCATTTTTGAGAAGAGTTAGTTAACTTATCCAAGGGCTAACCTCCTTCCTATGGTTATAAGTGGAAGTGTTAGTCACTCGTTCGTGTCTGACTCTTTGCAACTCCATGGACTGCAGCCCGCCAGGCTCCTCTATCCATGGGATTCTCCAAGCAAGAATACTGGAGTGGGTTGCCATGCCCTTCTCCAGGGGATATTTCTGACCCAGGGATCAAACCTGGGTCTCCTGCACTGGAGGCAGATTTTTTACCATCTGAGCCACCAGGGAAGTCTATGGTTATAATACCTGCCTAAACAGGATACTGAAAGGGTTAACATTGGTGTGTATGCCTACCAGTGAACACTATTGTCATTATTTTTGGTGCTATTGCCTTCTGTGGTGATACTTTTGTTTTGTTGCTTTCCCCTCTCTCCAGATGCTGGGAGCTCTGAGGTCCATTAGGCACAAATCATGAGCCCATACACCCACAAGTCTAAACCAAGGCCTTGGGGACAATTTTGAGCACCAGAAAACAAAATTGATAGACCTTTTAGATGTTTCATTGTTGAAATATACCTGTTAAACGTAAAATAAAAATTAAGAAAAAAACAGAAATAAAAACTTTTAGAGCTAATAAATCAGTTCAGTAAGCTTGCAGGATACAACAAGATCAAAACACTAAAATCAGTTGTATTTCTGTAAACTAGCAATGAACAACCAGGAAATAAGATAAACAAAATGCAAATAGATGAATAGATTTTCGTTAACAGAATAAAAAAGTTTTATTTATATGGTTTCTACTTCCACATTGCAACTAACCTTTAACAAACTATCACTTTCCTAGTTTTGAAATGTCAAAGAAAAATATTTCTATCCCTAAAGGCTATTAATACTCCAACCTTTTCAAGTACAAAATATATATACATATATACTTTTTGAGTATGAATTAGATTATCAAGAGGCAAGGAAATGAAATTCAGTACTAGTATTTCAATTCTACCTAAAAGGGTCCCCCAGAGCTTATGTTTTCTAAGAGTTCAGAATGACAGAATGCAAGGTATATTGTCCTTATGTGTTCCACTTAGCTTTCCTAAATTAAAATTATCCTATGCCAACTTTCAGCTATCCAAGCTGTACTTTAGCTCCATTCTTATCTTTTAATTCACTTTTGACTGTCATGAAATAACCACGATAAACGTTTAAACCTCTGACATGCCAAGATGCCCATCAGATTAAATGCAGCAAGCATTTAGCACACACATGGAGAATTCCCTAAGTGAAATAGAATTAGTACTGCATGTCATCACTTCCTTCCTATTGCCAGCTAATATCCCCATGTCTGAAAGTGTATCTTCAAGCTACACATCTATTTATAATAGTGTGCTCACTGTCTTCCTTTCTCTGGTACATTGTCTGTGACCTTGACCATTTGAAGGCTGACAAAATAGGGCCATCAACATATGTTTATGAAACTCTAGACAACTTGTGAGAGATTCTGCAGTTATTAAAAGCAATAAAGAGTGACAAGGATAGTTCTAGACTATAATACTGCCTGTCGAGAGAAAAATGTCACCCTTCCCAGAAAGGACCCAGAGGCATAATTAGGAGGTAGAAAAGACACACTAACAAGAAGCTGGGGCAAAATACAGAAGCAATGGAAAGTGCTTTCTCTCCAACTTGCCTAACTGACATCCCTCAGTCCACATCCAAAGAGTCCAGGTAACAGTGAGGACTCCATGTCCAAAATAAGCAGCATGAAAGAATGCCCAGCCCAGCAGCCCTCCTGAAGAGGGGCCAGCAGGAGTTTCTGGGAGGAAATGTGGCTTTTCCTAAGAGCATCAATATGAAAACTAAAATAATGAATCCACCAGGACACCTACAAAGAACATTAAAAGAATTTAAGCTTCATAGCTCCTGAATGTCTATACCCATAAACACAAATCCACACCCCCTACAGTACTATAAACAAGTCTTACCTGAAGACTTCACATGTTTCTTCATAAAATCTGGTAGGATCTCCTTCCCTTTATCCTAGCCTTTGTCCTTGTCATTCCTGTCTGTCAGGAACAGAAGGTAAAGAAATACACAACTATATGATATCACTCATATATGGAAGCTAATTTTTCAAATGAATACAAATGAACTTACTGACAAAATGTAAACAGACAGATTTTGAAAACAAATTTATGGTTACCAAACGGGAAACTTGGGAAGTAAGGGTAAATTAGGAGCTTGGGATTAACATACACACACTATATATATAAGATAGAGAACCAACAAGGTCCTACCAGAGCACAGGGAAGCCTACTCAGTATTCTGTAATAACCCACAAGGGTAAAGAATCTGAAAAAGGATGAATATATGCATATGTTTAACTGAATTACTTTGCTGTACCTCTGAAACTAACACAATATTGTAAATCAACTATACTTCGGTAGACGTTAAAGAAAGAAAGATGCAAATAAACTGGGCTTCAGATGTTTTCTCAATTAATTGGCCCCTGAATGCTGACTTTCCTAGGATCAAAGTAAAGGTGTCTCTGGCAACCCAGCATTAAGTCCACGTGGTACCTTAGAGACCTCTCTGTAAAATGTGGGGTGTTCGTGTAACCCCAACTATCCTTCCAGCGCAAACATTTTATGATTCTGGGTGCATGGTGGTGCATGAGAAGAGTCTCCGCAGCTGCCCCACGCAACCTTTCTCCTGATCCTTCTCATTCTAGTGGAGTGGAACCTCCCTCACCCCCCATCCCCATCCCCAAAGGCCAGGGACAGGGAGCTGGATGCCACTCTCTCACCTCACTGTTAGCAGTGGCTACAAAGATGGAGCAGCCTTTTCCCAAGTGACTCTCTTCACCTCACAGAAAAATTTTACCTTCTTCACTTTAATTGTCAGTATCATTCACCTGCCAGCACCGTCACCTGTCCCCGCTCCACCACCTCTCAGATCTCGGTCTCCTCACCTATAAGAGGAGGGTAGTAATGGTATCCGATGCTATTGTGAGGACTAAATGGGTTAACACAGGGAAGGCACTTAGCCCCTAGCACAGAGTACGAACCAGGTAACAGCTCTCATTTGTATTGTTGTTACTGCTGGTAGTAGTGATGGTAAGAGTAGCTTTCTCTGTCACCAACTCAAGGATTCCAACACTGTTATCGTTCCCTCCCTTATACTTGGCTTAGGGTGAATAGTTCAGATCCCCACTTTAAGAGTCTGTACTCTCAGGACAAAGCCAGTGCTCTGGGGACTTTACCGGAAGGTTTTCATTTTCTCTTGACAGGAGGCACTGTGTATTGAATGTGTCCTCGCCACCTCTACGATATTAATAACTATCAAATGGGACGAGGGAATCATAAACATGTCAGTGATTTGATTCCACACGTTCACATCATGATTCAGAGTCTGTGTTTTGAATAACACCCCAGTGAATAGATTGAATCAGGGTGATAGCAGCAAATGGCAGAAAAGTAATAGTCTAAAATTGTTCCCAAACCCAAACCTCTTCTCTCAGAATGAGGTCTGGACCTGTGGCAAGTAGAAACCAGATCACTGCTGCTTCTTCTACCCACAGTATCTAGCAGTACTCAAAGGCTGTGGTTTTTAAATTATATTTTAACTAAGGTTTGAAAAAAAATAATAGATCCAATCATTTATTTTATTTATTTTTGCCAATTCAATGTTTGAAATCTTTATAAGCTCTAAAATAAATAATATATAAAATAATATAAATTAATATATAAATAATATATAAATATAAAATAATATATAAAATAAAATAATGATACATTCCAATCATTGAACGTTTTCTTTTACAGGATCCTATCATTTCAACACATGCCATGAACTAATTTATCCTTGTTCATCTTAAATCTAGAGGGACATCCTGTCACCAGCCAAGGTAGATGTGGTGAGAATCACTGCCAGAGACTGATTTACTTAACATTGTACCATTCTTCATGGTGTGGGGGGAGATGTATTCAGAAATGGGTGGCTAAAAAATATAATTTTCTCAAAAATTAACTGTACCTTAGTGTAGATGGAATAGAATAATCAGAAGTCAAAGTGTCACTGGTGGTAGATTGATCCAGAGGCAACTCTGTTCTTAGCCCATCATTCCCCCCAGAAAGGTCCAGACAACTCTCTCTGTGTATGGTTAGGGAGGTTCAGGTCCTACCACTGACTCAGATCAGCACCCCCAAAAGGCAGAAGACTGTACAGGTGTTGTAACCCATCGCGTACAACATTCCAAGTATGATGAGGAGTTGAGGGTGACGACTCTAGCCTAGCTAACTCGTTCCTAGTACTAACTCTGGGAGCAGATCTCAGTCTCTTTTATCGGAGCCCCGTCTGGCCACACCACTGGTGGTCTGTGAGTAACTCCCTCTTGCCAATCTTCCATACATCCTCTCTCTCTCTCCTTCCGTTCCTGTCTTTCTGGAAGTTCCCGTCTCTGGTCTCCTGGCCATTCAAGTGTGTTCTCAGTCTCATGATCTACTCCACATGATTCTGCTGTGAGACAGGGAAGATTCAGACTTCTATGGGTGGAGGCAGGGAGGGAAGGTCCCTGACAGTGATCTGCTCTCTGCGTAAGGCAAGGTTACACTGCAAGGGTTAATCTCCTGCTAGGACAATTTTTTTCCTACCTTTTTCAGCTACAACAGTGTAGTCCTCCTTTCTAGCTTTCAGTTGTATTTTCTAAATTTGCCTTCACTACCACACTACCCTACATAAAGCAACTGCCCCAACACTCTATTCCATTAAGTAGATTTATTTTATTGTTGGCGGTTAATATTAGGTAAAATCTATTTGGGAGCTTCCCAGGTGGAGCTAGTGGTAAAGAATCTGCCTGCCAATATAGGAGACTTCAGAGACATGGGTTCAATCACTGGGTTGGGAAGATCCCTGGAGGAGGGCATGGCAACTCATCCCAGTATTCTTGCCTGGAGAATCCCATGGACAGAGGAGCCTGGCAGGCTACAGTCCAAAGGGTCGCAAACAGTCAGTCATAACTGAAATGACTGGGCATGGACGCACGCATGCAAAATTTACTTGAACTCTCTTACATATGAATTGCCTCCTTCCCCATCTTCCCCCTCCCCTCAACCCCACCAGAATGTAAGCTCCATGGGAACACAGGAAACACCTCTCTCAGGATATTCACTGCTTCATGCCCAATTCCTATCAAGGAGCCTGGCACAAGGTAGTGATTTCCTATTGCATTTCCTATTGTTGGTTAGTTTTTATCATGTGGGCAGTTCGATTACAACTTGGAAAAAAACTGAATCCAGGAGAGATGTTCCCAGAAAACCTCCTCTTTCTTCTTTCTACCATCCTCCCCAGCTGGAGTATTCAGTCTTCCGGGAATTAGCCCTCTCCTCCTTTCTCCAGCTCCCACATTCCTGTCTTCTTGCACATTCTCCTCCTTCTTCCCCTCCGCACATCTCACTGCCACGACCCCCTTGCTGCATCTGATTGGTTCCCAACTGCGCCAATTCTCCTTCCTCAATCATCCCTCCTCCCCACGTGTAGGAGTTACTGCTGATGTGAAGCCTGTTCCTTCCCAGTACAGTGAGCGGCTGTCATCTTGGGGCATCACACCACTGTGTCTATTGATTCACTCAGTGCTTTTTAGGTCCTTTTAGGGTCTCACATCTTCTCCAGAGTTTGATCAAAGTCATGAGTCCAAGAACATCCATATGGTCTCACACTGATATAAAATATCAGGACTCTGTATTTTACTACAATATGCACCCTGATTATTTTTATTTATGGGGGACACACCTGTCTCCCTCACTAGAATGTAAGCAGTTCTAGGGCAAGTTTGTATGTTTTATCTTTTTTCTTTAATCTTGTTGTGGGTAGCACTGTGCTTAGTATGTACTAGCTACTAAAAACTGTCTGTCTACAGACTGTCTACAGTGCTATTTAGGTGTAAGGTTAACACAGTGTCAGACACTAAATACCAGTCATGTAAGTAACACCTTCACAATTTTTGGCATCTCTGCTACAACCTGTCCTATTGTTTACTTACTCACCTTTTGGGGTAGATTGTTTACAAAATGATTGCCAAAGATTCCTTCCACCCCTGAACACAAGTGCCACTAACCTCCCCTCAAATATGCAAATCTATTTCTCCTCCCTTTGAACCTAGACTTGTCCTGTCGCTTGCTTAAACCTATAAAATGGAGCAGGAGGAATGCAGTGTGACTTCTAGAGCTAGACTTTAAGAGATTTTGCAGCTTTTTTTCCCCCACTGTCTTGGGATCCAGGCACAGTATAAGAAAGCCCAGCCAGACTACAGAATGATGAGAGACCACACAGAAGGCAGCTGAGCCAACTGCAGTCACTCTAGGTGGGCTACCAGACTCATGTGTGAAGCCGTCTTAGACCTCCTACTCCCAGTTGAACTCTCAAGGAATGATCTCAGGAGACAGCAAGTGAAAAAGAACTGCCCAGCTGAGCCCAGTCAATTCACAGTCCTAATAAGTCATTGCTTTTTAAGCCACTGTGTTTTGGAATAGTTTGTTAACACAGCAATAAATAACAGATACACCACTTTTCTTTAAATCAATTCTTTTTTGAAAACTTTTTTGTTAAAAGAAAATTTTGTCACTTTTATAAATAGAAAATTAGTTTCTTCTCATAAGACTAAACATGATGAAAGAGATACAAAACAATATTACTCACTTCTACCAGATACTGCAGCCTACAGAAGCCTTTGTATTAGTTCCCCAAAAAGATCTCCAAATGTCAGAGAGGTATTAAAGATACACCAGAAGTAAACTGGAACTCTCTGCTTGGTATAAGCCAGGTTGAAAGAAAACATAGTGAAAATAAGTTGCTCATTTTAAAATGCAATATTATGTAGGGCTCTATCACCAAAAATCATTTTTGTGCTGCTATAGATAATAAATAATAATTCAGGGACTAAACATCTACAGCAAAAATTACAGAGGAATTTACTCTAATGACTGACACTTGGAAAATGCCATATTAACCTAACACCTATACATTGAGATAGGCCATAGACAGTTCACATTTTAGTGCTTTCTGTACAACAATTCTGGCTTTCTTCATGGCTCAACGGTAAAGAATCTGCCTGCCAATGCAGGAGATGCAGGTTCAATCCCTGGGTCAGGAAGATACACTGGAGAAGGAAATGGCAACCCACTCTAGTATGGTTGCCTGAGAAATCTCACAGACAGAGGAACCTAGTGGGCTATAGTCCATGGGATCTTGAAGAGTCAGACACAACTTAGCAACTAAACAGCAACAAATACACTATTCAATGTTAACCAGAAAGGGATTTGAATAATAGATAAAACATAATGATGTCCTAGAAATGCTTATGTTCCAGTAGAGAAGACAGTATGTAGTTATAAGACACTAACCATGGTAAATATAATTAGATTCAATTTAAACTCAAAAGCCCATGGACTCAGACTCCAAATCCCTGACACTGTGTGTAAGAGTTTGAGGGTAGATAGCTATTTCCAAGCCCGTAACTTTCATCAGCTTCTCAAAGGAGTCCAGTGGGACATATTTCATAATGTAGGAAACACTGGTTACGATAATGCATAGTGATGAGTTCGTTTCCATTGTTTCTACCTCAAGACTCTTCCAGATTGTGTGGACACTCACTTTTAGTCTGTAATTCTGAAATCCAAACTCTGACCTTCTCTTTCCTCCCTGTGACTTTTTTCCTTTCTCACATAGCATGTAAAAGTTCTCTTAAATTCCTTGATGTCCAGACTTGCCTCATCACTCCTACAATGTCAACTTTTTGAAGCTAGAGATACATCCTGTAACTTCTTTCCTTCCATTATCAATAAACATCTTTAAATGAAGAACAAACCTCTTAGAACTCCTTTAGAAGGTTTTTCTCTGCCGTCCAAAACTGATTTTGAAACATGTTTTCTATTGCTCAGACTGACGTCCAAATCGGTATTTAATCTGAAATTTGTGCCTAATAAAATGTTTGGGGTGGAGGGAAGCATCAAGTTCTTCCTGCAACATGTTCTATGTGTATATTCATCAATGTCTGCCTGGAGAGGCATTTTCTGTCCGTGCCTACTTAGGTCAATGTTGAATATTTTAAACGGTGTGGGGTTTATTGACATAGTGCATAAAGCAGCCTCGCAATGCCCTTCACACACGGGGTCTCGGGGCCTCTCCTGGGCATGAAAGTGCTGCTGTTGATATTTATGCTTTCCTCACTGCTTCTTCTTTAATATTATTCTTCCAACATAGTGATTTTGTTTCTCTCCGGAACATAAATTCAGTGAAAAACAGACACCACTGAAATGTTAGTACTTTCATCAGACTTAAAAAAGAAAAAAAAAAAAAACTTTCTTTAGCCATGCTTAAAGTGAGTGAGCTAAAGTTTCCTCTGTTCAAAGTTCTTGAAGGTTTGACATTTAAATTTCTTCTAAAATATTTTTTGCATGAAAAACCAAGAAAGGGAGGACTGTGGTTTGTAACTTGGCATGGAATTTTATACAAGTGGGACGGAAACAGAACATTGGTGTTGAAGCCGTCTGCAGGGCTTGCTGGCACTGATCTGGGCAGCAGTGGCCCAGGATCCAAACAAGCACATCATTCATATGACTAATTCCAGCTTTTGCCTCGTCCTCCGCCTCCACCCCCACCCCCACCAAACGATCAACATATATGGAACTCTTAGCAAAGCCATCATCTCATTCCTCCAAAATGATGGATTCTCCCCGTACCCATGCCCGAGCTTCTCCACAAAGAAGGGCACCTTTGGGGCAATGAGCAGCCAAGCAAAGTGAGCACCCACGCAGAACCTTCTGTGAGGGCAGAGGACTAAACATCGTTCATTCTGACACGTTTTCCTGGGGTATGCTTCTGAACCACAGAAGGAGTGAGTGAAAGTTGCTCAGTTGGTCCGACTCTTTGTGACCCCATGGACTATAGAGTCCATGGAATTCTCTAGGCCAGAATACTGGAGTGGGTAGCCATTCACTTCTCCAGAGGATCTTCCCAACCCAGGGATTGAATTCAGGTCTCTGGCATTGCAGGAGGATTCCTTACCAGCTGAGCCAAAATATCTTATTTACATATATAATCATATAGGCATATATATACACACATATACACAAACACTCTACAATTTACCATTTTTTTCTAAACACTTATTAACCTAAACTTTCCTTTTTAAGGACTTTTCCAGTGTCATCTAAATACACTCCTTATTACATGTGTCTTATTCCAGTACCTGTAATGCCCTTTTCATTCATCTATAGCTCTGAACCTTGTTAATAACACCTCATTACAATTAGGAGTTTGAACAGATTAGCCATGACATGACACCATTGTTTACAGAGACTGAACACATGTGTGTATTAATATGTGTAATAGAAAACACCTGCTGCTTGGAATGTACAGTTCATCTGATACAAAGTAGCAAATTTTGAGGAGTGCATCCCTGTGGATACTGCTTAGTCATGTCTGACTCTTTGTGACCCCCATGGACTGTAGCCTGCCAGACTCCTCTGTCCATGGAATTTTCTAGGCAAGAATGCTGGAGTGGGTTGCCATTTCCTTCTCCAGGGGAACTTCCTGACCCAGGGATCAAACCCGCGTCTTTTGCTCCTCCTGAATTGGCAGGCGGGTTCTTTACCAATTGAGCCATCAGAGAAACCCTATTTTGAGGAGAATGCATCATATATCAGGTAATTCCAGGAGCACGCCAAAGTCCTACCTCCTGGGCCCCCCAAAATGATTGCAACAGCAGTCCTTGGAAGAGCAGGAGAGTTGTTTTAAGGCCAAATCCTCATACCTTGTCTCTGAGAGCTTCTTCCAGAAGAGAACCAAACAAATGTGGGTGTGTGTGTGTTTTCCTGAGTTGAGATAGAAAGGTCTAGAAGTAGATGTTTGGTAGTGCTTGCCGTGCCAACACAGAAGCTGAATAAAGCAGGGGGCATAAGAAGAGGGTTACATCAGAGGTCCTGGAATGGTTCTTTCCAAGTAAAAAAATCCGCTCTCCTTCTAGGGGCATTTGAATGAGCATTAAAAACCTGCTTCTCCCCAGATCTAAAACGCAAAAGGAAAAAGTGAAGCATCTACCAAAAAGTGGTGGAAGGCTGAGCAGGCAGGGAGGTGCCGCCCAAGCTCAGTCTCTCAGAGGCTATGGAGAGAGCGGGAGCCTCCAGAGTGCTCTGAGACTCCACTCAGCATCTGGGCATGTATCCCCATCTTCTGCAAATACTGGCGCCCCCTCCACATGGTTAAGAAACACCTCCGTGGTCTGCATGGATTTGAACTTACACAATCACCCCTGGGGTGGGCCCCAGTGCAGACAAGAGCAGGAGAAAGATGTGGAATCTGAATCTTTGGAAGTAAAATCTCCATTCTCTATCTCCTCCAGCCTCCTCTGATGATGATGTGGAAGAATCCAGAAACAGTCAAAGTGTCTGGGGCAGTTCTCTGCTCTACAATTTACTCACAGATGACCTTATGTCAGTAACTAAATTGGTCTGAACGCAAGTCTTTTCTTTTTCCATTATGGTTTATAACAGGATATTGAATATAGTTTCCTGTGCTATACGGTAGGACCTTGTTGTTTATCCATTCTATATATAATAGTTTGCATCTGTTATTTCCGTACTCCCAGTCCTTCCTTCCCCCATCCATGCTTCCCCTTGGCAACCACAAGTCTGCTCTCTACAAGTCTGCTCTCTATTTCTCTAAGTCTGTTTCTGCTTCATAGATTGGCTCCTCTGTGTCATACTTTAGATTCCACATATAAGAGATATCATATGGTACTTGTCTTTTCTCTGTCTGACATACTTCCCTCAGTATGTAATCTCTAAACCCATCCATGTTGCTGCAAATGGTATTATTTCTTTCCTTTTTATAGCTGAATAATATTTCACTGTATTTATGTACCACGTGTTCTTTATCCATTCATCTGTTGAGGAGCAGTTGGGTTGCTTCCATGTCTTGACGATCATAAATACTGCTGCTGTAAAATAGGGGTGCATGCATCTTCTCAAATTATAGTTTTATCTGTCTGGATAGATGCCCAGAGGTGGGGTTGCTGGATCCTGTGTGAGCCCAAGTCTTTTAAACTGCAAAATGGACAAAAGGGTAGTATTTCCTTAAACAAATTGCTGAGAATGAGCCCAGGCCAGGGAACAGCCCCTGGACTCGTGTGCCGATGAGAGGAGGGGCAGAGAGGTGGACTTTCACAGACAGCACATGTGCACGTGGGACAGAGGCCCGCAAATGGCACCTCAGTCTGTCAAATACATCAACTGCCAGCCAGAGTCCACCTGAGCAACAATGAGTGGACGTCTGGGCCTCGCCCAGCACAGGGCCCTCTGCGCCCACAACCCTGCCTCACCCCTGTGGTCATAACTGAATGCTTCCTGTCTCTGCCGCTGTGCAATGGGGCCCAGTCCCTCTCACCTCCTCCAAGATAATGCTCCAAATCGTATACTTACTCTTGCATCGCTGAGCTGTTATTCTCTGTTGAGTCATTCCCAGCACACAAATGTGCTGTCAGAATCTCTCCCACTTGATAAAATTGTAAAACGTTCCTGGTCCCATATCCTCTTCCAGCTACCACCCCATTTCTCTTCCTTTTAAGAGTAAAACTCCTCTAGAGAGTAGCCTTAGAGCCTGCCTCCTGTCCAACTCCTCCCATTCCTTCTGGAATCCGTTCCAAGCTGCTCTCAGCCTCATTACTTCACCAACATAGTTCCTGTCAAAGTCACAGATGACCTCCACATTGCTATACCCAGGGTCAGCTCCCAGCTCTCCCCACCCATCCCATCAGCTACACGCTGGAGGCCTGCTTCTTTCTGAAAACACTTGATTCACTCAGCTTCTGGGACTTCATTCAATTTAGAACCCTAGAATGGTATTCCAGCTCACTCAGAATGAAAACCTTAGAATGGCTTTAAAGACCTTTTTGGAGTCCTCTTCTGGGAATGGTCTTCTAGATAACCACAAAACTTCTTCCCTCATCTCCTTTAGTTCAAATGTTACCTTATCAACAGTGCTGCGATGAACATTGAGGTGCATGTGTCTCTTTCAGATCTGGTTTCCTCGGTGTGTATGCCCAGAAGTGGGATTGCTGGGTCATATGGCAGTTCTAATTCCAGTTGTTTAAGAAATCTCCACACTGTTCTCCATAGCGGCTGTACTAGCTTGCATTCCCACCAACAGTGTAAGAGGGTTCCCTTTTCTCCACACCCTCTACAGCATTTATTGCTTATAGAACTTTTGGATAGCAGCCATCCTGACTGGCGTGTAATGGTACCTCATTGTGGTTTTGATTTGCATTTCTCTGATAATGAGTGATGTTGAGCATCTTTTCATGTGTTTGTTAGCCATCTGTATGTCTTCTTTGGAGAAACGTCTGTTTAGTTCTTTGGCCCATTTTTTGATCGGGTCATTTATTTTTCTGGAATTGAGCTGCAGGAGTTGCTTGTATATTTTTGATAGCCAGGACATGGAAGCAACCTAGATGCCCATCAGCAGACGAATGGATAAGGAAGCTGTGGTACATATACATCATGGAATATTACTCAGCCATTAAAAATAATTCATTTGAATCAGTTCTAATGAGATGGATGAAACCGGAGCCCATCATACAGAGTGAAGTAAGCCAGAAAGATAAAAACCAATACAGTATACTAACGCATATATATGGAATTTATAAAGATGGTAATGATAACCCTAAATGCAGAAAAAGAGACACAGATGTACAGAACAGAATTTTGGACTCTGTGGGAGAAGGCGAGGGTGGGATGTTTCGAGAGAACAGCATCGAAACATGTATATTATCTAGGGTGAAACAGATCACCAGCCCAGGCTGGATGAATGAGACAAGTGCTTGGGCCTGGTGCACTGGGAAGACCCAGAGGAATCGGGTGGAGAGAGAGGTGGGAGAGGGGATCGGAATGGGGAATACATGTAAATCCATGGCTGATTCATGTCAATGTATGACAAAAACCACTACAATATTGTAAAGTAATTAGCCTCCAACTAATAAAAATAAATGGAAAAAAATAAAAAAATAAAGGTAGTCAAAAAAAAAAAAGAAAGAAAGAAAGCTGAGCACCGAAGAATTTTTTTAAAAAAAGTTACCTTATCAGCCCGAGCGTCCTTCCCTAGGTAAAATAACTGCCTCCCTTACCCACTCCTTCCCTTGTGCTAAGTCGTTTCAGTCCTGTCCAACTTGATGCGACCCCATGGATGGTAGCCTGCCAGGCTCCTCTATCTATGGGGATTCTCCAGGCAAGAATACTAGAGTGAGTTGCCATGCCCTCCTCCAGGGGATCTTCCCAACTCAGGGATCAAACCCTCACCTCTCATGTCTCCTGCCTTGGCGGGCAGGTTCTTTACCACTAGCGCCACCTTCCAGCCCCTCCTTCCCTTACTGGAAGATTAATATTACAATTGCCCTTGTAATATATCTTGTATAATTACACAGTTAAAGGTTAATCTCTTTTACATTAACTGGTTTTGTCTACTGCCCTATCCTCAGCACCTACAGCACTGTCTGCGCATAGTAGGGATCCAGGTATTTGGAAAAGTAACTGAATGAAAGAATTCTAAGCCCTGGAAATTGGACAGAAGCTGTGTACATAGCCAGCCTTCAGTGTTCATTGAGAGAGGAAAAGTGGTCAGAACAAAAGTGGACAGAGCTAGGGCCATTCAGTACACCCTGTTTATACTGGGCTACATAGAGCTCTCCTTGACCAAAGATGAGGCAGGACAAAAGCAATTCAATGCCTTTGAAAAGATTTCACAGTACCAGGGAAAATGTCAGTGTCCTCTTTGGTGTCCTAAGTAGAGGTGTATGAAAACACGATCTCCATGAAATCAGAGGACAGATATTCAAGAATGAATAGATTACAATGAAAGGAAAAAGCAGAAAGAAAAAAAAAATATGCAAGGGAATTCAAAATGCCATATCAGAATGAAAGTCTTCCCTTGAAGTAATAATGATTACATTTGGTCCTGCACAAAATCACCTGTAGTATGGATGGATAACTTGAGTAGCTCTTCTGAAATGCAGCACAAAGGCAAAAAGAATGCATAAACAAGAATAAAAGAAATTTCCCAATATATTAACAAGGTTAGAAACTTCAGTGATTTTTTTGTCCTTCTATATAATTTTTGCTATTTCTAAATTTTCCAAAACATATGTGTAGAATTACAATAATACAGAAAAAGGGGAAAGGGAAAAAATTAAATATATATCTTAAACTGTTCATAGTCTTTGGGTTTTTTTGAGAGAGCAGGAAATTATTCCGTAGCTGACTATGCCCCTGCAGTCTAATAAAACAATTCTTCTCCACTGAACCCACTCCAGTATCTTGCCTGGGAAATCCGAGGGACAGAGGAGCCTGGTGGGCTGCCGTCTATGGGGTCGCACAGAGTCCGACACGACTGAAGCGACTTAGCAGCAGCAGCAGCACTCAACTACCTGATTCAGAAGTGCCCATGAAATTTATTCTAGTAGTAACTACTGTAGGACTTGGCTTTTTTAATACAACTAGATCTCAGGAAGGTCCCAATACTTGGGGTCAAACTAGGAGCACAAAGAAATCATGAAACTGGCAACACTTTATTTCATAATCCTCTGTCATAGTAATGGGTATACAATCATTTTGTTTAAATGCCTGTGAGGATGGAGAGTGAGAATTCCATTTAAATGTACACATTTTAAGTAAGGGATAAAAAATGTTCTCGAGCTACTGGACCAAAGTGAGTGTTAGAGCTTTGATGGAAACTCTGCCTGGAGATCCTACAGCCCGAATGTGGTGGCGCTGACTGCTTTGGGCATGTTTCCAAGACTGCAGTTAGGGCTTTCAAACCTCCACTGGCTCTGCTAGTATGTAGTGCTATTTTTTTCCCTCCTTCCCCAAATTTGCAAGCTTGTTTCTTCTTAAATGTGCCATGAGATGATGCATGAACGCATTTTATTTCCTCAATGGAAATGTAGATGCTGCACAGCTGTTAGACTTGAAATTACCAGGTGGTACTTGGCATGAACTAAGATGCTGTTACCAGGGTAACCACACATTTTTCCAGCTATGGCAAGAGCTGCCATGTTTTCTATGCTCTTAGGAATATATGTTATAAAAGGACTGGCTTAGTGTATATGGATATTTACTATTTTAAAAGAGCACCCATCTCTTCATACACCAGCGGAATTTTTTTCATCTGTCTTTCTCTTTTTAAATTAACTTTTATTGGAGGTTAGTTGCTTTAAAATGTCATGTTAGTTTCTGCGGTACAGCAAAATGAATTAACACCAAATTTATCCAGCCCCAAACTTTTATCTTTCGGGGGCATTAGGTCTCATTTTCCTTTGCCAATAGAATTGTAAGGATCCAGTAATAACTCATATTTTATGCTACCCATAATGTACTGGTGCATCTCATGTCATACACTCAGTTCAGTTCAGTTCAGTCGCTCAGTCGTATCCGACTCTTTGAGACCCCATGAATTGCAGGACGCCAGGCCTCCCTGTCCATCATCAACTTCCGGAGTTTACTCAAACTCATGTCCATCAAGTCGGTGATGCCATCCAGCCATCTCATCCTCTGTCGTCCCCTTCTCCTCCTGCCCCCAATCCCTCCCAGCATCAGGGTCTTTTCCAATGAGTCAGCTCTTTGCATCAGGTGGCCAAAGTATTGGAGTTTCAGCTTCAGCATCAGTCCTTCCAATGAACACCCAGGACTGATGTCCTTTAGGATGGACTGGTTGGATCTCCTTGCAATCCAAGGGACTCTCAAGGGTCTTCTCCAACACCACACTTCAAAATCATCAATTCTTCGGCACTCAGCTTCTTCACAGTCCAACTCTCACATCCATACATGAACACTGGAAAAACCATAGCCTTGACTAGACGGACCTTTGTTGGCAAAGTAATGTCTCTGCTTTTTAATAGGTTGGTCATAACTTTCCTTCCAAGGAGTAAGCATCTTTTAATTTCATGGCTGAAGTCACCATCTGCAGTGATTTTGGAGCCCCCCAAAATAAAGTCTGACACTGTTTCCACTGTCTCAGCATCTATTTCCCATGAGGTGACGGGACCAAGATGCCATGATCTTAGTTTTCTGAATGTTAAGCTTTAAGCCAACTTTTTCACTCTCCTCTTTCACTTTCATCAAGAGGCTTTTTAGTTCCTCTTCACTTTCTGCCATAAGGGTGGTGTCATCTCCATATCTGAGGTTATTGATATTTCTCCCGGCAATCTTGATTCCAGCTTGTGCTTCCTCCAGTCCAGCATTTCTCACGATGTACTCTGCATATAAGTTAAATAAGCAGGGTGACAATATACAGCCTTGACGTACTCCTTTTCCTATTTGGAACCAGCCTGTTGTTCCATGCCCAGTTCTAACTGTTGCTTCCTGACCTGCATATAGGTTTCTCAAAAGGCAGGTCAGGTGGTCTGGTATTCCTATCTCCTTCAGAATTTTCCACAGTTTATTGTGATCCACACAGTCGAAGGCTTTGGCGTAGTCAATAAAGCAGAAATAGATGTTTTTCTGCAATTCTCTTGATTTTTCGATGATCCAGTGGATATTGGCAATTTGATCTCTGGTTCCTCTGCCTTTTCTAAAACCAGCTTGAACATCTGGAAATTCACGGTTCACGTATTGCTGAAGCCTGGCTTGGAGAATTTTGAGCATTATTTTACTATCGTGTGAGATGAGTGCAATTGTGCGGTAGTTTGAGCATTCTTTGGCATTGCCTTTCTTAGGGATTGGAATGAAAACTGACCTTTTCCAGTCCTGTGGCCACTGCTGAGTTTTCCAAATTTGCTGGCATATTGAGTGCAGCACTTTCACAGCATCGTCTTTCAGGATTTGAAACAGCTCCCTAGATAGATTCATTCTAAATATGCAATTAGAGCTTAGTATTCATACCACTGTGAATTCTATACAAAAATACATTTACAGAATGTACTCAATTCATCAGTTATGAAAACCTTTATTTCCATTCACAGTAGAACCTCAGAGATATAGAGGCTAATCTTCTGAGTCCCCAAAGTTGCAATGGAGTTGACAGACTCTTAGGGCAGTTTGGGACCACCCTGGCAAGGAAGAAGCAGTCCCTCAACACCCAGAACAAAGCAAAAGGAAGTAAAAAACATAAATTCCCTTCCTTCCTCCCTCCTTCCATCCCCTCCTTCCATCCCCTCCTTCCATCCCCTCCTTCCTTCCCTCCTGTAAATTCTATACACTGAGCTCCTACTTAGACTTAGACTATGGTTGGTACAGTGGGACTTCCTCCATGGATTAAACCCAGCAATGGAGATACAGGTAGTACAATAGGCTCATCTTCAACTGTACTACATTTTGTCAAAGTGTTTTCCAAAATGGTAATGCCAGTGAAATTCTCCCGCAAGAAATGCCTAAGATTTCTCTTTGTTCTACATCCTCACCAACACTTGCTGTCTGGTGGGACCAGACTTCTGACAGTTTTCATATTGCATTACCATGATCACCACTTTCTTGTGATTACTAGCCATGTGGGGTAATCTTTTCTGCGCACTACCTGGTCTTATCATTTCCCCATTTTTCTATTGGGTTGTCTTCTCCATACTGATTTTAAGGGATTATTTATATATTCTGGGCATGATTTTTTTTTTATACGTTTAAATGTCTTTCTTACTTGCTTACTTGTCTTTCACTTGAGTCTTTTTGTTACAGAAGGATCTAATTTTAACATAGTCAAGTTTATTTACCCAGTCCCTACATTGTTTAAGAAATCTCTACTTATCTCAAGTTCATAAAATATTTTCTTTTAGATGTTTAAAACATGTGTTTTTCACATTTAAGCCTTTACTCTGTCTATAATTGATGTTTATGTATAGTATGATATAGGAATCTAATGTTAGTTTTTCTCCTGTTATAACAAAATCCATTACTGAGCCATCAAACTTTCTTCCATGTGACCTCTTACACATGCCAAGTTTTGAACCTGGTCTATACATATATAAAAACTTGATATGTGTAGATGAGGTTCTAAACTTTACGTTCTATGCACAAGCATAAATATCTAAGCCTTTAGCCATTACTATTCTATCTTGATTACTACAGCTTCATAGCAAGTCTTCATATCTATTAAAGTAAAATTCTGCACTTTTTTAAAGCAAAATTCTATTATTCTTCAAAATTATCTTAACTATTTTTGGCTTTTTGCTCTCCTGTGTAAAATTTAAAATAATTTGTTGAACTGCTACTGTCCTCATGAGCATTTTATGCTATGGATTGTGCAGCTGATTTTTACAAAGGTTAAATAGATATGTACAATCTGATCAGTGGGAGCTTAAATACTAATAAGTTACATATACAAATTTGAAAAGTGCCATATCCCCAAATCATATTAAAAAATGATTGCTGTAAAACATTGGTTAATTATGAATTAATGATGAGTTGCAAAGTAAGTCATAAAATCCCAAACTTGCAAGTAAGGAGGCTGAAGATCAGAGAAGTTATTGCCTAAGGAAAGTGTAATAACAAGCAGTGAATACTAGGGTGAAGATTCAGATCCAGATCTTTCCAGATTCCAAAGTCCTTGCTTCTTCCTCATCACTTCAGACTGTCAAAATTCATAATTAACCAATGTTGGGTCTTTCATCGATAAGAGACTTGGCCACCTCACTCTGCTTTATATAATGGCAATCAGTGACCAATGATTCTTTCCCCTCCTGATTAGTGTCAGTAGCTGGTAGCAGCTTCTTCAGTTCCTGATGACACAGGAGGAAGTCCCAGCATTGTTTCACTGGCCAGTGTGCAAGGCAAGATTGGAGAATGTCCTACTTCATCTATACTGACCTCTGGCACTGCTCCAAACTGCTTTACCCCTCAGATTCCTCAACATGAATCACACAAACTCTGGGATAGGATTTAAATTAGTCTGTACTTCTTTGGAAACTTCAGGCTTGTCACTACCTCCATCCCAAGTGTAGGAATCTTACAGAGCTAGGAGAATATTATATATTATCTTTACATTCCTATCACATGTTTAATACCTACTGGCACTCAAAAACATCTTTATCAAAGTGCAATAATGTAGAGCCCATGACAGTTATCTCTGTCTTCATCAATTGCTGACCATAAACTCAGAGCAGTTTATGCATACTTGCATACTTTGCATGTTCTGTTTCAAATGATCCCTACAGCAATCTTGCAAAGTAGGCCATAAAATCCCAAACTTGCAAGTAAGGAGGCTGAAGATCAGAGAAGTTATTGCCTAAGGAAAGTGTAATAACAAGCAGTGAATACTAGGGTGAAGATTCAGATCCAGATCTTTCCAGATTCCAAAGTCCTTGCTTCTTCTTCACCACTTCAGACCGTGTCAAAACCTTCAAGTTTAAAACCATAAATATAATGTGATTATTTGTATTTAGGGATATGTATTTACAAATTGCCATGTGTCCATATGTTGAACAATTCAATCATTTACTCAAAATGCATTAAATGCCTATAATGTGCTAGGCACTGGCTGTCCTTAAAAGCAGTTCAGAATTAACCTAAGTGTCAACACACCCAGAAAAAAGTTAGAAAAAGTGAAAATGTCAAGTTAACTGGGGCACATAATATGCAAAACAAAACAGACATTCAAGGTTCTCTGACTGATTTACTTGGAAAGGCTAGATATACTAACTACTTAAATTTTGCTCCAGAGTTGTTTTACTGTCCTTTGTCTCGTCTGAGTTGAAAATCCCAAGAATTTTAAATCATTCCAAAAGTTTTCTCTAAATAAATTGGGACAAATTCACAGGCTAGCTACCAAGGTATGTGTTTCCCACCACATGAACTATGCTACACATAACTAAGCAAGTGAAAGATGTTCTTAAATTGGTGTACTGGTTAGTGGGAAACAGGGGGACAAATATCTTTTTTTAATCAAAAAAGGGTAAAAAAATAAAGCATGTTTCTCTTCCTATGTCCTTTAGGTAGCAGAGTAGACAGCACTCCAGTTTGCCAGTTTGTAAAAATGAAGAAAATCATCACAACCCTCTCGAAAACTCAGGTTGATTAAATGTGATGACGCATTTGAAAAGTACTTTAGAAACTGTAATGTGTTGAGTGCATACTACTTACTATTAAATAGAAATCTGATAATAGAAACAAGTGTTTCTAGAGTTATGCTTATACCACAAATGAGCTAAAAAGCAGAGTTCCTACTCATTTCAGAATGTAAAAAAACATAGGGCAGGAGATGGGAATGGAAAGGAAAGGTTTCTAAATGAATAAAGGATAAGAATAGAACCAATAGAAGTTCTTTCAAGTTTCGCTCAGAATGAGAGTAAATATATTTGAGACAATGTAACTCTGAAATGCCTTTTTACATATGGCACTCTCCCTGACGGGCTAGTAGAGATATTAATTGATTCCAGAGATGATGACCACTGAAACTGTAATAGAAGAATCTGCCGAGGTAATGTCAAAGAGTCAAGACTTTCCGCTATGTTTGGTTGAAGTCCAGGCTTTAATGTGATTTTAATCTATTGCATGTCCAACGAAGAATTTAACTGACGATAATACTGAAAAGATATATTGAATGAGAAACAAGCGAGGCCAAAACCCACAAATCTTGTGAGGCCACTCTTGACATGATTTTATATCAATAGACTGACTGGTTATTAGCCAGGGCCTTCACCAAGTACTTGGTCTTTCAGCTTGTAAATCATTGGAAATAGAATAAAAAGCATCATCTTAAATTGTAAGTGCATGTAGGTAAAACAAACCAACGGCATCATAGAAATATGATTTCTGGCTAAACAGGTCTAATATTCTGATGCCTTTCTCCTCATTTTTAGACACATATAGAGTTTGGCAGGATCTTAACCCTAAATTAACTACCTTAGTAAAACCTCTGATAGAAAACAGTCTTGGACTGTCAGCAAGATGCTTGTGGATTATCTTAAGTAGTAATTAACAACTGCCCAATGGATTCAATGACAAAAACCACTCAACCATCTCTTCCCCAGCTCCAAATATTTAAGTAGACTATGATCAAACCAAATGCACAGCACATCTGAGTTGAGGCATAGGAGGTAATATTCAAACACCTGCTTTCAGGGCTACCACATTCAACGTGCAGTCTGTGGACCACACCAAATGCTGCGTGGAGGAGGGGGTGGGGGCTGAAATCCAGCCTGTATTCCACTAGTCAAGCCCTGCACCTGGGATGGGCCTGCATCCACCAGGAAGAAGGGAGCCTTCTCCAAATCAAAAGCCCATGAGTCTGAAGGGCTGCAAGACTAGCTGTCACAAAACTGTCATAGAGACTAGTGGGCCTTACCTGACTGACTCAGTAGTGAGTCCCTAAATGATTTGGGGAAAAAACATGACTTTTTCCATTTTCTCCAGAGTAAGCCTTTCATATGATCAAACTACAACTGCTTGACACTCCACACACTGACTAAGACCCATCTCACACTGAAGGGTACTACCAAGGGCCTTTATCTCCAATTGGAAATAATATAAACAAATCAGTATGTAGCAAGGCCCCCACCTGGGGCTCCAAGCAATAGCCTTCACACTCTGCTACATGTTCCTCATCTTCTTGTCCTCCAGTCGTAGTCCCAGTCTGATAGAAGCACCTAGAAGGTGTGTCATAAGAGGGGATAAATCACAAGGATCATCTTCCTTCTAACTTTAACAAGTGATATACTGCTTAGACTGCTACTTGATATTAGCATCTCTGACATGGCAAAGACAAAATTTGAGATTTTTTTATTTGTTTAAAAAAACACTAGCACAATAATTAGCGTGAGCTAGGCAGGATTCTAAGTGCTTTCTTTGCAAGTACAAACTCATTAAATCCTCAGCAGTTTTTATTCCACTTTACATTTGTGAAAACCAAAGCCCACAGCTATTAACAAACAGAACCAAGAATCAAGATAGTCTGTCTAGACCCAGAATCCATCCCTTGGTCTGGATTGCCTTGGAAAGATCAGGAAATGGCAACCCACTCCACTATTCTTGCCTGGAGAATCCCATGGAGAGAGGAACCTGGGGGGCTGCAGTCCATGGGGTTGCAAAGAGTCTGACACAAGCATAGCACAGTTGCTACTCTATTTGCAACAAAACAGTCACCTCTGAAAAACATATTTACCAGTCCTTCCATGTTGTAAATAATGCCCTAGGTTAAAGTCTGGCAAATAAATGCTATGGTCCTTGAAGCAAGATATAATACCTAGTTTTTCTTTCTTTCTTTTTTAGTGTTTTAGATATCTTAGCAAAAGAGTTTATCAGGATGCAATGTTCTCAAGTAAACAGAGACCAGCTAAGAAGATCTGCTTTGTATTCAACAGAAACCATAATTTTTGCCATCTGAAATAATTTAAACAAGATGAAACACTCACCCTCATCTTCCCTCTCTTGGGGAACAAGGGATGCAAAAATCCCACTCTTGGTAATCATCTGACCTGTCAGAGAAAGCATTCAGCAACTTTTCTCTTCAATACTTTGTAAATTCAGGTTACAAAGTTTATGAAGACAAAAATTTCAAATTATGTTAAAAAAAAAACTTAAGGAGTGGTGGGGGAGAGTTTTAATGACTTTTCATGAAATTTCAGAATCACAAGCAGCGTGATTAGTTAAAAGGAAACTAGAATACTACTTTCCAGATATATGTTCTCTTTACTTTTCAAAATGAAATTTCCAGGACAAAGGAACTTTGTCAGTAAGTCAGTACTCAAAATGGATTTCTAATTGTAGTCAAAGATATATGTATACATGAGCACATGTGTATGTGTTAGTCGCTCAGTCATGTCCAACTCTGCTACCTGATGGAGTATCTGTCCATCCTTCTGTCCAACCCTCTGTCCAGCCCTCCATCCATGGGATTCCCCAGGCATAAGAATACTGGAGTGAGTTGCCATTTCCTTCTCCAGAAGGTCTTCCTGACCCAGGGGTCGAACCTGGGTCTCCTGCATTGCAGGCAGATTCTTTACCACTGCGCCACCAGGAAGCCCATGATTGCTTGTACGTATGTGTAAATATACAATACTTTGGCCACCTGATGTGAACAGCCGACTTATTGGAAAACACCTTGATGCTGGGAAAGACTGAAGGTAGAAGAAGAGGGCGACAGAGGATGAGATGACTGGATGGCATCACCAGTTCAACTGACATGAACTTGGACAAATTCTGGTGAGAGACAGGGAGGCAGAGACAGGGAGGCCTGGTGTGCTGCAGTCCATGGGGTTGCAAAGAGTCAGACATGACTTGGCAACTGAACAACAACAACAATGTGTAAATATATGTTTTATCTGGTTATAATCAGGTAACTTGAAGTACACTGCAAAGTAAGGCCAATTTAGAACCAACTTTACAAAGTAGCTAGAAATTGCTAGTTCATCAACTAACTTCTGGTTCTCCAAAATTGAAAAAGTAGATTTTTGGCTTAATGAGTTAAAAACATTAAGTGCTAGGTACTTTCTGAGAGCACATCTGGAATCACTTTCTCCAGAACTGTTGTATAATGAGGTGCTAACATAGCCAACTATGGCTCACCCCCCACTGAAACTAGTGTGTGTGTCCTGGACTTAACCCCTTTCAGTAGCAAGTTCAAATTCCAGAACGGCTTGTCCAGGGATCATGTTGGCAGGAATGTGCTTGTCTTGGAAACCTTCAGAGCCAAATATGCTCATCCTTAAGAAAAGCAAGTCCTGCAGATAACGGGGCTGACAGCATTCTCAGATGTCTCAGAACGGCTGCTTCTCACACATCCTTACCCTCTTTTCAATATCAAGCCCATGTTCTCTTTAGCACTACTTGCAAAGCAAAAGGCAATAAGCAAGAAGTGGTAATAAGTCCTGACAAATATCCACCAGACCAAGATATCTGGGGAGATGCAATTTGGGGAAGAGAAGGACAATTTTTCACTATGGCAATGATGAAGTCTGTGAATGTGCCATAGATCTTATAGCTGTCAAATCACAGGTTTTCTGGTAGGTACAGATTTATCTAATCGCTGAATAATACAACTTATTAATACTCATGACTCTCTGAAGTGGATGAGAACACAGGAGACCTGTGTTCTGCCACCAATCTTGCAGTAGGTCATCTTCCTGCAGGTCATCTTCCTGCCTGGCCTCAGATGCTTCCCTTCATAAAATAAGACTAAGCAGATAATCTCTAAAATCCCTTCCAATTCAGAAAAAAGTGAAAGTCGCTCAGTTGTGTCTGACTCTTTGCGACCTCATGAACTGCAGCCTGCCAGGCTCCTCTCTCCATGGAATTCTCCAGGCAAGAATACTAGAGTGGGCTGCCAGTCCCTTCTCCAGGGCATCTTCTTGACCCAAGAATCAAACTCAGGTCTTCTGCTTTGCAGACAGATTCTTTACCCTCTGAGTTACCAGAGAAGACTCCCAATTCAGAAGTTATCCTATATTCAGTTTTTTACTGAATCTCAAATACATGTATGTATATATAAATACATGTATGTATATATATGCATGCATACACACACACACACACACACACACACACACACAGAGAAAGAATCCAAACAACCCGCTGAAAATTAAAGTAAGCTGTTCAGTTCAGTTCAGTTCAGTCACTCAGTCAAGTCTGACTCTTTGCTACCCCATGGACTGCAGCATGCCAGACTTCCCTGTCCATCACCAACTCCACGAGCTTGCTCAAACTCATGTCCATCGAGTCTAGGATGCCATCCAACCATCTCATCCCCTTCTCCTTCTGCCTTCAATCTTTCCCAGCATCAGGGTCTTTTCCTATGAGTCAGTTCTTTGCATCAAGTGGCCAAAGTATTGGAGTTTCAGCTTCAGCATCAGTCCTTCCAATGAATATTCAGAACTGATATCCTTTAGGATTTACTGGTTGGATTCCCTTGCTGTCCAAGGGACTCTCAAGAGTCTTCCTCAACACCACAGTTCAAAAGTATCAATTCTTTGGGGCTCAGCTTTCTTTATGGCCCAACTCTCACATCCATACATGACTACTGGAAAAACCATAGCTTTGACTAGATGGATAAAGAAGATGTGGTACAATGGAATATTACTCAGTCATAAAAAGGAACAAAATTGGGTTATTTGCAGAGATGTAGAGGGACCTAGAGACTGTCATACAGAGTGAAGGAAGTCAGAAAGGGAAAAACAACTGTCGTATACTAACATATATATGTGGAATCTAGAAAAATGGTATAGATGATTTTGTATCTATAAATAGAGACACAGACATAGAGAACAAATGTATGAACACCAAAGAGGAAATGGGGGATGAGAGGGAGAAATTGGGAGATTGGGATTAACATATATACTCTATCAACACTATTTATAAAATAACTAACTAATGAGAACATACGGTATTGCACAGGGAACTCTATTCATTAAATGTTTTAAGTTCTCATATGGGAAATATCAATAGGTTAACTCACATGAACAAAACTCTTCATGGTCCTCAATAATTTTTGAAAGTGTGTGTGTTGAGGTGGGGGTTGGGGGGAAGGAGGGTTGTCCTGAGACCAGAAAGCGTGAGAATTGCTAGAGTAGTGATTAATCACAAACCGCAGAGCCAGACTGACTGAGTTCAAGTCCTCCTTCTACCACTTAGGAGTTGTGTGACATTGGGAACAGGTGTTCAACACCTCTGTGCCTCAATTTCCTCATCTACTGAATGGGGATAAAAATAAGAGTGTTTATGTCATTGGACTGTCATGAGGCTTAAATGAGCCGATACATGTACTGTGCTTAGAACTATTGACAGTACCCAGCATTCTCTTTGGCATCCTTCCCTTCCTCTTCACCCACCACCTCTCCCCTGTTCATTCTCTTGTTTTCATTCCCTCTCTCTCTCCCTCTCCCCTCACCCCCCCAACGCCATTTTTATTTGTTTGGCTTTATTTGGTTTGGTTTGATTTGCTCTGTTCTAACTACTGCTTCCTCTGCCTTAGGCCAGCAAGTAGCTATGACTGGCACTGCTACCCCAAGAGTTAAAGGCTTAGCTGCCCAGGACCCCTCAGAAACACAACCACCGTTTTCCTCCCCCTTTGCTGTGGCAGTCAGTTGTACTTTAAATCTGCCCTTCACAGAAGCTCCATCAGCAAAAGACAACTGGAAAATCAAAGTAAGCAACGTGAAGTTTTTTAAAACATGCTATGTCAGATGAATTAGGATGTAAAGTAGAAACTTTAGCCTTAGGAATAATCAATGAAACAGAAGATGGAAGAAGGGGGAAAATGCAAGCGATTACATTCATTCCTTAAAGGAAAAGATGGTATTTATATAAACTCTTGCCAAATTTGAACTATTTTCTTTCACAACCTTCCATTTCCTTTTTAAAATCTTTTTCCATCTCCCAGAACACCTCCGCAAACCTCAGATCCTTCAAACCATCAACTAGCTTACATACTCTGATGAACCAGATTCTGACCATATGCACATTCGAGGGCCATTTAACCTTGGGGTGGGGTGAGTTGAATTTTATTAAGATATATAATCATAGTCTCTTGTTTTATATTAATTTTCTAATCTATATTTTCACATAAAGTTTCCTTTAATTCCTGACAATCAGCATGTTATTATTCCTATTTCACAGTTTAGAAAACTGAGTCTTAGAGAAGTGAGACCACAAAACTGAACTACAAATTAAACTGGAGAACTGTAAAAGACTGGGGGAGTGGGAGAGAAACAGAAATTCAACAAGGAGGGGCGGAGCCTCACAGAGAAAGGTGGAACTAGACTATTTTAGTCAGGGGGGTTACCACTTAGGCAAATCTGCTCTACTGTAGAAATAACCTCTGTCAATTCCCCAGGGTTTTCCTCAGCGTCTTTACTGCCTCTACAATTCAAGCTATCCATTTTCTAAAAATTCCAAGATTTATTTATTTGTTTATTAATTTTTTTGTACTATGACTACTTTGGCAATACTGTTCTAAGGAGGAGATTAAGGAAAGTACACCAGTGTGTTTTATATTTGGGCTGCTTCTGAATAGAGTGTTTGTAAATTGAAAACTGTCTCTACGGTATGTGTGATGTCATTAAATATATATTTGGTCAGTCCAAAACTATCTGGCATATGTCCTTTACCAACATTACTGAGTATTCTAGTTTCTCAATCACGCGAGCTTAAAATGCCCAGCCGAATCTGATGAATGTCAAACTTGTGCAGTGACTCAAAGTTGATCAGAGTATTTTTAAACAGAAAAAAATTAAGATTCCCAAAGGACTGACTGAGTGCATATTCACATTAGGGGTATACAAAGAGGAATACTTTTGAACCATCTGTTCTTCTGAATACTTTTAAATGTGCATTAAACACAACTACTAAGGAAAAATCTTTATCTATGTGAAATAACATACATCTTAGAGAGGAATGTGCTGTCCTTTGTATGTAAAAGAACTGCTGTGAAACCTGAAATACTTTTTAGTAATAGTGATATATTTAAGTTAATGAAACTAGGCCCTTTTACCTACTTTTTGTAACTTACCAGCTCTGTCCAATAGTACCTTCTGCAATAATGAAAATCTCTTTATCTGTGCTCATCAATAGAGGAGCCACTCCTCACATGTGTTATTAAGTCCCTGAAATATGAAGTAACTTAATTTTTAATTTTATTTTAATCAATTTAAATTTAAATAGTCTCTTGTGGCTAGTGGCTGTCTTAGAGAGTTGTCAGGTTTCCTTCAGCAATTTAAAAAAAAAAAAAAAAGGAAAATCCTGTGCTTCTGTCATTCTAAAGATTGCAAGTTGTGAGGTCAGGATTAAGGCGGGGATTATTAATTGGGTGCAGAAATAAAGTTAGCTAACCTGACACAAAATTTTTCAGGTTGCTTTGTGCTCATTTAATAAACATTAAAAACTGTTACGTGCCAAATAACAAGCCGGACAATAGGATCTATACACACACTCAAAATATACAGCTAGTTTGTATCTAGCGGGAAAGGAAGGGAGGAAGAAAACAAGGAAATGTAAGAAAGGTGGAAAGTGGGAGGGGTTTGGATGGAGACTGCATTCACAGTGGGTATACTGGTCTCGTGTGTGCTCAGTTTTGTAGCCCGCCAGGCTCCACTGTCCATGGAATTTTCCAGGCAAGAATACTGGAGTGCATTGCCATTTCCTACTCCAGAGAATCTTCCTGACCCAGGGATCAAACCCACATCTCTTGCACCTACTGCATTGGCAAGTGGGTTTTTAACCACTGTGCCACCTGGGAAGCCCCTGTTGGTCTCACAGTTTGTTATAATCTCAACTCAGTACATCCCAACAAGACCAGGCTTACCAGTAAACTCATCCTTTTAACTAGTATTGCTAAGCCCCTTCTTAAGACAAACAACTATGCTGAGATCTGGAGACACACTGTTAATGAGGACAGAGTGCCCCTCAGAAACTTAAGAATCTCCTGGGAAGTAGAGTCAGGCGAGCAAGCAATGAGAATACAATGTACCACCACAGGCACAGATTCTAGGCGCCACAGGAGCATACAGAAGAGGCTTCTAACCCAGTCGTGGAGGGTCAGTTCAAGGGCAGAAAAGAAGGTTCCAGGAAAAAAAAAAAATACCCTGGAGTATCTTCCCTATTTAATCCACCTAATATTTATGTTTCTTTTTGGAAATTTCATTTGGCATTGTGTCATCGATGACTTCAAGGGTGTTCACTTCTTAAGCACATTTAATCAATATATATTTTTCAAACTGATGATTGAAGAGCTTCATTGTCATTTTCCTGGAGGGCTCACCATGCTCTTGGGGCTCAAGATAAACGAAGACAAACAAGTCTCCAAACAAAAATAAGCTCCTAGGTCAAAAAGTTCAATAATCTTACATGTAAGAAAAGCATAAAACTGCCCCAGAATGTATGGTTTGTTCTCAAGAGTTTCTATTTTAAATTGTGTGTGGTTTTCTAACCACATTAAATTCAGACATTTCTCCAAAATAAACTTCAGGAAGGCTAAATAAGTAAAAGGAAAATAATCCCCAACAAAATGTAAATTTCATGTTTCAGTACAATCATGCTTGTTAGTAGAGTGTTTCTATAACACTGTGGCCACAATATGGATTTTACCTCAGACAGTTTTGGGTTCAAATCCCACTTCTTCCACTTACAAGCCGAAAAGAGCCTTGTCATCTAACTTGACTGTGCCTCCATTTCCTCATCTCTAAGGAATGAAGTAAGGTGAATAATGGGACAATAATAGTTCATACTTCACACAGTGGATGAACTAAAGAATTGCATATTTATAAACAACTGACTCAAGTACTATATGAACATTAGCTATTCTTATTAATTACAATAATTCTAATTACAGAAGCCTATAAGAAAAAAATGCAGTTCTGGTGGGAAAGTTAAAACCAGTGTGGAAAATCAGGGACCTCGGGCAAGTCCCGGTCTGGGCTTTTTTCTCAAGGTGGGAGTGAGAGGAAAATGCCCCCAGAAGAGGCTGTTAAGAAACCTGAACGTAGCAGATCCATAAGGCTGTCTTTTCAGGCAAAGCAGTCGGTAAACAAAGATCTTAACTTTCTAATTTGGTCTAGTATTTTCTTTTTCTCTTTTTTTAATTTGCTTCCAAGACTTTGATGGAGTGACTTCAGGAGAAGGAAACGGTCACAGTTACTAGAAAGAATCTCTTTTAAAAAAAACAAAAAACACGAGAGATGAAACAGTTGGGAGTATCTCTGTAACAAACGTTTCCTTCCTTACAAGAGCAGAGATGGGGCGGGGTGTCTGGGTAACGTCTATTCAAGGCAGTAGCAGGATCAGAGGACATTTTTGATAGGCCAATTTCGATTTCCAAAAGTCTTAACGGGGGACCATCTGGAACCTGCTGCACGACAAATCCCACATTCACCGAAAGCCTCGAGGATTTCCTGGTGGGTCCGGGAGTTTCATCTGAAAAATACCAGTGCCTTCGGGACTCCCCGGGCACAGGGGATGGATTAAGGCCTCAGCCTTTCGTCCCTCCCTCCAGTGCAGGCTGTCAAAGCCACACTTCCCCACGGCAAGAGCCACGTACACAAGCATCGACAGCTGCCAAAAGGGCGTGATCACTTTCCAGGCTGCAGTCTTCCGCAATGCATCCCCACGCGGCCAGGCGAGTCCGCGAAAACTCCGCGGGGCCTCGAAGTTCCCTGCGGCTTTCCTCAAAGAACCCCAGATTAGCCCTGATGTTTAGGGCTCTCTAGGTTTTCCACGTCGCAGACGCGGGCTGGGCGCGTCCCGGGCGAGCCCGGCTGGCGCGCACTTGGCAGCCTCCCAGCTGGCCGAGCTGGACGGAGGAGGGGGGTTGGTGGGGCCGAGATAAACGGCCGGCCCCCGCACCTCTAGCCTTCTCTCCAGTTTCCCTCCGCTGCCCTGCGCTGCCCTGCCTGGGACCTGGGAGGCGGCTCCTGTTGAGTCACGGTCACGTGGCCCTCGATGCGCAGAGGCTGGCAGTGCTTCGGCGGCTTGGTAGCTCGGGGCTCTAGTGGAAAATTTTCAGAGACCTACTGCGGCTGCGCGCCCGAGGCCCCGCCCCACCTCCCTCCCCTCTGTCCCCCTCACCGGCCCCGGCCCCCAGCCTTCCGGCCGCTGCCCGACCCGCCTCTGCAGAGGTTCCTTTCTCCCCCGGGAGCAGCGCTCCGCACGGCCCCCCCCCCCCGCCGCTGCCGGCCTCCTGGCTGGCGCCGCCCGCGCCGTGGCCCTCCGGCCGGCAGTCTTCGCTTCCTTCGCGCCCCTCCTTGGAGCTCCGAGCCGCCGCGCGGCCTTGCCCGCGACCTTGCTTGTACCCCGCTGGCATCCTGAAAGGCGAGGAGCGGCGTCTTGGCGCCTCCGCCTTCGCCTGTGGGGCGCCGCAGCCCCCGCGGCCCCGCCACCTCCGCTCCGCGTGATACCGGTCCCCCCACACCTTTCAGGGGAAGGATGGAAGACAAAGAGAGGACACGGTTCTGATGGGCGTCTTGCCTTCCACTCATTCAACGCCCTGCACTGCGTCGTCGTTCAGACACAGCGTGTCGTCGGTCTCTACTGTAGTTCACTTACCCGCTCTCCACCTGGAAAACAAGTTGTTTTCTCTGTCCCTGACATTCCCCTCTTCGTTTCCCCAGCCACGAATAAAATGTATTCCCGAGACAGCAACTTTGGGGAGTTTGTTGACTTCACCCACCCAGGGTTGACAAACGGTTACTCAAAAGGGATGTGCTATGTGCATGGTTCACTTCAAGAGAGCAAACAAAATTTAACAATTGCGGGGACTGGTGGGCTCTGGACTGTTCTTGCGAATGGGTGTCGCTGAATGGGGAGAGGGGTTGAAAAGTGGCGTTGGTACACCAGGTGTCCCATGACGAGGTTACTTGGAGGTGGACCCAGGCACCTTAATCTGACACATGGTGCCAAATATTTCAGTCAAAACAGTAGTTTTACCTGAGTAAAGATCCCAGAACCAAGCCCAGATATAAAAATGCTTTTCATCTAAGAACCAGAATTGTACATATGTTAATTTTAATAAAACCTTATTTCAGTATCTTATTGCCCTGGGCAAAGAAAGAGCGGGAAATTGAAGACCAGGAACAAATGTCCATCATGGCCCCAAATGGCTGAGCGGTAAAGAATCCGCCTCCCAGTGCAGGAGACAGAAGGGACATGGGTTTGATCCCTGGGTGGGGAAGACCCCTTGGAGTGGGAAATGGCAACCCACTGCAGTATTCTTGCTTGAAGAATTTCATAGACAGAGGAGTCTGGTGGGCTACAGTCCATGGGGTCACCAAGAGTTGGATACCACTGAGCTTGCAGGCATATATCCCTCAGTCGCTGTCGTTTTTCTCTGGACTGAAAACAGTCTGAAAACAGACTGCTAACAATTAAAAACTAAAAATAAATTTTAAATCGCTTTATTATAGAAAATTATGAGTGAAATTTTAAAGTTACTTACTACTAATTAGCAGATGTTAACTTATCCAGTGAAAGAACTATTGTCAGTTAAAAAATCTGCCATCTTCCTGACACTGTTTTTGTTCATATTCATTAGTATATACCACGCCTACCAAAATGGACTTGAGGGTCTCAGGAAAAGGCCAGTGTGTAAATACCACAAAAAGATCTTTAATCAAGTCTTTCCTTCCCCTTTTATTTGGGGAGGAAATGAGATAAAACAGAGTACTGACACTCTGGGTAGTTGTTCTACAGTCCTGACATAATTAAGTATACTTATACTAACAGGTCTGTAAAGCTAAATATTTCTAAGAAGTTTTTTAAGACTGAATTTCTGTGGGCACCATAATTTTCTTTTTCTGGATGAGAAGGTGTGCACTTGCAAAACATTGCCTGCAAACATACAGATTCACAATATAAAGTGGTTTTTTTGCATATTACCTAATTCTGGCCAATAGGATCAGAGATATCCACAACAGTACTTTCAGGAAATATTACCTCTCAGTAAAAATGATTCACAGAATTGACACTTCTTTCTTTTTCAGTGGACGTGGCCCCATCTACCCAGGAGCCCTGAAACCACTGCAGCCAACATGCGCCCATGCCAGGAGCTATCGCTGCATCTTGAAGATGACAGAATGAAAAGATGGTGACCTCTCAGTCTTTGAGGAGATTAAAAGGCCAAGAATTAATTCTAGGACTGCTCTATCTGTAGACTTTCTATTATATGAGATACTAAGTGTCATTATTTAAGTCACTGCTAATTGCATATTGTGTGTCTTACAATAAATAGTTTTCTGCAACTGACAACCTCTCTGGGTGGTACCTAGCCTCCAGAAAGGCCCCAGTGATCCCTACCTCCTGGTACTCATGTCTTTGTATAATCCCCCTCTACACTGAATCTAGGCTTGCTTTTGTGACTGGGAGAATGTGGTGGAAATATAGTGTGACTTCCAAGTCTGCTTTATAAAGACATTGCAACTTTTGCCTTGATCACCCTTGGATAACTTGCTCTGGAGTCAGCCAGCTACCATGTCATGAGGACACCAGTCGGGCTTGTGAAGAAGCCTTCTTGGAGAAGGGTCAACTGGCCAGTACCAACTTGCCAGCATATGAGTGAGTGACCTTAGAAACAGATCTTTCAGCCCTAGTCAGGCCATCAGATAGCTATACACATAGTTGTCAGATTACTACAACCTCATAAGAGAGTCCAAGCTAAAACTACACAATTGAGTTGCTCTCAAATTTCTGATTCACACAAAGTTTGAGAGTTTCAGCCACTGAGTTTTGAAATAATTTGTTCCACAGCAATTACTACCTAGTAGAGTACCCTTCGATACCAGAAAAACGCACCAAAGTCCCCAGGGTGCTCCGAGTTAATACTATTTTGGGGGGCCTAGGAGCTGTCTTAAAAACAACCCTGGAAAGAACTTAACATAAAATCAAGTAAATGGACAACACAAAAAGAAGTGCCACAAAAAGATATTTTAAAAGCACAATGTTCAAAATAGAATGAGACCATTTTCAAATGGGAGTATCAAATAAAGAAAAATTAATTTAAGGTGGGTGTCAAAGGAAATCGTTTAGATATATATTAACAGCAGGGACAAGGAGGTATAAAGAATATTCCAAGCAGTGGGTATCACTTAAATGAGAAATGGTTTCTAGTGAGAACAGTGGCAAAAGCATAGGGTATAAGAAGAGAAATGTATTAGTTACTTATGGCCAGTAATAAACTATAGCAAAACTTAGTGGTGTAAAATGATAAACATTTATTATCACTTATTTCCGTGGGTCAGGAATCCAGGCTGGGCTTAGTTGGGTCCTCTCACGAATGTATTAGCTGGGGCTGCAGTCATCTCAGGGTTCAACTGGGCAGGATCAGCTTCCATGCTTACTTTTGTGACCTTCAGGCCTCCCTGGGCTGTTGCCAGAGACTTATTTCCTTGCCCTGGGGGTATCTCTGTGGGACGGTTCACAAGATGGTAGCTGGTTTCCCTCAGAGCAAATGAGGGAGAGAGCAAGAGAGAACAAGATGGAAGCCAGAACTCTTTGTAACCTAATCTTAGAAGTAACATACCATTGCTTTGCTGAATAGAAGCGCATCATTAGGTCCAATCCACATTCAAGGAAAGGGGGTCACAAATGAGTATGAATATCAAGTGAGGTTCGTTGAGCTCCATCTCAGAAGCTGCCTACCACAAGAAATAGTGGGGGATCAGGGTGGAAACAGAGGCTAGTGCCAGACTTTCCAGATGGCTTCAAGGGTTAAGAAACCACAGTGCAGGAGACACAGGAGATGCGGGTTCAGTCCCTGGCACAGGAAGATCCCCTGGAGAAGGGCATGGCAACCCACTACAGTCTTCTTGCCTGGAGAATCCCATGGACAGAGGAGCCTTGTGGGCTACAGGTGAGCGCTCACGCAGCCCACAGATTAGGGCCACATCAAAGACAGCCGTGAAAGCCAACCTGAGGATGGCTGGGCATGAGGGACGTGTGCCTGCATGCTCAGTGGTGTCTGACTCTTTGCAACCCTATGGACTATAGCCCGCCAGGCTCCTCTGTCCGTGGAATTCTCCAGGCAAGAATACTGGAGTGGGTGGCCGTTTCCCTCTCCAGGGGATCTTCGGACCCAGGAATTGAACCCCGGGTCTCCCGCATTGGAGACCTTTTGAGCCACCTCTTTACCGTTTTGAGCCACCAAGGAAGCCCATGCACTATAATACACACCACCAAAAAATTCAACTGACAAGAGAACTAGTCTGAGAGTAGGACTTGCCAACCACAGTCACTTCAGACTATGCGGGGGACTAAGTTGGATGAAGAAGTGACTTAAGACCTTTTGATTTTCATCAGTTGAAACTTGACAGTAAGGAACTTTCAAGGAGTCCTCCCTAACCCACTACTAAGATTGCTGTCCAGTCTAGAAGGGTTGATCAGTGTTATCGGGGAATGTGTGTGAAAGTCACAATTGTGTATCAAATGCCAAACTTGCCCTGGCGTGCTCACAGTCTCCCTGGTAGGACAAGATTACAAACGTGAACAATTTTGGGTACAAGACAGCATAGGTTCTAAAACGTTTTCACCACACGGTTTAGAAAACAGTCGTTGCAATAAGAGGGGTGAGGACGGAAGCCTTCCTGAGGCTCAGTGACTAAGCCCTGAGTGATGGCGATGGGAAGTTGGGTACTAAAGCAAGAAAGAGTATTGTTTGGCTGAGACTGGTCTGACCAGTTGAAGGGGTTGGGAAGAAAGGAGTGTAAAGTGGAATCGGGTCCGCCCATGTCAATCATACACACTGGTGCAGGCCAAGGGCACCCGCAGCCTCACGTGTCATGGAAACAGACAGTTGTATAGATTTCCTCAGGAAAACACTGAAAGCAAAAATTGTGATCACACCCAACCCTGCTCAGTCTCTCCCACGTCTCCAAAAGGAAGAGAGCAGTAGGTCAGGTCGTTTGTTTATTCATTCATTCAACCAACAATTCTCTCTCCTAAGAGGCCTTTGTTTCCAGCCTTTCCGGCAGAACCGAGTATTCCACAGCGAAGGGGCCCCCTAGTTGCCCGGCTCAGCAAGAGCACATCCACACTGGAAGGGGAGCACCGGAATTCCAACGGAGGCAGTGCCTCTGTAAATAGGAGAGAAAGGCGAGGAGGGGGAGGAGAGCTCTTCATTTGGGGTGGGGGAATGAGCGAAACGTGTCCAGGAAGGAAAAACGGGATCCTACACCCCACTCGGCGAGCCGAGTCGCCCACTGGGGACCCTTTTAAAGAGTCTGGCTTGCTGGGCATGATGTAGCTTTACACTTCATAGGGTTTTCCGTGTCCGTACAAAAAGGATATTCCGATATGGAGCTGCCAACCGACCTAATCAGGCTAGTTCTGAAGAGTGAAAGCAGGTCTGGGAACCAGAAGAAAGAACGAGAACAGAAACCTACCATGGAGACTACGTTGCTCCGTTGGCCCAAGAGTGCGAGAGAAACCCCCGCCCCCACCCCCCCCCTGTAAACCATAAAAATAACATGCAGAAAAGCATTGGATGGGCGGGATGTGTCCCCAAAGAGCCTAGAGGAGAAAAGAAAGCCTGCTGGTCACTCGGACACGAGCATATTTGGAGAAGGTTCCTGAAAGACAACCGCATCTCTTGGGCACCCATCTGGGCTTGAAAGGGAGAGACAGAGGAAAGCAGGGGCGAGGGGAGGCGGGGGTCTTTCAAGCTGACCAGAGTGGGCAGAGTGGAGTTAGCCTGGAAGGAGCGGGGGAGGAAGCAGGCGGGGCTGGGCTGCCTGATTCCGCCACCCCGGAGGGGCGCGGGGGGGCAGGGGGCAAGGGGCAGGGGGCGGGGCTTCGCGGGCCCAGGCGGTCCGGGGGCGGAGCCCAGGTGGTGTTGATATACAAAAAGCAGGCTCCCGAAGGCTGGGGCCCCGCCCATTGACGCGTCCTCCCGCTAAAACCCGCCGCTCGCCCCGCTGCTCCAGAGCCGCGCGTCGCTGCCGTCCCGGAGCGCTTTTCTCGCACCGCCGCCAGCAGCCGGACCACGCGCTCCGCACACTCGCGCCTTTCCCTTCAGACGGCGGACGCCGGTCGATTGGGGCGGCAACTTGCCATTTCCTTGTTTAATTAAAATTCTTTTCCTGCTTCTTGTTGGGTTTTTCGTTTTCTTCTGTTTTTCTTTATGATTTTTGTTGACTGAGAAAAACTCACCGAAGTCGTCTGCGTGTTGTTTCCGGGATACAGAAGCCCAGACCACCAAGGTAACACGCGCGGGGGCGTCTGTGCAAAAGGCGCGGGGACCGGGCGGGAGTGGGGGAGGGGCCGCAGCGGGAAGGCAGCTGTGGGTGTCGTTTCTTCCCGGGGAGGGCGTTTTCGGTTTGTGGGCCAGTCTTCTATCTCGGCCTGCAGTGGGGGGGGTCACTGTCCTCTTACGGGCGGGGGAGGGGCGCGGCGCGGGGGCCGTGTGCCCGCCCAGATCCGAGCCGCATCTTCCCGTTAGGGGGAGGGGAAGTCAGTCAGGCCCGCGGTTCCACTGCGACAAGTCTGGTGACTGATTTGAGTTAATAAAAATAATTAAATGCAGGGGTCTTGGAATTTGGGGGAAGGCGGAGGTGGGTTGGGCTTTTAATGTAGCAGAGGCCACGATTGGGGAAGACGAACCGGGAACGTTTGACAATCGGCGATCGATATTGCATCAGTTTCCTTTCCGGGCATAGGAGGGGCCAGCGGGGCGAAGAGCTTGCGAGTGAAATGCCAGTGGACGGGTGTGCTCGAGGGCACGGGCGTGCGCGTGTAAACAAACCCTCGGCACTCTGCGCGCCCTCGGCTCCTCTTCTCGGAAGAAAACTCGTGTCCGCCCTAACGCCCCCTTCGAGTCTGTCTGCCGCAGAGGCATTTCCCTATCTGGGGGCTCCAGGCGTGAAAGGAACGGATTACGCGGCATTGCTATTGTAAATGCTGGAAACAGGGAGTTGTGGCCTGGGCTACATGCAATGCACACCTAGCCAAATATCTGAGTGGGATGTGTGCCCTGCGTGCCTGTGCACGACTAAGGAGGCTGCGGGAAAAGCGAAACAGAGCTCCCCCACGCCCCTTTCGTAAAACTTGGGCTAATAGAGAGGGCAAAACGTTAAATTGCGCGGGAGAGGAGCCTTAGGATCTGGGGGGCGCGGGCCTCCGCGGGCGCAGCGTTGCGGTGGGACCATCTTTGTTCTCGGCGGCTCCGAGGTCTGTACTTTTCCGCCCCTCGGCGCGCGCCCCCGCCCCTCGCGCTCGGCTGGTACTTTTCCACTCGCCTGGCGGGGGATGAATCAGCCGCTCTGCGCCTCCCGGCGGTGTCACGTGACCAGGGCGGGCTCTGCAGTCCTGACGCGCCGCCTCTACCTTCACAGGCAGCCGCGCGGGCTCGTGCGTCTCCAAGGACAAAAGGAACCCAGCGCTACCTTCAGCGCCCGATTCCTCCCGCTGCCCAACATGAAGAAAGCTGAAATGGGAAGGTTCAGTATTTCCCCAGATGAGGACAGCAGCAGCTATAGTTCCAACAGCGACTTCAACTACTCCTACCCCACCAAACAAGCTGCTCTGAAAAGGTGGGAGATGTGTGCGTTTTTAAAAACGGCTTGTGTGCATCGGAAGTTCTTTACCTAGGATTCTGTTGCTTTAAATTATTGTAGCATTTGGAGAGAGCGTGTAATCTCTGGAGGATTATCTGGTGGTTGTGTGGGAATACGCCTTCAGGTCGTGTGAAAGTCGACTACTACTTAATATGCATATAAATTAATGTGTGACAGCTAAACGCGGGGGCGTTTTGTGTTGAAGCATTCCTTTGTGTATTTCAACCAATTTAGGATTTTTTTGTCTTTTGTAGCCATTATGCAGATGTGGATCCTGAAAACCAGAACTTTTTACTTGAATCGAATGTGGGGAAGAAGAAGTATGAAACTGACTTTGTAAGTTAAAAATAATCGTTTGTGTTTCTGTGGCTTTATGGAGTAAAAGAATAGTTTTATTTTTAGATTTCAAGTCTAACTTGCCCAAAGCTGGTTTTCTCCATTTAATTATTGTTATATGTTTGGTTATCCTTTTCCCTCTATGTAGCATCCAGGTACTACTTCCTTTGGAATGTCAGTATTTAATCTGAGCAATGCGATTGTGGGCAGTGGAATCCTTGGGCTTTCTTATGCCATGGCTAATACTGGAATTGCTCTTTTTATGTAAGTATGTGTAAGTAGTGAGTCTGCCACGCAGGGCAGTTAATATGATGATACAGCATATATTTTGGCTCCAGAGACTGAATTTACAGTTGCAGTATTTGACTTAATCATTTGCTTAAAATTTAAAATGTGAGAAATCCAAAAATCTCTTTATTCTGCTACATAACTGCATGATATCAAAAAAGTCAATTAGGTAGGAAAAATTGGGACAACTCTTAAAACTAATAATCCAAAAAGTCTTTGAGTCGAAGGGAATAAAGTTGAATAGGGATTGGATATTTATAAAGAACTGTGGATGGATCCAGGGTAAAATTTTTACTCTGACAAACTCTGAAGCAAGAAATATTTTAAAAGCATGATACCTTCAATTCCGTTTTGTAAATTGACAGTCTCCCCAAGGATCTGTGGCCTCTAATGTACATAAGGAAAACAACTTTTTTTTTAATATATAGGGTGTGGTGGTATTTGTCTAATCTAGAACATGTTTCAGAAAAGTGACTCACAATTTTCTGGACACCGAAAAACAACCATATGTGATATATTTTTTTTTGTTTGGTCTCAATTTTGGTTTTTTTTTTTTTTCTTTTTTTAATCCATGTCTGTGTGATTACCACAAAAAAATATGAATACTTTAAAAAATATCTGCTTTGAATTGCTTTGTCTTTTTCCTTAGTTGTCTAGTTAGAATTAGTTACTCCCATGCTTTCCCACGTGAATACCTAGAATAGGATTTCGGAGCAGGAGAAGACTTTCAAACAGTGGTTTTTAACCATTTTGGGGTCACTGACTCTTGGAGAATATAAAACTATGGACCTTACTTCCAGGAAAAAAGCATAAAAGAAAAATACCTGTGATTTTGAGTATATGTTTTCAGCGATGTTTGTATCATAGCTACTAAGATTGGGCTACAGTGGACTCCTGGCTAAGGCACTTTCTTTTTGGAGTGATTTACTGTGCAGACGAAGAAACCACATATACACATAGCATGGAATTCTCTCTTTGCTACAGTCATATTTTAGTTAGCTGACTGGTGCCTTCTCAAGTTATTTTTTCTACCAGAAGAAAATGTTCCTGAAAAGAAAAGCAAACCTTTGCAAAACTCCGCTTTGTGGTGAAATTCCACATGTGTTAAGTGTGGCTTTGAGCACTGGAAGCTAGGATTCACTCAACTTGCTTCATGAGCCATGAGGCTTTTTGAGGTCTAAGACCAAGAGCCAGGAATTTGCGTAGAAAGAACCCTAGAGTTTTCAAGGTTTTTAGTGGGGTACTTGAATGGCATCATTGTTAAATATTTGAAACTCTTCCTAACTCTTCATGTAAAAACCAGAGGCAATCTTTAAATGTTTCCAGTGTGGTTGTGGTGCAGAATTTACATGAGGTAAAATGCTACCTTTGTTTCATAAGAGAACTCAGAATTCTGATATGTTACCCTTGCACTTTTGAAATTATTTATACTTTAATAGTGTTTGCATATTTGATTATTTAATAAATGGTTGAATAATATCACAAATGCTAAAGTGAGTTTTAAATCCATCACTGTTTTACATGGTATGTGTATCGGTATAAAGGTAAATGGTCCAAAAACCTCATGGCTGCCCTCATCTGGTTACACAACTCTATAGCTTACCCTATAAAGTAGACCCAGTCTTGAGATTGAAAGTGACCTCAAAGGTTATGGAGTCTGTTCATTCCTCATTGTCTTCTCTGTGTAAAAGAGGGACTGAGTTTGTTAGCACACTTCGGACATTGTTTTTGATTAAGCCATGCTTTGTGCAGTTAGTGATGAGGCTGATGGTGTCATTGCCACTGCAGATTAGACACCATGAAACTTTTGGCATTAGAACGGCAGCTGAATGCCACCATCTATGTTTAATGACAGACATCTATTTCTTTGCCAGACCTGAAACGGTGCTTTATTCAGTTTGCCATTTCAGAATTTGGAAAATGTGACTGTCGCCTTGTTTGCAGAGTTTTCTATGAGTTTCCCTGATTTTGATTTTTGGTTGTTGTTGTTGGCTCATTTTAATAAAAAGAAATCTGTTTTTCTTGGCTTGCCTGGTGGGGAGGAAAGGGAAGCTGGAATGAGAATGTGTGCCCTAAAGGAAAACTTAGTGACTGAGTAGAGAACCTTTAGTGCTTCTCTATTCTTTTTTTTTTTCTTTCTCCTGTTCCATCCAAGCGAAACAACTGAAGGAGGAGACAGCCCAATCTCACTGATAGATTGCTTGTTCTCACACAGACATTGTTTAACTTAGTGACAATGCTGGGCTTGTCTTCCATACCATGGGGCGCAATATAATATATCGTCACAGTAGTTATTCCTCTGATGTGTGCTGATGACACCCATCAATTTCACAGACAACGGATGACAGTTTTTTGTAAAGCTGTCCCTGACACTTAGCATGTATCATCCCTCCTTCCTTTGTATAGTCCCATTCCTTTGCTTACCTATATGGTTCAAAGGGACTCCAGACCTTTCCTGAACTTGTTTCAATTGGATTTCCCAAGTAACTGGCAAGTGTTAAAACCGTTTTATAGGTATAGGAACACAGAGAAGTAGCAAGTACATAGCTAATTACCATGGTACCAGAATCAAAATATAAGTCTTATAACTCTACCACTGGAAAGTTAGTCTTTCCAGTGTCTCCCAGCACCTTTGGTTCAGTGGGTGAAGCCTGTTCATAACCAGTACTGCAGAGCTGTTACCTGAGACAGGATGCAATCATGTTTAGTGCCAGGTAAGAGGGCTTGTTGACATTCTAGCCAGAAGAGTGAACACACATCATTGGGGTCATTCTGTCTAGCACACAAAATACTAGGACAAGTTTTGTATTTAATGTTTAAATAAAGTCAAAACGAATTGTCTTTTAAGTATAGACGTGTTTATGTATAACCCTATACCTTTTTCTTCTCTCATCAGAATTCTGTTGACATTTGTGTCAATATTTTCCCTGTATTCTGTTCATCTCCTTTTGAAGACTGCCAATGAAGGAGGTATGGTAGCACTCTATATTTCTAAAACAATTATGCCTGTCATGATTTTCTTTCTCTTCCTTCATGCGTCTGTGTTCTTTAAATTATAGGGTCTTTATTATATGAACAGCTGGGACATAAAGCATTTGGAATGGTTGGGAAGCTCACAGCATCTGGATCCATTACAATGCAGAACATTGGAGGTAAGAGTTTTTAAAAGACGATTTGGGTATAGTTTTTTGCTCTTTATGTAGCAGAGAGTGGTGACAGGCTACTTTTGGTGTCACATGCAACATTTTGCACTTGTAATGGTATAATTTTGTTTTCCTCCAGCTATGTCAAGCTACCTCTTCATAGTGAAATATGAGTTACCTTTGGTGATCCAGGCATTAATGAACATTGAAGATACAAATGGGTAGGTGCTAAGTAAGGTTACTCATAAGAAACAATTGCAGTCTAAAATGGTTAGATACATTTTATCAAAGTTGGATACAAAATGATTATCAGTAAATTTTTTTTTGTTAATATTCCTGTTGAAACTGACCAAGAAGTCCCCCAGAAACTGATTTGAACTTCTCCAAGGAAAGGCCAAGATAGTAGCTAGTTAACTCTGAATAACAAATTTCAAATGTATGTATGAAAACAGGTTTTCTGAAACTACTTACCTTTTCTCCTTACTGTCCCCAGAAGATACAGTTGAATAACTTACACCCCAACCTAAGTTAGCACTGACATTTTGAGTTACATTAAAAATCAATCCCTGTCTGATTTTTGTGAATTGGAAAATCTGTTGAAAATGCAGAATAACAGAAAATGCATGGCCATGCTGTAGAAGCCTTGTCCTTCCAGCAGAGTTACTCATCCGAGCAGACTAACAGGTTTTTATCTAAAGTAAACATGAGGAGGGATAATGTACTTCCCTGCTTACATGCAACTCATTATCTCAAAACAGAAAAGTGTGGTTATCTCTGCGGCATTTGAACCTAATAAGCTGGTCTTTAAATACAAGTTTTCTGTGGGGGGTCTTTATTGCTAAAGTAAGCTGAGTTAGAATTGACAGGCAATTGGAATTTGAAAATAAGTGATTTAAAGCAAGGTGTAGTTGATTACCTAAAAAGGAAAAGGCATTGCTAAAACTTTTAGAGAGGTGCATTACATTTTCTCTGAGTTCAGAAGGGATCTTTTTACTCTTGGAGTCAAGGTGGGTCAGGGTGTCACAACATACTCTTAACAACCTGCAATAAGCTCTTGTTTGGAGGGGACTGGATTTTGTTATTTGTTTTTTGCCTATGTATTTTATTGAACTGTGAAAAAATTTCCTTGTTGAAATGTTTAGTAAGTACATTTGCTAACAAATGTCTGATAGAAACTTGTTTTAAAATTTCCTTGTTTCCAGCATTAAAAAACTGTGAGCTAAAGCTATGACAAAGTTGGTGTATAATTTTCTAAAAATGCTTAAAGATAAGATTAACTGGCTTAACAATGCTGCTTTGTTCCCTACGTTAGTATCAAGCCTTTAAGAAGCATTTTATGTTATGAAGCAGCTGGCAGCCTTCCCAGAGCAAACAATGGGACAAAAGTTATACTGTTTCAGACCCCATTTCTAACCTGAGTGAATATTCACTGTGCACGTTAAGTTAGAAATCTGTTCCTGTGTATGTGGGCTTTTTGAATAAGTGATAACTCTTTCCAACCTGTCTCTTTCTCTTTTTTTTTTTTTTTTTTTTTAAGTATAAAACGGGTCCTGTGAGAAGAAAGGTATGTTATTCTGAGGATATTTATGACTGGTTGTGACCTTGTTTTTCTTTTCTTTTTTTCAGATTGTGGTATCTGAACGGTGACTATCTGGTTCTGCTAGTGTCACTGGTGCTCATTCTCCCCTTGTCACTGCTGAGGAATTTAGGTGAGCAAACCTATCTCTAAAGAGAATTGAAGTGAGCCTCACCAGCTAGTTGACTTTCTCTTAATAGAAATGAATGAGAGCTGAATTAAAGAACCCCAAAAATATACCACTGAGAATCGCAGCGTTTGTAACTTGCCAGTCTTCCAAAAATTCTAGCAAAAGGCCCAAGTACTTGGTTGACCTTTAGAACATCTTGTGCTTTATAAAAAATGCAAAAGGGATAGTTGTTACCGATTTAGCGTGTAACAAGTATTTTTAAGTAATTCTACATCTTATTGTATAAAAATTAGAAATTTCATGTGTCCACACTGCAGCCTTGGAAACAGAATTGAGTCGTCTTTGCCCTAAACCTGTTTTAGGAAATTAATCCCATGTTTTTTCCTCCTTACAGGATATTTGGGATACACCAGTGGTCTTTCCTTGCTGTGTATGATGTTCTTTCTGATTGTGGTAGGTATAATTTTCCTTTAAAGCTAGAGATTGTTTTTCTAAGCCCTGTCACATTATTCATTCTAACAAATGCAAAATAATATATTTTCAGGTGATTTTCAAGAAATTTCAGATTCCTTGTCCTGCGGAAATTGCTTTTCTAGTTAATGAAACAGTAAACGGCAGCTTAGCACAGCCAGCAGCTTTTGTGGGTTTTAATAGGACTGAAAGTGATTCTTGCCAACCACGTTATTTTATCTTCAACTCACAGGTAACTATAATCATTTTGTTTTCAAAGAAAGATTTTAGGGAAGAAAACAGGGAAGATAAGCCACTGGAAGTTTTAACACTCCCAAGGTAAAGGGAGATGAGGTAATAGCTTCCTCTTTAGGAAACATGGTTATTAGCTCATTATTGAAGACTGAGAAGAAAGTGTTGGTTTGTATCTTAAAGTAGATTGAAAGATGAAAAGATCATCTTGTCTCAGTAACTGCCACATTCGGAAGTGAGAACGTTCGTCACACCTAGTGAACAAATTAGAAGAGCTAATTAGGCAAGAAAACATTTTAAGCTTTGATTTCTAAGATTAATGAGTATAAAATGTAAGTTGCAAGAACTGTGATATCACATGAGTTTATTACATCAGGATGTTAAGAAGGTTTTTACTTTTTTTTGCAGACTGTCTATGCTGTGCCAATTCTGACCTTCTCATTTGTCTGTCATCCTGCTATTCTTCCTATTTATGAAGAGCTTAAAGGGTGAGCACTTTAGCAACTTTTATATAAATTAATTGGAAAAGCTGGAAAAATAATAATTACTGCTATAACTACTGCTCTAACATGTATGTGTGTTTTCCTTTGAATTTGCACAGCCGCAGCCGTAGAAGAATGATGAATGTGTCCAAGATTTCCTTTTTTGCTATGTTTCTCATGTACCTGCTTGCTGCCCTCTTTGGATACCTGACATTTTACGGTAAATAATGTCTAGTTTACAAAAAGGACACTTAAGAAATGAAGTTCTTACTTTGTATGTTATAGTTCTGTCACTTTAAAAGCTCACTCTGTTTGAGTATATTTCATATTTGTGATGAGCGATTGAACCTAGAGTTTAGAATTTCCTGTAGTGTATATTGAATCAGTAATTTCTAGAGTATAGGCTCCAAAATCCACCGTTAGCCATATGATGGCATTTTTATATGTGATGTGCTTGCACCTAGGTTCATCCTGACTCTCCTCTCCCATTCCCTTCAGATTATACAACACACACGCAGACTGTAAGCCAAACCATGGGATTTAGCTATTTAGCTCTTGTTGTTTTTAATGGGGGTCATGTGGCTAAATCTCTCCTAGGTATTTAGGAAAATTTTCCTTCAATGTTATTTTAATTGCATTAACCCTAATTCCGAATTAATCTTATTAGCGTCTTAGTTTATAGTCGTTTTGTGAGTAGCTAATAACTTCGGTGCAGATAATAGCTGTAAGTTAGATTTTCTAACTAATCTCCAGAGAGAACAGCACACATGAAGCATTTTTTCTTTTTTTTGTCTTTCTCTATAGAACACGTTGAGTCAGAATTGCTCCATACCTACTCTTCTGTCATGGAGACTGACATTCTGCTTCTCATTGTCCGCTTGGCTGTGTTGGTGGCTGTCACCCTGACAGTACCAGTAGTTATTTTCCCAGTAAGTGATCACCTGCTCTCTTTTCCATAGGAAGGGGTTGTTAGACATGAAGATTTGTGAGATTTTCATGTTCTGTGAGAAGGAAAACACTACTACAGCAATATCAAGGGTTTTTGGTTTTTGAAAGTTTTTTTTTTTTTTAATGTTTTGTCCATCTTTAAAATACATCTTGGGATCTTTTCCCCATAATTCAGGATATAATGATCTTTCTAATGCTTAGATGTTTAGGAAAAGAGCAGTAGAGGAGGGGTACACTTTTAGTATTTAAATAGCTACTCGTTTAGGTATATTTCCTATTGTTTGTCACTCTTTTTTCATTGATTAAAGCTGCAATTTTTATTTCTCCACTTATTTTTTGCAGATCCGGAGTTCCATAACTCATTTGCTGTGTGCATCGAAGGAGTTCAGTTGGTGGCGTCATAGTGTCATCACAGTGTCTATCTTGGTGTTTACCAATTTGCTTGTCATCTTTGTACCAAATATTAGGGATATCTTTGGTTTCATTGGTAAGTTTTAGGAAGTAGCAAAGTTGATTGAAATATCAGGAGTTTTACAGTTAAAAAAGGAATAACAAGTGATTCATTGAATTCTTAAGAAATAGTCAATGCTGTTTTTACAGGTGCATCTGCGGCTGCTATGTTGATTTTTATTCTTCCATCTGCGTTCTATATCAAGTTAGTGAAGAAAGAATCTATGAAGTCTGTACAAAAGATTGGGGTGAGTGAGAGTTTATGACCAGAATAAGAAGAATAATAATAGTCTAATGCCAGAAGTTCCTCAACTGATTGTAATTTTAGTCTCTTAAATGTCATTTATTGTAGTTTCATTTTTAGTTTCTGATAAATATACCTATAACTGTGTACTTCACAGATGGAAGAATGGGGGAGGAGGGGAGGTGAGAGATGGTTTGCCTTCTGATATGTATTCTTAAGTTTATCGCAAGAAAGTTACTGGATACTTTAGAAACAGGAATAGAGGTTAAAAGTAACTTTGACCACCTGCTCTGTGACAGGCACTTAAATGGGCCTGGAGTGTTTAAAAGAGGAGAAAATGGCGTATTTAGTCAAATAAGACCATTTTCAAAGCAAAGCTCAAGTGGGGTCAGGGGGTTATTAAACTGTAAAGTATAATTATAACAACTGATTTTACAAAGATTATGATATGTTAACCACAAATGATCCTGGTGGGAATACTTAGAAAAAAGACTGCATTTCAGTCCTTTTTCTCCACTACTGTTGTCTGACTGAAGTACTAGAAATGCTTACGAACCAACAACTGTTATTTTGTTTTACTGGTGCAGTAATTGAAGAGTAGAATTAGAGTAGACCTACTCATGTCTTTCAGAAAAACCTCCAGCTTCAGCTCAGGCTGCATTTTTAAGATAATTTAGATTTTATTTTATAAGTTAAGATTTTTCCCTTTTAAAAAATGCAAAAATATCATTCCAGTTCTGTTGTGTGCAATAGTTTATTTAGTAAAGGAAGATTATTTACTTTTTCTTTTGATACAAAGGAATGAGAAGGGAAAGTTTGGGAAGATTTTAAAGATACAGTAACATAGTATTATATAGATAACCCCTTGATCATTCAGTGGCTTCCCTTGTGGCTCAGATCATAAAGAGTCTTCCTGTAATGCAGGAGACCTGGGTTCCATCCCTGGGTCAGGAAGATCCCCTGGAGAAGGAAATGGCAACCTGCTCCAGTATTCTTGCCTGGAAAATCCCATGGACGGAGGAGCCTGGAAGGCTACAATCCACGGGGTCACAGAGTCAGACACAACTGAGTGACTTTACTTACTTTGATCATTCAAGACAGTTCAGCAAGCTAAACTGTAGCTATGTGAAGTAATACGGACACACTTAGGAATTTATTGTATGTGCTAATTCACTCGGTTGTGTTCAGCTCTTTGGGACCCATTGACTATTGCTCACCAGTGCAAATCCTGTGTCCATGGATTTCTCCAGGCAAGAGTACTGGAGTGGGTTGCCGTTTCCTACTCTAGGGGATCTTCCCAACCCAGGAATCAAACCCACATCTCTTGTGTCTCCTGCACTGGCAGGCGGGTTCTTTACCACTAGCGCCACCTGGGAGGCCCTTTAGAAATTATAAGCCTATTCTTTAAAAGTAGAAGAATATTTAGCATATATGTTTTGTGGCTTGCTGATCTGTTTTCTCTGCTCATTGCAGGCTATGTTCTTCCTGCTAAGTGGCATAGTGGTGATGACTGGAAGCATGGCCTTGATTGTGTTGGATTGGGTCCACAATGCCCCGGGAGGTGGCCATTAACCACCACCTCTAAAACTCCACAATAGTCCATTTGATGCCAGTGTTGAGTCCACAGCTCTCAACTACTATGAAATTTCACCTAATGTTTTCAGTTTCACTTCCTTTTGAAGTGCAGATTCCTCGCTGGTTCTTCTGAGTGCAGAATAAGTGAACTCTTGTTTTGTTTTGCTTTGTTCTTAAAGAAACTATTCTGTATGGTAGAAATGGATATTAACACCAAACCACGAGTCTCGGGTTATCGGAAGTGACAATTTTATTCCATTCCAGAGAATGGACGAACTCTTAACTTTAATCAAGCCACATGTTTGGCTGTGTCATTGTTTAACTTGGATATTTTATGATTTTACTTGAATGTGCCTAATGGAACCATTCGATGTGAGAAACAATTCTTTTTAATTTACAGCAAAGTATTGAAATAATCATTGAGAAAAACACTATTAATTTTTTGTACCAAAAATATTCAAAGACCTCAGAAGCACTATTTTATTTTTTAAAAATTGCTTTTTTTGAACTTTATCCAAAAGCAATTGTCAATGAATTCCATGAAAAAAATCATTGTTATTTAAAAACAATTACTACTAGTATTATGAAATGATTTGCCTTTTTGTAGGCATACTAAGCCAAATACTTTTTTTTATCCAAAATAATTTTTAGAGAAAATGATATAATGAAAAATTATACTGTAATTAGGAGCATTTTCCATTCAGACTTTACCTTTAAAGGACAATTGGTTGATTGTGGCTACACCAAATCAGGTGAACTCTGTTCATCACTTTTCTTCTCTATCCCCAAATATTTTTGTTCATTTACACTCTGCAATATTTATGGCTTCAGTCTATTAGAATGGAAGATAATGCAGGTATTTCTGTGGGAAATAAAATAACTAATTTTGAGGTACCAAATAGTGCAATTGGGTAAAACAGGGTTTATTCAGTTGCATCTGCCTCCAGAGTTGGGTTGACAGCTCTGGATTTTTTTGGGCCAGCCCTTTTTTGGCATTGCTTCCAGAAGTGGAAAATGGGCATTTGATGGCTGTAGGCCAAAACTGTTCTATCCAGAGAGGACAACTTTTCATATGGCTCATCTGCTATGGAAGTGTGAATTACTTGACAATGTATGGTTTAGTTGTGTTCATGTTTTGTCTACAGTAGAGGTCTAGTTAATCCATAGGTTACACCTATATTTGGTATAAGTTCTCTTCATACAGGCCACTGGGTTTCTCATGCAGTAAGCTTTTTAAAAAAACTCATGTGCACTGGATTGTCATCTCATTCTTGTACAACGTAGAAGTACTTGTTTACATCCAACAAATGGTTAGCTAGGGAAAACAGTGCACCCTGAGTGTAACTATTGGTCCGACTGCATGATCACCCTTCCATTTCAACTCCAGTTAGAAGTGAAAAAATTAACTTGGCTTTAAGAGCACATTTATTGTACGTCATGGTGTATGGTGAATATGTTATTAAATAATGTGGTACTTTGCTCGTTAGGCATAATGTCTAAAATCTAATACACATAATTCCATTAGTGGTTGAGGGAAGCAAATAATGGAATCATCAATTGGTCACCTGACTGTAAGGTTGTTCTCTTGAACTTAACATTTTTAGTTTTAGGCAAGGGCCAGAAATGTGGCAGACATGATTTTTGTTACGCATTCTTGTATTATATGTGACTCAGTTGCAGACAAGATGTGTCTGTAGTCAGAGACCCTTGTGGAACTGAACTGGAAGACGTCTTGTAGTGCTCCATTGGGTGAAACCAATGGTCCATTTTTGTTTGTTTCTACAAAAATGAAAGTGGGGACCATCTCGAAAGGCAGTGAGAAGACGGATTCTACAGCACTGCTTTCATTCAATTGGGCTTTTGGCACTCCATTCGAATCCAGAACCTCACCTCTAGCTCAGACCAAGAATTGGCACTTCTGCTTGAATTCCTGGAAAGAATCGCTGGTTTTGTATCTTAAGACTTGCCTGGGAATACCTCTACAGTTTACATCCTTTTATTTGGGAGAAAATACCGAGGCAACCAGGAAGAAATGAAAAAAAAAAAAATTCAATGTGGAAGGTTCCTCCAGTCCCCTGGCTATTTGAGGTTCCAAATCAACTGCCAAGGGTAAATTTCATTGCATGATTTTCTTGGAGCTATCTTTGTCTACCTGGAGGTTCCTAAACTGAATTCCCAGTAATGAGCAGTCTTCAGTATTAAAACCACTGTCTTGTCACCTCATTTTGCATTACTGTCTTCCGTGGATGTTTCAGTTATAACTAATGTTATTTATAGAACAGCATTAATCCATTAAAGCTAACCTATTTTTCAATATTTATGATAATCTTATGTACATACAGTGTCTGTCCATATGTATTTGTAAATAGGTTGTATATAATATCAGGTTTGGGTCTTGGGTTGAAATGTATATATCCTTATAAGTTTCTTAACTGCATTTTGATGAATTCACACTATCTATAAGAATTGTCCCAAAACTACCTGTACAGAGATTTCAGTAAACAAATTGACAAATTGTGTAAACACTAAAAATTTAGAATACTGTTAAAATTGTATTTGCAATAAACAGAATACATGAACAGCATTTTTTTCATGAAAACTTGGTGCAAGTTCAGATCTCTTAAATTTTAAATAAGGTCTAAATTTTCAAAATGTAGCTATTAAAACATTAAAACATGATCTAGTGTAATGAAATCAAATATGCTGTAGTGTGGTGGAAGACCTTTGAGAACCTGGATATGTGGTAAGCTTTCTGTATATAATGTAAATATGTACCCCCACTGTACTGTCGTAGAGGCCAACAATTCCAGTAAGACTTGTTGGCAAAGAGTGCTACACCGTTTCAATGAAACATTGTATGTTTTAACTAAACTAAAATAAATACATGCTTAATCCTGAGTAGCAGTGTTTTATTTAAAGCAGTGATAAGTCGTGTCTGGTGTGTTTTGTTAAGTGCAATAAGGTAGCATTTAGTAAGGGTTCATATAGTGTTAGTGATTATGATGAAGAAAAAATGGTCATCAAAAACGTTTGTGTCCCAAGTATTTGGAGGAATGGGAAAAAAATGTTAAAAAGATCTGGAGGACCAAATCTTGGACCTGCTGTTAAGGAAACAGTGCACCGTAATCACACCTGGGGAGCTTTTTTTAATGTGCCACTATTTGGGGACTCCAGGTCCAAGAACTAGGATCCGGAATGGAATTGAGTTTTCTGGAGCATATGCCTATGTAGGCTGATTCCATGGGTCTGAAGGGCAGCCTGGGAATTTTTGTTTCCCCAGAAAAGTATCCAAGTGATTTCTGATGCATAAGTAAAATAAGGGGTGCTGAAATAGGCCTGGGAAGAAGTCAGGTGTTCCAGTAAAGGAGAGGAAGTGCTATGGCTGGAGAGAGATCAGAACAGCTGAAGGTTACCCTAGGGATGGACATTGAAGAAGGTTACTGACAAACACGGTAGTTCAGGTGTGGCCTGCTGGTTGGTGAAAAAGCTTGAGGCTTAGAAAGTGAAATATCCAAAACAGGTGCCAGGGAGTGGTTCCAAAGACAAAGGGAACCTTATACATGGAAGAAATTTATATCCAGTTACTAACATTGTGCAAGAGGAAAGGAATTATTTGTGTTTAGAAAGTACAGCAGAATTTGCAACATCTCAAGAACAAAGGACTAGCAGAGTTTCTAGTCATCTGAGAAGCTTTAATGAAACACCTACTGTGTGCAAGTAACATGCTCATGGAAAGAGCCTGGGGTAATGTGTCAGACTCAGGTTTTCACAGAGTCCATAGTTTTCAGTTACACCATTTTTAAAACGTAGTGAAATGATTTCATTTTTAAGAAATACTGAACTCGGGATGCCAGTTTATTGATGCTGAAATTTGAAATCTATTTGGTGGGTGGGTCCCTTGAGATCAAATTTCAGCACTACAGAGAGCCATATATTTCCAGTAAGCTTGAGGAATAACCAAGGAACAGAAAAATCCAGAGCTGTTTATCATCTTGGAAATACTCTTACCTAGAGAATTCATTTTAGTTCAGTTTCTGACAACAAAGTAAAGAAGATCCACTTAATTAACATAAGCAAGAATGATGGCAGAGACTTCCTGTTAAAAGACAGCTCCAGCTGTCTACTGGAGCAGAGAGTGACCTTGTCAAGAAGAACAACCTGATGGAGTCAATTTGCCTGGACTGGGAAGGAGGGGCCGTCCTGTCATGGCTATAAAAGGAAGAGCTTGACATACCCACACCACTGCTGCTGCTAAGTCACTTCAGTTGTGTCCAACTCTGTGCGACCCCCTAGACGGCAGCCCACCAGGCTCCGCCGTCCCTGGGATTCTCCAGACAACAGTGGAGTGGGTTGCCATTTCCTTCTCCAAAGCATGAAAGTGAAAAGTGAAAGTGAAGTCGCTCAGTCGTGTCTGACTCTTGCGACCCCGTGGACTGCAGCCTTCCAGGCTCCTCCATCCATGGAATTTTCCAGGCAAGAGTACTGGAGTGGGGTGCCATTGCCTTCTCCGGCCAACACCATTGGACCTCTAAAAACTTTTATGAGATTCATATGAAACACATTTTTATCACTTTCTAAAATAATGTTAAAATATCCATTTGGTATTTGCATTGGACTGCATCAAAATAGTAGTTTAGCTATGGAAGCATTAATAACACATCCAGCAAAAAATCTTTTGTCCCTTCATTTTGAAGTAATTGTATTTCTTGAAAAAAAAAATGGCAGTGAGCTTCTTAGAAGGAGATTGGGGTACCTCAGAAAGTTAAAAGTTAAACAGGCTAATATGACCCACCAATCCCACTGGTGGGCATACACATTGAGGAAACCAGAATTGAAAGAGACACGTGTACTCCAATGTTCATCGCAGCACTGTTTATAATAGCAGGACATGGAAGCAACCCAGATGTCCATCGGCAGATGAATGGATATGAAAGCTGTGGTACATATACACAATGGGATATCACTCAGCTATTAAAAAGAATGCATTTGAATCAGTTCTAATGAGGTGGATGAAACTGGAGCCTATTATACAGAGTGAAGTAAGCCAGAAAGATAAACACCAATACAGTATATTAATGCATATATATGGAATTTAGAAAGATGGTAACGATGACCCTATATGTGAGACAGCAAAAGAAACAGCAGATGTAAGGAACAGACTTTTGGACTCTGTGGGAGAAGGCGAGGGTGGAATGATTTGAGAGAATAGCATTGAGACATGTGTATTATCAAGTGTGAAATAGATCGCCAGCACAGGTTTGATGCGTGAGGCAGGGTGCTCAGGGCTGGTGCACTGGGATGACCCTGAGGGATGGGGTGGGGAGGGAGGGGAGAGGGGGTTCAGGATGGGGACACATGTACACCCATGGCTGATTCTTGTGAATGTATGGCAAAAACCACCACAATATTGTAAAGTAATTAGCCTCCAATTAAAATTTTTAGAAAAGAAACTTGTAAAATAAAAAGTTTAACAGGCTAGATTTATTCTAGAGACCTCAATGACAAGTGTGCAGACTTCACTATGGGGCTCCACAATTAGATTCAGAGCAACTTCTCCAGCCAACTTCTGGAGATAAACTCTGGCTAATAAAGGGTCCTAATTTCTAGTCAGGTGGACAGGTGGACAGGTGGATAGCAGAGCCATGGCTGCAGGACCCAGCCCCATGGTTGGGAGAACAGTTTTCACAGAAAGAGTCCTGCATCCTAGGAAACACCTCAGTTCCAGACAAATTAGAATGGCTGATCTAATAAAATAGTCCAGAGACACCAATAACCAGTTTCTTTGGATTTCTTTTTTTCTAGACTTCCAGGCAGTACACCTGCCTTCTCTTATGACTTTGCTCTAAACCCAGTAGATTATAGCTTCCTCAAATCACATCCGTTCTGATTTCTCCCCACAAGACTTGTATGCTTCATAAAAACAGACATCTGAGTTTTCATTAATTTACCCCCAACACAACAATGTCTAGTAAATAGTACATGCATTCTGAAAACAATTGTTGAATTAATAAATATGCCCTTTGCAGCATAGTTGAGGTGAGGCTCAAAAATTTACTAAATGCTTGCCAAATAAATAGAGCTAGTATCATGAAATTAAACACTTAGACTTAAAAAATAGAGTTCAGTCATCTTTAACAAGGGGTCTCCATATATACCCTACCGTATCTAAAATAGCTAGCTAGCGGGAAGCGGTTATATAGCACAGGTTGCTCAGCTCCAGGCTCTGTGATGACCTAGAGTGGGATGAGGGTGGGAGGGAGGGGATATATGTTTATATATAGCTGATTCATTTTGCTGTACATCAGAAACAAAAACATTGTAAAGCAACTAAATTCTGATAAAAATTTAAAAAACAACAACAACAAAACATAAAAAACAAAAACAAGAGGCCTCCAGTTGGAAGGCTTTCTTGCCTAGCCTATGATCTGCCTCCAGGTGGCAGAAGCCATCTTTAACCTCTGCAACGTGAGTCTGTACTTGCGACATCGTTTTCCAAATCCTAGTCAAATTTGGTTGTCCCCCACATGTTGTGAGGAAAACATTAACACAGCAAGCCTGATTCAAGGGAACCCTGCGTGACCCTTGGCCAACTCCTGGGAATGCTACCCTCAGAATGTTCTTTATGTAATGATCAATGATTTTGTTACAAATCCTTGAAGAACAGATCATCCTATACTGGCTTTTCAGGTTGCTTTATAAACACCAAGATTGATGACATGCACCTGATGTCATTATTGGAATTCTGAGTTTTGATTGCTAAGCCTGGTTGCAGAGCAGGATATGCCTATGTGACTGCTGCTACTGCTAAGTCGCTTCAGCCGTGTCCGACTCTGTGCAACCACATAGACGGCAGCCCACCAGGCTCCCCTGTCCCTGGGATTCTCCAGGCAAGAACACTGGAGTGGGTTGCCATTTCCTTCTCCAATGCATGAAAGTGAAAAGTGAAAGTGAAGTCGCTCAGTCGTGTCTGACTCTTAGTGACCCCATGGACCGAAGCATACCAGGCTCCTCCATCCATGGGATTTTCCAGGCAAGAGTACTGGAGTGGGGTGCCGTTGACTTCTCCAGCCTATGTGACTAGCCCCCATAAAAGCCTTGGAACTTGAGGCTCATTCGGACTTCCCCAGGCAAAGACATTCCACACACACCCCTATAGTTGAGTGCTAACAACAACAACAAAAAACATTCTTGTGTGACCTTGGGCAAAAAAGGTCTTGGAAGCCCATGACGGTCCTCTCTGGTATCCCCTGCTGTGTATCTCTTTCCTGTTGCATTTGCTCTGTATCCTTTCTTGTAATAACCCTTGTGTGTGTATGTTAGTTGCTAATTCATGTCCAACTTTTTTTGACCCCATGGACTGTAGCCCCCAGGCTCCTTTGTCCATGGAATTCTCCAGGCAAGAATACTGAAGTGGGTAGCCATTCCAGGGAATCTTCCTGACCCAGGGATCAACCCGTGTCTCCAGCATTGCAGGCAGATTCTTTACCATCTGAGCCACCAAGGAAGCCCTTAGCAGTGAATAATACCTGCTATTGAGTCCTTAGAGTCCTTCTAGTGAATCACCAAATGAAACACTTACAGTGTCTTTTTTCCTCTAAACCATCAAGCTGCAAATTTCAGCATTAATTATTTTCTCTGGCTGAAAGACCCAAATCAAGTTTCACTAAATATTACCTGGGTGTGGGTGCCAGAGGATTACATAGTAAAGGGACTTTTTACCTTGAACATGCCACCGTGTGCAGCTTCATAAAATCCCACTTGACGTATTCTTCCCCCAGGTCAGCCTGGCTGTCCTATGAACTAGAGCTTTTCTCTGTCCACCCTTCCTTGCACACCATGTCCCCTCTTCTCATGAGTAGTTCAACTCTGTCCTCAAATCAGCCAATTCATCTCAGGAAAAACAAAATCTTGGAGTCATCAGTACCCACTCTCCTGAGACGGCAGTTTACTTGTCATATCTTTTTATTTCCACTCTCCTCTTAAAAGATATCACTTCTGCTCCCACCCTTCCTAAATGTCTGACCTTAGTATTCTTTCTAACCACTTACAGTACTTTCCTTGAAAGGAGTTCTGGTAAGTTCAACTTTTTCATCTGACTATTATTATTTTTTTTAAATGTGATGTAGGGCCCAACCTATACAGTAGATAAAAACAGAGCTGTGGTGATTGAAACTGTCAGAGGTGAAGTCTAGATTCTAAGGACTCAGCCTCCCAATTCTTTGCACCTGCTTCATCCCGCCACAATGGTTCATAAGGTGCAGCCTTAACCTAGGGCTCTATGCAGTGGGGTTCGAAAAACATGGCTCGAAGTTCTTTCAGGAGAACGAGACCCCAAGGTAACAAGAATCCTGTCAGCCAGAAGCTCAGCTGCTGCATCCCCTCTTTCTTGCATTACTGGCAGAATGGTGACCTTGGTTTCCTGTCTACAATTCAGTCTTCTTTACCTCAATACAACCCAATAGCCTCAAGATGAAAACGAAGTTCACATAGAGGTCAAGTCTCCTTGATGGTGAATGTGTTGCTGAGGAGATAAGCAAGTCCTTCCAGATATATCTAAGATGGAGAGGTGAAGAAATCAAAGTGGAAAAGAGACATAATGTCAAATAATCCATTTCCTGTCCCCTACTCAACAATGATGCCATTGCCAAAAACTGCCTTCAGGTTGCTGAAATTGTAGCCTTTCTAAATAGGTAGGATAAGAAACCTTAAAAACATGGTGACCATCAGTTAGATTTAGTTCTGGAGGTCTTTAATTTTCAAAGGACAAGTGATCATAAACCGATCTTCTGAATCATCTGCTTCTTAAAGATTTGGGAAATTAATCCTAGATCCTAAGTGTATAACTTTAAACTTCCAAAGTTATACATGCTTACTGAAAACGTGGCAAAATCATACATCAGTATAGTTTTTAAGAGTAAAGTATCTGGTCTAAATAGGCAGTAAAAGGAACCAGATATATTGAGGATGCCTACTATAAGGATACAATTCTAATAAGCAGCTGTTTATTTCTCTTGGGGGGAAAAATATCCCTTAAGTTTTGGTAAATGATGTATTTTCTTTCAGTATCTCCAATCTACTATAACCTATCATGGAATCATGCTGCATTCCAGGCCAAAACTAAGCTATATATCTTTTTAATTTCCTTTTATTTTCTTCATCTTTTGCCTTTAAAGTGACTCAAAGTCTCCAGAGATGTGGAACTCATGGTTCACAACCCTTCTGCTCCAGATAGAGGGGTTGTATTTTTAAACTGATCTCTAAATAGAAAGATCCAAAGAAGGAAATACGTGAAATATGAGAATCTCTTCTCAAAATGCATGAAAGCCTCATAAATTTGAAAACGTTCTTCTCTCATAAACTGCTCCAAAAAGAAATATTTAGTACTTACTGCCTCCATTGGAGGCAATGAAGCAAGCAAGTGAACATTCCTTCTTGCTAGTGGGGTAGAAGTTAGTGAAACAAGACTCTTCACACACAGACACACACACACACACATTACATGTAAGCAATAATTAAATTTAAAGGCCACCACAGATTTCACAATACTTACTGAAGAAAACTTAATAATCACCAATGCCAGGAATGGTTACACATTAATAATCACTGCCACAGTTTATGGGAAGTCTAGGGGGAAAAGCACGACCTTGTGGTTGTGCAAAACTTGTTCAAGATCCGATTTGTCATTACTAGCCGTGTGATCTCCAGCAAGTTCCTTAAGGTTATGTATGTCCATGACTCAGCTGGCTTCCTTTCTAATACAATTTAGCATAATTCCCATCAGTTAGTGTTTAGCACATGCCAGCTACTGAGTTGAGGAGAATTCTAGGGGTGGTCCTGAGGGAGTTGAGGCAAAAGTCATCCACAGCATCAACCTTCAAGTCCAGGACTTCTGGGTGATGTATAGCATTCCCCTTCATTGGGCTGCTACCCTATTATGTCTACATTAGGTCTAGATGTGATTCTTCTTGCTGAAAGTCCTAGGAACTAAAAAGATATCAGCCCTCAATACACTGTACACTGAGGATCATAGGTAAGGTCAGTGCACCAAATACTCCTGGAAGTCCAGGTCTGTAAATTCTAAATTCTAAAATTCTAACAATTCTAAAATATTGCTGAACCAACCCGGGGAGGGCTTCCTCCCCTGAGACGGGATAAGTTTTTAATTAGGCTCCGATTCTGCCTTCACAAGGAACTCTTAAATCCTCTTGTCTTCATAGCCCTTGAATGAACCCTCTGTAAGAGTCTTTCCTTTATGATATCCTATTTAGCCTTTAGTGGGAATTACTGAATAGCTCTTCCTTAGATGTGAGGCAGTTTTTCTGGGTGTGAGCCCATTTTCTACTCATCGAAGCTTGGGACTGAGGACTGTTTTAAATCCCAAGCAGTCACTTTCTCCTTTCTAGGCTAGTGGTCCCTTTAGCATTTTTAACTCTCTAAAAAATTTCATCCTTTTCTCATCCGATTTTAATCAATTTCATATACCAATAGCCATACCCACAGTTCTTTGTGAGATATACTTTTTTAAATTCAAGTTTATTTTGAGATAAAATTAATATATCCTGCACTTCACTCATTTAACATGTAAGATTCAACAGCTTTTTAGTATCTTCACTGAATTATGCAACCATTGCCAGTAATTACAGAACACTTTCATCATCTCAGAAAGAAACCCCATACCCATTAGCAGTCATGCTGATTTCCCCCACTTTCTCCCACCCCAGCTCTTTCAGCAATAGGCAAAATCTACTTTCTGATGCTATGCATTTGCCTATTTTGGACATTTTGTATTAAAAGGATCATATAATATATGGTTCTTTGTGCTTGGTGTCTTTCACTTAACATAATATTTCCAAGGTTCATCCACATCGTGGCATGTATCTGTACTTAATTTTTACTGATAAATAGTATTTCTTTGTATGGATATATTGTATTTTATTTATCCATCAAGCAATAGACATTTGAATTATTTCCATATTTTGGCTATTATGAATAATGCTGCTATATACATTTATGCACAAGCTTTTGAAAGGACACAGTTTTGATTTTTCTTTAGTCATACATCTTGAATTTTCTATATGTCTTTGCTTTATTGCTTCTCTATCTCTTTCTCTCTCAACTGCAATTACTTTGGGCCTATCTTTGGCAGGAAAGCCACACTCTTAGTTCATTAACCCTATTTTGTTCAGTTGAAAAGTCATAGCAGGTGCCAGCTTAATCCACACAAATTTTAACAATATGCCCAATGGTTTTTTTTTTTTTTTTTATTAGTTGGAGGCTAATTACTTCACAACATTTCAGTGGGTTTTGTCATACATTGATATGAATCAGCCATAGAGTTACACGCATTCCCCATCCCGATCCCCCCTCCCACCTCCCTCTCCACCCGATTCCTCTGGGTCTTCCCAGTGCACCAGGCCCGAGCACTTAACAATATGCCCAATGGTTTTATCTTGATTATTGCTCCAGGACTATTCTAATCAGACTTTGTTATCAGAGAATTGCTCAGTGCTACTTTTTACTGTTTGAGGCCTCTTGCAACCCTATCATTTCCCAAATTTATAGACACTCTCTATTCCCTTTCCTGCTGATACACTGGCCAATTGTTTTCTGAGCTCATCTATTTTTTATGATAACTTGCCAAACACGGTCAATAACAACCAATACTGGCCAATCTCTTCTTGTAAGGCTACAAGTTATTAGGAACTTGATATGCTTTCCAAATTACCTCAGATGACAGTTTTACCAAAAGTTTGCCAGTGCATTATATGGATATGGGTTTCCCAGATAGCACTAGTGGTAAAGAACCCGCCTGCCATTGCAGGAGGTGTAAGACTCGTGGCTTCAGTCTCTGGGTGGAGAAGATCCCCTGGAGGAGGGCATGGCAACCCACTTCAGTATCCTTGCCTGGAGAATCCCACGGACAGAGGAGCCTGGCGGGCTACAGAGATTAGGGTCACAAAGACTCGGACATGACTGAAACAGCTTAGCACACACAATACGGCTGTGCATCCATTCAACCTCCAATAATAGTTCTCTGCCACCTGCTACCAGCCCCAAAGCTAGTACCTCATTTTGTGGAGATTTAATTAAAACAAAACAATCTATGACATCCAGGCTAGGCTAGGTGATGCTCTGGTAAAACAACAAAACAAAACCCCCAGAATCTCAGCAGCTTAATCTTAGGGAAATTTAGTTCTTGCTTATGCTGCATGTTCAACGCAGTCCACCAAGGCAATGAGAAAGTAAAAATAGCTTGGACTGTAAAGATCTGTCCTGCCATTCTTTAGACTGGACTAAAAGACATAAATAAAGCCAGCTGCAAAGTTAACAAGAAACAGTATTTCCCCCAAGGACACACTGCACTGTTAAGCGTCATACAACTCTCTCCTTTAAGTGACTGCTTTCTTCCTCATTTGGAAACTATTCTCTGAAATCAGAGACTGTCAGAAGTGTAAGTAATTTGATACTTCGAGGAAATTTCAGAGGAAGATTGATGTATTACTCTCCAGTGTTCAATACCTTTGCTAGAGCAGAAACTTGTCTGTTAAACTAAAATGAACATTCTGTGCACAAGTGGATATGATATTATTCATTATGGTTTTATTTGCTCCGACAAAGTAAGGGAACATCCTAAATATCCTTTTATATTATTTAGTCACTCAGTCGTGTCTGACTCTTTGCAACCCCATGGACTGTAGCCCGCCAGGCTCCTCTGTCCTTGGGATTTTCCAGGCAAGACTACTAGAGTGGGTTGCCATTTCCTTCTATAACCCATTTTTATGTCTCTGGTTAAATACAAGTTGACACATCCATTCACAGAATACTATGCACCTATTGAAAAGGTTGAGTCAAGTGTATATTTGTTAATGTGAAACAGTCTCCAAAACATAGTGTGATAAAAATGAGAATGATATGTACGGTGTGCTAATGTTTGAAATAAGAAAGGTGCGTGTGTGTGTTTAAGTGTGAAACATGTGCATAGAATAGTTCTAGAAGGGTACAAAAAAATTTGATAACAAGGGTCGATGACCAGGAGGGAACTGAAGGACTAGGAGAGAGGTAGTGAGGGGGTTGATAAACCAGTTCTTTGGGGATAAACACCCTATCTGTAGAGTTTGATTATTTCTGTGGTGTAAATGCGGCCATTGTGGCCAATTCAAGAGAATAATGTTTTAACATTGGAGCCAATGCATAAAATGAAACAATAAACTTCTGAATTTAAAAAAAAATTTAAAAGAAATGTAAGTAATTTGATTTAAATTGTTATCAGTAAGAGTGGAACAATGCACTCTTGTCTGGGGAGGGGAGTGGTCTAAGTTACTTTGATGCAGAGAAGCAATCTGGATTGATAGCGCGGGTGCAGAGCTTCAGATAGTTTCTATTCCACATCTATATTAGCTTTCTTGTTATCAAGGAAATGAGACCCTGGGTCTCCTTTGCACTCTGAATATGAGGTTGACCACTTTACACTGCCTTACTTTGCTTGTGAAAGTGAAGTGAAAGTGTTAGTCACTCAGTTGAGTCTGACTGCAATTTTAGGGACTGCCAGCTCTTCTGTCCATGGAATTCTCCAGGCAAGAATACTGGAGTGGGTTGCCATTCCCTTCTCCAACAGATCTTCCCGACCCAGAGATTGAGCCCAGGGAGAATATCAAAACACTGATTTATTTAAATTTTATTAACCCTAGCCATAGCCTTTACCCAGAATTCCTATCCTAGTTTTACCTTTTGCTTTGGTTAGTGTGACGCTCCACAGCGTCTCTGATTTGTGATCTCTTTCATAGCAATGGGCCAATAAATTTGATTTTTCCTAGCAAAGGGTTTGTGTTCAGCGGTGTGGGGTTGATTGGGCTGACAGGGCATTCAACTCATTGTAAACATTTGACAATGGAAGATTTGTATTTTGTATAATGAAATAAATACAGGTTCTTGTCTGGCTCTGCCTTGACCCTAAACTATCTTAGTCTTCTGAAGATGAGTTATGCCTTTTCTGGAAAAATGGAGCCAGTTGGTCTGTATAACACAAGCCCTCACTCACAAAAACCATGGGTTTTACAAATAACAATAGCTAAAATCCTAAAGCTTCAGGGGAACTTGGGTACCAGGCTGTCTCTTAAAATTCCATGGGAGCGCAGCAGGGTTGCTACTGAGCCCATTTCTGTCTAACACCCTAGACCCTAACACCCTAGTTAGAGGATAGCACTGCACTGTTTCCTGGGATAGTTGATCCCTCTCAATAGCATATAGAATAAAAGAGAAAGGAAGAGTTGTAATGTAGTCCTTTCTCTACTCCCGATCCATCAATGTGGTTATCCCTAGAGAATAAGGAAGTGGCTATTTGGAGTTGCAGCAAGAAGCCTCAGAGTTAGAAACTGGGGACGTACACAGAGAAAGGGGTCAGATATCGGCTATTGTCCCAACAAGAAACAGATGTGGACAAGATAAAAGGAACTAACAAAGAACTAACTAATAAAGAATCTGGGACAAGCAATAGCACAGAGCCATTACCACTGCTTGTCTGAAGAGGCGAAGGGAGGGAAATGTAAAGCCTATTGAGAGCCCAGAAACTCCAAGTTCATCATCAGTCACTTGTCATTCCTTCCTCCCCTGCCAGCCCCAGCCCTGGGGAGCTACTAATATAGTTTCTGTCTCTACGAATTTGCCTATTCTAGGTATTTCATATAAATGGAATCCTACAATATAATGCATTTTGTACCTGGATTCTTTCACTTAACATAATGCTTTCAAAGTCCATCCATGCTGTCGTTTACCTTGGTACTTCATTCATTTTGACGACTGAATAATATTCCACTGTATGGGTTGTATCATATTTTGTTCATCCATTCACCAGCTGATGGACGTTTGGGTTGTTTCCAGGTTCTGGCTATTGAGAATAACGCTGCTATAAACAAGTTTCTGTTTGGCCGTATGTTTTCAGTTCTTTGGAGTATATATCTGGAAGTGGAATTGCCAGGTTATATGGCAATTCTATTTTTTACTTGAGGAAGCACTAAGCTGTTTTCCAAAGTGGCTACACCATTTTACATTTCCAGTAGCACAGTTTGAATGTCTCCATATCCTCAACAATGCTTTGGGTTATCCATGTTTTTGATTATCACCATTCTTCTAGTATCTTTTTGATAAGGTACTTGGTTTTCTATTATCAGATTATAGAGTCAGGCTCTGAGATATGACACAGAGTGTCTTCGTGGGGTAAATGCATCGAGAGGGGTTGGAGTCAGGGTCGTTGGAATGGAGTAGTTGACTTAGGAGGGTGATGGGCTTGATACTCCTATACTTCGGTCTTCCAATTCGGGGTATAAGCAGGGATACCTGTGTTGAAAACAGCGTCTAGTGGTGTCTCCCATTTGGATAATTTCAGTCAGTTGTTCATTTCTTTGTACTCTTTGGACTACTGGAAGTTCTTCTGAAAGTTCTCATGAGATGTCCATCGTTCTTCTAGACAATACCCCGTAGTAAAGAAATTATGATGCTGAGAAGTTCACAGAAATCATAGCAGACAAATGGAAAAAATGACGTGGAACTGGATGTACCATGGGAGAAGTGGTGCCCTGTTCACAAACACCATAGTGGTTCAATTCTCAGGCTAACCCAGCTGTCTGTAGGGTGTGTGGCAACAGGTTGATCTACTCTGCTAGGCCCAGGTTAATATGCTCCATCAGTCCCAGATGGTGGGTGGGTTCCTGGAGAGATTTGAAATTTTTTTCCAAAATTGATAGGCAAAATGTGTATTGGAGAGATTGAGTCTGTGAAGACAAAAAGTATGCCTTGGCAAACAAAGTAGAGAAAGTGAGAATAAAAATAAATAGGGTTGCTATGTAGAAGAATAGTACATCACTTTGGTGAACTGTAGATGTTAGAATGGTTTGGGAGAGGCACTGGTGAGAAATGAAATCTAATGTAGTGAGTGTCAAGGTATCCAAAGTGGGTGCCATAGTTCTATACGGTTTACAATGACCAGATGTCATGGCTGCCTCATCATTGGGTCATGTCAAGAGGGGGGCCATCAGAAGTGGCTTCTGAAGTCTTCCAGTGTGTTCCAAAGGCTTGTTGGGGGGCAGTTCTGGGTTCAGATGTCTCTAGCCAGGAAAGACAGGCAGCTGTCCCTGGAAATGAGGGTCTTTTTGCCCTCCACTTCCGCTATAGCCCTCAGGCTTGCTGGGCGGGGAATTCCTTGGTGATATCAGCTGGAAAGAAGGCTGTTTGGACCCAGGAAGGAATCATCTCATTTGACTTTAAAGAGATTGCAAAGGATTGACTGCCTCCATCTTTTATTTTATTTTTGCTTTATTTTGGAGGTTATGTTCTTTAAAGAGTTAGCAGTGAATTAGCTCATTGAATATTATAGCTAATTTCTGATAATAACTGATAATAATACTGGTTGGCAGGCTAAGGAGATTTGTGTTATTTTTTCTGTTTTATGGATTAGAATTTCTTTTTTCTCAATAAGTATAATTAAATGTATGATCCAAATAAGCTCTGATCTAATCTCATGACATAATTTTTTCTGTGTAGAAATCTTCCTATAGATAATTTAAAAATGACCGCAGCCCCCAAATATTGCTGGACTTCCTGGTGGCTCAGACGGTAAAGCATCTGCCTACAATTCGGGAGACCAGGGTTCAATCCTTGGGTTGGGAAGATTTCCTGAAGAAGGAAATGGCAACCCACTCCAGTATCCTTGCCTGGAAAATCCCATAGATGGAGGAGCCTGGTAGGCTACAGTCCATGGGTTCGCAGAGTCGGACATGACTGAGCGACTTCACTTTCACTTTCATACCTATAAGATTAACAGCATTGCATAACTTAAACGTCTGTAATATTATTTGAAACTAATTCCTTCCTTTAGCATATTGACGGCATTGTTCCTTTTAATCTTTAAAGAAGATCAAATGGAAGCGCGATTACAAGCTCAAATTTGTTTTTAGAGTGGACTTTGTCGTTGCTTGCTAGTTTCTCAATTTCTGGAAGAATTCATTGCTTAAGTGAATTGGACATAGGAAAACAAGACTCATGCATGTTCTCTGGAAGAGAACAGAGGTGGAATTTAGAAGGAGCTTTGCTAGAGCTTCATTAGTCATTCTCTTTCATTCTTCATGTCAAATGCATAATACTGTTTTGGCATTACTCTTAATAATAAGAATTCTTTAATCTCTCCAGGAAGCTTTCAGTGTTCTGAAAACAAACATTGCCTCAGAAGCTTCAACTGGTGAGTGTGAATAGAGAATGCAAACATTTCCATAATCCTCCAAGAAGTTTGAGCAAATTTGCTGTTAATGTTCCCTGCTTTTCCCGGAAAACTCTTTATTTCTAAGGTGAAGATGTTTTCAGAAAAAGTTGGTTTTGTGTAAATAACCTTCAGGCTGTTTAGGAAAATGCTATAACACTTGTAGGGTGAAATTATATATAGGTGTGATAAAAAGAAAATTACAATAGTTCCATCAGAACCTAGTTGACACTTCCTTTCTTTTTTAAAAAACAGCTTTATTGAAATGTAATTCACATACTATTAAATTCATACTATAGAATTCACCCTTTGAAAGTATACAACTCTGTGACTTTTAAGTATATTCACGGAGCTAAATACACCAAATACAAATCTGTATGTATTTATATAGAAATATAAATTAATTCTACTGTATGCATAAATACATTTTGCTTATCTTTTCATCAAGGGATGGACATTTAGGTTGGTCAATATGGCTATTATGAATAATACTGCCGTCAACATTCATGTGCAAGTCTTTGGACACATGTTTTCAATTCCAATCCCAATTCCAATTCCAATGTGTTTTAAATATATATTTGTATTGGTTCAGTTCAGTTCAGTTCAGTCGCTCAGTCACTTCTGACTCTTTGTGACCCCATGAATTGCAGCACACCTGTGAATGAATCGCAGGCCTCCCTGTCCATCACCAACTCCTGGAGTTTACCCAGACTCATGTCCATCGAGTCGGTGATGCCATTCAGCCATCTCATCCTCTGTTGTCCCCTTCTCCTCCTGCCCCCAATTCCTCCCAGCATCAGGGGCTTTTCCAATGAGTCAACTCTTAGCATCAGGTGGCCAAAGTATTGGGGTTTCAGCTTCAGCATCAGTCCTTCCAATGAACACCCAGGACTGATCTCCTTTAGGATGGACTGGTTGGATCTCCTTGCAGACCAAGGGACTCTCAAGAATCTTCTCCAACACCACAGTTCAAAAGCATCAATTCTTCAGCGCTCAGTTTTCTTCACAGTCCAACTCTCACATCCATACATGACCACTGGAAAAACCATAGCCTTGACTAGACAGACCTTTGTTGGCAAAGTAATGTCTCTGCTTTTTAATATGCTATCTATGTTGGTCATAACTTTCCTTGCAAGGAGTAAATGTCTTTTAATTTCATGGCTGTAATCACCATCTGCAGTGATTTTGGAGCCCCCAAAACTAAAGTCTGACACTGTTTCCATTGTTTCCCTATCTATTTGCCATGAGGTGATGGGACCAGATGTCATGATCTTAGTTTTCTGAATGTTGAGCTTTAAGCCAATTTTTTCACTCTCCTCTTTCACTTTCATCAAGAGGCTTTTTAGTTCCTCTTCACTTTCTGCCATAAGGGTGGTGTCATCTGCATATCTGAGGTTATTGATATTTATCCCGGCAATCTTGATTCCAGATTGTGTTTCCTCCAGCCCAGCGTTTCTCATGATGTACTCTGCATATAAGTTAAATAAGCAGGGTGACAATATACAGCCTTGACGTACTCCTTTTCCTATTTGGAACCAGTCTGTTGTTCCATGTCCAGTTCTAACTGTTGCTTCTTGACCTGCATACAGGTTTCTCAAGAGGCAGGTCAAGTGGTCTGGTATGCCCATCTCTTTCAGAATTTTCCACAGTTTATTGTGATCCATGCAGTCGAAGGCTTTGGCATAGTCAATAAAGCAGAAATAGATGTTTTATTGATGTGCTTTTTCTTTCTGTATGCTTTCTCCTGAGAGAAAGGTACTATATACTCATTTACACTCACACTTTCTTTCTTGAAGCCTAAATCAAAAAGAGAGAAAGTAAGGGAGGTAAAGGGAGAGTCACTCAGAGCCCCAAACACTCTTTTCTTGATACAAAATGAAGCGGTAAGTTCACCACACTTATCTTCCAAGTGCATGTTTTTCTTTTTCATGTGAAAAAAACTAAGTAGGCAGACTGAGAATACACACACACACATATACACACACTTACACATATACATAAACCTGTGAATGTATATCTGTGTGTGTGTGTAAAGGCTTCATCCAGAGGGTAAATAAAAAATAATTAAGAGAGGCTTCCCTGGTGGTCCAGTGGTTAAAAATCTACATACCAATACAGGGAACATGGGTTTGATCCCTGGTCCAGAAAGATCCCACATGCCGCAGGGCAACTAAGCCTGTGAGCTGCAACTTCTGAGCCCATGCGCCTAGAGTCTGTGCTTCACAACAAGAGAAAACACCACAATGAGAAGCCCATGCACCACAACTAGAAAGTAACCTCCGCTCACTCACTGCAACTGGAGAGAGCCTCACATGCAGCAATGAAGATCCAGCAGAGCCAAAATAAATACATAAACAAAATAAGTAAATAAATTACTTTTTAAAAGTAATTAAGAAATATGAATCTCAAATGTAAATATTAGTGTTGTTTTTAAAAGTATCTCTTTTGAATATCTGATCTCCAGGTTTTTTCAGTTCCATTTAGTCAGTTGTGTCCTACTCTTTGCAACACCATGGATTTCAGCACACCAGGCTTCTCTGTCCATCACCAATTCCAAGAGCTTGCTCAAATTCATGTCCATTGAGTCAGTGATGCCATCCAACCATCTCATCCTCTGTCATCCCCTTCTCCTCCTACCTTCAATCTTTCCCAGCATCAGGGTCTTTTCCAGTGATTCGGTTCTTCACATCAAATTATTGTAGCTTCAGTCTCAGCATCAGTCCTTCCAATGAATATTCAGGACTAATTTCCTTTAGGATTGACTGGTTGGATCTCCTTGCAGCCCAAGGGACTCTCAAGAGTCTTTTCCAACACCATAATTCAAAAGCATCAATTCTTCGGCTCTCAGCTTTCTTTATGGTCCAACTCTCACATCCATACGTGACTACTGGAAAAACCATAGCTTTGACTCAGTGGACCTTTGTCAGTATAGTCAAAGCTATGGTCTTTTAGGGAAATCCAATTGTGCACAACTTGGTCTTGAAAGACTTACTCTAAGAAGCCATAAGCTTACTCAGGCCAGGTTTGTGATTATCAGGTAAATTCGGGTAAAATAAGGTTTTTTTTCCCTCTACTTGACTAGTTTCTAAATTTAATTGAAAAAATCATATACATATTTTACAAAATCCATTACAAATCCTCATTTTGTTGATATCATCTGATTGTCCATTAAGCAATGCTCTGTGTGTAATTCCCACAGCAAAGTGAACTGGCTGTGTTACACTGACATATTCATCTCAACACCAAGCAGAATGAGAACGAGTGAATGCTGTCACCTCCTGCTGGGGCTTCTCAGTATAAGGTCAACAAGCACCAACTCTTATTGGTGCCAGGCACCATCATCATATCATTTCATATGCATGTAGGGTGCATAACTCCCCAAGGTCACATAGGTAGTTACTTCTGGAGCTCAGATTCAATCCCAGTCTTTCTGACTTTTTTTGACTCCAGTCTATTACATTTTTATCTACTGCTTTATAGTGCCTTTCTATGTTATGAACCTGGATAATGGAAAATAAATCTATAAAAACACTTTTCAAAGGACCTCACCTGTTTAGAACTCAGCTGTTAGACAAATTTCTTTGAATAGAACAGAGCTAAGAGTGGGAAAGAAACTAAAAGGACCTATATGTGATCAAAACAGATTTTATAAACCCCATACAGTAAAATATATACACATTGCTTATAGGATAATCCCTCAGGTTCTCTCCCAAAGACTTTTTAATTGTGCTAAAACATACATAATGAGATACACGAAATTTACCGCCTTAACCATTTAAGTTTGGTGTTATTAAGTACCTTCTTATTTTTGTGTAACCATTACTACCATCCATCTCTAGAACTATTTTGATCTTACAAGACTGAAATGCTATACCTATTAAACCATAATTCCCCATTACCTCCATCCCCCAACCTGTGGCCAATCCCACCAATCTACTTTCTATATCTATGATTTGACAGCTCTAAGTGCCTCATGTAAGTGGAGTCATACATTATTTGTCTTTTTGTGACTGGCTCCACGTTGTGACATATTGGAGAAGTTCCTTCCTTTCTAAGGTTAAATAACATTCCATTGTATGTAGGTATCACATTCTGCCTTTCTATTCATCTGTCAATGGACCCCTGGTTTGCTTCCATGTTGTAGCTATTGTGAATACTGCTGTTATGAACATGGATGTAGAAACATCTCTCCAAGATCTTGCTTTCACTTTTGTGTATGTACCCAGAAATGGGGTTTGCTGGATCATCCTGAAATTGTATTTTTAGTTTTTTGAGGAGCTGACATAGTAGTTTCCACATCAGCTCACATTCTCACCAACAGTGCATGAATTTTCCAATTTTTTGCTTGCTATTTTCTGTTTTTTTAAAATAGTAGCCATACCTTTTTAATACATATACTGTTCATGACATAAACTTGGGCAAACTCAGGGAGATGATGAAGGACAAGGAAGCTTGGCGAGCTGCAGTCCATGGGGTCGCGAGGAGTTGGCCTTAGAGACTGAACAACAACAGCATTTTAATGGCTGTGAGGTCACATCTCACTGAGATTTTGATTTGCATTTCCCTAGTGATTAATTATGTTGAGCATCTTTTCATATGCTTCTCGGCCATGTTGGAAAAATGTCTGTTCAAGTCATTTGCCCGTTTCTGAATTGTATTGTTCTTTTCTTTGTGGTTACCATGGGGATTACTTTTAACATCCTAAAATTATAACACTTTAATTTGGACATGTTGACCATAATAACATACAAAATCTCTGCCCCGTTTTATCAGTTGTTATCATAAAATTACATTTTAATATATGGTGTGTTCAAAACATAAATCAGCCTCTTGGATTATGTCGAAAACAAGATGTAGAGTTATAGACCAAAGCTACAACAATAGTAGCTTTTAGACAAATAAATCTTTTTCTAAAAAAATATGTTTCTTAAATCACGTAGAAATCAAAAAGTGGAGTTACAAACCACTTTTACAACAGTGCTAGATTTTATAATTGCCCATATATTTATCTTTATTGATCTCTTTATTTTTTCATATGGCTTTCAGTTGCTGTTTATTGTCCTTTTATTTCAACCTGCAGAACTTACTTTAGTATTTTTTGTAGGACAGGTCTAGTAATAACAAGTTCCCTCAGATTTGTTTATCTGGAAATGATTTAATTTCCCCTTCATTTTTGACAAATAGTTCTGCTGGATGTAAGATTCTTTGATTTTTTTTTCTCCTTTTAGCACTTTAACTATATCTGCCGACTGCCTTCTGACCTTCAAAGTTTCTGATGAGAAAGTTGGTGATTATTTTACTGAGGATCCCTCTTACGTGACAAGTCACTTCTTTCAAGCCGCTTTCAAGATTCTCTTTGTCTTTTGATAGTTTAATTAAAATGTATCTTGGTGAAAAAAAAAAAGTATCTTTGTGTGGGTCGCTGAGTTTATTCTACTTGGAGCAGTTGCATTTCTTTGATGTTTGTTTACATGCCTTCAAATTTGGAAAGATTTTTACTATTATTTCTTTACATATTCTCTCTCCTCCTACTCTTCCTCCTTCTTGACTCCCATCATGTATATGTTGGTCTGCTCAACAGTGTATTCCAAGTCTTTTAGGCTTTCTCTGCTCACTTTTCTTCAATCTTTTTCTTTCTGTTCCTGACACTTGATCATTTCCATTGTCTTATCTTCAAATTCAGTGATTCTTTCTCTGTTCAATTATACTTTGAATCCTTTTGGGTGAATTTTAAATTTCTGTTATTGTACTTTCCAACTTCAGAAGTCTTTTTCCTTAGTTAATTTTCATTTTTCTCATACACTGTTTTCTTTCCTTTCTGTACATTTCTTGACTTTAGTTCTTTGAGCACCTTGAAGGCATTTGTTTTAAAGACTTTGTCTAGAAGATCTGCCATAAAGTCTTTCTCAGGAACAGTTTCACTTGGTTTATTTTTTTTCTTTCGAATGAGCCTGACTTTCCCATTTCTTTGTATGCCCTGTGATTTTTGTTGGTGGTGGTGAAAACTGGACGTTTGAATCTAATAATATAGAAACTCTGGAGATCAGATTCTTCTCCTTCCCTAGGGTTGATGGGTTTTGCTCTTGATTTCCTTTATTTTTTTCTTTCTTTATTGTTTTGATTATTGTGGACTGTCTCTGTGCCAAGGAGTAAACTTAAGATCTTCTCAGGTCTCTCCTGAGCCTATGCCTTTCCCTGGGCATGTACAGTAACTTTCTAATCTTCCCTATTTTTCAGTTACTTTTGAAAGTCTTAGTCTTTAATATCTGTCTCCCAGAAGGGAAGAAAAAAGAAAACTTACTGTGAAGAAAGGCACTGGCACTTAAATCCCATGGAAGTAACTTCAGGAAGAGGAGAAGGATCTTGCAACAAAGAGGAGAAGTGCAACAAAAGTGGCCACCCACCTCTTTGTACTTCTGTGCTCAGAAGCAGTAATCAGAGTACAGATCTCCGGTATTCCTAAGAGAGGATCCTTACTGCCCACTCTGATTCTTACAAGCTATATACAAGCTTCTGGAATGTGTGCACGGCTGGCTGCCTACCAAGGGTCTGCGGAGTGGGTCCTAGGTAGCTGCTGCTGTGCAGTGAGCTGAATTAACTAAAATTAATTGGAATTTAACAGCCACACCCTCCTGTAAAAGTTTCAAGCCTTTGACAAATTCCTAAGTTCTGAAAAGGTTAATCAGACAGATTCTGCCAGCGCAAATTTTTTTCTAGGTGGGGTGACATTTCTGGTACTTCCTACTCTGTTATCTCCCCAGGACTTTTTATTGTTATTTCACTGATGATTCTGATAAGATTGGATGTCTAGTGTCCAAGACACTAGCTCAGAAGCAGAAATTCAGAAAGAGGATGGCAAGCAGCGACAGGCAGGCCCGCTGCCTCACATGTTATCAGAATGGTGCCCAGAGCAGTGTTGTCCCTGCCTCCGTGTGCATCATGTTGGCCATCCCTGCCCCACTGGGGCTCATGCTCTGCTGCCCACAGACTACATACAGCCTGACCCGCCCACTCTAGGGCTTTTCTCGCTCTCCACTGGGATGGAAAAGTCCACTTTTCCTGGCTAGAGGAAAAGTACCTCTAGCAGAGGTGTTGTACCCCAGGGGATATATTTTTCCTTTTCTTATTATCATGTTCTCCTTCTAAGTGCTCAGAAGAGCACCAATTCCTTTCAGCAGTCAGATCCTGCCTTTATCAGAATATACCTCTATTCAAAGAGAATTTTTCCTCTAAGGCTCAGTTGCCTCTTCCTGAAATTTAGTTTTTCTTCCTTCCTTCCTTCCTTTCTCCTTTTCTTTCTTTCTTCATTGGAGGTTCTATATTCTACCATTAAAACTTTTTACACCTGCTGACCCCATTCATGAACTGAACACTAATTCATTCCCACTGAGTTTCTGAACCAGTGTAAGTAAGGAGACACACTTGGGCATCCATCCTGCACAAAGTTAAATTTGAGTTAAATTTAACTTTAACTGGAGTTAAATTTCTAGAACTTTCTACCATAGTCAGAAAAGTTACTCTGCCCAGACCATAAGTATATCTCTAGGGAGCATTGCTTCCTAATTCCACATGCCAGCCTATTGGAGGCTTTGCCCTGACTTAGCAAAAATCCTCATACATCATCATTAGCTTTTTACCAAATTAGCGAGCACACACAAACACACACATGTCTGCATGTGCCCACACACAAGCTAACTTTAATATTCAGTCCTGGCAATGGTGCAGTAAAACTACTGCTTTCAAATATTGATAACGACATTGTAAATTGGAACATGTTTGGAAATAAATATAGCAAATGTATCAAGAACCAAAAAATGTTCATTGACATAGTAATTCCATAAATTGTGTATGGTCGCAAGAAGAGATAATCTAAAATGTAAGAAAAGGCATGTCCTGCATTACTTATAACACTGAAAAATTTTAAGAAAATAGTCAATAATAGAGACATTATAGTATATTTATCTATGGAATCTTATATTGATATTAAAATAATTAATTTAAAGTCTATATAACAACATATGATACAATAACTACCATATACTGAATGCTTTTTATGTTCTAGACCATAAATTTGCAATGTTGTAGATATTACTTCATAGCTGTTTCACAATAATTCTATGAAATGGGTATTACCCCCTTTGAAATTTCTTTTGAATATTCTTCTTTCATTTCCCCTGCCCTTTTTCAATGATCTCTTTCAGTGACTTCCCTTTTCCACTTAATAGAAGGAGAACTCCTTAAAGAATCTCCTACTTGACTGCAGAGCATGAGATTTTTTAACCATTATCCTAAACTGACTCCTACCTAATATGGTGTTAAACAGAAAAACAAAAGGAAATCAGATTACAACTTTATTATATCTGCTACAACTTAGGTTTTAAAGATGCTGCCTCTAGAAAAACACTTGGAAGATAATATACATAATTAACGACAGTTGTCCTAGGGTCATGGAATTTTAGAGGGATGATACTTTTTGTTCTTCAGAATTTCTGTAATGCAATTTGACTTTTATATACTATAAGCATAAACACTTTAAAGTCCCCCAAATGGAAGTAATTTTGTTCTTGAGTGATGGATCATAATTTTCTTGCTCTACAGCATACTTTATGGTCACTGTAATGTTGTTTTCAGAATTTTAAAATATGCTAAACAATAAAAATTTTTGTCTGCTGCATTTATGAAAGTCACCATGATTAAGCATTAAAGTTGTAGAGCTTAAGGACGGAAATCATCTCATCAATATAGTGCTTTGTAGGTTTCAGTTTTATGTACATGGACTCACTTGATCTCTCTGACACCTGAAACATAGAACTTCAGTGTTCTGAAAGCTGTCCAGAAAGCCCTGCTTCTAGAGCATCAGGGCAGCCACAGTCCCACTGGATGCAATGATGAGTCTCCATGCCCTGGAGAAGGACCATCAGGCGCTTGACAGATGCATCACCCAGTCCCATTCAAACACAGCTGGAAACACAGCTGCAGGCTGCAGCCGGCAGAGCCCCTGGAATCATCACTGAAAAATGCTGAAGAGGAAGGCTTTTCTGAAGGTTCTTCCTTCCTACCACCCCCTCTTTCTGTCGCTCTTGGCTGACTTTTCCACTTAATAGGAAGAGCGGTTCTACTTCATGTCGCTAAACAATCAACAGCTGGTGATGACAAGCTCCTCGCTTCTTCCCCGAACTTAAGGCTCTCCCAAACAGCCCAATAACAGGGCAACTGCAGAGATCCTGGGGACTAATACCACCCCTGCTAGGCAAAAAATTCAGTAGAAACTACAGCTTTCCTTCAGATTTAAACACCTAACAGGAAAAACAGAGACTCTAAATGTCACTTTTCTTTTTTTGAATCATGGAATTTTTCTGATTATAAAATAACTACTCAGTGTAGAAAAATAAAAATGAATTTAAAGAATAAAATCACCTTAAATCCTATCACCTAGAAATAACCACTAATACGTTTTTAATAAATTCCTGGCCTTTGAAAATATGTGATAAATAAAAACATATATTTATACACATTTTGCTTTCACCATTTGAAAGAATCATACTGCACATACTATATAGTTTCCTTCTTTATTTTCAGTTAATATTACTTGCATCTTCTTATTAACAACACAGCAAAATATCTTTTTAATGCTTTGTACATAGTATTATAACTTTAGAAACCATTCCTTGCAGTTTTGTTGTAATATCAGCACCATCTGACTCTCTTCCTGTATTCTTTCACTCCACTAGAATCCTCATGGGCATTTAACATTCTCTGGCTCAGTGAGAATTAAGCACAGGAAGAGGAAAAGCAGACCATCTGTGCAGGAAGGTAAAACCAGTGTAAATTAAATGGGGTGTGAAAAAAAGCCACTTATGCTCTTTAAATATGTGCTACTTGAGAAATGCTCACCTATGTACAGAACTAATCACTAAACACACAGGCTTCAGGTGAATGGCTGGTTCTGAGTGTCCTTTGTTCAACAAAGCAAAAGCAATCTTATTTTTAAAAAATAATTCTTTATGGCTTTAAAATGATCCCAGAGATTTCGATCAAACCTTAAACATTCCAAGCATGACAAGCCAAAACCCGAACAAGCCTCCATCCCTGGCAAGAGTTCCATTTTCCTCCCAGCTTTGCTCATCAGCTCAGGGTTATTTTGGCTTTTGGCTATTCATCCAGGGCTGTTTGCTCACTCACTGCCATCTCTTCCTCCCTGGTAGGCTTTTGCTCATCCTTTTCTTTTCTAGATCCCCCTCCAAACCTCTCTTCTTTGTCTTCACTGGAACACATGTAGTAGAATAGCCTGGTGGTGAAGAATGCTGGATTTGAAGTCACACCATACATCTGAATTCTGTCTGTGGCAATTTATGCAAGTCACTCGCGTCCCCTGTCCTTCAGTTTTCAACTGACAAATGGGGCTAACAGTACCTGTCTCAGAGGACTGCAGTCAGGAGTAATCCGCTGCTTTCTGTAAGGCACTTTTAGAAAAGCACCCCATTCACAGTGAGCATTTATTCACTGTTGCTATTGTTATTACACTAGAAGAGCTTCCTACATGGGTTCTCTGCTTTCAGCCTCTGAAGAGTGGTAAGAGAATAACTCCAGCTACCTCTGTGCCCACTCAGCGTGTTTCCATGTGCCAACCCTGGCCTACACACTTTTCATGGTTTGCTTTTATTCTTTATTACAATCTTCACACTGGAAATGACCTTCCATTTGACAAATGTGAAAACTGAGGCTCAGGAAAGTTCCCCAGTCCACCTTTTACAACTTCTTTAAGACATTATAGCATCCTTTTTATACACAGTATTTCTTTGCTAAATATCTACAAGATAGTCTCTTAATAGCCCCTACATTACTTCTGCTTTTCAACCAGGGAAATTGGGTTAGTGGCTGAAAACTCATTCTCACTACCACCCAATACGGCCATTGCAAGTCCATCACCTGCCCTTTCAGCTTCAGTCCTGAGGTTACTTTAGATTTTGCTCATGTCTCTTCCTTTCCCCATCACCAAATTTATCCTAAAACAAAGATTTAAATCTCCTTCTTTTCCTAGAAGTACAGTGAAGTACCCTATCTCTCTAGTTCTTGGAGTATTTATGTCACCCATGTCTTGAATTTCCCTGAATTGAACTATTCTGTTATGCTATGTTAGTTACTCAGTCATGTCTGACTCTTTGCAACCCTATGGACTGTAGCCTACTGGGCTCCTCTGTCCACAGAATTCTCCAGGCAAGAATACTGGAGTGGGTTGCCACTTCCTTCTCCAGGGGATCTTCTTGATCCAGGGATTGAACCTGGATCTTCTGCATTGCAGGCAGATTCTTGACCATCTGAGCCACCAGGGAAGCAAATTTAACTATATCCACCTTTGAGAGGAAAATCAATGCATGCAGTCAAGGATAAATGACTAGTATGTGTTGCTGAAATTTTGGAACACAATTTTAAGATTTTTCCAGCCCCTGACAAGGAGGCATGGAGTATTTGCAGGTGGCTGTGAAGGTTAATAGAGTGCCTATCAGACTTCAGTGGGCATAGGAATCACTTGAGTATCTGGTTAAAATGTAGGTTCTGAGACTCTGCATTTCTAACAGGCTCCCATGTGATGGTATTGGTTCTCCGGGTGGTATTGGTTCTTGAGTAGTAAAGGTTGAATAGATATTCTTAAGGAAAACGTTGAACAATTAATTGAGGACCGTAGAAAAATATTAACTTAAAGAGATAAGGAAGCAAGTATAATCTACAAAAGACAAATACTGATCTAGAAAAATAAAGATCCAAAGTTTTAAGGGATTTCAAGTATAAACTGAATTGGATGCACTTTTCCTCTTTTGTATTAACTTTAGACTCTCATTCTGTCTTCCCCTCTTGTACCCGTATACCATGTAAGATTTATTATTCGTACCCTCTCCTAGTATGTTCTGGTCACCCCTGTATTCCATGTCCATCAGTACTTTAGAATCATGGTTAGAGTTCTTTAGAAGTCAGCAGATTTTACAAGTATCTGTATGAAGCATTTAAGAAGTTGTAATGGGTCAAAGGGAAAGAAAGATAGCAAGATTGGGGGGTCAGAATGAGAGAAATTGAAATAGCCTAGGAGTCCAGAGTAACAACTTCTCCAAACAAAGTCTGGGACATAGGTTTGACAGCAGATAGCAAAAGGGGGCACAGATCACATACTTGAAATTTCAAAATGCAGATTATATTGTCAACATCAGTATAGGGAATGATTGAGTGCTTATGCTGAGAAAGAGAACGCAAGGCAGACTGGGGTGTCACTGGCCCGGGGGGAGGGTAGTGGCTACCTATAGCTCTTCTCGAATATCTGGAGTGCTTGTCATGTGACACAGGAGAGGAGAGGAAGGGGGTAGTGAAGGACAGAGAGAGGATAAACTGAAAGTGAAATGAACAGTCCCAGGAGGCTAGAAGCCCCTTATCAGGGATGTTATGGAGGAAATTCCAGCATCCCAGCTTGAAATGCTAGGTTTCTATTATGCTTTCAAGATCCACTGGGGCACTCATTTAGCCACTGGTATATCCAAGGCACATCTAGCCTGTTCAGAAACCTTGTCAAGGCCCTCACCTAAACCTAGGTCTCCTTCTTCTTTTTAATATGCCCCCTGTCTCCCTTCTTTTCCCCAACTGAGAATGTGAAAGTGTCTCAGGGGGGAAGAGTCAAAGAACCTGACTAGGTAAGTGGTAGTAACCTTTTCTAAACCAAAACTAGGACCCTTGCTTTGCCCCCTCATCTGGGAAGGGAGCACTAGAGCTGATGTTGGTTGTGTCCTGGCAAACCCTGCCCTGTAACCCAGCGTCCCCAGAGGAGCAGCCCTGAGAACAAAACCACATGAACCTCTGCTCCACCTGCTGTGGGCTTTTCCCGAGCCAGACAGATATTCAGGACGAAGGGGAAGGGCTGGAGGGGCAGAAGCAGTGAAGGAGGCATTGCCTTTTCCTTCTGTAAAAAATGAAAAGGCCCCGGGGAGTTTTCCTACCTGAAGTTATCAGCAAACACTTTAATTAGAGTTCATATTTTGTGAAGGCTCATTGCTGAAATTGGCTGAAACCAGGCACTGGGCACATGAAGAGGCCTCAGGGGAGCACTGGTAGGTGGGATGACGGAAGGAAGGAAAGCGGGCTGATAAGGGAAGTGAGCAGGGCACTAGGGTGAACCTCCGACCTGGGCTCACCGTGCCGCAGGCTGCACATTTCTGCCATCTTATCTTGCCCTTAGATTCTAGGACAAAAGTCAGGTCCCTTTCCTAGGGAAATTCAGCACAGGAATTAAATGTGCTGCTCACTTCCCCAGAGAAGGGACTGTAGTGACACGGACTATTTGGAGCTGGTGTGTGTGTGTGTGTGCGTACATTCCAGTGTGTGTGTGCGTACATTCCAGTGTATCTGTTTGTCTCAAGGCTTGTGTGCCCTCAACTATTGTGCCCACAGTGGTGAAGTTCCCCAAGATGGGGTCTCTGGGAGGAGGTGGGGGGTTTGGGTTGGGAAAAAAGGATGAGTTCAATTTTGGACATGTTATGCCTGAATCAAGAGCTTGGAGTATTTTATTTTAGAAGCACGTATATATATGTGTATGTAGATAACTATAAACACATAGGTCTTCAAGATGGTCTTGTTCTAGAGGCTTTACTTACATGAACTCACAATCTTCACAACAATGAAGTAGGATCTGTTATAATCCCCACTTCGCAGGCAAGAGAACTGAGGCACAGTGCGGGTAAGTAACTCTCTCAAGGTCACACGTGGAGTCAGCACAAGGCAGAGCTTGGGCTTGAATTCAGGCTGTTCAGTTTCAGAGACCATTTTTTAAACCACCAGGCTCAACTGTCTCCCGTGTTAAATATAAAACAGAGTTAAATAAGTGTTCAAGTAAAGCATAGTAACTCTTAATCAGAGCTAATAAGTAGAAAGCTCTAAGTGTCAGACTCTAAGCCTGTATCTCAGGTAACCCACACAAGTCTATGAGATGGGTACTATGAATATTCTTTGTTTGAGAAGTACAGAGACACTCAAGGTAACGGAAGTTAAGTCACTTGCCCACACATGCATCTTGCATGTGGACCAGACGGAAACTTGGGAATATTTAGTAGCAAAGCCTTTGCTTGTAACCAGGACTCCATGCCAAGAAAAAGAATGAACAGTATCTAACTTGCTCTTTTAGGTTCCTCAATGAAGCCAACAAACAATGAGGAATGTCCTCCTCATCTCTCATTTCCCCTCTTTACATCACATTCTTTTTAAAAAAAAAAATTTAATTATTTGGCTGCACTGGGTGTCAGTTGTGGCACACAGGATCTAGTTCCCTGACTAGGAATCAATCCCAGGCCCCTGTCTTGGGAGTGCAGAACCTTGGCGGCTGGACCACCAGGGAAAACCCTACATCACATCTTTTACTTTGCCTCCATTAGAAAGATGAGTCCCCGTCCATGCCAGCAGCTTCTTTCATCCCCAAAAATCTGTGTCAAGGTCTGTGCATGCTCGGTCTCAGTTGCGTCCGACTCTGAGACCCCATGGAAGCCCCGAAAGGCTTCTCTGTTCGTGGAATTTGCCAGGCAAGAAAGAATACTAGAGTTGGTTGTCATTTCCTATTCTGGGGGATCTTCCTGATCCAGGGATTCAACCTGCATCTCCTGTCTTCTGCATTGGCAGACCGGTTCTTTACCACTCCACCACCTGGGAAACCTGTCAGGGCATACCTTGTGTTTTTAATGTCTTTTGAATGCTAGCTTGTCAGGCAGCTTGGTAACTCAGGCAAGCTATTCAAGAAGTTAAATGGATAATCATTTCTGTTACTTTGCAGCTGGTAGGGAACAAAATAGCAAAACCAACATGCTAGTAATTAATAGGACTGATAAACTCAGTACATCTTATGACTAAAATTGTATATTACTCTTTTTAATCCCAACAAATATTAAAGGGCCTGATAATCACTCAATAAATATTCACTAAACCACATGGATGATAAAGCTGCATGATGCTAGAATGGCAGGATGGCTTCTAATTGTTTTCTTCTATTCTATCCCTCATATTTACAGAATATAACAGAAAGAAACACAGGCGCAGAAGGCCGACAGATAGGAGTTTTAATTCCAGCTCAGCTACTGTCTACGAAACCTTGACTAAGTTACAGTACCTCTCTGCCCTTCACATATCCCTCTGAAAATTGGGCACAATAGTGTCTACCTTTGGAGTAGGAAATGGCAACCCACTCCGGTATTTCTTGCCTGGAAAATTACACAGAGCAGCCTGGCAGGCTACAGTCCATGGGGTCTCAAAGACTCTAACAGAACTGAGTGGCTGAGCAGTACCGGTGTCTACCTTAAGGGTTGTTGTGAAGGCGAAACAGGCAACACACAAGCAGGTGACCTAAAAGTGGGCACTAGTGGGGCTTTGCTCATTTTCCTTCTGTTTCCTCCTCTGCAATCGTCCTCAGCTGCCACCTCTGCAATGCCCCCGTTCCCCCCTCCATCTCTACCTGTCCACCATCCCCCAACCCCACTTCAGAAAGCTCATAAAACTGAGCACTCTGTCTTAATGTGGACAGATAATTATTAACATTCCCTGATCAAGAATGTATGTGTACGTTGATCTGCTCCTATTTCTTCCTGGCTTCTTTATATTTTGCTACTTCACTAAAGAAGGGAATGAGAAGCAAAGGGAATGGAAATTCTTCTGTTCTGGTTTTGCATACCTTAGAGTCAGACAAGACACAACAGTGAGGACTTTAGGACCCTTTCTAATCAAGTTCTTATCTGTTTAGGCTGTGTGTTTTTAAAAATACTTCTCTCAAGAATTGTTTTCTACTTTTACAAATCTTACTGAGTAGACACTGATAATTGACTCGCAATGTGGAAATGATGAGGACTACTTTAAGTTTATGCCATAGAGCATTCCCTTCCCCCTTCAAGACTGCAGCTGGCAGAAACCCTCACTTATCTGCCCCCTTGTGGAAGAATCTGGAGAAAGAAAGCTGATTTGTCTGAAGTGGACACTCCTTTCCCAGGGCAGTCTGCATCCCATGACTGGTCCATACGGTGGTGACAACCCTAAAGGACCACCCCAGCCTTGAGCTCCCTGTGGGGCTGGCTGAGGATTTCGCTCTAACTGTGTTGTAGCCCGACTACTCCCTCCTCCTGAATCTTGCTTGTTTTCCTTCCCTTCCTCAAGTGTGGACCCCAAGAGCATCTCTGATAAACCTTACACTCACTCATCTCAGTCTCACACTATTTCGCAGGGAACCCGACCTGTGACAGAAGTCTGATTGGTTGATTTTCAAACATTCTTGGTGACTTAGACCAAGAATCTATTTTACTCCATGTTTACCTACAAAATAAGAATGTCAATCAATATATTGTGGATAGCTAAAAATTGACTACATGAAAAGTTCCTATATATGCCTACCTGATAGAGAAATGTAATTTACCTAAAAATGGTGTCTTAGCTGTGCATGGTGTTTTAGTTAGGACAGTTCGTATTTTTATTTTAAAAAGTAATAATTGATTGGCAAAGTTCCATTTCTATAAATTAATTTAGGAAAAGTTGCTATAGTCGGGTTGTTCAGGAGTGTGGTATACTTCTCAATGTATTCAGATCTTTATGTATATATTAGCAACATTTTACACTTTGAAAAATATAGAAAGACAACATACATATTTCATGTTAAGAGAATCCTTGGGTAGTCTACGTTTTCATCGTAAATGCTTTAGGTGTGTGTTTAAGGTGAATTATAGGTGTGGCAAAAGTTGAATTGTTTTGTGTTATTGACTTAATAATCTTAAGTTCATCTGGTGTAATAAACTGTAATAAATAATAACACTGAATAAAAGAGGCACCACAATTGAGGAGAGAAAGAATTTTCACAGCTGGCACTGGAATAATAGTTTAGTGATTTGGAACAAATCAGTTTAGATTCTTAAGTCTCCCTAGATGGATTAAAGAAGTAAACAGGTGGAAAAATATCTAAGTCTTAAGAGCTAAAGCCATGCGCTGGTGAATATTATCTCTGTATAAGCAATGAATTTGCAAGTTTAAGAAGAAAAACTCAACAATTCATTGACAAAAATTTCTACTTCTGAACATAAAAAAATAAAAGGCAGTCAAAAACAGAAAAAAATGTAGCTATAATTTATGACTTTTAAAATATAAAAAGCATACACAAGTGGATTTCAAAACACTAAAATACTGGGAGAAAATACACATAATATACAATTCAGAGAGGAAATAAAAGGTCTAATAAGTGCATTTAAAAAGTTCAATAGAACTGGTAACAAAAGAAATGCAAATTAAACCCAAAAACTTTTCACTCACTAAATTAATAAAAATGAGTAAAGTTATAATACCCAAGAATGCTGAAGCAATACCATAACTACCTTCACATACTATTAATGTTTCAATGCATACTTTCTTTCAAGAAAGTGATTTTAAGCTTGTAGCAAGTATTTTAAAGCATTGCTACGTTTTAACTCTAGAATTCTTCTAGAAATTTATCTATGGGAATAATCAGAGATGGGGAAAAGTACCATATACTTCTATAAAAAAGTAAAAATCTGAAACCAATGAGAACAATTGCAAAACCATATGATGAAATAATTTGTAATCTTAAAATTTCATGATTTTGAAGAATTTTTAATGAGAGTAAAATCATCAAAATTTAATGTCACAAAAATACAAAACTGCACATGATTCTGATTGTACTAATGGTATGCACATATGCAAAATGAACTAAATGTCAATAGTGGTTATCTAGAGTCTATCACAGAGAAGGCAATGGTACCCCACTCCAGTACTCTTGCCTGGAAAAGCCCATGGACAGAGGAGCCTGGTAGGCTGCAGTCCATGGAATCGCTAAGAGTCGGACACGACTGAGGGGCTTCACTTTCACTTTTCACTTTCATGCATTGGAGAAGGAAATGGCAACCCACTCCAGTGTTCTTGCTTGGAGAATCCCAGGGACAGGGGAGCCTGGTGGGCTGCCGTCTATGTGGTCGCACAGAGTCGGACACGACTGAAGTGACTTAGCAGCAGCAGAATCTATCAACTTACAAATGGTTTAGATTGTCTTTTTTCCATTTGACTGCATTTTCCAATTTTTCCATGGTAAGAATAAATCTTCCAGTTGTATGTGAATGTGTGTATTTAAAAAGTGAATGGGAGGAAAAGAACTGGAACATATTGTTAACTATTCTTTGGCGGAGCTTGACACTTAAATGGAAGACAAGGGCTATAGCCAGAGAGAAATGTAAAATCATGGGGAATTTCCTCCAAATTTTCCCACCTCCTTAACTCCTCCATCCTCTTTTTTTCTTTAATGATAGGAGAAGTTTGAATACTTTACAGTCAGTAGAGAAGAGGATGAAAATACAGTAATAAAAAAATAATTGCAGGAGTAAGTTTCCCAAGGAGAGTCAGATAAAGAGCACTGCCAAAGGAATTAACTTTGAACACATTCGTTGAACAAGTATTGAATGAACAAATGCCAAGCAATAAGACAATTTTCTTTCATTCTGTTCCTTTTCAAAATTGAAAAGGAAAAACCAGTGCCTTTCTTTTTTGATCTAAGTTACAATAATAAATATAAAGAACTGTTGAATTCATCATAAAGTTGATATTGCTAAGTGCTTTGTATCTTAACTATAGGATGATGTCTAAATAGTAATTGTTATAAGAAGAGCAAGGAAGAACAACAGGACAAATTAACTTAAAACTGTTCTTTTAAATCACAAAATTTAATTAGACTCCATTTACAAATGTGAATTTCATATAGCAAATGTGAATTAGACATGCTGGCACATATCCAGACAAGTCTGGAAGAAAAACCACACTTGCTATGAAGGAATGGTCATTTTTAGGGAGTTGGGGCTCTGAATTTTCTAGATAATTCCCATGAGCTAGAACCTTGTTAAACTAAATACATTACTTAAAATTTTTTATTTCTTATTGAAGTATAGTTGATTTACAATGTTTAAGGTGTACAGCCAATTTATTCAGTTTCATTTATATATACGTGTGTGGGGGTGTGTGTGTGTGCGCGCACTCAGTCAGGGCTGACTCTCTGAGATCTGATGGACTGTTGCCCGCCAGGCTCCTCTGTCCACGGGATTCTCTAGGCAAGAATACCGGAGAAGGTTGCCATTTCCTCCTCCAGGGGATCTTTCCAACCCAGGGATCAAACCCACATCCCTTGTGGGTTTCTCCTGCATTGGCAGGTGAATTCTTTACCATTGTGCCACCTGGGAAACCAATATATATGTATTGTTTTCCATTACTTTTTTTAAATGTTTATTTATTTATTTTTGGCTGTGCTGGGTCTTTGCTGCTGCATGGGCTTTTCTCGAGTTGTGGTGAGCGGGGGCTACTTTCTAGTTGCAGTGCACAAGCTTTTCCCTGCTGTAGATTTTCTTGCTACAGAGCACAGGTTCTAGGGCACACGGGCTCCAGTATTTGCTGGCACATGGGCTCAGTAGTTGAGGCTCCTGGGCTCTAGAGCACAGGCTCAAAAGTTGTGATGCATTGGCCTGTTTCCCTGCGGCCTGTGGGATCTTCCCAGATCAGGGATTGAACCCGTGTCTCCTGCATTGGAAGGCTGATTCCTTACCACTGAGCCACCATGGAAGCCCAACACATTACTTTTTAAACACAGGTTGAAGTTCCTTTTTTCCTTTTAAAAGTGTCATTCCATAAGCTCTTACCCTTGATTTTTTTTTTTTTTTTCAAAATCTCTACTTTTATTGCCTAATTAGATTTTATTTCCATCTGGACAGCTTATTTTTTATTGGTGCGTGACAATATGATTTGCTTTTTGTTTTTCCTTCTGGACCCTGGATGAAAAGAAAACTCAGTTCTGGGAGGGACTGTCAGATAAGGGTACAGAATATGGTGAAATGGCGTTCGGTATCCTCAAAAAATTTAGCAAAATCAATCCTAGAAGATCCCTTATTTGCCCTCTTGCTAGTTAATAAATAGACTGCTGGGGAAAGGGAGGGTCCAGTTGGGATGAGGAAAGCGAGGACAGGTGTGTCTACCCCACTCACTCCTGCTCTCACTTACACCTATCCTCTAAATAAAGTAGTAGTAGACTTTACTGCTACTGCTACTAAGTCACTTCAGTCGTGTCCGACTCTGTGCGACCCCATCCCTGGGATTCTCCAGGCAAGAACACTGGAGTGGGTTGCCATTTCCTTCTCCAACCCTTGATGTTTTAAAATGGTAATTCATTAGCCACAAGTTTCCAAAAATGGCTCTTCATTTGCATTGTGTATATAGGCTCTCAGGCTTTAAAAACTTAGCTAAATGTACATTTGATAAATATTTTATAAATATTTTTATATTCCTTGTCATTTTAACAACTTGAAATTTAAATTCAATAGAAAAGAATTAGAGCTACTGAACTATAAAGAAGTTCTATTTATTCATTCATACATTCATTAATTGGACAAATATTTATTGAGCTTCTATTATGTCCAAGGTGCTTGGAAACAGTTAAAAAACATGCCATCTCCCCTTATGAAGCTTGCAGACTGGTGGGGGAGATAATCTCTGAATAGGTCATTTCAGTGGGTTTCAGAAACTGTCATCTCAGGCAAGTGACTTCTAAACTGCCATGACAAAATCAAGTGGCTAAGAGTGGCTGGAGGGGTCCTCCAGCTGCAGGCTCTTGTGGAAAGCAAAAGTGGGGTGACAAAGTGGGCAGGGAGACAATATTGCTCCTCCTGTTTAGATGAACAGATCAATGATGGCCTTCTCTCAGCTCACACATTAGATGCAGCATCAATTGCAGCATCCAAGGTATCTTGAGGAAGGAGCACAGAGGGTGATACCAGTGCCCTGGTTAATTTGTCCCCACTCAGTATATTGCAATGCATTGCATTTGTGTATGCTCGGTTTAGTGAGTTTATAAAATATATTTTCTGTTTTATCTAGTTTAACTTATCCTCCAAAAATGGACAAAGTAAATTTGAAAGATTCCTCTAAAGAAACTTCATATGAAAAATAATGGTAATACAAACATAAGGAAATACGAAAAAGTAGAACTCATACTTTGCTCCTAGAGTTCTTTTTCATATTGCAAGGTAAAGCGATAACTATCAATCAAATGTGATAAGAAGTCCATCAAAACAAATTCATTATTATCAAGTAAGGTCCATGAGTTCACTTCTATAACCATTGATGATGACCTTTACCTAAGTGTACATTTATAAAGTAACAACAAAATAACAGATCTTTGCAAATTAGTGGATAGGATTAAGAACTGAGTGACTTGGTTTGATAAGTATAGCCGATAGTACTTGGCTTCCATTGGGTCCCCAGGTCTCTGTGAGGTTTCTTGTCCAGCTGTGACAGCCATTAAATAAAAGAATCAAAATTAATCAAATTTGGAACCAGATTTGTGAATTGCTGTATCACTGAGTGTTCAACTAAGATTTTAAAAATAAAGTATACTCAATCGAATTTATCTTACTAAAATGTTAATATTGTAATAATAATTAGAAATACATTTTAGTAATACAAAAAAATAACAAGTAAGTATAAAATCCTGCTATCTAACTTTAAGCCTTGTGAATGTTTTTATGTACATGATAAATAGGACAATAATACAGATAGATGACTGACAAATATATATAGGTACATATTATGTTGCAGAAGTAAAATCAAGGTGTCTTTAGCTTAAATTAATTTTAAAAATAAATGTTTTTAGGATGACATATGTTATCAGTGTTTTTTGATGAGAACTTTTCCAGAAGTGTTACTGGAGGCTCATGCCAGCTATGGTCATAAGGAGGAAGGAAAAGGAACAAATGCCAGGAGTATTTAAGGGGCGGAGTGACAGGACTGGTGATTATTCCTTTGAAAATGCTCACTGGATCGTGTCCATCACCGCTCCTTACTAAAATCCTCTACATAAAGAGGATAGCATCCAAGGAAAGCTCATGTCTTCAGGGGAGCCTCCCCAGATTCCCAGCCCAGGGCATGTGCCTCTGTTACCCCAGAGAGTCATGCTGAGGCGTCTCCCTCACAGCACTTCTCTCTCCCTCTACAAACTTCATTCACTGGTGAGATCATTTGCAGAATGTTGGTCCTTCCAAGCTCCATGAAGGACTAGCAGAATGCCTGGCATTTACTAAATGTTAGTGCAAAGAATGTTAGTGCAAAGAATTCAGCTGGATCTGAAAGGTGAAGGAGACACTAAGATACCCCACTACCTCTAGCTTGAACAGTTGTGACCAGGACGGTACAGTTTCACAAGGTGGGGTCTGTGGGGGAGAGGAGGGTTTGGGCTGGGGGCAAAAAAGGATGAGCTCAATTTTGGACATGCTGCATCTGAATCAAAAACTTGTGGAGTATTTTATTTTACAAGCACATACATATGTGTGTGTATAGTTAACTAGAAACATATCAATAAACCTCTCAGTAAAATTATCCCATTTGTGATGATGAAATAGCACTGGATGTCTAAAATAAAACTGAATACACAGTCCTTCAAAATCAAGCACACTGAAAATTACTGGATATTTCCTATTTTAAGGACAATTACTTAAAATAGAAATTTATTTTAGTAAAGTGTGTTACTCTACTCAAGTAATGAATGGGGTTCTTCCCCTTTTATTGCTTGCCAGAAGGAATAGGAAAAAAAAAAAAGACAAAAAACCCCCTTCCTCCCCAAAGCTACCTTCTCAGCAGAAAAGGCAAAAACTATATTTCTGCTCAGAAAGATTTCAGCATCATATACCCTCCCTCTAACTTCTGAGATGACGGTGCCCTTGTTCTCACCAGAACTAGCTCACTCTATGCATCTAGGGCTTGTTTCAAATTTTCACGCCTTCTGATTTTGTCATTCATTTTCCCATTTTCTTATTTCTATCCTCACTTCCCTTGATATCTCTCATGACTTCCCTACTATTGCTTTCATTTCTCTGGCTCTTGGATGAAGATTTTTTTCTCCGTTGTATTTGCTCTTGGACACCCAAACTGATAAGAAAGTAAGAATGATCATATTGGTTCAGAACTAAGGAACAGTCAGCCCTGTATTCCATTTCTCAAACTATCTCTAAGGGTTTGAGGGTTTAAAAATCTCCCTGAGTCTAGCCACCTGAGTATTTAATTTGGACCTGTCATTCAAATTTATGTTATCCTTACTTTGAATGGATGCTTTCCAACATGCTTTTTACCTTACTTGCCTGATTCCAAACCTAACCCTGTGCTCTTAGTGAACATCTCTGTGTATTATTTTTAGGATGTAGATTCCCAGAAGTGACACCAATGGGATCTAAGTTCTTCCTATTTATTGCCAAATTATTTTTCAGTAACAAATATTGTTATGTATTAAATACTTAAGATACATTATGACTTACTTGAAATGTTTACACATATTAACAAACATATTTCATATTACCATATAAGGTAGGCGTTATTGTTTATTTCAACTTTAAAGATGAGGAAATTGAGGAACAGAGAAGTTAAGCAACTCACCTATGGTCGCAGAGTTATTACGGTGGGATCAGAATTAGAATTCAGAAAATTTTGCTTCAGGGCCCACATTTTAATCACTAAATTAAATGTGATTAAATTTAATTTTATCACAAAAAAGTTGTAGTAACTTATACTGGCACCTTTAACAAGTGTAGATAATATACTCAACTTTGGAACACTTCTACTTTTTGATTAGCACATTCGTATGTAGAGCTTAACTTCCCTTTGTCACTTTAAAATTAAGGTTTGGAGGGGACATGAGGGACTATTTTCCAATAAATACTTTGTCTCCTTACTCCCTTAGTAGAAGAATAGGATTAGAGGTGTTGGTCTGACAGCTGTCTCAGTATGGAATGAGCATAATGCAATACTCATGCCTGTAAACTGGGGCTTTGAAAATTCATTGCCCTGTGCTTATTTCTGCAAAGCATGCAAGAAAGTAAGAGATACCACTTATTGTGCACTTACCATGTGCCAAGCATTGTGGTGAAGATTCTGGAGACACAGAGTCAAACATCAGACCGGTATCATTACCTCATTTCGTAAGAAGCTAGGGAGATCCACGCATGTTGATCTGCATAACAATGCATAAAGGTCAGGTAAATAAACCTCTGGGACTGATCACTGGCTCTGGTTCTTTAGTTTAGCTTCAGTGAATGAGACCATATTGCCATACAGTCACAGTATGGAACAAACCCTACTCTCTGTTCCCCTAACAGATGAAAATTAAGTGACCCTACAAAGCTAACCTGGGCCAAAATCAGGAACAATAGACATTTTTAAAGAGGACTGCGCTGCGATTTTATTTTAAATTCTGTTTAGATTCAGTAGAATTTGTTGACCTCCTGCCAGAGCCAGTTACAAATTTCGGGAGGTAGACTGTCTATTGAGATGGTGGAAGAGATGACAGCAGACCCTGTCACAGTTCTATTGAGGGGAGGGGGTATCTGCTCCAAGGATGGCCCAGATGACTGGGGACTCTTTCAAATTGCAAAGTTATTCTTTGTTGTGGCTGCTTTAACTAACTCCTATTGTTAAAATATTGTCATCTATGAATGAGATCCAAAGAACATCGAAGTTGGTAAAATGGGTTAATTAGGCAAAGAAATGTGATTACATCCATCAAAAGAAAAACTAGGTAATTTTAAAGACCATTTGATGTTTTAGACCATATTACTTGGAGTAAAAGACTGATTTCAGAATAAATAACTTATTTTTTAATGAGGTAAGGTTTTTTCATAGATGGCCATATTACTTCTGTTATAAATAGAAGATATTCAGGACACTTATTCTGCAAAAACTGTACCTACTGATCTTTCTATTTTCCATCATTGTCAAAATTCAGACTGTCCTATAACTGATCAAAAAGAAAAAACTATACACATTCAGAAGATAGTTTTGATCCCATTTCAAAATTCATCCACAAGAAAAAAATATATATAGATCAACCTACCAATATATTTGGACGCTTTGAGAACCCATGGGGGAAAGCACCTTTTCTTTGTAAGTACACAGCTCTCCTACTGGGCACCCAGACAGCAAGCATGTGCAACCCAGGTGAGTGCAGGGTGAAGCTGTGGTGAGCGCAGGTGTGGCTCAAGTTCAGGCTGAATCTTGTTGGGGATGTGATTAATCTTTCTTCACAAAGCTGCCCCTCCTTCCTGGAACCTTCAAGAAAGGGCCCATGAGAGCTACTAGAAAACTCCCAGGTGACCTGAGGTGATTCAATTCTCTTTTCACACTAGAGATTCCTGCTCCAGCCTCACTTTCAGATACAGTAATGTTTCTTTTCTCAGTATCATAGGGCAGCCCACTGTATAACCCATCAATGTGTCCTGACTATGAGTATCATTTGGGGAAATCTACTCAGTTGCAAAGGTCCACAGTAATATTAGATACAATCAACAATGCCCTTGCGGCTCACAACTCTATTACAAAGCAAACTGATTCCTGGGCTGCCTGGAAATAGGACAGTGGTCCCCATGTGAAGGCAGGGGATCCTTTATCCTCTTGGTCCTCCAAAGGGGTTGTTCCAGCATCAGGGAACATTTTAGAGCCAGGCATAGAAAACTGGCTTTGGAATCAGTGCTGGATGTAAGACCTAGATATGCCAGTTAGAGCTGAGTGGACTTGGAATAAATTCATTAGACTCTGAATCAGCAGTTATAATAGACTGCACCTCCTAGGAATGATGTGAGGATTAAATGAGAGACCATCTATTAGGTGCTTATGTTGCTGCTTGGCTCTTGAGAGGCATACAGAGAACAGCAAAGTCATCATCACAACACCCCCTGCCTCCATTTGAGACCACAGCAATTGGGTTTAAATGCTGAGCTACTGAAAGGACCTATCACAGGAAGTTTCACCTACAAGTGGTTTTGGAGGAAAAGTCACACTGAAGCGGCTGGGCACTCTTCCTGAATACCATCCCCATCCTCCTTCCCTGCAGTCCTCTCCACAGCAGCTTCTTCACTTCAGCCACCAAGGGGATATCCACACTCCATTTCTAGATTGTCAACTAAAACCCAGATGAGGGGTGAAGATCTTTCCACACTGGAAGCCCAAGAGTGTCTAGTTGCAAATGGTTGTAGAATCATGGTTAAGTCTGAGTGTGGACTTTGAATTTGGGCCTGAACAAGAATCACTTCCCTCATGCCCCCCTTTCACCAATTATTGTCTTAGTGTGAACTTAGCCTCCTCAAACCTGTTTTCTTGTTTACACACAGGCTAATATGGTATTGAGTGGTTTAAAGGATAACATGTAATAATATTTATATGTAAAGTGCTTAGCACAATAGTTGGCAAGGAGTGAAGCCCAGTTCGACTACTGAATCCAGTTTGTAAAATGCTACTTTGATTACTGTGGCCTGAAGTCTGAAGTCAGGGAACCTGATTTCTCCAGCTCTGCTTTTCTTTCTCAAGATCGCTTTGGCTGTTCAGGGTCTTCTGCATTTCCATACAAATTCCAAAAATTTTTGCTTTAATTCTGTGAAAAATGCCATTGGTAATTTGATAGGATTGCACTGAATCTGTAAATTGCTTTGGATAGGATAGTCATTTTCACAATATTGATTCTTCCAATCCAAGAACATGGTATATCTCTCCATCTGTTTGTGTCCTCTTTTCATCAGTATCTTATAGTTTTCTGAGTAGAGGTCTTTTGCCTCCTTAGGTAGGTTTGTTCCTAAGTATTTGATTCTTTTCGTTAAAATGGTGAATGGGATTGTTTCCTTAATTTCTCTTTCCAGTCTTTTGTTGCTAGTGTATAAGAATGCAAGAGATTTCTGTGCATTAATTTTGTATCCTACAACTTTACCAAATTCATTGATTGGCACCAGTAGTTATTACTCAGCCATAAAAAATAATGAAATTGTGCCATTTGCAGAGATGTGGATGGACGTAGAGACTATCATACAGAGTGAAGTCAAAAAGAGAAAAGCAAATATTGTATATTAACACACATATCTAGAAAAATGGTACAGATGAATCTGTTTGCAAAGCAGAAATACAGACACAGATGCAGAGGACAGAGGTATGGACAGCAAGGGGGAAAAGGGGAGGTGGGATCAATTGGGAGTTTCAGACTGACATATACACTACTATGTATAAAATAGATAACTGAGAGTCTACTGGGATAGCAGGGAGGGAAAAAAAAGGTACAATCTGTTTATAGGACATAAATTAACCTTAAAAATGCATTACAATATATATTAAGAGCAGACAAATACTGCTTGATTCCATTTAAACAAGGTAGCTACAACAGCTTTCAGAAAGTACATTGTGGGTGGAGTGGAAGGGGAATGGGAAGTTAAGTGTTTAAGGGGAACAGAGTTTCCGTATAGGAAGTTGAAAAATTCAGAAGATGGATGATGGTGAGAGTCGCAAAACAACGTGAATGTACTTAGTGTCACTGAACTATACAGTTAAATACAGTTAAAATAGTATGTTTGTGTGACTTTTACCACAATTAAAAAAATTTTTTTTAATGCTACCTAACTGCAGCCTTAGGTGCACAGAAATAAGTTAAAACTCTCATCAAAAGATAAGCTTTCCATCAGAGGATCAGACATGCTCTCTAAACACTGGGAAATATACCAGTGATGATAATAAGGTAAATATTTCAACCAGCTGATGGAACCATGCTCGGGCTATCATCTTGCATGTTCTTATTCATAAGAATTATCCCTGCCAGGCAAAGTGCACTTTACTTACAATTAGCAATTTCATTCTAAATTAGCTTCCTCTAGGAAGGGAGGGGGGAGAAAAACCAACTTTTTGGCGACATGTATAATATTATTATGATATGGGTACTACCAACTGTCTTTTTTTTTAACAAACTTGGGAACAAAACTAAGGACAAACGTTAAGCAGGCGAGAGAAGCAGTGTCAGAGGCAGAATTTGATCGCAGGTCTGTTTGAGAGAGGCTCCCCAATCATCATCTTCCCCTTTCTGTTAGCACTGCCTTTCAGTTTTTCCGGTTTATTCAAGAGCTGGCCTTCTGAATAGGGTTCTCAGACAGCCATTGTTGAACTAACCAATTTCTGCCACTCGACGGAACGAGTATTCTAGTTATGAGGCGTCTGGTTTTCCTCTCGCTTCTCCAGCGGTGACTAAAAAGCCATAGCCACTCCATCAGAGGCTACTTCGTCTGCCCTTTTGAAATGCGCCGGGTAGATTAATTTTTGAAAGATGATTCACCTTCCTTTTCCTGTTTTGATGGAACATGGAGACGCAACCATTCCTGTCAATAGAAGGCTCGAGTTTCCACCCCGCAAATTCGCGCGGCGCTGACTGTCTCATTGGCTGACGCGCAGGTGGGATTTCCTGTCGCCATTTTAAGGAAACACACTGCCCTGCAAGGAAGTGCCCAGTCAGTTCAGAGGGGCTGTGCCCGGAACAGAGAGCAAAGGAAAGGGAAACGGGCCCAGCGGCCCCAGACCCCTCCATCCTGCGCCCTCGCTCCCCGCTGACCCCCGACTTCCAGCGCCCGGCTTCTTGACCCCCGACGCACCACGCCCGGGGCTCGATCACGTGGGGTCTCCCCCCTAGTCCATGGCGCGCCCCAGCTCAGCAAAGCTACCCAGTCCCCTCAACAGAGCCCCTCAGCATAGATCTCGGGGTAGGGGCTGGCCGGGACTGCGGGCGCTGGATCCGGAAGAGGGGAGGCGCCTCCCACTGCGGGGGACGGACAAAGGCTCTCCAGAGGTGCCCGCGCTCCCCGCCGACCCCGACCTCCTCCGCGCCGTCCTTAGGGAGCCTCCAACGCCGCTCCCTCGCTGCTAGCGGCTCCCACGCCACCGGCAGGGCTGTGAGCCGAGCAGCGACTCCCGCGGCCATCCTCACGCGGCGCCCTTCCCACAATGCAACTCCCCTCGCTCACGCGCCCCGGCCCGGCCCCGGCGTACCCCCAGTGCACCCCCAGCCCCCATCGCACAGCCCTCCTCGCCTCCTTCCGCGCCCTCCAAGCCCCCTCCCCCCTCCATCTCCGAGGGCTGCCAGCCTCCGGCCACCGCTGCAGCTGGGCTCTGGGCTCGCCGCAGGGCACCAGGAGGGCGTGGGGCAGGTGTCCAGGCTGCGCGCACACTCAGCTCCCGGTGCTACCGCCGGCGCTCCCGGCGCACAAGCGCCCCGCAACCCCTCCCTCGCTCCCTCTCTCCCTCTCTCTTTCCGATGCTCAACCTCCGCCGGCCGCGTTCGCCGCATCCTCGGCGGACGGCGACAAGGAGGCAGCCAGGGGCGGCCGCCTAGGCAAGAGACACCATGTGACGGGCACCGCTCAGTGACACGCAGCTTCGGTTAAAGAGCGGACGCGCAGGAGGGGAGGCGACGGCACGCGAGACGCGGATGATTAGCCGGAACAGCTAAACCATCGCGAGCCATGGATGCGCAAGGGCGACGCGTCCCCCAGTAGGAGAATGACTGTGATTTGACTCGCGACCCTCTGCGGCCGAGCGAGCGGATGTAAGTGCGAGGCTGGCGAGCACCGCGTGGGTAAGGGTTGCTGGTGGGGGGAGCTTCTGATGCAATCGGCCCCGAAAGGAGGAGGAGAGCCAGGAGTGCGCGGGCTGGGGCGGCACGCCGCTCCGCCAGAAGGTCGCCGCCCTTCACCTTCCTCGGAAATCCGCCACGCCACGCCGAGCCTCCCCGCCCAGCCCTCGCTGACGGAGGGCACCTTTCATCCGCCAAGGCAGCCAGACCTTGACACAAAGGACACCGCAAGGCTGGGGGAAAATCCGGGAAGGGCGGATACCACTTTTCCCCCGTTTTTTTTTTTTTTTTTTTTTTTTTTTTTGCCGGAGGTAAGAGGATTTCCTGTTCCTAGGGAGAGCTGAGGGAGCAGCGGTGGGGAGGAAAGGGACGTTTTAGATGTGAGAGGAGGCGGTAACGTAGAAGTCATCTCTGCAAGCGTGAAAGGAAGGAGTGCGCGGCTGAGCCGGATGCTTTCGGATTTTGCTTTTACCAGGAGAAAAGTCAGATCCACGGTTCTGCTGACCGCCTGCGACAGTGTAAAGAGGCGCGGAGCTCCTGGTTCCAGCGTTGCGTGGCCTGCGGCTTACTTTTGGGGTCTGTTTTCTTAGTGGGAGATTGTGGTGCCAGATATGGTTAAATCATTCGCGGGTTAGGGACCACGCGGGTCTAGAGCGCGCGCCGAGGTGAGGGCTGCCCTGCATTCCCGAGGAGTGGTTGAGTGCTGGGCATTTGTGGGGAATTTGCTGTGTCTTAGGAGCCCCAGGGAAGGCATGTGATGTCCCCGGCGTTGAGTGTGCGGCCGGCTGGGTCTCGGGGACTGGCCGCGGAGCCCGAGTAAACAGGAACACGCTCGCCGGCCCTTCTCGAGCTCTGCCCGGCTCTCCGTAACAGAGAGGATGCGGGCTGTGAGGTTGGGGGACGAGGGATGAGGGGGTTGTTAAGGGATGCTGGCAGTGACTCACTGCCCTTTCCCGCCCCAAAGAGCTTCTTTCCCCAAGGAAGGAGAGAAGAGGGAAGTGCGGTTCTGAAGGCTGGGAGCCGCTGGAGCTGGCGAACAAAAGGGCACCGATTGCGCGGGGCTCGGGGGCCGAGGGTCCTCCCCAGCACTCCCACTTCTTCCCCCGACCCCCGAATCACCCTCGCGTCCCTAAATGTTACCACAATAGTCCTTTAACCTCGCCGGGCGGGTGCCCGAAGGAAAGTGCTCCTTCGCCCCGGTGCACGCTCCCACTACCGTCATTCCCTTCCCGGAGCTTCAGCACCCACTGGTACCCCCAGGCTCCAGTGCTGCCTGGGCGCCGCTTCCCTGTGGAAGTGCCCAGCCCTGGGTTTGGACTGAATTGTAGTTAGAAGGTCCAAGTATACATATGGCGGCAAAAGGAACTTCGCGGTAACGGCGTTTGGCTGGTGCCTTTCGTAGGCTGCTTTCGGCTTGGGAAGTTGGTGCTACAATTGAGAGTCCTTTGTGTCTGACCGGGTTTTTATTGCTCTCGTTCTCCGGTGAAAACCTAATTGCCACCAGGATCACATACTTTCGCCGACGAATCCCTGGTGATGTATTTCATGAGTTGAAAAAGACCCGAGCGCTAGGAAACCGTATTTATTTGCGTTTGGAAAAGGATCTGACATCTCTGCCGTAGGTCTAAGACTTTTTAATATAAGGGGAAGGAGAAAATAAATCCATCGTTTGCAGACTCCAGGGCCCAACAAGACTGTAATTTGTCACCTTGATAGAAGAAACTGCGGCAACTCGTGCTTTTTCTGACGTCAGAACGACGACAGAAATAAAACCTGAGCTAGGTGGCTGGCTGGCCTCATTGTTAAATGAATCTCTCGCCGGCTGGGTATTCCTGAAATCTATCAGCCAAGTCAGGGCTCTGATCCATGGTAGGCCCCCTGGATTTCAGTTTGGGCCCCAACCTCAAATTGGCTTTTCTCCTTAGAGTTATTCAGTTCTCTAAGTAGTCCCTTAGACATCAGGAAACTCACCTGGTTTGGCTTGAGATTTTAACCTTGATGAGGTGAATTCACTTTTTTCCCCCTGAACATATTCAGTGAGTGTTTCCTGCTGAGAGTTTATGTGGCAGTTAGAAACTGCAAGGTAAAGTTGCTGTTTCTGTGAGATGTCCCTTCTCCTGGGGGGGGAAACAGACAATAAATACATCTATAAATGAATGTTGGAGATTTGTTCTTGCAGTGAACAAATAAAACCAGATGAAATCTTGTGAGGAAGGCTGATGCCTGAGATAGATGACCCTGTAGGTGGGTCTTTGTAAGAGGGTACATTTGTCCTGAGACTAAGAGACCAGGCACCTGATTATTGCTAGACTGTCTTTTTCTGTCTCTGGATGATGCATGAGGGCAAAATTAGTCTTACGGTTTTTTCCCTAGTGCCCAGCACAGAATAACTGCTTAAAAAATGCCTGTTGGATTGAGATCTTAGTCAAAACATCTTGTTCACCACTTATTGCTACTGTTGACCATCCCTTTGTTTCTAGATCTCATTATTTGTTCCTCTGCTAAGTTGAAGCATCGGAGTCTCTTTCTCTCCTTCTCCTTCTCTCTTACCTTCTCTCTGTTTCTGAGCAGTTACCATGAACCTGCAAATGACTCATAAACCTGTCTTTTCATCTCCATTCCCATTGCCCAGGTTCAGGTCTCTATCACTTGATTTAGACAGGGCAGTTTAAGGAGTTTATTGTAATTCAGAAATGGTGAAACAGACATGGAGGTGCCTTGAAGAAACCAGCACTCAGGGGAGCAGATGCAAGCGCAGTGAAGGGTAAAGAGTGAAGTAGCCAGCAGAGGAGGTGTAATGGGCTTCTAGTTGGCCTCCTTGGTATCAAGCTCTGCTCCCCTAATTCAGTCTCAACACTTTCATGGGCTCTGTATTTTTAAAACTAATTTTTAACTAATCTTTCTTTTGAAAACCTTCAGTGGTTTTCAAAAACCTCTGGTTTTCAAAATCAGTTGCCTACAGTTAAAGTCTAAATTCCTTAGTCAGACACCTGGGACCTTCCATGATCTGTTCCTCACCTCTTTCTATCACTTTCTCCCAGTTCACCCTATGTCCTCCCTGTCACTTTCTGCCTCAGTATTGATCCTGATCCCAACTGGAATGCCTGCTGAAATGCTGTATATTTGTAAAAGGCTTAGCCCAAATGCCACTTTCTGCCTCTTCAAATAAGTGTTCACTGATCACCTCCTAGCCTTTTCATATTTATCTTTCACATTTTGTACTATCAGTCCAGGTGATGGAAGGTGAAGTAAGGACAGATACTTTGAGTCAAATCTAAATGCCCAGTCTCAACTTAACGAGCCTAGACACCTTGGGCAAACTGTTTAGCATCTCTGAGCCTCAGTCCCCGCCCCCCCCCCCCCCCCCAATTTGTTAAATGGTAGTGATGATGGTGATGATAGTAGTACTTATTGAGTTATCCTGAAGGGTTAATGAGGATAACAGATGTGAAGAGCTTGGCACACTGTTAGTGCTCCATAGGTATTGAATTAAAAGAGACTTCAGGTTTCTCATCTATCAGAGGAGGTAGGGGAAGTTGATCAGGAAAGTTCCCCTTACCTCCATTGTTCAATGAATATTTAATCATTTAAAAATATTTTTCTGAAAATGTCTTAATGGAAACTACCTGAAACTTTTCAGTCTCTGGGTGAATGTGCATCTATGAAAGGTAGTATGGAGGTGGGGGAGGCAAGTGCATTGAAGGAAGTGAAATCCAAATAGCATCATAGACTTTAGAGAAGGACACCTTATAACAATGGCCCTAAATTGAGTCTTTTTAAAAAACTTATATCTGGAAGTTGATCACATTTTAGTCATTGGTTTTCAGCTCACCACCTGTGTGTTAGGGTTACCTACTAAACATAAAGGAATCCAGTGATAGGAGAGTACCATGGTTTGGGTAAACTTTGCAAGCACCCAGGTTGCTGTCAAGGAACTCTGCCTCAGGTAATGCCATAGTGTATCTTCAAACTCTGCTAATCTGCAGGTTTAGGAGATAGGTCAAGATTAATGATTCTCAAAGCAGGCTTCACACGAGATTCACCTAAAGTCTTTTAAAAGCTACCAATGCCCAGACTCCATTTCCAGAGATTCAGATTTAGTTGGCCTGGCATAGAGCTCAGACGGGAATTTTTTAAAAACAACACCAGAGTAATTTTTATAAGTGATTTAGATTTCAAAACAACCCAAACAAAAGCAGAAATTAAATGACGACTTCCATATATCATTTGATTAAACCTCTTGGTAATATGAAGTTACGAGCTTGATGGGCTTTTTCCCTGACTTCACGAAACCAACTGGTTGTTGACATCATGGAGTCACAGCCTCTGGTTACAATTTATGACTTGAATTTTCCCAGGTAAAGAAGCCCGTCAGAGTGATGCAGCCAGGGCAACATAAAGATTTAATGTGTGGATCTCAGTTTCCATCTCTTAGGAGTGATACAAGACAAAGAAGATTGGAAAAGAAGGGAACAATGGAAAGGAAAAGGAAAGGGAGAGTTTATGGCCTGAGGTCTGGGAGGAGGTGGCTTTGAGTTGGGAGAATGGCAGGACAGAGCACAGAGGAAAAGTTGGGCTTGATTTATTGAACTGGTTTTATTATGTTGGTGACTATAGAACCAAGTGAAACCTGTGGGTGTATTTTGTAGGACTTGTTCTCTTAAAATTGTTTGGAATTAGTTGTCAACATTTAAGTATCTGAATTTCACTTAAAACTTGATTTCTGGCATTTCTTGAAAAGAAATAAAAAGATCTGTCTTATTTTTACTGAAATAGATGAGACACATGTTCCCCAGTTTCTTGTACCCAATCTGCTTTGCTCATTTGTCTTACCTACTTGGGCTCCAGCTACATTTGTTTTTAGCTTTTAATATAATCTGCAGATCTTAATATTGGCAACACATTAGAATCTTCTCAAAGCATTTAAAATATCCATGCTTAGATTCCATTCTAGATGAACTGAATCAGAAACTGGTGTGTGTTAGGGGGCATGTTATCACTGTTATTTTTCCAAAGCTCCCAAGGTGATTTCTATGTGTAGTTAGAATTGAGGACTACTAGTCTGAGTCACCCATTCAAAAGACTTGTCTACAAGCCCATCTTATCTCTGAAGGTGATCCATTAAGAAACAACATATAGAATGATAAGTCCAGAGGATTTTAGAACCAAGAGAGATCTTTGAGAGTGCATCCATTAATCCAAACTTCACATTCTCTCTGAGAAAAAGTCCAAAAAGAAAAAAAGCTTGTTCAAAGACTGTAACATCATTTAGTATGAATTATGGTGTTTTATTATATTTTCTCTTTTCAAATAAAGGTATATTTTTAAATGTCTATAAGTGATCCTCTTCACATGCACCACTCTCTGGTGCTTTCAATTTGTCATGATTTCTATTTTTCCTAGAGTATTTTATTTGGAGTTAGCTAAGTGAAGTGACGTCGCTCAGTCGTGTCCGACTCTTTGCGACCACATGGACTGTAGCCTACCAGGCCCCTCAGTCCATGGGATTTTCCAGGCAAGAATACTGGAGTGGGTTGCCATTTCCTTCTCCAGGAGTTAGCTAGAACTGAAAAAAAAAAAAAAAATAAGTTACCATTCATTGTTTTTAGTCCAGGAGTAATTCTTGATCAGAGGTATTACTAGAGCAAAAAGTACATGTGCAGAGAAAGAGACTTTCTCAAAGGTTATGGGAATATATTTGGGACTGTTTTTGAACTCTGTACATAATTACTTAAATCTATTAATTTTCAGTTGATGAGAAAGATTTTTACTTTTGGTATTCACACTGCTCAAAGACACTCACTGTTCTAATTAAAGTTAAAGTTTTAAATGTAATATACAATACAATCTGTCCTCCTGTATCCAGAGTTGTAGGTTAACTTCATTAACTTCTAAAGTTGATTAGTATTTTCTCTCTTTGAGAAATCAGAATAATTCCAAAACATCTGAATGGGAAGGTTAACTCCTAGACATCTTAGGCTGGGCATGTTGATAAGAGACATTTGAAAAATCCATCTAGATGAGTCAAAGATTTTAATGTAAAAAATAAAATTGTGAAAGTTATAGAAGAAAACATGGGAGGGAACTTTTGGGGGGATAGGCAGTAAAGGCTCTGGAGTAGGAAATGGCAACCCACTCCAGTATTATTGCCTGGAAAATTCCATGGACAGAAGAGCCTGGCGGGCTACCGTCCATGGAGTCGCAGAGTTGGAACCGACTGAGCCCACAGCACAGCACTGAAGGAGGCTTTTCTTCACTGTAGACGCTTTTGTGCTTTATGAAGGCTGTATTGTGTACATGTATTACCGAGTCAAATATTTTCTAATAAAATGAAATAGTTAAATACAAAAATAAAAATAAAACATCATCTAGGAACCTGAACAGAGTTCTTGTGGAGTAGTTGTTGGGATACTATAAACGACAGGACCAAGGGTCCATCATTACAAGGAAGTGAGCTGTTCCTCTCCGCCCCACGCAGGAGTGGTCAGTCCTTATGGCCCTGAGAGCTCCCTGTAACACAGGGCTTCTCATCCCCAGGGCTCCTGGCCTTTGGGGCCAGATAAGGCTTTGATGTGAATAGCTGTCCTGTGCATTGTATGATGTTTAGCAGCACCTCTGATCTCTGTCCGCTAGAAGCCTACAATACCCTCTCACTTGGGACTGCCCAAAACGTCTCCAGGCCTGGCCAATGTCCATTGAGGGCGGGGGCCTAAATGACCCCTAGTTGAGAACCACTACTTTAATATAACCCTTTCTGTGGGCTTGTAGAAATCATACCAAGAATTCTTAAACATTCCAGCCATAGTGACTGGGTTGTTAATGATCGATACCTTTCATTAATATAGTACTTGACAATTTTAAATATATTATCACATACTTTGTACATGCTCAGATCAAATGTAAAATAATGTGGCAGAGTTAATGAAAACTATGTGGAGCAGCTGTACATGTTGCTTCTTTTAACTTTTCATCTTTGTTTTGTTTTCCTGAGAAATTGTGTTTGTGAGGATTGTGCTATATTGTCTGCAGGCAGATGATCAGTTTAGTCATCATTATTGTTAACGTTTTAACTATCACTGTGTATTAGGGAGCTAAGAGGTCTGTGCTCCCTGTCTTCGAGAAGTTGAGAATGTAATTAGGAAAGAGGATAACTCCATAAAGAGATCATGAACACATATAAGACCCCTTCCTTTAATCCAATGAATATACAGAAGTGCTATGAGAAGTCATCACAGGTAAATAATCACAAGTTGGTCTTTGGAGGAAGACCTTACAAAGAAGGCTGGCTTGAAATAATCTTTAAAAAAAAAAAACCCACACAAGCCAGCAAGCTGGGCTTTTTGAAAGAAATATACTTCAGTGGGCACAGGCTCAATGGGAAAGGAAGTGGCTGAGAAGTATGTTCAGGGCCAAGGTGGGGGGGCAGTGGGAGGAAAGCTGAAAACTGCAAAGCAGATCCATTACAGGAGTGAAAGTTTCAGAAGGAACATCCTGGGAGAGAAATTTAAAGAGTTAAGAGGGGACTTTCCTGGAGATCCAGTGGCTGAGATTCCATGCTCCCAATGCAGGAGGCCTGAATTCCATACCTGGTCAGGGAACTAGATCCCACATGCTGCGTCTAAGACCCAGCACAGCCAAATAAATAAATAAATATTAAGGGGAAGAGAAGAGTCAAGGGCAATCTTGGCTTTGAATTTGCTGTTCCAGGGATTCGACTAGTAGAAACACTTAGAATTGGCAAGGGGAAAAGAGGAATACGCAAGACATGGATTTTCAGGAAGAATCTGCATCTGTAAATGGAGTAGGTTGGGCTCAGTAGGCAACATGGGGGAAGCAACCAGCCAGGGTACGATTGTGGAGCCAGAAGGAACAAGAGGAAGGAAGAGATGGTTTGAAATGTTGATAGGACTCAGAGACTGATTAGATACCTGGGTTCCAAGTCTGAGTGATGAGGGGAACCAACATTATCGTGAACAGAAATAGAAACGCTGATGTGTGAGGTCAGATGGTTTGTTCAGTGGGGCATGTGGAGTTGGAGGTCACGACACACATTCATGTGAAGAGGTCTCCCAGGCGGCTGGGGTCTGAAAAGAATTTGTGAAAATTTTTCTGAGCAGGAGGAGGGAACCTGAGAGATTGTCTCTATCCTCCAGCTTTTTCAGTTTACAGATAAAGAAATACATGGCATGTTAAGTGACGTGCCCATCAGCAAGTGGTAAGTATGACAGAGATCCTATCTCCTAATTTCTAGAGGAATTCTAGTTTTGTAAAACGAAAAGGCCTGGGGGAAGAGATCTGAAAGACGCCCTTGTGGGATGAAGACTGACACTTCCGGCTTGAAACTTAGAAAGGAAAGAGTTTGGAGTGTGTGGAGGGAAGGGGGGTGGGGTAGGGCGGCCCCCACCCAGAGCACAGAGGATGGGAGGAGGACAGGAGCTGGCAGTGGGGGCTGGAAACAGTTCCTCTGAGAATGCGGATGCTTGCAGATGCAGTGAGAAGCAAGGTGGTGGGGGTCAGGAAATACTGTCCCTCCTGCCCAGGTTGAGAACTGAGAAAAGGCCACTTGCCTTGATTAGAAAGAGGTAGCAATAGTAGCATGACAGTCGCCCTCGCTTACCAGAACCAGGGCAGGCACGGACCCAGTTGTGGAAGCTTTGTAGCGACTCTTTGAGGTAGATATTGCTTTATCTCCATTTTACAGATGAGAAAACTGAGGCAAAGAGATGTTAACCCCCTTGCCCAGAGTCAGCACAGCTCCTGAGGGGTGGAGCCAGGATTTGCCAGTGGAACCAGGGTTCAAGGGAGTGATGAGAACAGGGACAAGTTGTTTAGACTGTTGGCAGTAGAGGCAGGAGTGGGCTGGTTGTTCAAAGTCACGTTTCAAATATGGAGCTAAGCGTGATTGACAGCAGTTGGGGGAGCCAGCAGAGGGAGAGTGGGAGGCCAGGTCCTAGCGGAGCTGAGACCAGGAGCACTGGCTAAGTCATGAGTTTTGAGTAAGAGGAGAGAAAACACCTTCTTTTCTGAGACTGCTTACTGGATCCCAGTCTTTCATACCAGAGGTCATTCCCCACCTCCCGAGGACCCTGGGCTTTCAAAGATTGTATACACTTTAAGTTTTTATTTTAGTTGAAGTGTAATTTATATGCAGTGCAACAGCTGAATCTTAAGCATACTGTTTAGCGAGTTTTGACTATAACTTGAATTATATTAATTCACTTCTCACTTTTGTTACTCTAAGATATGTAACATTGCCAGTCAGAATCTAGGACTCTCACACCAAGTTAAGGCAGTCTTGCCAAAAGTAAGGACTCATGGCATTTTAATTAACCTGGTTAGCCTGTTTGAGGCCTTTTGAAATATAGTGAAGCAGCTCATAGATCATATTATTGCCATCTGAGAGTCCGGTGAGCCAGGGACCCCCAGTATGTAAATAGACTCAGTTGGTTGTGGGAAGAGATGTCGAGGGAAGAGTTTTCAGGAAGACAGAACCATAACTGGCCTTATACCTAACACATTCTCAAAATCACTGACCTAGCTGTCATAATTCATTCCCAGGAGCTGAACTAGGAGAGGTGTGATCTTCTTCTTCTTCTTCATCACCAGTAGTCATTCATAGCAGTTTTGAAGTTAAGTGTACCTGACTGGATATTTGGCTTCCCAGGTGGTGCTGGTGGTAAAGAACCTGCCTGCCAATGCAGGAGATGAAAGACTCAGGTTTGATCCCTGGGTCAGGGAAGATCCCCTGGAGGAGGGCATGGCAACCCACCTCAGTATTCTTGCCTGGAGAATCCCATGAACAAAGGAGCCTGGCGGGCTATAGTATATAGGGTTCCAGAATCGGACATGACTGAAGTGACTTAACACATATGCATGACTGGCTATTTAGTGTCATTTAGGAATTCTTGTTATGTTTTAGACGTGATTGTGATATGGTGGTATTGTTTTTAAAATGGATCTGACTGTTTAGAAATATGTATTGAAATATTTATAGATGATATGTGGGATGTTTTATAAAATAATTCTAAGTGATGCTGGGAGTAAAACTTCAACAAGACTGGTCTGAAATGATCATTATGGAAGTTCGTACACGGGGGTTCATTATTATGTTCTGTTCACTTTTATATATGTTTAAAAGTTCTCATAATAAAAAATTTCAGAGGTTGAAAAAAATAAAATTAAGAATATCAGTCAGGGTTTAACTGCATATAAACAGAGATCTCTTGTATGTTAAGCAAAAGGGATTGAATACAGGGAATTAAAACCTGTAAAATTGCTAGAAAAGATGGCAGACCAGGCTTTGGGCTCAGTCTCTAGGAATAAACACAGAGTACCACCACTCAGCTCGCCTAAAGGTCTTCTCTTATGCCTCCATCAGGAAGCCAGCTTCTCATTGTTTGAACTGCATCCTCTGGGAACACATCACTGAGGCCAAATCTGATGGTCAGGAATTCACCACCACAGTTGTTGGCTGCAGAGGTGTCTGCAGCACCTGCTAAAATTGTACCAGCAAAATGGGTTCCTGGTCCCCACTACTTTGCTCTCTGTTGTGTGAGTGCTAAGTCACTTCAGTTGTGTCCAATTCTTTGTGACCTTATAGGCTGTAGTCCACCAGGCTCCTCTGTCCATGGGATTTCCCAAGCAAGAATAGGAGTGGGTTGCCACTCCCTACTCCAGGGAGTCTTCCTGACCTAGGGATTGAACCTGGATCTCCCGCATTTACAGGCAAATTCTTTACTGTTTAAGCCACCTGGAAATCCCACCTTGCTAATCAGTAGATTGGGGGATTAGTTCAGTTCAGTTCAGTCGCTCAGTCATGTTTGACTCTTTGCGACCCCATGGACTGCAGCATGCCAGGCCTCCCTGTCCATCACCAACTCCCGGAGTTTACTCAAACTCATGTTCATTGAGTCAGTGATGCCATCCAACCATCTCATCCTCTGTTGTCCCCTTCTCCTCCTGCCTTCAATCTTTCCCAACATCAGGGTCTTTTCAGATGAGTCAGTTCTTCGCATCAGGTGGCCAAAGTATTAGAGTTTCAGCTTCAACATCGATCCTTCTAATGAACACTCAGGACTGATCTCCTTTGGGATGGATTGGTTGGATCTCCTTGCAGTCCAAGGGACTCTCAAGAGTCTTCTCCAACACCACAGTTCAAAAGCATCAATTCTTTGGCGCTCAGCTTTCTTTATGGTCCAACTCTCACATCTGTACATTACTACTGGAAAAACCATAGCCTTGACTAGACGGACCTTTGTTGGCAAAGTAATGTCTCTGCTTTTTAATATGCTGTCTAGGTTGGTCATAACTTTCCTTCCAATTTGGGGGATTAATAAGCAAAAATAAAATTTCAGTTGCTAAGACACTTTGTGACAGATTGGCCCAGTCAGTATTTGTTTCCACTTCTTTCTAGTCCAGTTCTGCAGAGGATGAAAAATTGAAAACTACATTTCCCACATTCCATTTGCAGCTATGCTTCTAGAGAGGATTTAGATTCTACCAATTTTGCTTTCTGTTAGTGGAATCTAAATGTATTTTTGCTTATTTATCCCCCAAAGTAATTTTGGGCAATGTTTAAATTATAGTATATTCTTTGGTTTAGTTTCCTCTCTACAATTTTTAGCCAGCTTTTACCAAACCAGTATAACCTCTTCTTACTCAGGAATGTGTTCTTTGATCTCTCTGCTTCAGCTAGACTCATCTGAATGGGTGTTCTGTGCACACTTGGCCACCATGTCTTTGCCTGTGCTGTTTCTAGTGCAAGGAATGCCTTCCCTACTCCAGTCTAAATCCTATTTCTAAGCATAGTTCATATCCTAACTATAAAATCTTACCTGATTTCTCCAGGCTCCAACTTCCTTCCTTCCACCTTCCTTCCTTCCTTCTTTCCTTCCCATATGTACATATGTATGTCTCTGAAATCTTTCTGAATTTATTCTTTGTTTTGCTGTACAGTTTGGTCTCTATCATGCAAATGTGTTATTATTGTTACTTTATATGAAAAGGTCTTGCTTGTTTCAGTAGGCTGTATGTGCTTAGTCCTCAGTCATGTCCAACTTTTTGTGACCCCATGGACTGCAGCCCGCCAGGCTCCTCTGTCCATGGGGATTCTCCAGGCAAGAATACTGGAGTGGGTTGCCATGCCCTTCTCCAGGGAATCTTCCTAATCCAGGGATCAAACCCAGGTCTCCCACACTGCAGGTGAATTCTTTACCATCTAAGCCACCAGGGAAGCCCAAGAATACTGGAGTGGGTAGCCTATCCCTTCTCTAGGGGATCTTCCCGACCCAGGAATGGAACAGAGATTTCCTGTATTGCAGGCAGATTCTTCACCAGCTGAGCTACCAAGGAAGCCTGTAAGCAATGTTAAATTCTCTGTATATCCTCTTCTTTGATATGTATCACCATGAAGAGTAGAGAAGTTTATGTTTTCTACATGGGTACTATTAGTAAAATGTATCAATAAGCATACCAAGATAATACTGCTTCTTAAGAATATCTCTGAAGATTGTGGTGAAGGATCAGAAATGTTCTGTGCTTAGTAAACTGTCATTTGTAACCTGTTATAGATGCTGGGGGATCGTCATTGTAGTTAGATTAACATCAAGATCTTCACATGATGATCTCATCCACTCTTAAATTAACTGTACAGTCTGATAATTGCTTCTGTCCTTCAGTGAAACTATAATTCTTTTGTTTCTTAAACTTGACCTGCCCTTCCTGTCTCTCTGTCGTTGGCCACGTTCCCCTTCATTGAGAAGTCTCAGCTTAGGGCCACTGCGACTGGCCAGCCATCGCAGGCTGGATGTCAATTCATGGCACAGTCAAGCGGTGAAGGAGCATTTTCAGTAATGATGTAGAACGATGTTATGGACATGTCTCAGGATGGGAGACTGTATCTTGTTAAGTGAAAAAAAGTCTTAAAAACCCTATGGTATGATATCCGTTTTTGTAAATGTATACATATTTTTAAAAAATCTGTACTCATTCTTTTCATTTAACAGATACTTATCAAGGGTCTACTGTGTGCCAGGCACTATATCTGTGTGCATAGAAAAACCCCTGGAGCTCATGCTCCAATATATATGTACAGTGATCATCTCTGCTTGCTGAGATAACAGGTGATTTTTTTCTTTTTATTTGTTTTTTCCTTCATTTGCAAGCTTGTATTTTCTCATTTTTCTACACTTACATTATTTATTAATATGGAACTAACATTTTTTAAAAAACATGTCTATTCTTCAAATGTGTACTATGTAGTATTACATGAAAAACAATAGACTAAAAACACTAAAATTCCAAAGTTAATAAAAGAGAGCTAAAAAGGAAGAAAGAAAGGAAAAGAAAAAGGAGAAAAGAAGCACATTAAACTTTACCAGTGGCCCATTTTGGGTGTTGGGTTTCTTGTACAATGTTTGTTCTAAAGATTCTGCAATGGGTATATATTAGCTCTAGAACCAGGACTTTTTTTTTTCCTTTTTCAAGAGCCAGTTCAAATGTGACTTTTCTGTGAAACTGCCTCAGATCTCTGAATTTGACCTTTTCAAGCTTTTAAAATCCTTGCATCACCTAGCACTCAGTAAATATACGATAAATTGAATGGGTAGTATTTTCTAAGTATGCCCTTAACTTTTTTAGTGACAAATGTCACGAATTTTGTTACTTTTCCGCATTTTTCCAGTTTTTGTTTTCAAGAATAAGTTAGATTTCAGATAGGCTATTTCACAACAATAAAAGTTTCTTCTAAAAAAAAATATATAGGAGATTACAACATAGACAAAAGAGAGACTGGCAAAAAACTATGTGAGGACAGAGTAAGAAGACAGCCATCTGTAAGGCAAGGAGAGAGGCCTCAGGAGAAACCAAACTTGGCAGCACCTGATTTTGGACTTCTGGAACTGTGAAAAAGTAAATTTCTCTTTAAGCCAAAGGCAAAAATAAATGTATCCTATGCGATTAACTGAGGACTGGCATTTGCCTCATACTGACATCATTTTAGTGGCCAAAACTTCATCTTTTCTTTCTGTTCTTTTCCTCTTTTGTCCATTGCACGTGCGCGCACTGCAAGTTTGAATACAAACGGTAGACCCAAATCTGTTGTTAGTCACTTTCTCCTCTCCTTAGAAATTTTTTGTCTAGTACCCTATTTCCTACAAATTTACAGAGGGAAAAGCACTCCTTAGCCCAGATTTGAAACTCCATCCACTGAGTGAACTTTCTAGAAGCCCTGCAGGATCGCTTCAGTAGCCTCTAAGGGCATCATTTAGGTGAGAGCCAGGGTAGCAAGACTCCTAGGAATGACCCAGTCCAGTCCACTTGTGTGGCTTGCTTTAGAGGGGGGCCAAAGGGTGATGGGGGCTTTAGCCTTTTTAATGCACTTCAGCTCTTGCAAAGAAAAGACAGGCTGTAGACATTGCTGCTCTGTGAAGGCACTAAGAGTGATTAGTCATGGCCCAAGCTCCAGCACTGCCACCCTGGCTGGAAGAATCAACTCCGAGCTGCCAGGCTGGCTTTAGATCAGGAGCTCAAGGAGCTTTGGTCTCTTGTCCCTGCATCCTGGTTTCCAGAAGAGGCCCTGCTCTGCAGAAAGGGTGAGCCTTCTGGACCCGAGGTATTAGTATTTATCTTGTGGAAGCTTTAATGGATCCTGGAACCAGGGAAGTCGCGTTCTAAATGTGTGAATGAAAAGGAGTAATGTGTGGCCCAGCTGTTAGGAAGAGAAGAAAGAAATTCTTGAAGAATTATCATTCCAGGGTACTTTCTGAGGGTCCAGAAAATATTATCAGTTAGCAAAATACTTCCTGGGTATTGTAGGATGCTTACATGGGCACATTGGAGTTTTCACTCTTAACTAGGTTACAGTTGTGGAATTCAGGGTCAGACAAAATATCAAAACATCATCCAAGGGGGTTTACCATTGGAGGTGAAAAAAAAAAATGTCATGACATTCTGCTTCATCCCTTGGTCCCCGTCACCTCACTGAGATTATCCAAGTGAGGCTCCCATACCTTTACAGGCCTGACTTTGGAAGTTGCATTTCTCTCTTGAAAGGGTTCCTGGACCCAGTACCAACATGTGCATGTGCATGGGTGTGCGTGTGTGTAGGCTTCCCCATACCAACAATTGTCGATCCAATTCTGACATTATCTACCAGTAGATAGAATGAGATTCTACAGGTCAAAGGTCTCCATCCCATGAGACTGCCCTCCACTTCAGACACCATCACAAGTCTGAGTTGTTACCTGTGCTCCTGACTGGCCATAAATCAGAGGTTTTCATGACCTCCTCGTTGGGTTCCATTAATCTTCCAGAACAGCTCACAGAACTCGGGAAAACCTGTTTACTCACTACCTTACCCATTTGTTACAAAGGATATCAAAGGATACAAGTGAAGGGAAAGTGAAAGTCACTCAGTGGTGTCTGACTCCTTGGGACCCATGGACCCATGGACTACACAGTCCATGGAATTCTCCAGGCCTGAGTACTGGAGTGAGTAGCCTTTCCCTTCTCCAGGGGATCTTCCCAACCCAGGGATCGAACCCAGGTCTCCCACATTGCAGGCAGATTCTTTACCAGCTGAGCCACCAGGGAAGCCCGAAAGGATACAGACCAACAGCCAAATGTAGAGGTACAGTGGCGAGGTCCTCAACAAAAGAGCTGCTCTCCTTGTGGAGTGTGGGGTCCAGGATGTGGGGGAGTTCTGGGTCCCTGGTATGGATACTCTTTGAACCTCCTTTATTAATTTTTTTTTTGCAGCTCCATTACATAGGCATCATTGAACTCATTGGCCATGAGTGATTGATTCAAGTTCTCTCCTCTCCCCAGAAATCATGGATGGGACTGAATATTAAAGTCCTCTAATCAACTGTTTGACTCCACTGGCTGCCAGCCCCCATCCTTAGGTGCTTTCCCAGAGTTGTCTCATTAACATAATAAAAGACATTTATCACTCTTACAGTGTGTGTAAGTCGCTCTGTCATGGCCAACTCTTTGCAACTGCATGGGCTATAGCCCGCCAGGCTCCTTTGTCCATTAACTCTCCAGGCAAGAATACTGGAATGGATTGCCATTCACTTCTCCAGGAGATCTTCCTGACCCTGGGATCGAACCTGGGTCTTCCTCACTGCAGGCAGATCCTTAACTATCTGAGCTCTAAGGGTTTGGTGAGCTGTGAGCCAGAAGTAGGAACGAAGACCAAGTATGTATTCTTTATAACAAATCGGGGCTTCCCTGATAGCTCAGTTGGTAAAGAATCCATCTGCAATGCAGGAGACCCTGGTTTGATTCCTGGGTTGGGAAGATCTGCTGGAAAAGAGATAGGCTACCCACTCCAGCATTCTTGGGCTTCCCTTGTGGCTCAGCTGGTAAAGAATCCACCTGCCATGTGTGAGACCTGAGTTCAGTCCCTGGGTTGGGAAGATCTCCTGGAGAAGGGAAAGTGGAAGTCACTCAGTCATGTCTGACTCTTTGTAACCCCATGGACTATCAAGTCAGACATGACTGAGTGACTTTCACTTTATGATAAATCACAGTACCACACCTCTGTGGCCACCTGCTTTTTGATTTGTGATGCTATGTGTCTGAAACTCTGTAGTGATAGTGCTCAGTTGCTAAGCCTGACTTATGTCTGACTCTTTGTGTCTGACTCTTTGTGACCCTATGGACTATAGCCTGCCAGGCTCCTCTGTCCATGGATTTGCCCAGGCAAGAATACTGGAGTGAGCTGCCATTTCCTCCTCCAGGGGATCTTCCCAACTGAGGGATGGAACTCTCATCCTCTGTGTCTTCTGCTTTGGCAGGTGGATTCTTTACTACTGAGCCACCTGGGAAGCCTGAAACTCTTATATATTAATGGTCAACACTTTGAAATTTAAATCACAATCATCCATGTAGGGGAAAATGTGAACTCGGCAAGTCTTTCATTTCTGTGAGGAAATATAGTTTCAGGTGGATTAACCTAAATCCCCAGAGTATGAGTTTTTAATTCCCTAATTCCCTGACATGGAGTGATTTCATTGAAGAGATTGATTTAATCTCTTGCAGTTGATGGATAAACTGTTTGCTAAATTTCAAAACACAGATTTGTCCTTTGCTGCTTGACCTCCAGGTTGGGTGGTTGATCCTGCATGATGCCATTTATTGAGGATTTGCATTTTTATTAAACTGGGATTGCTAAATCAGAGGTGCTTTTGTGTCTGTTCAGTCTGTACCCAGCTCTGTGTGTGCCCTGTGGTCTGACACATTAAAATAACTGAATCGCTTTCCTTTTAAACTTACTGCTTCATAAAAGGGCATCTCTATTGCCTAAAGATGACATGGTATTTCTATAAACATGAACATAAAAGATTATGGGACAAGACTCATTTTATAGTTAAAAATGTAGGGAGATTTATGAAGGACATAAAATTTACAGTCTATAATTTGATGAACCAAGATTGCTTTAATACATTGAATAACAAAATGTAAAAGTTATGTTATCAGTAAATTGTGTGTAAATTGTTTATTTTTAATCAGTGGTATTTATGTGTTTAATTATTTTTCCTTGTGTTGTGTTTTAGGAGTGTCAACCTGATATTTTTGCTGCTATCCACTTGTAAATACACTCAGAAAAAGAGAATTTGGACCCAGTTTTTGACGACAGGTAGTTTCTAAACATGATGCATTTCAAAAGTGGACTCGAATTAACTGAGTTGCAAAACATGACGGTACCCGAAGATGATAACATTAGCAATGACTCCAATGATTTCACTGAAGTAGAGAATGGTCAGATAAACAGGTGAGTATTTTTCCACTGACACTTTCTCTCCAATGAAAGAAGTGTCTCTAAAATATTATTCTGGTTTTTCAGTTATTCTCTTGAATTATTCATGACTAAAGTTATGCTCCATTTGAAGATGTAATTTGAATTTCATATGTGACATCTGTTGGGCATAGTCTGCAATAGCAGATGAAGCAAATAGGAAAGGAATTTATTCATCTTTTCGAATCTTTCAATTGAGTCTAATAAAAATGTATAAATACATTGGACCTCAACCAGCCCTAACTTTTCAAAAGCTTTATGCTTATGAATTAGACCAACTGTTGGAATTTAGCTGCACACCATATCTGAATGTGTACTACAGTCATCTGGCTTCGCCCACATTTTAATTAAGAAACGGTCAAAGTCGCGTTTGCCAGCGTTCCCATGTTGAAACGACAAATATGTCATTACAAGCATCATTCGTAACGTGGATTTTAAGTAATAATAACATAGACCTAAATGCCTCTGTGAGAAACTAGAGAAAGAGTACATGAAACAGAGAGAGATGAAGAGATACTGTGAGTGAGGGGAGGTAGGGGGCAGATAGGAACAATGCTGGCCTGGAGGCTCTCATCCTCAGCTGTGACCGCAACAAGTTCTTCCAGCCCTTGAGTTATGTGTTTCTTAAGTTACAAGAATAGGACTAAACATAAATATATATGTGTATATATATATATATATATTTTTTTTTAATGATTTGGGGCATTATCTGACCTGATTTTATTTTTTTTAATTTATTGACGTGTAGTTGATTTATATATTACGTTAGTTTCTAGTGTATAACAGAGTGATTCAGTTTTACATGTATATACATTCTTTTTCATATCGTCTTCTAGCATGGTTTATCATAGGATAAATTGAATATATTGATATTGAATATATTGATAATTCCCTATGCTATACAGTAGGACCTTATTGTTTATCCATTCTATATATAGTAATTTGCACTTGCTAACCCCAAACTCCCAATCCTTCTCTCCCCTACTCGCCTCCCATTGACAACCACAGATCTGTTCTCTATGTCAGAGAGTCTGTTTGCATCTCATAGATAAGTTCATTCGTGTCATATTTTTGGATTCCACATGTAAGTGATATCATATGGCATTTATCTTTCTCTGCCTGACTTACTTCACTTAGTATGATTATCTCTAGGTTCATCCATGTTGCTGGCAGCTTATGTAGATCCCTATGAGAAAGCTTTGCAGCTTGGGTGTTTATGTGTGGTTTGTTTGGAGTTGAGGCCTCCTAAAAGGCTGGGAGAAAAGTGAAATATATGGGGACTACTTATGAGAACATAGACCATACTGCACTTGGGAGGGCAGGGTCAAAAGGAAATTGGGAAGGAGGAGGATGAAAACATTTTGTCAGCTAACCAGGCATCTCTGCAGCAATCCTTTCTGATAAACTCTCCATTCTGATACAATGCATAATTGAAAGTTGGGGGTAGGGTTGGGCTGCCCTCATTTACATACACTCAGAAGTTTCAGCCCCCCTTCCTCTTTATTCTCTTCCTTAAATGTTCTCAGAGATTAAGTCTCCAACCCAAATACTTCCTCACTACCATTCAAGTATCATTTACCGTGCAGTGATATTTCTTATTGTTGGACCCAAGTTTGCTTCTTTCACCTTTTCTGCATAATTATTAAGAATAACTGCCATTTCTTGAGTGCCAGTTGTGATTATATATTATACATATCCTTATAACAATCCTTACAATATCATGCAATGTATTGTTTTGCAAATAAGGAAATTTAGAAATTCAGTGTACCAATAAGAACGTGGAAGCTCAGAGAAATAAAATAACTTGCTCAAGGGCACATACAGGTCTGTAAGAAATCCATGTCTTTCTACCCACTTCTGCTACCTCTGATTAAAATGCTCCAGCATGAATGAAAAGGATAGTTCCTACTCTCAGTTTAAACCCTGCCAAACTCTACTAGTGCTGTTTTCTGCTCTGGGTTCCTGGGGTGTTCTGTAGTCACTATCGATTTCCTGACTACTGATTTCCTCTAGTCATTACTGAACAATGGATGGGACATCCATCAGCTGTTTCACAAGTAAATTTTGGGTTTATAACAACTTCATTCCCAAATCAGTGTAAGCCTTAAGGACCTTAAAATGAGAGTCTTTTATAATATTCAGCTCAGGCTCTGAACTTGATCTTTAAGAGTTTTACTATGAAAAAGCATTGTTTTGGAGGCGATAACCCCTTGCCCATAAGAGAAGGCACCGCTTCTCACCCCTTTGGATGCCTGCCAAGGGAGCCCACTTGCCTACTAGGCATGGGCTGTACAGCCTCGTATTTTTTGGAATTTGATTCCACTGTTGCAGATGCAGTGTGATGCATTTATTTATCTCCCCTCTTTGGTTGACATGGTTTATGAATCTTGTTTTATTTCTGGCTCTAGACCAATAAAAATTAAAAATAATGTATTATAGCATGAAGCCAAAAAGGTAAATAAACTTCAGAAAAGAGCCCCCACCCCCATGATTTCTGCAGAGCTACACCTGAGTACCTCTGACTCTTCTGGTAGCTTTTTCACATTGGTGGGAAGAAGGTAGGCCTGATTATATGAATCTAAGAGAATCCTCTCCCAAAACAGTGAACTTCTAGGTAACAGTGCGTCTTTGTAAGAAAGCTAGAGAAAATGTTGAAAGCAAATGTTGAACCCTGATTACCTGGCATCCAACTGATAGCCTAGCCTGGAAACTTCTCCCCCTAGGATACTTTAAGAAGCATTTTTTAAAGTTTAGTTAAAAATAGAGTAGAGCCCTTTGGGTATTAGGACTCCTGCCCTTCTTCCAGTTCAGTTGTTTTATTTCATGCCCTGATTTTGGGGGTTGTAGTCATAGAAATTGTGCCCGAGTCTCTTGTGATCCCATGGACTGTAGTCTTCCAGGCTCCACTGTCCGTGGAATTCTTCAGGCAAGAGTACTGGAGTGGGTAGCCATTCCATTCTCCAGGGGATCTTCCCTATTCAGGAATCGAACCTGGGTTCTCTGCATTACAGGAGGGTTCTTTACTGTCTGAGCCAGACAGCAGAAGCTCTGCAGTCATAGACGTCTACCCCTGGAACAGCAAAACCTTTCGAAATGTCCACTGGACCAGTATTTTAATGTGCATATGAAACACCTGGCGAACTTGTTAACATGCAAATTCTGATTCAGCAGCTCTGGAACTGGGCTTGAAAGTCTGACTTCCTGCAAGCTCCCAGGTGATGCCCTTACAACTGGTCCATGGACCACATTTTGAGTAAGGAGCTCTAGACACTCCTCTAGATATGATCTTCTGGAGAGGAGGAACCATCTTAACCGTCTTTATATCTCTTGTACCTTGTTATGATACTGTAATGGTGTCCGGTACAGGGCAAACATCTCAAAGTATTTGTTAAATGAAAGAGACAGACAGAGCGAGCTGTTAAGTACATGGTTTGAATTTCAACTTGTATTGAATGCTGGCTCCATCCATAGGTCTTGTGTGATCTTGTGCTTAAACCTTGGCTCCATCTCTATAACACAAGCATGAAAATAATACCTGACCTCCTGGGATTGCTGGGGAATATTAAACGCAATGCTGTTTGTAGGTTAAGGACTCAAGCTGTACTGTCAGCCGGCTTAAGTTCAATCCTGGCTCAATGGGTTAGTTATTAGTAATGTAACTTTAGTCAAGTTACTTGATTTCTGTAAAATGGAGCTAATTATTGTGAAAAGAGATGAGAAAACTCATAAAGTACTTGGCACAGGGTCTGGCAAGATATGGGAAAGTCTCTAACAAAAGTACAGACCTCTTTCTTTGGCAAGCACATCTTTCTTCTCCAACCAAGTACTGACAAAACTGTTTTAGGTTTGGGGTGATTGTTGGTTATTGTTATCCTAAAGTTGTTGAAGTATTCATAGATGATATTAACTGTATCCAGGCAAATAGTCACATATTTTAACATTTATATACTGTTGTTCTCATCTCCATGTATAGTTATTGTTGTTATGACCCAGGAAGCTTGTAACAAAATCTGAGAGTCTCTCCTTAAGATTTTCCTTAATGAGAAACTCTTGTCACTACACACTTGCATCAGCCTTTTTCCTCTTGGTCCCTTGTCTTTCAGAGTTGATGAACTACGTTTATATCGTTGGGAGGACTCTTGAAAAGTTACCACTTCTTTTCTTCTAATGTCTTTTCTGTACCTTTGGGAAGAAGAAGCCATAACTTCTTCTTATATTCAGTTTTCATGTTGGAAAATTCTTCCCTGGCTTTAATCATTCCTGCTGCAACAGAAGTCTGTTTTCTCCTATTTTCAGTAGAGTTTATCCACCAAATAAGGCTTTGTTCACCTCTCAGTATTCTCTTTAAATACCTGCTGTTTCTGTAATTCTTTCATGTTTTCCAGCCTCTTTCATACATGCTTTTTTCCTCCTTTTCTCTTTCCTTCGTATAGAAGGTAGTGTTTCAGGGGGACAGCAAGGAAAGGTTATTTAAGTTCAGCTATTCATCTCTTTTGTGTTATGAATCCTCCAGTGAAACACTGTAATGTAGTAAGAACCTGACTGGTGGAGATTAAAATAGGAAGATTATTTTCCCATTGTACAACCCATCCTTAATTGGATTGTTGTTGTTGGTTTATTTTTGGTTTTAAATAACTGCTCTATATTGCTTGCCTCCTTCACATACCTCAGTATAATGCCTGCATCCTTTTTTAAGGCTTTGTCTATTGAAGGTCAGCATGACAGCCACTGTAGATTTTTGTTTTGTTTTGTCCACAGAACAGTTGCCTACCTAAGAGTTGATCGAATTCTGCTTTATGGGTACAGACTGACCCAGCGAAAACTCTTTCTTAATAATACTCTTATCCTGAGACCACATGTCAAAGACACCTTCTCCAATAGCCCATTTTTAAGTCAATAAAGAGGTCTTTGCCAGAGGTCAGTGCTTTTTTAACAGGCAATTGCATTTTTAAAATGGTGAGATAACGGAAACTTGTGATAAGCTGCTGACCTAGTTATTATAAATGGACTTTTCCACCATAAAAAGATTGTTTTTGTTATGTGTATGTGTGTTTAAGTTTACAGCAATACAAAGCAAAGAATGAAAAATAAAAAAGAAGAAAATTTGGAAACACCATAAAGAAAATACAGAGACTTTCTTTGAGTACTTCATTCTTTCCAAGCAAGATTTCCCTATAGCCTAACCCAGTCTAGTTCCTCAGTGGAAGAGGAGCCTTAGGTTTATGGAGGGTTCTTCTGAGTTGCTAATGAGAGGGGCAGGTACATGGAAGAAGGAGTGAGAACATGACACCACCACTCTGAATGCAAGATTAGTGCTTACTGCCACGGTTGATGCCACAGAAAAATCATATGTAGGTCAGAGTCAGAAAAGTCCATTCAATCTGGAATATCCAGCACACACACAGTGGATGAGGGTCATGAACCAGGCAGGAAAACACTGGCTTAGAGGAGGATGGAGGGTCTCTTGAGGGGAGAGTGCATTCCTAGTGGTACTGTTTTTCAGTCTCTGTTCTCCGAATGCCCTGGTCCTATCTCCATCCTCACGGCCTCTTGGGAAGACCATTCAGAATAGCAGGGGAAGCTAAGATTGAACAGCGAGGCCAAATCAAATTCTGCAGTACCTGGAATTTGCAGGCCAAGCAATTTGTTCTGAAAACTTTTTCAGTAGGAGCGCTAGTAAAGATTTTTGGGAGAACCTATTAAGCTTGGCTGCATAAAGTAGACGGAAAGAGGCAGAATTGGGAGGCACTTGAGGCATAATGTGTTTTAATAAGCTTCTTCATGGTTCCTCATCGCAACAGCTCTGCAAGTCCCATGCATTATTTTCCTCCTGTGGAAGCGTTGCAGCAGGGAGCTAGCAGGCATGCAGGGGCCTCTTCTTCCTCCCCTTCTGCTGCAGCCTCTGACCCTGCGGAATGCCCCTGCATCCTGGTGCCTTGATCCATTTTTCTCTGTCAGCTTTCTGCCCCAAGTCTGGGGAGCATGGGCAGGCCAGGAGCTTAGACCTGCCATAACAGGAGGCTTATTGGTGTTTGCTTTAGTTGATTTGAAAATGTTGGGGATTTTCCCCTTTATTTAAAAATAGTGAAAATTCTCTTTGGAAAGCAAGTCCCTCCACAAGAAAGGCAAACGGGACCTTCTGGATAATGATTTGGCAGACTTAAGTTGGTTGTTAAAATTAATCTGATTACATGCAGTCTTTTATTTAACAGAAGCACTCAATATGAGTCCATTTCATTTTGGCAAGTCCAGCACCCCCGTTTCCTTGGGCTGCCAGGATGAAAAGAAAGGCTGCTCTCCCTTGTCCCTCTCCAGCCAGATCTGTAAACCGCAGTTCTGTGGAAAGATTTAAAATGTTAAGGGTAAAAAAAGGGCCAAGGTTAGAGTACTGTCAGGTGGGTCTCCAGAGAAGTGGCTTTCTTTATGTCATTCTCTTGCTAAGACCCTGCCATGCTATTTCCCAGACCTCAGCCTTTAAGATTCCTCTGGCTGATCCCACCCAGTAATGGTTTTTCCTTTTCTGGCTCCCTTATCTCATCTCCGTTTTGCATGGTCTGATGTTCCTGTTCTGGTGTTTCGGTCCGTTGTTGTCGTTCAGTCACTAAGTCGTGTCCAACTCTTTGTGACCCATGGACTGCAGGGCGCTAGGCTTACCTGTCCTTTACTCTCAGAGTTGACTTAAACTCATGTCCATTGAGCTGGTTGATGCCATCCAGCATTCTCTGCCTCCCCCTTCTCCTGCCCTCAATCTTTACCAGTATCAGGGTCTTTTCCAATGAGTTGGCTCTTTGCATCAGGTGACCAAAGTATTTGAACTTCAGCTTCAGCATCAGTCCTTCCAACGAACTGGTTTGATCTCCTTGGACTCTCAAGGGTCTTCTCCAGCACCACAATTTGAAAGCATCAATTCTTCAGCACTCAGCCTTCTTTATGGTCTCATATCCATACAGGACTATAGGAAATGCTCCTCAACTGGAACAGCACCTCCTATGTTTCAGGAGACCAAGGTTTTCTTCACTTCCTTTTCATTTCTGACAGTCACCAGACAGGTCCTAGGCAAATGCAGATGCTGAAGGAAATAAACCACAGATTGTGTTGCTCATAGCAGGTGGTGGCCTCAGGGGAGGTTCATAGTTTGTATGTTGCTTGCCTTTGGTTTATCCAGGTGAAAAAAGGAAACCTGAAGAATATGGTTTGAAGCAAACCTCAAGATGAAAGAGGTAGATAAATAAAACCAACATTGATGATATATATCTTTCATTAAAAAATGGTTTATTGTGAAATACAGCTTCATTCAGAAAAGCATCTGAAAATGTATAGTTCAAAAATACATGCTTCTTTAAAATAGTCTAGTTCAAGTGTCTTTATATTTATTAGTGAAAAATTCATGGATTAGTTCTTACTAAAACCAGATAATTAAATTTCCGGAAAAGCCAGAAAGAATTCCTAACATGTTTTACTATTACATGTAGCAGTTTACTTATGGATGAACTTTTCCTTGACCATAGCACTTCTTTTTTTAATGGGAAATTTTTTAAATTAGAAATTTAAGCCATAAAGTTCTAATGTTAATCCCAATAATATATTTGCTGGTTCTTAGAGCATTCTGATTGCCTCCTTCTGTATGTTTTGTATATACTTGACTCTACTCAGCCTGTCTGAATCTTCCCCAGATTCAGCAAGTGTTCCTTTCATTCTGTGCCTGGAGCTGTACTGATATTTTACACGTGCTCTCATCTAACTGTCCCAGTAACACTGAGATAATGCAATAGTGTCATTCCCATTTCACAGATGAGGAAACTGGGGTAGCATACTCATGCCCTCAGAACAAGTGAGGATTGAACTCAAGTTCTGAATCCCTCTAAGCCCTAACTCTGCCCCTGACCATGGACCATATGCCCCTCCTCCTCTACCATAATTTCCTCATCTGAACTCCTATGGGCTAGTGTCTACATCACTTACGACACATCTCCACGCCTCCCACCTTGCCCGTATATAAGCAGGTGCTAAAGTAATGTTTCATGGGGAAAGAGTTATTTTCCATTTTTGCAGGGGTGAGAGGAGGGAATTCCTGTGTAATAACTTTGTACTCCAAGAATGTGAGCTTATGAAGAGACCTGTCTCCAGTATTCTTTTTAAATGCCCGCTTTATAGTATTTTTGACATTATGTAATGTTCCATTAGAGAAAAATGTATATAAAAGTTAACTTGCATTGCATAGAGTGTTTTAATTTATTGGTATTAAAATTACCCAAAATTTATAACTCTTTTTGACTTAGAGTTGTCTTTTGTTTCCTCTAAAGATGCGCATCTGCTGTTTGCATTGTTTGCTACTAAGTAGAGTGAGGGATGTAAAAAGGAATGAGGCAAAGTGTCTGCTCTTGGAGCACTTTTAGTTTATTAGGTAAAACAAGAATGTGAGCAACTAATCCTGACAAAAATTAAAAGCAGCCATGAAATTAAAAGACGCTTGCTCCTTGGAAGAAAAGCTATGACAAATCTAGGCAGCGTATTAAAAAGCAGAAACATTACTTTACCAACAGAGGTCCATAATGTCAAAGCTATGGTTTTTCCAGTAGTCATATACGGATGTGAAAGTTGGACCATAAAGAAGGCTGAGCATTGAAGAATTAATGCTTTTAAGTTGTGGTGCTGGAGAAGACTCTTGAGTGTCCCTCGGAGAGCAAAGAGACCAAGCCAGTCAGTCCGAAAGGAAATCAAGCCCAAATATTCATTGGAAGGACTGATGCTGAAGCTGAAGCTCCAATACTTTGGCCACCTGATGCGTAGTGCTGACTTATTGGAAAAGACTTTGATGCTGGGAAAGATTGGGGGCAGGAGGAGAAGGGAACAACAGAGGATGAGATGGTTGGATGGCATCACCAACTCAATGGGTATGAGTTTGAGCAAACTCCAGGAGATGGTAAAGGACAGGGAAGCTTAGTGTGCTGCAGTCCATGGGTCACAAAGAATGGGACACAACTTAGTGATTGAACAACAAGAACAATCCTGACCAAAGAAAAACAAACAAGCTAGTGAGAGCAGTTGGATAGGACGATAAACTCTTAGATAACTGATTGGTAACTTTTCATGCATGATGTTTTGGTAAATAATAAATCATTCAGTCATGATGTTAAGCTCCCAAGTCATTATAATGAGATTAAATCATTATGCCTCTCTTTACAGCAAGTTTATTTCCGATCGTGAAAGTAGAAGAAGTCTCACGAACAGCCACTTGGAAAAAAAGAAATGTGATGACTATGTAAGTGTCATTTTAATAAAGTTTGCTTATTTTTTAAATTATGATAATTGCAACAGATGTTTTTGATTCATTCAGCATAGTACCGAAAGCATAGCTATTTACTCACCAAGACATTCCTCAGAGCCTGTGTATTCTCTCCTGAAACCCATTTGAAAAAAGAACTAGACCACGAAGAAAGAATTCCTTGAGTTTCATTTCCCTGTTGGTTCCTGATAGTGCTTTAAAGGCTTTGGAGTGATGATCTTTCTGGAGGACTGTTTTGTTTAGTGTGATTGTGTCTCTGTTCAGATTCCAGGAACGACCTCCTTGGGCATGTCTGTTTTTAACCTAAGCAACGCCATTATGGGCAGTGGGATTTTAGGACTCGCCTTTGCCCTGGCAAACACTGGAATCCTACTTTTTCTGTGAGTGTTGACACAGCCATACTTTCCATTTAAAAACTGCATTTTCTGTATGTTTCTGTTCATACCCAGAAGACATTGGAAATATTTTTAAATGGTTCTTATTTCTTTTTATGTTTTACTAGCTTGACTAAGTTAATGCATACTTTTGTATTGTTTGTTTGAATGGTTTTTTTCCAAGAAGCCCCTAATGTTTGTATACCTAAGAAAATAGAAGATCGTTTTATTAATCAAAAATACCAAAATAAGCACTTGTGAAAAGGATAAAAGATTTGAAAATAGCACTTGTATTTTTGGACTCTTGACTTGTCACCTTAAATCTCAGCTAAATGGTGAAAATATTAAGAGGTATTTAATCCATCCAGTCACCACTTTGGCATTTGAATTGCTGTGGGGCATGAACTACATCCAAAGGTAACTGCAACTTTGTTTGTAAGAAATATTCAAGAAGCACAGAAGTTTTCAGTGTTTTAAAGATGAGAAAATAGGGTGTACTTTCCCCCTGAGATTCAGTGAAAAGAAAATGGACAGTTTTCTTTCACAATAAGTTCATCTCAAACCGTTGAAGAAGACTTTCTGCAGATGTACAGAGGGCTTAATTTCAGTTGGAATGAGATGGCAGATCATAGAAATCATCATTTATACCAGGAAAATTCCTACCCAGTCTGATTCCCGTCTTGCACCTCAGAGGAGTATCAGTGGTGCTCTGCCTGATGAGGCTGGTACAAAATGCTCTTCTTCTGAGCATTTTTGCCTTTTTGCCCCTGATGACACTCCCACTGTTCATTGGGTTTGCCCAATTGTCCTCATTGTTGTATCCATCATTTCTTTGGAAGCAGTTCCGAAAAGACTACTAACCCTGCACATTGTGTTTATTTCTTTAGAAAAACTTAGACAACTGTGACAGAAGTACATTGCTACCCATCCCACTACTCAGGCATCAAAATTGCCCATCCAGGCTGTGCTATAGGGATTAATATTCTTACTTTTGTGTGTAAACCCACTAGAGGTGTCCTTCCTAGAATCAGAGCAGCTCTGCATAGGACAGTGAATCTAATATGTTGCCTTCCTTTTGTCAGCCTGATTCAGGAAACCCTCTTCTCTTTATTGCCCAGACTGAATCTTCCTAGGTGGTCTTTCTGTGTATGTATATCTTGAGCCAAGTGCCAGGTTTTAAAATGACAGAAGTTGAACAAAATGTTTCTATGGTGATATTTTTTTTGTATATGTGAAACTCTGACCCTGTGAGGCTACCATAGATGGAGTTTGAGTAGCTGCATTTGTGATTTTCAGTGCATTGACATGAAACACCTGACTGCTAGTCTCTCCTTCTAAATGGTTATGTAGTCCAGTCTTAGCTACTGTGAGCTGGAATTCCCTATGCTTTGAAGCAAGAAAATTGCACTAGAAAAAAACCTTACAACCCTATTTACCTCCAAAACCCTATGGTTCTGTGAAAATTTTCAGTTATTCCAAAGCTGGAAATAAGTTTGGTTCAGATGTAAGTGTTTTACATTGATTTCTTTCGTTTTAGCTGTTGTAACATACAAAGTGTCAATTCTTAATGAGGATAATGAGAAAACTCTTGTGGCTTATACTGTATGTCAGGAACTACTCAGAGTGTTTTATGCTGAGTCCTGACAAGTCTATGAGGCAGGTACCACTGTCAGTTCCCAGTTTTACAGATAAGGGAACTGATGCTTGGAGCTACTGCTGCTAAGTCGCTTCAGGCGTGTCCGGCTGTGTGCGACCCCATAGACAGAAGCCCACCAGGCTCCCCCGTCCCTGGGATTCTCCAGGCAAGAACACTGGAGTGGGTTGCCATTTCCTTCTGCAATGCATGAAAGTGAAAAGTGAAAGGGAAGTCACTCAGTTGTGTCCGACTCTTAGCGACCCCATGGACTGCAGCCCACCAGGTTCCTCCATCCATGGAATTTTCCAGGCAAGAGTACTGGAGTGGGCTGCCATTGCCTTCTCCGGATGCTTGGAGAGTATAGACTTTTATTCTGGAATCTCTTTGTCACCATCCTGGTAATTCCCTCCTCCTTTCTTCTCTGCTAGATCCTTTGTTCCCTGTATTTTCATTTCTTGCTGTTTCTGGATTTACTTCCTTGCTTTTGCTGCTGAGAAGGGTAAATAGAAATAAAATTTCTGAGACCTTCATATCTGAAAAATATTTTTATTCTGCCTTCATCATTGATTGGTAGTTTGGCTAGATATAAACTCTCTATTGGCAGTCATTTTCCTTCCTAATTTGGAAGGCATTTCTTCATTCTTTCCTAGTTTTTTTCTGTTATGAAGTCACAAATGCTTCTGATTCCAGATCTTTTATATATAGCCAGGGCTTTTGTTTTTATTTTGTCTTTCCTGGAAACTTGCCAAATCGCTTTGTTCCTAATGTTCTGCAGTTTCACAATGATGTGTCTTGCTATGCATCTCTTTTCATCCATTGTCTCAGGCAACTGGTACAGCTTTTCTTTTAGAAATTCATGGTCTTCAGTTCTGGAACATCTTCTTACACTGTTGTCTTGATGAATTTCTTCCTGCTTTTTCTCTTTTTCTCTCTTTCTAAAACTGTTACCAAGATTTTAGACCTTCTGGACTAGCCCTCTAACTTTTTATTCTTTTCTTTATTTAATTTGTGTACTTTTTCACTGTACTTTCTGGGATACGCCATCAAGTTTTTCTCCAACTCTTTACTGAGTGTTTTATTTCTTCTTATTTTTTATTTACAGGAGGTTTTAAACCCTCTTTGAATGTTCCTTTTTTTATATTATTTTTTTTTTCTGTTTTATGATTTCCTTGTTTTCCCTGAGAATTCTGGTGATCATTTTTCTCTATTTTGGAAAATTTCGAACACCAGGTAGAGAATCTGAAAGCTTCCCTTGTTCCCTTTATCTCATGACCCTGCTTGTTTACTCAGCCCCTTTCCCAGGTTGTTGTGAAGCAAATCCAAGCCATCATTTCATTAAAAAATATTTCAGTTATTTCACTAATATATAGGGGCTGTAAAACATAATCATAATATGTCATATCCCAAAAATTAACCACAGTCCCTTAATATCATCAAATATCAAAACAATATTTAAATTGCTCTGATTATCTCATTTTTAAAAAAACAATTGGATTGTTCACATCAATACTCAAATAAGGTCCATATCGTACAAACGTTTGGTATGTGATTTAAGTCTCTTTGAGTTTGTAGGCCCCCCATTCTCTTCTGTCCTCTTCTGTGCAATTTATTTGTTGAAACTAAGACATTGGTCCTATAGAATTTCTATAATCTGAGTTCTGCTGATTGTCCTCTTGTGATGAAAGTTGACTTTTCTGTTTTGGACTCTTTCATTTTAGAATCTTTCCTTAGATGTCAGGGTTTTCCCTCTCTGTCTGCTGTATTCAAGAATTGCCTGGGGGTGGGGGGAGAACGAGGCTAATTGAAATCTGGTATACGTGAGTGGGGCTTGTTGGAAATAGCTTAACTAAAGATGCTGTCAGTAGCCCTTTTCTTGGGGAACCACCCATGTCAGTTTCTCCCAGAGATCTTCCTGTAAGGCCTGGGCCATCTTTGCCATTGCTGCCATCTTTCTGGGGACCAAGTAGAGGGAAATGGCTTGGGAGAATATCTCTGTGCATGTGTGCACCCAATCCTGATTTTCATTGCAGTACCCGTCCCCCACAAGTTGTGCTGGGCCTCTCACTTAGAGACTTACAGTTTATGCTTTTCAGGGAATATATTTATATATCTTTTGCTTAGATGGGAGAGGAGCAGTCAGCTCAATTTACAGAGTAGGTCTGAGGAATGTATCTATTTCTTGAAGTTTGACAGATCCTCTTTATTTTAGCTCATCGGGTCCACTGTTGTCCACTTCCAGTAATGCTACCAGGGCCTTTTGGGAATTCTCTGGTATAAACCGGCTTGGCTTTCTCCACTGCAAATTTAAGTTTCAGATCTGTCTGCTTTCCAGCTTCTGAAACTTTGTAATTGTCTCTTCTCTCCTATTCTTACTATCCTAGCAGTTTTGTGCCTTTAAAAAAAAAATCCCTTTACAGGTTTATTGGGGCAGGGGAAGCAGGAGTAAATTCTAGTGTTCCATCAACCATTCCTGAAATGTGGCTGATTTTTAGTTACACTGGTTCAGGGATAAGTCTTGTCTTGTGACTCTTCAGCTTCTGATTGAGGCAAAGACTTAGATAAAGGTGACTTTTATAGTTGTAGGAAGATCTGCTCTGGATAAAACCATTATAGGTTATTTGGTTCTTTGCAAGATCCATGAATAGCCAGAACCACACACCAAATCTTCAGGGTAAAGCTCATGAAGGTAGTTGTAAAGAGACCCAGACTTAGAAGTTTTTCACAGAATACAGAACGCTCCTACCTCAGAACAAGGGCTCACTCTGTGTTGTAAAACCAGCTGCTCCCACAGCTGCTCAAAGCCAAGAAGCAGTTGGCAGGATGAAGATAATTCATGTGGTACAGGGCCCTGTTCCAGACTTATTGGCCAATGCCGAGAATGAGTCCAAGCCTGCCCAGGCTTCTTTAGAAAAGCAGCTGGGAAGGCTCCTCTGTGTCTCACTGAGGCTGGGTGCTGGACTCTTCACTGGGGTCATCTGGAAACTTGCTGGGGTGATTGCTCTTTCTTGGATGAGATTGGGGCTTATTTGGGGGACCTGACTATAATGGCTATCATTCATGTTTAAAGCACATCTGATTGAGTTAGATTCAGTGAATTCTGCCCTATTATAAGAATACTGTGAGGATTTGTGTTATCCAAAGCCTTTCTGAGGCCTTATATTGGCATCTTAAGAAACAGGAAATATGGTCACGGGGAATCTCAGCTTATAGTTGTTCCAAATGTATATATTCTCTGTTAAAATATATATATATAATGGGGCTGTTCCCTGAAGCAGCAGTTTGGGGATGTGCTGAAGCACAGTGTGAAAGTGTGAGTTGCTCAGTCGTATCCAACTTTTTGCAGTTCCGTGGACTGTAGCCTCTGTCTGTGGAATTCTCCTGGCAAGAATACTGGAGTCATTGCCATCCCCTTCTCCAGGGAATCTTCCCTACTCAGGGATTGAACCCAGAACTCCCACATTGCAGGCAGAATCTTTACCATCTGAGCCACCAGGGAAGCCCGTCAAAGTAAGGGTGAGATGCTCCTGTCGAATCGAGTTTTCCTAAGAGTGGGGTCCAAGGGAAAGGCAATGGATGCTGAAGAAATCTCTCTGCACTGTATCCTCCTCCTCTCTTGCTAATCTCTTTGCACAGCTTCCCCATAACTTCATCATAGCAAAAGTAGGGATTAAAAGTAAATATTAGCATGGAAGAATGATGGCTTTTGTATTGTTTGCTATTTCACATTACCATCTCCCAAAACAGGAAAGTTGCATTTTCTGAGGATTTCTATTAAAGGCCTACATTTTATAGAAAATTAATCTCTGAAGAGCATGTCATCTCCTCACTGTGCCAGGTGAATGAGAGGTTAATTACACTATATAGAAGCTGATAAAGTAATAAATGCTTTATATTTTTCCTTAACTTCTTAGCATGTATTATTATTAATTATGTAACCTTTAAGTTTAAAACCATGAAAAAGAAGAATGTAATTCATGATATTCCTAGGAGCTCAAAGAGATATCACAGTTTATTGTAAACACTGAGTTTGTAAACTGTCTGTTCAGAATGATCATTGTGAAATAACATTCTAATCTGTATGGAATAATAATTTAAATTTTATTTTGGTTGATTATTACTCCTGCCTATTTTTGGTGTTTTCCATTTTCTGTCTCACTTAGGTAGTGGTGATGAGAATAAAAAAGATAATGTGTCTAAAAGCACACTTTGAAAAGTGACATGCAAGAAGACATGTATTCAATAATAACGACCCCATCAGGCTCCTTTTAGAAACTAATGAGTGTGAGTATAGACGGGCAGGGGAGATGGAGAGATAACCAGGAGTGCCTGGTACATAGTAACACTGTGTACTGAGCATTTGCTAAAGTATTGACTAGGTAGCTACTAAATAGTAGGTAACATTTGTTGAACCGTAACTATATATACCATATTATCTCATCTAATCCCCACAGCAACACTATGAAGTAAATATTACCTCCACTTTAGTGATGAAGTAACTGATATTTAATAACACCTTAGAAAGTAGGGGAGCCAGAGTTGCATTCAGGAAGTCTTGACTCTAGAAGCCGAGTGACCTAAAGCACTGTACCACCTTTTAGTGATGCCTTCAGAAGCCAAACTTACATTATTAATGTACTTCTTGAGACAAATCTTATTCTTATCAATGGGCACTTGCAAGTATATCCCTTAACTCTTAAAAACCACCTTGTAAAATCAGACAGTATTCTTGAACCACTTGACTGCTGTCCCACCAAGAACCATCACCCACCTTTTTTGTAATAAAAATAGTTCAGGAATACTAAGGATACCAAATCGCGTATCAGGGGTGGTCAAGTTCCTGGTCATAGCAAGTGTAATACATGCCTCATATGTTCAGTTGCCTAGTCATATCTGACTCTTTGTGACCCCGTGGACTGTAGCCTGCCAGGCTCCTCTGTCCATGGGATTTCCCAGGCAAGAATATTCAAGTGGGTTACCATGTCCTCCTCCTGAGGATTTTCCAAATCCTAAGCTGGGTCTCCTGTGGCTCTGCACAGGCAGGTGGATTCTTTACCACTTGAGCCGCTTGGGAAACCCTATACAAATCTCAAGGATATTGTAAAACCAGTAGGCTTCTGAACTGCTTCATATTTGTCTTTATCTGTACTTGCCTTTGCCTCATGTGATATTTAAGATTGCTCACTGCCCTTGAACCTAATTCCTTCCAGGACTTTAACTAAATTTTTTGTAATTAAGAATTGAAAACCAAGAAATAGCAAAGTCAAATAACATCATTATTAGGGAATTGGTTAAATAACCATAGCAGTTCCATGAAATGGAATATTAGACTACTACTTAAAAGAGTGACACGACTGGGCGACTTCACTTTCACTTTTCACTTGCATGCATTGCAGAAGGAAATGGCAACCCACTCCAGTGTTCTTGCCTGGAGAATCCCAGGGACAGGGGAGCCTGGTGGGCTGCCGTCTATGGGGTCACACAGAGTTGGACACGACTGAAGTGACTTAGCAGTAGCAGCAGCAGACTTATATGTTCTGGTATGGAAAAAATTTCTAGGAATGTTATTATGTAGAAACAAACTGAATATTGGGTGGAAGTGAGCATGGGGATAGATTACGTATATGTACGTATATTACATAGACTTTATGGGGAGGGTTCACAAGAGAACTGTTGACAGTGGCTACTTCGGGAGTGTGACACAGGGCCTGGGGGTGGAATGGGAGTGGAAAGTTTACACTCTTTAAAGTATCTTTTTCACCATATGCTTTAGGGGAAGAAACTAGTTAAGAAAATTGTTTTTTTAAAGAACTTAAAACCACTGCAATGAGACTTTTTCTCTTACCTACAGAAAACTTGAGAAAACAAAAAATTTCAGTGTGGTTATTTAGACCACAAGAGCTAGCGTGAGCCATCAGTACAGTGCCACGGGCTCCAGTGTGCATTCTGCCCTCATCTCCCTGCAGACTGCCTCTGCATCGGCCACAGAGGCCACCAGGACTCTGTGCATCACCTCGGCCTTTCCACTCCCCAGTGGAGGCCACTGCACTCCCATACCATCCCTGTGCTTCTGAATCCTGACGTGCCTCTAAGACCCAGGCCAGATGCCATCTGTAAAAACGATCTCCCTTTCTTCTTTTTTTGATATAGCCTCTATAGCAAATAGCACTTCCATTATTTAGGGCTTCCCAGGTGACGCAGTGTGGTAAAAAATCTGCCTGCCAGTGTCAGAGACAGAAGAAATATGGGTTCAATCCCTGGATTGGGAAGATCCCCTGGAGTAGAAAATGGCAGCTCACTCCAGTATTCTTGCTTAGAAAATGGACAGAGGAGCCTGGTGGGCTGCCATCCATGGGATCACCCAAGAGTCGGACGTGACTTAGCAACTCAGCACAGCACCCTTACTCCCATTATGTAGGCAGATAGATTCTGTTTCCTGTTGAGCACTGATCCCTACAAGGGCAGGATTAATGTCTAATTCTTCCTTATCTCTCCTCCCCACCACAAAATCCAAAACAGTGCTTGCCTATAGCTGATCTCAATAAAGTTTTCCTGAAATGAATGAATGACTGTGTAAGAATTCGCTTAGTCTTACAAAGGCTTTAGGGCAAACAATGTCCCTTATAATTTTGCAAACTTATCAGAAGGAAAAAATCCAACTATGAGATTTAGTTCACCCTCCAATTTTTTTTTTTTTTCAACCTCCAATTTTAAGTAGGCTGTGGAGATGTAATGAAAATTACAGAAGGTTAGCAAGAGACTCACCACCCTTTGGTTACTTTCCTGGGAATGCCTCCTTCATTTGAAAAATCAAAATAGAGACTGTTAAGAAATACTGTATGAGGTTAGCACTGCGTTGCTAAAAGGGCATTTGTTGCTAAATTGCTGTTTGCAGAAAGGACGGTAATTTTCATTGTCAATTTATAGCAATTACCTTCACTTTGTGGTGGATTGTTTGTTCCAATTGTAGGTAAAGTCCCTCTCTTAATATTTACCTTTGTAGAGGGTTATCATTATCCTTCCACCAGAAAGATGCAACACACTATTGTCTATAATCACAGTGTTTGCAAACAAATCAGTAAATAGCCATTCAGTAAAGATAAATCTTAAAAATGAGGAATGCTATAAGCCAAGATCAGACTACCAGATGCCTTCTCTAGTGTTTTACAATTCAGCCTGCATAAGGGGTAGGCAGAAATGGAATTAGAACAACAGACTCATCAACACATTGCCCTAAGTCCTGTTCATGTATTACGGTTATTTGATCATTACTGTCGTGTCACAAATATGGGCTTCTTGTTCTATCAGCAGATTTGCTGTCTTAAACAACTGCCTCAGCATAGCTCTCTGGAGTCTCTCAATCTTTTTCTGCAAATTTTACCAAATTGCAGTGAGACTGCAGTGTACCTTTGCAAATATTCTGCATGATCTTGAACTGTCATTGCTTTATTCATTTAGATATATTCCTAAAAGTTTGAATCACACCCACCAAAGATGATAATTTTGCTCTTAGCCATAACAAAGATGGTCTGTGTGATATTTATCAAGTCTTTCCTGGTAAATGTTGAGTTGTCTTCTCTGGGGGCTCTGAAGCAGGCAGTTCTTTGCTCCTAAGGAAAGACCAAATTGGATGTTGTGATATCAAAACAGGCACAATAAAGAGGAAGTCAATAGGAAATGCTGCTCTTCTGATGATCCTAGGAGGTCCCTGGGTAGAGGCTCACTCATCTTCCATCTTGTCAGTCACTTACTTGTTTTCAAAATTCTTTGAGTTATGGTCTCTGTTCCTTAGAAATGATTTGAAGAGAAAATTGTTGTCCTTCAGCTGGCAGCAAATATTATTGGCCTCAGAGTCTCTTGTTTGGGAATAATGATACTGGAAGGGGAGCGGTGGCACATTCAAGCTTGCCAGCATTTGAAATACATGTAGAAAGGACAGCAGCAGTGCCCTTGAACTCTATTGAAATTCACTGGATGAGGAAGCTTTTCAGAAATGGGGAAATAGGAAACGGGTTAGTGTTGGGCTAAAAGTGAGTGCCTATTCTGTAAACAGAAGGAGTTGTCAAGTGTAAGAGATAGGTCCCACCCACTGTTTTTAAAAATTGAGCAGTTATACTTAGTTGATGAATCATCTGAGATGTGTCTGATAAAGGCTTCCAAGAAGTCAATTCTCTTGGCCCCAGAGAAATAGGAGTGGTGTGCAGTGTGTGTGTGTGACTGTGCACGTGTACATAAACATGCAGCATGTACACTGAGTCTTCACTCAGATCTTCCTATGCTGAGTTGCATCCAGAGCCCTGGTGCTACCCAAGGACTACAGTGTGGCCCCATTTTGGAGCCCTGTGTTTTTCTTAGTCTGCATGAAGCAGCTTAACTAAACTGTCTGAGGTCTTAACAGTACTATTCATGGCCATGATGCATAGAATGCCTTTAACATTTACTCTTCTGGGTTACAGTAAGACAGATGTGTCACACAGTAGGTCCAAATAGTCCAGAAATTTGGGTTTTCCAGATTAGCTTGAACTCACAGGGTAGTAGGTAGTTTAGTAGATTGGAAAACTGCCCCAGTGTGGGCCAGGTAGTCTGGCTTTGTTCTATGGCCCCAGGCTCTACCTTTTGTCAGGCATACTGTGCCTGTGATTTACATCGGGATCTACATCGGGATCAGGGTCGGCAAACCATAGTCTACAGACAAAAGCCAGCTGCAGCCTCTATTTGTATGGCTTGCTAGACGAGAATGGCTTAATTTTTTTTAAGAGTTAAAAAAATGAAGATACTTATAAAGTATGCATTGTTTCTTGGAATCTTTGTAACAATTCTATTTATCATCCCATTTTACAAATAAAGAAGCTAAGATTTACAGAGGCCAAGTAACTTGCCCAGGATGACACCAGTTGGGAGTGGGAGGGGGGATGGGAGGGCGACGATGATGTATTATTCCTCTTAACTCACCTTAAGTGAATGGGTGGTTACCTTGGAAACAGAAAAAGTGTGAATTGAGCCTGTATTGCACCGTTCCTACTGGAATGGAAGTCCACACAGCCCGTCAAGGACAGCAGGCTCTTTACCTAGTGGTTATATGGAATTCTTTAGTCAGTCAGGGGTCACATCTTTGGAGTGTAATAAAGACGGCATCATTTTGAAAGGTAAGGATCTAGGTTTGAGGAGAAGGGAAGCCAGTGATCCTTGTGGAATGGAAGGAGAGGAAGGAAGCCATGTCTTGAGTTAAAAATGGAGCACCCACAAAACCCGCAGCCTTCTATCAACGACTATAGGCAAAAAACAGGAAGTGGTGGTGGCACATGGCTTTTTTTCTTGCTGGTACAACTTCCTCATTTAAACCCAGACCTCCTGCTAACTTTCTTAGCTTCTCAAAAGCGTCAACGAAACTGGTAAACTCTATTTCTATCTGCATATCTCTTTTAAATACTTCTCTCTTTTTAGGATTATATTAGATATTATTTGATTTGATCACCAGTGATATACATTCCTTGCCTTAGACAAAGCAAAGTACCTAATCAACAGTGAGACTAGTTTAAAAGAACTTTTGCACCGCAGAATTTATATTTGCCTACAAGAAAAGTAATGGAATTGTACAAAGAATTGATCCTCACCTGTTCCCTGCCCAGCCTTTAAAAACCTTCCCTTTAATTCTCTTGTTCACTTTGTAAATATTACAAATAATCACATGCTACCAGATCCTAGTGTGCTGGTCCTCTGACCCTCAGAATGTTGAAATTTAATCAGAATGTAGTGACTAAGAAGTCCATTTCGGGACTGAAGAGCTAGATGTTTCTGCTCTTTTCCATAAGTATTTCATGAGTTCCTTAAATTAAATAGGGATTATAATAATGAGCTTTGGGCTTAAACAGATGCACACCCCCCAAAAAAGGGTTTGGAATAATGATACTGGCATTTGAAAGATTCTTTATATTTTTTATTTTAATACTATTATTGTAAAAGTAAGATAATCATTAAAGGCCGTTTTGAAAATGTATAAAATATTTAAAAAATCACTCAAAGTCTGTTAAAACAAGCTCGGCTATTAATACTTGGATATATTTTAATCTAAGTTTTTTTGTCTTCTGCTAGGGTCTTGCTTTTCACCCTGGTATTCTTCTGTGGACATTTGACTTTGACAGACAGTAAAGCATGGTGGATAAAGACTCTGGAGTTCAACTACCAGAGTTTGAGGGCTACGATGCTGGCTTTGTGACCTTGGATAAAATATTCAATATCTCTGAACTTTAGTTTCCTTATCTGTAAAATAGGTAGTAATAGTACTATTCATAAGTAAAATGCTATTAAGAGTGTTTAGTGTGGGCCTGACAGAGTGAATATTTAAATTTATTGTTCTGTTCAGTTCAGTTGCTCAGTTGCAGCTGACTCTTTGTGACCCCACAGACTGCAGCACACCAGGCCTCCCTGTCCATCACCAACTCCCAGAGCTTGCTCAAACTCATGTCCATCAAGTCGGTGATGCCATCCCACCATCTCATCCTCTGTCGTCCATCCAGCCATCTCATCCTCTGTCGTCCCTTTCTCCTCCTGCCCTCAATCTTTCCCAGCATCAGGGTCTTATTGTTAATATAAATTTATTGTTGGCAGTGATCAACAAAGTGTTTAATTATCCTGGATTCTCACTGAAGTAAGTGAAAGCTCTAGGAGGTGCATTTGTTACGTAAAAAGTAATTTTGAATTTTTCAAAATATTTAAAATTTCCTCGTGAATTAGAACAGCTTGTCCCTCTCTCCCAATTTTCAGGCGTGTGTCTTCTTCCATTTAAGCTCTCATCAAAAAGAAACTTCTTCTGTGTGCCCTTTCCTCTCCACATAAGCCTCTCCCACGGGCATCACTCCCCAGACCAGAAGCTATACTGCACCACCCACTCTGCACGTACCCCCCAGACATCCTGCTTCAGACCATAGCCTCCTCAACTTCCCTCCAGGGGCTTTCCTTTGGATACTCCCAACTGTGCCTTGTATGTCATTTAAGACCTCTGTGCTTCCTGCCCTGTCGAGCTTAGATGTCACAGCCCTTCACTTAAACTCCTCACTTCCCCACGCCTGAAACTCCCTTCCTCCCCTGGTGCTGTGTCACGCTGGCCTGGAAAGCACTGAACCTGAGCTCCCTGACCACACAGATGAATGACATTTCAAATTCTTCCTCATTGGGCTCTCCAGCCCTTCCTTCATCCCCAGCAGGCATTCTGCTCTCTTCAGCAGTATTTTAAAATATGGATGTGAGAGTTGGACTATAAAGAAAGCTGAGTGCCAAAGAATTGATGCTTTTGAACTGTGGTGTTGCAGAAGACTCTTGAGAGTCCCTTGGACTGCAAGGAGATTTAACCAGTCCATCCTAAAGGAGATCAGTCCTGGGTGTTCATTGGAAGGACTGATGTTGAAGCTGAAACTCCAATACTTTGGCCACCTCATGTGAAGAGCCGACTCATTGGAAAAGACCCTGATGCTGGGAAAGATTGAGGGCAGGAGGAGAAAGAGACAACAGAGGATGAGATGGTTGGATGGCATCACCGACTCAATGGACATGGGTTTGGGTGGACTCCGGGAGTTGGTGATGGGCAGGGAGGCCTCGTGTGCTGCAGTCCATGGGGTCGCAAAGAGTCGGACATGACTGAGTGACTGAGCTGAATTCACTTCATAGAGATATTTCTTATATGAAGAGTTGAGGGTGGAGTGAAAGAGTGGGGAGAGTCCGTGGAGATGAGAGGTGAATGAGAAAATGGGGAAAGTGGAGACAGCCTGGAAACGTGGAAGAAAGGTGGGAGGTAGAAGAGAGCTTGAGGGAGGCCAGCATCACAGGGAAGGACTGGAGAAAGAGGATTGGCCAGGAAACAGAGCTTTTCCTACACTTTGTTCAATCCCCTTGTCCTGGGGTTTTACATCTTCTTGCAAATATTCTGCTTCAATCAATGTCTGTTGTCTGTGAGTTTGGGAGTGAGGGGCTGCGGTTTGGTGGGACACGATGTTAGGTAAAAGCAGGATGAGTAATAAAGACCACTTTCTGTCCAGCGAAGGAGTTTTCATGTGGACTATTCTAATGATGAGGATGACCAAAGTTTTATATTTTTTTAAGGAAATAATTCATTTATTCATCAAATATTTGTTAGTACATTTTATGTGCCAGACACTCTCCTAGGCACTGGGGATAGCAAAGGATATAGAAACAGAGATACTTGTGTGATAAAATAACGTTAGAATGTCAGAATATTTTTCAATTCAAGAAAGCTTCCGCAGGTACCAAGTCCCAGAGCAGTGGTGCTCTGACTCCACCGCAGGTGTCCGCATGCATGCGCAGAGCCCCACAGCTCAGAGACACATGCATGCAGAACAGAGAGGCGTCCGCAGCCGCCTGAGGCCTGAGTGTAGGGATGCTAGTAAGAGCATCGTTTCCTGAGTGACTTGGTCTGAGAGAAAAACACCAGCTTGTCGTTGGGTTCTTAGGCAGGGGCTCTCCAGATCTCACAGGAAGCTGGTGTTCTTTTCTGGTGAGGAAAGAAGAGGAGCTACAGTAATGATTCACCTAGTAATTGCTTACTTTCATGGCCTCCTTTGTGATAAAAAAGAGCTGTTCATTCCTCCCTTCTAGCTCTTCTTCCTTGATCTTGATGTTCTCCCAGCCTCTGCCTTCTCGGATGAACAGCCTCTACTAGTGTAGAATGTGGTTAGTAAATTCTTCCCCTTGGACATCCTCCCAGGAAGGTGCCCTGGCCCTGTGTTCCCAGAAGAGCACTACTCGACTCTGCGTGGCTCTGGGCCCAGGGCCGCCGGCGCTCTGCCGAGATGCCTGTGCCCAGCCTTGGTTACCCCCATGTTCTCTTTTCTTCTGAAAGCAGAACTGAAAAGAGACAGGAAATTACCAGAAGCCTAGCTTTTTCCTAAGAACCTGCAGAAAGGGCAGTGCCCTACGGTTGGGAGTGCAGGCAGAGGACAAGTCAGCCAAAAATAGGCCCCAGATCCACTTTCCTAGGACCAGCTCAGCTCCTTGCTTGGGCTGAACTGACTACAAAAAGGAAGATAATAACTGCTCTCTTAAGGTTTGGGTTGGAGGACTAGGCCTAGAAATTCACAGGGTTTCAGCCTGTCTCAGCCAGGTGTCAGGGTCTCTCAAACAATCTCAGGCCTAGCCCTTGATTCCAGTCACAGCACCCTGCCAACCAAGACCTTTACTTGGAAGATCCAGCTTCGCAACCCCTCCCTGACCCCCACCCCCATACCTAGCCCTCCCAGTTAGGTGTGGACACCATTGCTCCTTGCTGAGCTGGCTTGTGGATTTGTACTAAAGAGGTACAAAAGTAGTTGCTATACTAAGTCTGTTGCTTTATGTCACCAGCCTGAAATGCCATCACCCGGTAAGAAATAAAACAGGCATCTCTGGACATTATTTTTTAAAGAGGTTTTATACTCTCAACCAGGTTTAGATAGAAGAGGGGGAACTAGATAGTGTGGTCCACCTCAGGGCCCCTTTGGAAGAAAGGACATGGCAGTTGGGGAGGAATGTGAAGTTAAAAATAATTTAAAATATACTTATCCTAGTGAAGTAAGTCATGCCCTAATACCCTTATGAAGTCGACCAAAGGAAACAGACAGGACTCAATTTCACACTGAGAGTCGGTCAGGGTCCCACAGGAATGGCACTGGTTCAGTTGTAAATGCCTCCCTTCAGCCAAGTCTCACCTGGGCAGCAGTGGGGTCCATGTCCCAGGTAATCACGCTGAGCACCAGCAGACAGTGTGGCAGGTGATGTGGTGGCGCTGGATCAGAGGTTGTGAGAAATAAACACTGAGGTGGACACGCCAGGGGGCCAGAGCTCATAGCGTTACATCCTGGCTACTCCAGGTGCGGTCCATGGACCAGCAGCATCAGCTTACCTGGGAGCTTGGGAGAAATACAGAATCTGACGTCCCACCCCAGACCTGCTGACTGAGAATCTTCATTTTAACAAGAACCTAAGGAGATTCAGATAGACTCGAAGCTTGAGAATAACTGCTTCAAACTCTGGCAAGGGAGAGGGCAGGGAGAGTCCTTCTGGGAGGCTTGGTAAGGGTTCTCTCTTTTTTGAGAGAAGTGGGGCCTGGATAAGTTGAAAGCCCTCACCTGCCTGGCAGCCTTGAACACCCCCATCTGAGCTATTTCAGGATCCACAGCAGTGCGGGCTGCTTCATCTTCACCTCTTTCAAGGGCTCTGACGCTCGGTTGGAGGATGTCATATGATTTCTTGTTATATAGCAGGGCTGTTAAAAAGATAGTTTCATCTGCCTTCAAGTGCTATGAGGTTGGGTTTTATTCTTTTTTTTTGAAGGTATACCTTATAAAATTCCTAATTTAAATTAAAGGATGTAGGATTGGATGAATTTACTCAAATACAGTTGTGAAATCACCACTACAGCCATGGTATAGAACATTTCAATCATCTTAAGCGTTGGTTCTATTTATTGTCACAGCTTTCCATTTCATTAGCAAAAAATATTTTTAAAAATGAAAAATTTTAAAACAGTCATATAATATTTGTATATATTATAGAAGAACAAAGAATCACAGTCCTATAAATATGTTTCAAACAATGACAGATAAATGTTTTTAAAATAGATGTTTAGGTGTTCATTGTTTAACGTGTGAGACAAAATTTTCTTGCAGCAAATAGAGGAAAAACATCTCTAAATATATTGCCAGAGGACTGAAAATTGACAAATTTCATCCCAGGTTTCAAAAGTGGTGAAAAGTAGAGCCCAAACATCATTTCAGAGCAAATTACTAAATAGCTTATTTATGTGGAATTACTGCAGAAAATATTGCTCCATGGGGCAAATAAGTATATCCTAAATAGTCATGCTAAACTAACTTATCTTTTGAAGAATGAACTGGTAACACAGGGAATACTTCTTAATACTCTGTAATGACTTACAAGGCAAAGAATCTTTATTAAAGAGTGGATACATGTATATGTATAACTGATTCACTTTGCTGTACAGTGGAAATTAACACAGCATTGTAAATCAACTATACTCCAATAAAAGTTTTAAGAAGAATGAACTGGTAGGTCACAGGACTGGCTTAAGCAGAGTGTACCTTGATTTTTGTAAGATATTTGGCAGAATCTCACATGACTTAAAAATGAGATTCTAACTTTTGTGAAGTCACTTATTCTTAGCTAAGAGTCTGCTGTGTGCTGTGTTTGATATTGTAAGTATAGGTAAATAGGAGAGGCCATGAGTGCACTTAGTCACTCATTCGTGTCTGACTCTTAGTGACCTCATGGGTCGTGGTCTGCCACGCTTCTCTGTCCATGGAATTCCCCAGGCAAGAATACTGGAGTGGATAGCCATTCCCTTCGCCAGAGGATCTTCCCAACCCAGGAATTGAACCCACGTCTCCAGCATTGCAGGTGAATTCTTTACCATCTGAGCCACCAGGGAAGCCTTAGGACAGGCCATGGCTATGAATTAAACCATCATGGCCTGTCCTACAGTCCAGTGGCAGAGACACATAATAAAGCAATAAAACAGAAAGATTCCTCTGGCTGCTGGATCCAAGAAAATCAAGAAAAAGGAGACACAGAGATTATCACAGCTGCCCAGAAATTAAAGATGATGGAGACTTGGATTTGAGTAGTGGATGTGGAGATAGGAAAAAAAAGAACTGTATGTATGGATTGGGGTTATACTTTGGAGGCAGAAACGATCAGACACTTGCCAATAAATTAGACACAAGGGACGAGAGAGTAGATGAGAAGTCAGGGGTGATGTCTGCTTGGAACAGTTGTCTGGACAAGGGGCCACTTTCCAGATGGTCTTGTTCCATTCAGAATTAGAACCACACTCAGGATGAAGCTTGAGTCTTCTTGGGTGAAGACGTAGATGAAGGCAGACTCAAGATAGGAAGCTGGACGAGGTAATTGATACATAAGCAAAAAGGATCAAGAATTTAAAAAATAACGGGAGACTGGAAAGATAAAAGGTAATGAAAATAAGTGCAGACCCTTATACTTGACTTTTCAAAAAGTGCACAGGATGGAACCAGGAAGATTGGCCTAACAGCAGTTCCTACCAGAAACTCAATAAGAATGAAAAGTGTGACCTGCTTCCGTAAAAATGGAAACCAAAATAGGTCGCCTTAAAAGAAGCAGGGTGTACAACACAGATTAATAATCTTATTGTGCTTTGCACTTGTTGGACCAAAACTAATGTGAGACCATCATGCACACAGCCATTAAAAAGGATGGATGAACAGCTGAAAGTACTAGAGATGTTCAAGTCAACGAGCACCGTCTTAAAATGAGCACTGTAAAATGAACACCGTTAGATGGACTCTGAGTTGGAAGAAGGGTTAGATTTCAAGTAGATTCAAGTGGGTCTGGAGGGTAAAATAAGGACCCAGGATGAAAATTGCAGCACTGCTTTCAGCCCAGCTGCAATTCCAGTGCGCAGTACTTTCCAGAATCAGGATGCGTTGAACTTGTGTCTCCTGACAGAAGACCTGGCAGACCTAGATGCCTTTGTGCTGGCACAGAGCAGAGAGGTTTCCCATCCTGGCTGAAAAGCTGGGCAGGGTAGTCTCTCAAGGTCTCTCCCGAGTCCAGGAGTCTAGAATTCTGTTTCCTAACCAGCCTCTTGGTTCTCAGGGGACAGACAATCTAGTGGGATGTCCCTGCAGCATGTTTACAAAGTGTCGCTGATGCCTGAGGGTTCTCAAAATTCCTAACCGCCTTCTTCACAAGACTGACCCCCCTCCACTGCTTCCCCAGGGCCTGTGTGCAGTCATGTTCTAGATCCCCTCCTCTTTCAGGCTGAACGTCAGTCTGGACTATTCATACCTTGCCAACTGCCTGGGGCTGAGGTTTGCTTCCCATTGAAACAGGCCTTTTTCAGTAGGCAGCTTTTGCCCCAGCCATATGAAAACTTTTGGTCAGTGGTTAGCAATGGGAAAGGTTTCCCAGGTGGCGCAATGGTAAAGAATCCCCCTGCGGGCTCAGGAGATGCAAAGAAATGCGGGTTCAATCCCTGGGTCGGTAAGATTCCCTGGAGTAGGAAATGGAAACTCACTCCAGTATTCTTGCCTGGAAAGTTCCATGGACAGAGGAGCCTGGTGGACTCTAGTCCACAGGGTCTCAAATAGTTGAACACGACTGAGCACCTGAGCATGCACACGCATAGCAGCATGAAAGCTTATATGACGCCCAGATGAAATGAACAACATGAATCACTTCTGTTCCTCTTAGTTCAGGAACACCAGTTTATGTTTCTCCTCCAGGAAACCAAACTATGTGTCCAGATGTTTACTTGGACAAATAGGGGCACAGGTTTAGTCGTTCAGTCGTGTTGGACTCTTTGTGACCCCATGGACCAGAGTCTACCAGTCTCCTCCATCCATGGAATTTCCCAGGCAAGAGTACTGGAGTGGGTTGCCATTTCCTTCTTCAAGGGATCTTCCTAACCCAGGGATTGAACCCAGGTCTCCCACATTACAGGCAGACGCTTTACTGACTGAGCCACCAGGAAAGCCCAAATAGGGGCACAGATATGCTCAAAATAAATGTTCAAATAAGTCATCTTTGTATCTAAAGTCATTCTTCCTGCTCTTTCTTTTAGACGCCAGCTTCCACTGGAGCCTCTTAACCTATTCTGGGATCTGTGATAACTAATTAGATACCTTATCACTTCTTCTAAGAATCTAAATAGGGAGGTGAATTTTTCTAAGTTTTAATCCCATTAGTGCTAGATTCTGTTACAGGCTAAAGCAGTCTTAGAATTTTAATATATACAGAAGTTGCCTCTTAGTGACAACTTAGAAAAAGCTTTTTGCTCTATATTAGCTTTCAGTCTTGGAAGGGAAGGTGTATGTGTTGGAAGGGATGGAGAAGGGGTCTTCAGGGATTGGCTGTCAGACTTACCATGGGGTCATTTGGTTGGGGTTGTGGCCTGATGGCTCTCAGATATGGGAGCAAGGGGCTTATCATCACTGTGGAAATGATGTCAGTTTGCCAGTGTTAAGTGTGGGGAAGAAGATAGCTGAGTTTCCTGCTGAAATCTTCCCTGATCAGCCCTTTTCTCCCACTTGGAAAAGAAAAGGAAGCGATATGCATGCGTGTGTGCTGAGTCACTTCAGTGGTGTCGACTCTTTATGACCCTGTGGACTGTAGCCCTCCAGGCCCCTCTGTCCGTGGGATTTCCCAGGCAAGAATACTAGAGTGGGTTGCCATTTCCTTCTCCAGGGGATCTTCCCGACTCAGGGATCGAACCCAAGTCTCTTGCGTCTCCTACACTGGAAGGCCGGTTCTTTACCACTGGTGCCACCAGGGGAGCCCTGATACAAGTGAATCATCTCCAAAGAAAGTCCACCCGAAAGAAAGGCAAAGAGACAGCTGGTCCGAGAACACCACGTGGTCCCGGGGTTATTAGCTGGGGGAACAGATGTTTCCTTTGAATCTTTCTTTTGCTTCTGAAGACCCAGTTCTTCTCTGCTGAGGGCCTTTGGTTAACCATTAGGTAGACATTTGTAATTATGCCTCCTACAAGGTACGTATTTTGAAAGGTCATGCTCTTTACTCAATAGCTTGGGGCCAGTGGTAACATGCACCCTTCTCCCCAGCTCAGTCCCATGAGAGTCAATTGAGCAGAGGACACAGTCACTCCAGAAGAGCACAAGGCTAATCCTCAAATTCTGCCCACTCAGCCCCCAGTTGGGAAGCCCAAGCTCGCTGTGCCACACAGAAATAAATCCTCTGTGGCCTGGCGCAGGCACATGTGGAAATTGCCGTTTCGGGTTCAGTGTCACCGTGAGTGAACTCTGAGTGAAACTCAAGGCCTGCTTCCTCAACATAAACATTATCTTCCAAGATGAAACAAAGATCATAGCACAGTTGTGTCCTGTGTCTTACTCTGTGGCATATCAAGTCATGTTCCGCTGCTTATCTCAAAGCTGCTCCATTGCTTAATAAATGCTTGCTCTCAGCTCTTCATGTCCCTCAACCAGAATAAGTAATAAGGGACTTACCCTCTTATTCACCCTCTTACTCCGAGATCTGAGTCAGTATATATCCAGATGCACTTCCTTACAGTCATACATAAATTTCCCTTTATTAGCCGGTCAGTTGTACCTTCACCCAAAGGGTTAGGTTTTCTGATATTTCTCCCAGTATTTGTTTTACCTCTGCCGAGCCCTGTCACTCTTTCATGTTTTCTGGCCAGTCTCTGGCCGTTCATTTTCTCTGCCCTTGACTGTCTTTGCCCCCCGCCGCATTTATCTCCCCATGGTTGAAACATGGGCAAAACAAAATGTTGCAAGACAGGGGAAAGCTCAGAAGCTGTCTTTCTGCCTGGGGCAAGGGCAGGCACCTGAGGAGGTGACATCTGAGCAGGGGTTCAGCAGGTGTGCGGGATGTGGGGTGGTCTGGGAAGAGGCCCTTGCAGAGAGAACTGCACAAGATGCCCAGCACTGCCCAACAGTACTTGCCAGAAAAATAATTGCCTTAATTACTCAGACATGGAATCAGTTGCATGAATGCGTTGTTTCCGGGACATTTTTCCCAACATCAGGAAGTGAGTGGTTTCATCTCGGAGACTGGAATTTTGTTCTTGTTAATAAATAAGCTTTATTTGCAGTTCTTATGTCTGTTTTAACCAAATGATTCCGAAATCTATGTCATCTCCCACATCATTTTTTAACTGTGCTTTTTCTTGAGGAAGGTTTGGCAATGAGCCAGATGTACTAAAACAAAGACATGAGTTCATCATTCAACAAAGTCTTTTCATTACAGTTGATTGTCAGAATTTTCCCATCCATTAAAGGAGGTTCTTTTAAGAGACACTGGGAGCAAAAAAACAGTGAATTATCTCAGTGGTTTAATTTATAGATTCAAAAATAGCCGTAGAGTAATTAGATGGAAAGAACCCTAGACACCATTTGCCTTTATATTATAGGCAAGGAATGTAGGAATGGGAGACCTCAAGCAAGGTGTCCAAAGTCATGTCGCTGACCTATAAGGTCGCTTCATGCCTTCCTCTCTCAGCCCCCACCCCTCCCTTCTCACACTTCCCCTCTCAGATATCACAGAAAGTGTACCATAGACCACAAAAGCTTTCTTTCATAGTGTTGTTTTAAAAGTCACCTCCATTGAAATGATCCCAGAGTGCCATTTATATTTAAGCTCAGAATTACGTAAAAGATTTGAATTCTTGGAGTTACAGTCCAATGAGCAGTTCTTTACTTGGTAGAACATTTCCATTGAAGATGTTAAGGAGGGTGTGACTAATAGGTTCCAGTATTTGGGTCCTATCAGTGAATAGTGTTAACCTATAAATCAGCCTTGACCTTTCTAGAGTTTAAGGTTAGAGTTTTTATAGTTATCACAAGACTTATTTTCTTTGCTTTAGGGTACTTTTGACTTCAGTAACACTGCTGTCTATATATTCAATCAACCTGCTGTTGATCTGTTCAAAGGAAACAGGTAAGCTGTTTGTAAAGCCAGAGTGATAAATTCTCACAGTGACATTTTGAACAAATGATACTCTCCCTGTTCAACATCTTGTTTATTAAAGAAAAACAGTGCTTCGACCTGTTGTCGCTGGAAGACCTATAGTGGTATTTACTTATTTACTTAGAGTAAATACAGGAATATATAAATGCATTTGTTATGAATAGTAAGCAAATAACATTGAAATTTATTTATTTATTTATTTATTTTTTAAACATTGAAATTTAAAGAGAATCCTCAAATATACTTGCTCTTCTAGTTTAAGATGACTTCATTTTAAAGACCTTGGTTTTTCCTTAAGTATTTATAAATTCAGACCGAGGATCCCATGCTTTTATATTATAGGCTCCAAGGTTTTAAGAATAAACAGAGCTTTCATTCTCTTTTGTGCATATTCCAAGGAGAAAATGTGACTCCCAAGCAATGTGGGCGTCAGTGTGCTGTGAAAAGACTTCAAGTTCTCTGGGCAGTGTTATACCTGAAGTGTTTATTTTCTATTCCTGGGACACTGGATTATGTTTGTAATACTTTGACTTTTACGTTAGCTAAAACCACATTGGCCAACCATTACTGTATATAGATGACTCCATTTAACTGGAACATTTTGTAATAAACTGTGGATCTAACCATTGTCTAGTTTAAACATCAGTCTTATGAAAGAATAAACAAAAGTTTAATTATAGTCTAACCCAATTTCTTTCTGTGAACCTTTTGAAAAATGTGAGCTGAACTGTTACAAAGAAACATAAAGCCATTTTTTAAATGAACGGTTTAACATTTTAGTATTTGTTGAGATGAGCCGGTTGAAGACTTTAGAATTTTGCTATAGCCAAATTATTCTCTCGAAAGAGTTATCTGCTGCTTTCTTTTGTGAGTGTCAAATCTTTGAAATAAAGATCAAAATTCTAATGTTGTGGTTATTACATGTTTTATGTTATTATATTTAGAACCCACAAGGCATTGTTGGAATATTATTATTCCTTGTTAGCCTCATCAGTTCAGGTAATTCATTCAAAAGGAACCTTTCTTTCCAGCCATCAGTTTTTATTTTTAAATCAAATTTTTATTTTAATGATATACACCAGACATGAGAATAAAATTAGAGTAGGAATTTCCCCCCAGTAAAGTAGGGAGATTTTTGAGATAATTAAAATAAAAATAAGGCATATGACCTAATCATTTACTTGTAATGCTTTTGTAGCCAACCTGAAAAAAAAATGGTGGTCATATCTGACATTTTAAAAAGTCAACAAGTTAAAAAAAAAAAAAGTCAACAAGTTGTTATTGTTTTGTACTGAGAATGCCTTAATCTTTGCAAAGCCAAGAAGACTATGTATATGATTTTTGATAAAGACACAGTAACTTGGGAAATAGCCAATAGAATGGTGAAATCTTGGCTATTTTTAATGTAGGAAACTCATCATTTTTTCTGTTCTCAACTATGGTTTTTTAAACAGGCTGCATGGTTTATGAAAAGCTGGGAGAACAGGTCTTTGGCACCACAGGGAAACTCGTCATCTTTGGAGCCACCTCCCTACAGAACACTGGAGGTAAAAATATTGTTTGTTCTATGCATTAAAGTTGTGAATGTTATTACTATTTTTTCTAATCTCAGTGGTTGGGTGGCCACATGAATTTTAACATAATTCAAGCAGTATCATTTTCATTGCTAAAATTGTGCAATGAAAGTGAAGCTGAGACAGTAGTCACTTATAACCACTTACACTTAGAACCAGGGGTACTTGGACAGTGTCTATAGTCATCTTTATGTCCTACTGAAGGTTGGTCTAGAGACAGTTTGGTCACCTTTTGTATAGCTTGCAACATGAGCCTCAGTATCTTCTTTCTAAAAATGTTCTCATTTTCTTCTAGCAATGCTGAGCTACCTCTTCATAGTAAAAAATGAGCTACCTTCTGCCATAAAGTTTCTAATGGGAAAGGAAGAGGAATTTTCGTAAGTTATAGACTGCTGTTTAAAAGATAACTAAAATGTTTTTAATTGAAATGTGGGCTAATAACCTAAGTTTTTGTTTTATTAAGACTGCAGAAACAGAATTTTTCCTAGGCTGTTTTTTCTTGGTTTGTTGTTTCTGGGGATATATTAATGAAGGAAGCCAGGAGAACCGTTTGAATCTGAGCATTTAAAAGATAGATTAATCGGCCGTGCTAAGACGCTAAGTCCTGCAACTTCCCAAGAGCTTGAAATCAACATCTATTTTCTGTGAAATAGAACAGATATGGAGTATTTTTAACGCTGAAATAGAACATGCAAAATTAAGACCCAAGACTCTTCCCTAAAGAAGAGACAGAACATTTTGGGAGCAGAATTGACATGAGCCAACCTCATTAAAGATGTAGCTAACCTTGGAAAATGTTGCCTCTGCACTTGGCACACCGTTATGTTTTGTCTACCTCTGTTCAGCAGTTCTTGTCAGTCTTAGTTCCTCTGTCTTCTTTCAAGGGAGAATTGTAGAAGCCAGAGTTCCTAGTGTTCTAGCATCAGGATTCAAGGTCAAATACAAGCGATTAGGGAGAAAGCAATGCCTACCTGTGGTGACTTATTTTTTGACAATATTCACCAAGCCAAGCAAAAATGAACTTTCTCTTTAAATAATTGATAAGACAAGTTGTAATCTGACAGAATGTAATGTGGGCATTCAGCTTTGAAGTCATATAAATAATTCAGAGGGATGGCACGCTTAGCCAGTCGGGGAGAGCAGAGGAAAAGCAGTATCTCTTCCTCAGTCACATGGAAAGAGAGATGATAGTAAATGACTAGTGGTTGGCTTAAAGTGTTTGGATAAAACTGAATAAAAATTACAATTAATGGTAAACATTAGTAATAATAAATTTTTTTTTAAATATTGTGAAATTTTACACCTGAGGAAAAAAGTCACTCTCTAAGAAAATGTGGCTATCTGCTTAAATGCCTTTCAGAGCCTGGTACGTGGATGGCCGCCTTCTGGTGGTGGTAGTTACCTTTGGCATAATTCTCCCTCTGTGTCTCTTGAAGAACTTAGGTAAGATCTTGCTTTTATCACAGTCTCTACAGCACTCAGATGAATCAGAAACCTAATAAAAACAAACAGCTTTGCTCCCTACTTTGACTTGCAGGGTAAAGATTGAGTAAAAAATTATAAGTATTAATGAGGCATGACTTTAAGAGGGGATAAAAACACTGGCTCGTATGTGACTTTGTAAGCAGTCCCTCTACTAAACCATGGAGGGGTAAAGGGGGTCCTGGGGCCAGCAGCAGAAAATGCTCTGTCTAAAAGCCCAAAGTCCAAAAAATGGAATTCTCCTCATAGAAGGTCTTACACACTCTGGTTGTTTAGATGGACAAAATTTCACATCTAATACAGACAGAAAGTGGCTTATATTTTTACCCAGAGGAGAAGGGGACGACAGAGGACAAGATGGGTGGATGGCATCACCAACTCAATGGACATGAGTTTGAGCAAGCTCCAGGAGATGGTGACAGACAGGGAAGTCTGGCAGTCCATAGGATCCCAAAGAGTAGGACAAGACTGAGTGAACAGACAAAAATTATATTATGAATCAGTCTTAAATGATCAGAGTCTAACCAGTCTCAATGATTTGCCTCCCTGAAGGGAGAGAGAGAAATGAAAAGTGGTAGATAATCACTAAGCCGTATCCACTTGGTTTTGACATTTTTGCGTGTGTGCTTATATTTTGAGACAGGAATCCCTGATGTTATGAAAATTTCATGTGTGAAATAATGCAGCCAGACCTCTATCCAGTTCAGTGCCTCTGAAATGCATTTCCTTATAATTCTGGGCTCATTCAAGGGAGACATTTCAAGTTCTTACCACACCTCTGTAGCTGTTCTGTTAGACCTATAAGTAGATTTTTTTTTTTTTTAAAGCTACTTAATTTTCTGGTTTCTGAGTCTGTGTTCAAGCTTTTCTGTGTACATATAGCTCTTTTTAGTGCTAGTGGAGAAGGACTCTTCCCCCACAGAGGTGAGAACCGTGCAGCCCCCAGAGACCACTTAACTCTGCCTTTCTGGAGCTTACAGTGCTTAGAGATCTCCCAGGCATTCTAAGGGGAACAAGGTCGAGTGCCTCGGGGCTCAGTTTATCCCTAGAAATCACTTCCTCTCCTCTGTGCATATTCAGTATGTACACAATAAGTACATAGTCAAAAACTATTGAATGGATCAAGGAGTAAGTGGATTTGGCTATAGGAATTCATTAGAATGCAGCAGCAGAGACTTATAGCCAAATTTGGGAGGCTCTTTTCCCCTGGATTCTGGAAATCTGCATTCTCTAGTGTGTCAGGCAGAACTGGAATCAGAGCACATACTACTGTATTGTTTTACTTTGAAGTCACCATTTTTTGCCAAATAAGATAGCCCTATCAAATAGAAAATCTTATATTCATATTAGCACATATGGATATTATTGGAACCGCAAACTGGGCTTGAAATAATGCATTGAAAGAGGTGATGGATAAAATAATAGTAATAATTCTTTAAATTCTTTTTAGGTTATCTTGGCTATACTAGTGGATTTTCCTTGAGCTGTATGGTTTTTTTCCTAATTGTGGTAAGTGCTGGTTGAAATGGTTGGCCTGGTTTTGCCATAGTATGATGCTGTGTAACAGTTATACATTATTGGGCTTTATTTGATAAAGTTTGATTGTTTCTCCTTTATTTTTTTTTAATGCCAGGTTATCTACAAGAAATTTCAAATTCCCTGTTTTGTTCCAGAGCTAAATTCAACAAGTCCTAATTCAACAAATGCAGACATGTGTACACCAAAATATGTTACCTTCAATTCAAAGGTAAGTTTCTTGGTCCTTTAGATATAAAAATAGGAGTGTTTTTACAAAAGGACATTGTGTTTCTTAAACTTGTTTTAATTAAACTGTCTTTGATGCATTTGTTCTCAAAGGAACAGGGTACCACAGTTTTCAAATGCCACAGTCCATTTAATGACCTTGAAGAAATACACAAATCATGTGTTTCATGCTCCCTTTTACCTGGTTGAGTGTAGAACAACCTAAAGTATTCTCTGTGAAAACCTCTTTCTGCACAATTATCTCAGCTCTGCTATTTCTTATAGTTCTTTAAAAACAGATTAATAACATCCTTAGCCCACTGCTTCTTCTTTTCTTAAAATTAATTTTTTAATAGGAGGATAATTCCTTTACAATGTGTGGGTTTCTGCCATACAACAACTTGAATCAGTCCTGACTATATGTATACCCACTTCCTTTGAGCCTCCCTCCCACCCATCCCCATCCCACAGCTCACTGCTTCTGTCTCGTGGTGACAGAAAGGAATACCTCAAACTTCCCCAGCTTGTACAGTTGAAATATAGACCCTACCACAAACTGGCACTTAAGGAACATTCATACAACATATTGGGGAAGGGTGGACTATGGAAACAGTCAGGCTTGGATTTGAATCCTCAGGCAAATTGTCAACCCCATTTGTAAAATGATGGTTCTATTGTGTATCTTACAGGATTTCTTAGAATGTGCCTGATAACTTTGCTTGGGCAAAATTATGGCATGAGAAATGTTATTTTTCCCTTCTCTGCCAGCTTCTTTTTGCATAAGAAGTTACTATATTGAATTACCTTTTTCTAAGAAGCTAATTTAGATTGATCTCTCACTTGTTCTCTTTAAACTCTTAAAGGTACACCAGAGTAGTGAAGTAGTTTTCTTCTAAGAAAGTCATTTTCTTTTTAGATGCCATATTTAAGCCTGACTGACGCACCCTGTTACAAAGCACAGAGCAGTGAAATGAAGGTGCATGTTCTGGCTGTGTTGCCTCGCCTGTCTTGGAGGGAGCCAGGAGAATAGCACTGGTCTGTCTCAGGATTGTGGGTGGGGACTCAGTGAAATAACAGAGGAAAGTGCTAGTAACCAGCTAGTGCCACATAAATACAGGTGACGCAATGCCTGGAGGAAGTAAAATACTCTGTAGGTGAGCCTGGCTGTAAAACCCCTCTCTGCCAAGTGTCTGATGTCTCAAGCTAGATAAGCTGTCTTAGAAAAGCTGCTCCTATTTTAGATATCAAAGCTCCCCTAATAACCAAATAATCCAAGGATTCTGAAGGGCTGTCAGATAAAAAGACAGCTCAGAATTACTGGGGCTCTACAGTTTTTATGGTAAAAATGCCTTTCCATAACGTTTATTTTTTCCTCTCAAATAGACCGTGTATGCTTTACCAACAATTGCATTCGCTTTCGTCTGCCACCCGTCGGTCCTGCCAATTTACAGTGAGCTTAAAGAGTAAGAGATTTGTTTAATTTTTTTTTGCAGACTGAATCATTTTACAGCCCCTCGTTACTAGGCAAGTGCTGTATCAAAATAAATGGACTCATATCATGAACTTCCACAGCCCAGCTTCAACATTTACTTTGTCATTCTTGAGCAAGACACAAACCTGCATTATACATATGTGGCCATGTATTTTGGCCATAAATGTATAAAAAGCATTTATTATGTGGGCTTTTTCTTATTAATTTGGTTTTTCAAATACTGTGTTACTCAAGAGAGTTCAAGTGTTTGCATTGCTTTATATTACTTGTGATTAGTTTGCAAATGAATAATGGTAATCTTCAGATTGATCTGTGAGCCACTGAATACGCTGAATGTGATTTGCCTTTTGGTTTAGTTGGAAAAGGCTGGTAAATCAGGCATGAAGAAATGAATGTTAAGACCACAACCTGGACAGAAGAATATTGTTGTTCATTTTAAACTATTACAGTGATTATGGATTTGTTTTTGATTGCTCTGCTAAGGAAAATGAAAGGACTGCTTATGAATTCCCTCATGGGTTCTCTTCTTAGCCTACTGTTATCAGACTTTCTACATAAAAATATTTGTCATGCCATAGTCACTTTTTTTGAGATAACTGGTTTACAACTTTTATAGGTTTCATGTGTACAACCTAATATTTCTACTTCCATACACATATGTCCTGCTCACAGAAATATAGTTTCATCCATCACCACACAATGGATCTCCTCTACCCGTCTTGTCCTCCCTCTTCCCCTTCCCTGCTGGTAACCACTACTCTATTCTCTGGAGCTACATCCTTGTAAATTTATCCCTAGATGTTTTATTCTTTTTGTTGCACTTGTAAATGGATTGTTTTCTTAATTTCTCTTTCTGTTATCTCATTGTTAGCATATAGAAACATGGCAGATTTTTGTATGATTTTGTACCTTGCAGCTTTACTGTACTTGTTTATTATCTCTAATTGTTTTTTGGTGGAGTCTTCAGGGTTTTCAGTGTATAAGATGATGTCACCTGCAAATAGTGACAGTTTGACTTTGTTCTTTCCAGTTTGGATGCTTTTTGTTTTTTTTCTTCCCTAATTGCTCTGGCTAGGACTTCTCTTATTAGGTTGAATAAGAGTGGTTAAGAGTGGGCATCCTTGTCCTCTTCCTCATTTTACAGGGAAAACTTCCATTTTTCATTCTTTAGAGTGATGTTTGCTGTGGGTTTGTCATTGCTAATATTTTGTTGAGGATTTTTGCGTCTATATTCATTGGAGATATTAGCCAGAAATTTTCCTTTTTTGTGCTGTCTTTTTCTGGTTTTGGTATCACAAAGATGCTGACCTCATGACATGTTACGAACCATTCCCTCCTCTTCAAATTTTTGGAAGAGTTTGAGAAGGACAGGTGTTAAATCTTTGAATGTTTGGTAGAATTCACCAGTGAAGCCCTCTGGTCCTGGACTTCTGTTTTTCCAGAGGTTTTTGATGATTGCTTCAATCTCTGTACTAGTGATGGGTCTATTCATATTTTCTGTCTCTTCATGAGTCAGTCTTGAAAGGTTATATGATTCTAAGCATTTGTCCATGTCTTCTAGGTTGTCCAATGTGTTGGCATATAACTTTCATAATACACCCTTGTATTTCTATGGTGTCTATTGCTACTTACTCTCTTCTATTTCTGATTTTATTTATCAGGGCCTTCTGTCTTTTTTTCTTTGTAAGCCTAGCTAAAGGTTTGTCAATTTTGTTTATCTTTTCAAAGAATCAGTTCTTAGTTTCATTGATCCTTTCTATTGTCTTTTTAGTTTCTATTTCATTTATTTCCACTCATTTTTATTTCCTTTTTTATACTGACTTTGGACTTTGTTCTTCTTTTTCTAGTTTCTGTAGGTGTCAGGGTAGATTGTTTGAGATTTTTCTTGTTTCTTGAAATAGGCATCATGGCATAGTCTTAAGCTCAGAAAAGATATACAGTATAGTTATCTATTTCCATTTTGAAAGAAAGGTGATGTTATTCAGGATTGAATTCACTCATGATTGGTCCTCTTTCATTTTAAATTGATTTATGACTAAGTTTTGAAGTATTTACATCTACCTATTTATGCATACATTACTCCTATTTTATGATCTTATATTTAAGGTATTTAAACATAAGATAATTAAACAAAAGATGTCTCTGGCATCTTTTAAACTTAATAGTTCTGCTTTTAGTTTGAAGCTTTCTTATGTGGATACTTCTCAATTTGTCTTGTTTTCCATGCTTCCTGTTATGACACAGTCAAATGTCATGCTGCTTGGTGGCATACTCTTGAGTACAAGTCTTGGAGATTAATTGTTTAGGCAGCTAAAGAAACTTAGAGGTTCATGCAAACTCCCAGGATAAAGTTGACCTGAGAGAAAGAGAGAGCCTTTCATTATCCCAGCTGTGAGTTCCTGGGCACTCACTGCTGTGGAGACATACAGGCTTCCCTGAGGCTGTTTGAGTACCTGCGTGCTTAGTCTGACTCCTTACGTCCCCGTGGACTGCAGTCTGCCAGGCTCCTCTGTCTATGAGATTTTCCAGACAAGCATACTGGAGCAGTTGGCCATGCCCTCCTCCAGGGGATCTTCCCGACTCAGGGATGGAACCAGTATCTCCTGCATTGCAGGTGAATTCTTTACCTACTGAGCCACCTGGGAAACCCTCCCTGAGGCTATTCGATGGGAAAATCAGACCTTAAATAGCAGCTTTAGTGACAAAATTCCCAAGGTTAAATTCTAGCTCAGCGCCTGATCTCTGGAGCCAGGAGAATAGCATTGGAACTTATTCTGCCTTTTTCCTGTACATCCTAAGTGTGGAGATAGTATCAAACAAATGTTAAAAAAAAAATACTCTCTGCCCTTCAGATGAGAACTCAATATCTTTCAGAAGAATGGGGAAGAACATTCAAGGGGTTGTTTGTTCCATGGCTCTTTCTCTGTCAATACCCAATCAGTGTAAAGAAAGTTACTGGAAACTGGTATATTTGCTGTAATTACTGGGGGTAATTACAGCAGGTCAAGTCAGTCCAAGCGTGATAGAAAGTTAAGTTCCATTCTTCAGGGTTAATATTTGTGCTTACATTCAATAATATGATTTTTAATTTTTCAAATTTCTTTTTCTTTGTTTCTAGTCGATCACAGAAAAAGATGCAGATGGTTTCAAATATCTCCTTTTTCGCCATGTTTGTTATGTATTTCTTGACTGCCATTTTTGGCTACTTGACATTCTATGGTAAGTATCTTCTGTCAGTACCTAAATATAAGTATTAGTAAGTAAATTAGTAAAAATCAGTATCAAAATATGTACTGATATTTCAGTGTGATAACCCCCAAAAGCAACAAATCTATCCACTGATTTTACTCATCTTCTCTTCTGCTTAAAGCAAATGGCTGTGGTTCCTTTACATATTCATGCTGACTATACAATAGAATAATTACTGAAACAATATACCATAATTTTTTCTCCTAATACTGTCCTTAAAAAAAATGCATTTTATAAGCATGTCACTTTTACTATGGAAGGTTTAGAACTATATCAGAGAAGGCTTTCCTAATTGCTGTTGTGAACTGGGTAATTTTCCATTAATAGAAAAGAGAGACAGAGACAGATTTTGAAAGTGAGAAAGAGTAGAGTGCTACACTCACGACACAGAGCATCAATTAATAATAAAACACCTGATTGTTCAGCGGCAGGTGGAGCTTTGCTTCAATATGAAGCAATGACAGAGTTAAATGAAATCTGAAAAAGAACGAAGTTTCATTTGTAACTTTTATTGACCCTATATGAATAGTCTACCTTACTGCTTCTTCATCCTCTCCTATTCCAGTCATCCTGCAATTTTATTCAACATCTTTCATTATCATTACAGTTTGGGACCTGGTTTAAATTTGAATACATACATTTCACATTACATTCTCTATTAAATCACATTTCTTGGGGGCACTTTTTTTTCATAAACACGAATGTCTCAAAATTTAAACACATTTGAGATGATTAACTCAGCCTGGAAAGGCTTCCCTGATTATACGGTTGTATTATTACCATTACCACAAGCCTCACAGCTTGTGGGACCGTAGTTTTGTAGTGAAAGCACTGAGTCCTAACCACTGGACCTCCAGGGAATTCCCTAATTACCATGTTCACAAGCAGTGGAGAAGAGCATTGTCTAATGAATCCATAAATACCACTTTTAATTTCTGCATAAAGATGGTGTTCTCAAGTTTCCTGCAGAGTTGCAGGGCTTGGGGGTGGGTAAAGGGAGGGAAAGAGAGAGAGAGCCTAGTATTAGTTGACTGGTCTCACTGTTGCCTTGTTCAAGCTATGATTTTTTTCCAACAAATCCATTTTTTCCCCCACATAGAATAGAATACCAAAGCCTTTCAATACTCTTAGGTCAAAGGAAAAAAGCTCAGCTAATTTTAGATGGTTATGAATTTTGAATCAAGGAAATTAGAACTAAGGAGATTTTTATTCTAATCTAGGATCCTTTTTCTAAAATTGAGACCTGTCTCTGGCCCAGACTGTTAAATGGAACTGGAATTCCACACCCTGAACCTTGAGATGGGAAGGGAACGATCTCTTGTCAAAGGAGTGGATTTTTGAGTTGAAGACAAAATGGCAGAGTAGAAGGACCTTGAGCTTAGCTCCTCTCCAGAGCACATCCAAATTACAACTAACTGCTGTACAGTCATCGATTAAAAAAAGACAGGAGTGGCCTTCCTCGATGGTCCAGTGGCTAAGACTCCACGCTCCCAATGCAGGGGGCCTGGGTTTGATCCCTGGTCTGGGAACTAAGGCCCACATGCCACAACTAAAGATTCTACACACAGCAACTAAGACTTGACGTAGCCAAATAAATAACAATAGATATTTAAAAAAACAGCAGTTATTCTTTAAAAAAAGGCAGGAGTGAGCTTTTTCTTGCTCAGTGACTGCCTTTCTAGCTTTGATTGTCTTTGAAATGACACTTTCTGAAGTTCAGTGTTAAGAAAAAGTTCAAAGTGGTATATAAGCTTTATGAGGAAAACGTATCTGGAAGTGAAGAATGAGTTCCTTGCAGCAGTGAAGTTCCATGGGCACTTCTGCTTGGATGTTGAGTGATAACAGAAGACTTTGAAAGAGGCTCCAAGTGGCCTGCAGCCCACTCAGTGAGACTGAGGCCACTGGGCATTGTTGTATGAGTGGCAGCAAATTGAGGAGAATCTAGATGAAGAAGGGCTTTGTGTTTCAACCGTATGGTATTCTAACCTCAGCTCACTCCTGGGTTTAGTAGTGTCAGTGAAGCTCCCCACTCTGTTTAATTTCTGATTACTCTTACACTCCTTTTTGCTGCAGGTATGGACAGGTGGGGCACGTCTCATATGGGGATTTTTGCTCTTCAACTTTATAAATGGTTGAATAGACACTTCAGCTCCCAGAACATTGCTTTCCTTGCCGCCTTTAGTTTACAGATCTTCTGTGGTTCAGAAAACCCCTCACTCCATGATAATGCTTTTGTCTTGTCTTAATGCCCTCTCACATTCCGCCTCATTTTAGAAAGAGTGCAGCCCGACCTCCTCCACAAGTATCAGAGTAAGGACGACCTCCTTATCCTGACGGTACGGCTGGCAGTCATCGTGGCCGTCATCCTCACCGTGCCCGTGTTATTTTTCACGGTGAGTAAAAGGCCTCAGTGCAACCTGAGAAAAGCCGAGGGCTCCTCTTCTGTGCTGCCTTCAGGAGCCACTTGCAGAACAAGGCTGCTGTGGAAACTCCTGCATCATTGAAACTGCCTCAGGAAGGATCTCGAGGGTCTTTGGAAAGAAAGTGGGATCAGTGAGTTAGAGTAGCCTTCTGACAGATGAATCAATTCTGATTAATCTATCCCTCTTCCTTACAGAGAAATGTAGATAGACTGTTTGAATCCCAGTCATCCAAGACGGGAATATAGAAGGACCAGAAGAGAGTGCTCAGTCGTAGATAAAATAGAAACTGTCCCCCCTGCAAAAGAAAACTACCTACTCATAAAGAAAAGGACTTTCCATCTTATGTCTAGCCCTCTGGCTTCCCAGACGATTAAGCCATCTAAAAACTCACGAGGTGTGGCCTGAACAAGTCCAAATGCCTGCACCCCAATCCGTCCATAACTGATGAGAAACACGAAAGTCATCAGCTGGAGGCATGCAGAACCTTTTGCTTTCTTTTTCTGCAGGTTCGATCTTCCTTATTTGAACTGGCTAAGAAAACAAAGTTTAATTTATGTCGTCATGTCTTGGTGACCTTCATACTCCTGGTTATTATCAACTTGTTGGTGATCTTCATACCCTCCATGAAGGATATTTTTGGAGTCGTTGGTATGGCTTTCTGACCTGCCGCTTATTCCATGATAGCTGTTTAGAAAGTTAAGCTTTCACAGTGATAACCTCAATTTTTCTTATTTTCCAGGTGTTACATCTGCCAATATGCTTATTTTCATTCTTCCTTCATCTCTTTATTTAAAAATCACAAGTCAAGATGGAGATAAGGGAACTCAACGAATTTGGGTATGTCTCATGCCGGCCACTCTCATTTTTCTAATTTGTTTTTCACTGAACTATGCCAGATAAATAGTCCATCTTCACCATCTAGTACTTACAGTGACCTCAAAAGGAGGCAGCCATCCTAGTGTTTGCTCATTTGGGAGATTTAAAATATCATATCAGGATCTTCTCCATTCCCTCAAAATATCTTCAGATTCTGCTCCTTTTGTGTCAGAGTGGCCAGCCAAGAGATTAGACATTTATCATCCTGTGTCTCTCCAGGGTGATGCCTTGTTATTAGCAAGATCTGAAGTGGAAAGGGGCTCAAAACTTTTCTGCAGTCCACTGTTTCTGTATAGTCCCTCGTCCTGTAACTCCATCCTTCAGCCCAGGGAACCTGCAGTGCCTTAATTGAAACAGCTAAGTTAGCATTGAGTCTTTTTATAATTTGACAGAAATGCTTTGGAGCAACAGACCTGGATTCAGAAACTACCTTTCTATATTGGAATTCTTGTTTCCAGGTCTGGTGAAGCTCAAGGGCATCTTGAAGGTGGTGCACTTGGAGACAGTGAGGGGAGCAGGGGTGAAGTGGCTGCTACATGAGTACCTTCTGGAGCACCATTATGTTTGGCCTCGGAGAAGGCTTCTCAGCCGCCCTCCCAGATAGTGTAAGCACTCCAATCGCACACGTTACCTGAGTCAACAGACCCCAATGAGGGGGTGTAGGCACGGGGGAACATCCCTGTGTATTTAGAGGAAGCATCATTGATGCCACTGGAGCATCTGCTTCCCCAACAGGACAATCCCTAAAGCTGTAAATCTCAAATCCTTCTAAATCTGATCAGTGGGGGCTTCATGAGGATAGAGAGGAAGGAGCAGTCTTCTGGTCCTGGACTTATGTTTTCTTGGAGGTTTTTGACTAAATTTTGACAGTAAACTTAAGATTCAGTCTGACAGTGGCAGAGACCTACTAATCATGAATTCTCTGGGCCCCTCCAGCCTTGCTCCCATTATAAAACCGCTGGGAGGATCTACCAAATAGCATTAGACAAAGAGATCCAGTCCATGTAGGGGCTCACTGGGAGTTACACCAGACCGGTGATGGTGAGCCTGGATGCAGCCCTCTCAAGCCCACTCTCCGCCCCCTCCCCTTCCCATAACTCTGTCTCCTCCTCCAGACTCCAGTCTGGCCTGCCCTGGCTCTCATGCCGCTTCATCCTTCTCCCTGAATTTCAGCTCATTGGAAACCCCCAACGCCAAGCAATTTATAAGCTGTGTTCTCCAGATTTTAGACTTCTTGACCTGCCCCCTGGGCCTTCATCAACCCTTGAAATCACTTAATTTTGTATACCCATTTCCTGTCTCACTTGATCAAATCTACTCTGCTTTTAGATATCCTTTTAACACTTTTTCAAACAAATGTTTACCTGCCAGTGATAAACTAGGCTGGTTGATGAAATGACCTGTATGTTTTCTAAGGATGATCTTTTTTCTTTTTTTCATTTTCATCTTTAGTCTGAAAGAAGCTAGCAAGAGTAATACCCAGTCAGTTGTAGAGCAGATTCACTCTAAGATGACCATGAAATCAAAGAGCAGAATACAGAGGATGGTTCTGCATAGCTAGTTTTTCTTAGGTTCCCATCCTTGGAGAATCAGGTGCACAAAACTTTAGAAAGAATCTCACAGTTTGGTAATAGATGTAACAAACCAAATATGAGGGGACACAAAAAGAGAGGGAAAACATTTTTGTTTTCTCCCAGGTGTGTTTGGGAAATGTTTGCTTCCCTGAAAATAACCCTTGCCTTTCTGTTACTCCAGGCTGCCCTTTTCTTGGGTCTGGGGGTGTTGTTTTCCCTGGTAAGCATTCCCTTGGTCATCTACGACTGGGCCTACTCATCAAATGGCCACTGAGACCAGCTGAGAAAAAGAAGCAGTCAAGTTACCGTGCATCAGCAACCCTTCATCACTTCCTTTGCAAGTTTACAGAAGCAAACAGGAATTTACAAGATACACAATGAAATAACACTTTGGTAGCAAAACAAGAGACCTGTTTCTTTCATGGTTCTTGCCCCTCCAGGATTGGGGATCAATTTTAAGGATTGTGGATTTTTTTGGTTCCAAATTTCATGCAAAATCATATTTTCCAGTACTTTTCACAGTTGATTGTTTTTCACTCTACTATTTTTTTGTGATTTCATCGTCTCTTAGAACTTTGAAGACATGATCACCCATCGTGTTTATTTATTGTACATCCAGATTCTGAAATAATTTTCCTACTGATGTTCAGCTTATAATATCTGTACCTTTTTAGCAGAGAAAAGAATCTTGAATTGTATATATTTATTTTGCTTTACAGAAAAAAAATGGTTTCGTAAATAATTTGCCTATTTTGGTTAATATAGCACATAGGGATAATCAGATGAGAGTCACAGGGCACATACCCTTGTTGGATCAGAGAATGCCCAATATTTGAGGCAGCTCTGATCACCTGGCAGGCGAGCTTCAGCAGCTCGTGGCCTCGCTGGCATTCCATCCACTCTGTGCAGAGACCTTCTCTGCTCAGCTCAGAAAGGGGTGGGAATGATTCTTACCTTGGTAAATATACTGAACTACACATCTGGGTTATCTAGCAAATGAAGTTTTGTTTCCCTCTTTGTGTCAAAGTTACTCTACATAATCTGAGTCAGCTTTTGTTGGGAAAGACCCACAACACCTTTATAACAAATTGAGAAGCAAGAGTCCTACAAAAAGATTGTCCAAAATGCATGAGGAAATGTTTTTCAGATGCAGATAGCCTTCAGCCCTACATCTGTATTGTTGAAGGGGGAAAAACATTTTCTTAAATTATAAACCCAGCAGCTTCTACTCATGTCCATGAGCTTTTTGCACAGAAAATCATGTGTTTCTAACCAAGGGTGATCTAGGGAAAGTAAGTCCTGTTTTATATTAGGTACTTTAGGGGGGGTCTTTAAAAGATTTGTTTTATATCTATGAAAGTGAAAGTGTTAGTTGCTCCGTTATGTCCACCTTTTTGCAACCTCATGGACTGTAGCCCACCAGGCTCCTCTTTCCATGGACTTCTCCAGGCAAAAATACTGGAGTGGGTAGCCATTCCCTTCTCAAGGGGATCTTCCCGACCCAGGGATCGAACTGGTGTCTACTGCATTGCAGGCAGATTCTTTACTGTCTGAGCCACCAAGCGAACCCAATCCGCCTGCAGTGCAGAAGACCCTGGTTCCATCTCTGGGTTGGGAAGATCCCCTGGAGAAGGGAATGGCTACCCACTCCAGTATTCTTCCCTGGGGAAGTCCATGGACAGAGGAGTCTGGCAGACTATAGTCCATGAGGTTGCAAAGAGGTGAACACAACTGAGCGACTAACACTTTGTATCTATAAATTTAGGTTATTGCAAATACAAGATTTTTGTACCTTAAATAAGCCTCATTCCTATTTCTTCTCCACTAGCCATCCATCCAGTCTTGAAAAAAGAGAAAGAGCCTTCAGAGGTGATTTTGAGGACAGCGTGTGATGAAAGCACGGTGTACCCTTCTCCCCCAAGATGGGGACTTTGGTGTCAGTGCTGTCCCTCTCCTCATCCCTGGTCAAGGGTGGGCCGTCACTGCCCACCTGATGTGACCCACATCGGGACAGAGTCGCTGACACTCTTACCCCAGCCCCTCTCCTAAAAGCAAGTGAAGGAAATTCCGGAGAGATTGAAAAAGAAGAGAAGTTCGGGGCACGGTAGCTTGAAAAGGCATTGGGGACAGGATAGGAACCCAGCACCACATCCCCCCTATGCTGGACCATCACCTGTGCTTGGATTGTCTGTATCACACAATGAGAAGCATGTGTACCCTGTGACCTAGTCTCTTGAAACAGGGCTTGTGTTATATCTACATCCTGGTTGAACTCAACAAACACGTCAGTTCACTGAACAGATATCTTATCCAGAGATAAGTAGCCTCTAACCACAGACTCTTGGCAGAGTTTCGAGGCACTTAACTCTGGGCTCTGTTCCTCCCGCACTGAGATCCCCGGAGGCCTCCACACTTACCGGGAGTAACACGGAACTGTCCCCTCCCCTTGACAGACTAACATCCCATACAGAAAGCAAGCATCAAGATCATTCCTGATCCTCTTGGGGGAAAAGGAAAGTTTATTTTCTGCCTGTCTTAGTAGTATCATCATAGCTTCTAATGTCATGCTCCAGAATTATATCCACAGACATCAGAGTTCAGGTGTTTAGAAATGAGTACCTACCTATGTATGAATTCCTAACCCAGTGAAACCCACAGCCATTTCTGTCCTTCTCAGCAGTCTTTCATAGATAAGCAGAAGAGAAACTCAACCAAACAAGATGCCTGGCCCTTGGAGCTTGGCTGGGGCACCCAATCATGTAATAGCTAGCTAGTGGATGACCCTCCATTAAAAAAATACAAATTTATTTGCAAGCTTTATTAGGCTACTTCCTGTTTTCTTCATTAACTTATAAAAATTCACTTTCTGCCTATACAGTCAGTTTAGAAGATTATCATTAGGTCTTGGGATGTGTAGTGATATTTTTGGATCTCTGGATTTTATGTGTCAGAACAAGGGATTTTTTTTTATTATTTAAAATATGCTTATTTACAGGAGGCACTTGTTGACGTCTGCACTACTACAGGTTTTTAAAATCTTCTTTGTATGTTTATTTAAGTTTATTGTTGACTGAATATAATAGACCCTAGTGTAATTTGTCAGATGTCAGTGATTAATTTCATCATTTGTGTGGGATTAGCTGTAAAGTGTGCTGTTCTTATTATTCTTGTTCAGAGTAGTGAACCCATCGCCAAAAATACATGTACCACAGATGTTAGGTAGAATTTAAATCACACAGTCAAGTGCTGTACAGGTTTTTCTGCTATGTGAGTAGACTAAGGAATTTTATACCTCAGGCCTTTGGGAGCAGCACGTTTTCCTTGGGTAGATAGGACCTCAGCACCAGTGAACAGTGCTAGGTTCACACTTTGGGGTATGACCTGTTCTCTAGTTGTAATAACATAGCACACTGTAAATCCCTAATTTCCTTCATGTTACTTATTGGAAGTGAGGACAGCAGCATATGTACAGGGAAGAAATGCAGTCTTGTTAATCATAGGCAGTCCCCAGTTTATAAGCTAGTGCAGAACCCCAACTTACAGGCAGAGTATAGTGTAGAATTGTCCGTTGGTTGTTTGTAACCTGGAATGTATTTTCCTTCAGAAATCAAGTTATACATTGATGGTTAGGCCCTCAGGCCACCTAGAAAAGATGATCTAAACTCATCATTTAGCTGAAACAGGATACTGTATTAGCAAGATTGCTAAGGAATCTAAGCAATGAATCTGATTTTGTTCCTAGCAGATGTTTGTTCAGAGTTGCCGAGAATCCGTCCCTCGTGCTGTTAGTGGAATCTGGATCAACCGCTCCAACCTCACACTGCCTGTTGGGTGGTGGCACCAGAGTAAGCCACCAATTAGAAGTGCCCAGAGTGGCCTACAGCTGGGTCCCCAGCAAAGGAAGGGGACCAGGTCCAGGGCAACCAGAGACCTCACAGGAAGAGGAGGGTTAAGGAGGATGAGGGGTCCTCCGGTGGGCCGTACATCACCAGGGACATTCTCCACTGCTACCCCTTCTGTTCTCTGGAGGCTCAGGCCTGGCCTGCCTGCTTCTGTTTGTAGAACCTTTTGCTCCTGGAGTTTATCTCCTTCACTCCCACTACCATAAATGATGTCACTGCATAACTTCTCTTGCATGCCAGTCGCTGAAGCCAGCACACAGCACTTTTAATGGATTTAGTGCTAGGAAACCATAGTTTAACTGCCCAGTAGTCAAAGAGGGGTAAAAACCTCTCTACCCACCTTTCCTCTCATATTTGCAGACCCTGTTGAGAAAGACATACATGGGTGATGGCCATGGGGCTTGGGGTGGACTAATGGCTGTGATAAGGTGTCATAGTATTTCAGAGGACACCTCAGACAGTCACCCCAGAATTAGCTTTTGTCTAGAGTTGGATTCAAGCCTCCAAGTCAGTGTTCCTCAAAGTGGGGATCCCCAGATCAGCAGCATCAGCATCACCTGGGAACTCGATGGGATGCACGTACTTAGGCCTCAGTCCAGACCAAATAAGATCAGAAACTATGAGGGTGGAGGTCCAGCAAACTGCTCAATGATCTTGGCACAGGTCAAGTTAGAGACCCACACGGAGCAAATTCGTCTCTCCTTTTTCTCCCCACTAGTCCTATCTGTCATTCTCAGATGGTGATTCCTGGGACTTGAGGGAGAAGAAGTGGGAGCCAGGACTTAGGGAGGGGAGGAATGCAGCCGCCTTCCCACTGGAAATGCGGGTACAGGTGCATCGTTGCAAATAAGGCTGCCTGCACGTGGCCTGAGACACAGTAAGGCTACGGTTTTGGCAGCTGTGAAGAAATGAAAATGAGGTGTTTTAGGTGTTGTTTTTTTTTTCTTTTTTGAAAGCAATTAAAAGATATACCCTTTGTTAGAGGAAATTCTGAATTTAGGTCAGAAGTTTCTCTAGAATGTTTGGGTTCATCATGTGATGATCAATCCTGTCCTCCCTTTAAAGGGAGTTCTCTGCTGAAAGGGGCTACAGACTGCTTTGACAAGGTTAGCGCTCCACTTGTGTTTCAGCGGGTCAGAGTGCTGGACGGCACATCTTGTTGGGTCGGGGGTGGGGAGGAGATTGATGAAATGATCAGGTATTTGATTTTATGCCTTTAGTGCAAAAGCCATCAGTTTCCCTCTGTTTTTCAATGTAAGTTGGCTTGAGGCTTAGGCTGTAAACCTTAAGAATATGATTCCTCCATTCCAGTTCATGGTAAACTTCTACCCACTTTCAAAATAAAGATTGAGATTATATCATTTAAGGATGTTAATGTTTTCCTTAGGGATGGCAAATCTAAGAATCTTTTAGCAACAGAACACCATTCCTCTAAAATACAGTGAATTATTTATAATGATCTAAGGTTTTCAGATGAAAAATTGGGGACGGGGTGGCTGACAGCTGAAAAATACCACTAAATCTTAAAGGGAAAGTTCTTGAAAAGCATGTAAAATTCACAGGGCTCAGACCTCTTTCTTTAGAGTTTTCTGTAAGGAAGAACTGTGAAACTGGGCCCATGTGCATACAGGCTTGAATTTGTGTTTTTAAAAGGAAGAATCTATGCAGTTGAGGCTTATTGTAGGAAATACTTCATTTGTATGTAAATACATTGTAAATAAATAGGAGGCTGTATATTTTTGAAGTTGTTGATCCACATTGAAATAGAAGTCACTAGTATCTGCATATCAAGAATAAATGTCTTCATTAATATTAGTGGTTTTGTTTGGCAATTAGAAAAATTTACATTCTCTCCCAGGTAACATAGTTCTCTTAATGTAAACTTGGAACCTACAAATCTTACTTGTTTAGAGAGAGAAATGTCTGAGAAATGTTACGTTGATTTCTTATACTGGTATTAAGATTAATTATTTCAAAGCTAGTTCTCTGAGCTACAAATAAGAAGAAACATTTTAGACCCAAATTATTGCTATATAGAAATAGAATACCCAAAATAATGAGTTGTTTCTTCGCAATACTGTTCCAGCGTTAACACTGATACTACTACACAGTATTTATGAAAACAGAAGTTGGGGAAGAGGAATTTTTTTTTTTTCCAAAATTGAATTTCTGTTTCCCAAACTTTGGTCTCTTTGAAAGGGAAAGACCTGAATCTTAGACCTGAATATTAACTGTGAGCACAAATATGAAAGAAAGAAAAAAGGAACTATTATTTTATCAAACTTTGGAAAGTCTTGCATGTTTCCCTTTTCAGTGTCCACGCCAACATAGGATGTCTTAAGTAATTTTTGCCCCAAAAACACTTGAATCTTGATCACTGGTATGTAATCTACTCTCTAGAGTTCAGTGTATTCTAGACTTCATCTACCTATAGCACACCACTGATTTACTAATGTAAAACCTTGTCAATGATTTCAGATGGATGATTTAAGTGAGTCACCCGTCACAAAACTTTGTCATTCATGGTTGATTAAACACATAGGTTTTTTTCCCCCCACCCCAGGATGTGGTGTAAATAAAGACATGTAAGAAGTTCTATTGTATAATTGCTCTGTTAACATAGTTTTTAAACATTAAAATGTGGAATAAAGCATTTATGAATTTTTGTGTTCCTTCTAGGGTACAATACTAAGGTGGCTCAATGGCTAAGAATCTGCCTGCAGTGCAGGAGACAGGGGTTTGATTCTTAGGTTGGGAAGATCCCCTGGAGGAGGAAATGGTAATCCCCTCCAGTATTCTTGCCTGGATAATCCCATGGACAGAGGAGCCTGATGGGGAGCCAGGGCGTAGCAAAGAGTTGGACCTGAGTGACTGAACACGCACACACACGCGCACACACACACACTAATTAAAAGGGCAAGGGGGGTAATTGGGTACCTGCTATACTCACTATCTGGGATTGTTGGAGACAGATTTGCCACACTTGTCAGTGTTTTGGGACACTGAGAGTTCATGGAAGCTTATATTCAAGTGTCCAAACTTTAAAAAATGCTTCCAGTTCTACTAGTAAGCAGAAATGCGTGTTTGTTTATGGCTTTAAAAATAATTTTGTTCCTGTGACAATGTTATTCCAACCAGCTGAATTATTTACAGAAAATTGAGCATGTAATAGTTCTTCATTACTGGTCAGGGCAGAGACTTGGATAACCATGATATTGAATGGTTTGCCTTGGAAATGAACAGAGATCATTCTGTCATTTTTGAGATTGCATCCAAGTACTGCAATTCAGACTCTTTTGTTGACTATGAGGGCTACTCCGTTTCTTCTAAGGGATTCTTGCCCACAGTAGTAGATACAATGGTCATCTGAGTTAAATTCGCCCATTCCGGTCCATTTTAGTTCACTGATTCCTAAAATGTTGATGTTCACTCTTGCCATCTCCTGTTTTCCCACTTCCAGTTTGCCTTGATTCACGGACCTCACATTTCAGGTTTCTATGCAATATTGTTCTTTCCAGCATCAGACTTTGCTTCCATCACCCGTCACGTCCACAACTGGCATTGTTTTTGCTTTGGCTCCATCTCTTTATTCTTTCTGGACTAAGTTCTCTACTCTTCTCCAGTAGCATATTGGACACCTACCAACCTGGGGAGTTCAACTTTCAGTGTCATAACTTTTTGCCTTTTCATACTGTTCATGGGGTTCTCAAGGCAAGAATACTGAAGTGGTTTGCCATTCCCTTCTCTAGTGGACCATGTTTGGTCAGAAAACCAAGATCCTGGCATCCAGTCCCATCACTTCATGGCAAATAGATGGGGAAACAATGGAAACAGAGATTTTATTTTGGGGGGCTCCAAAACCACTGCAGATGGTGACTGCAGCCATGAGATTAAAAGATGCTTGCTCCTTGGAAGGAAGCTATGACCAATCTAGACAGCATATTAAAAAGCAGAGACATTACTTTTGCCAACGAAGGTCCATCTCGTCAAAGCTACGGTTTTTCCAGTAGTCATGTATGGATGTGAGAGTTGGACTATTAAGAAAGCTGAATGCCAAAGAATTGATGCTTTTGAACTGTGGTGTTGGAGAACACTCTTGAGAGTCCCTTGCACTGCGAGGAGATCAAATCAGTCAATCCTTAAGGAAATCAGTCCTGAGTATTCATTGGAAGGACTTGATACTGAAGCTGAAACTGCAATATTTGGTCACCTGATGAGAAGAAATGACTCATTGGAAAAGACCCTGATGCTGGCAAAGATTGAAGGCAGGAGGAGAAGGGGATAACAGAGGATGAGATGTTTGGATGGCATCACCGGCTGGATGGACATGAGTTTGAGCAAATTCCAGGAATTGGCGATGGACAGGGAAGCCTGGCATGCTACAGTCCCTGGGGTCACATGATTGAGCGATGGAACTGATCTGAATAGTTCTTCATGTACCAGTAAGAAGTGGTTCCCCCAAACTTCAGTTCACTGCATTGTTCTAAGATTATTTGTAAAAGCTAAAACTCGGTGATTAAAGACAAATGAGGATTCTAAAAAAAAAGAAAAATACTTCCAATAGGAATCTATCTGATCTGAAGCATATTACATTTCTCCAATCCTTCATAATCAGAGTAGATTGAACATAATATTTTCTTCTTAAACTCAAGTTCATCTTTATGAGTATCAGTTTCTATGCCATCCTGTAGGAGGGACTCCAGTCTTTCTCTGCCCACATTGTAACCACTTATAAAATAGGAAATCCTATCAACACATCCATTTCTCCAGGAACTATTGATGGGAAAGCTCCTATAGCCTGATTTTTCCCTTGTCCATCATTGGCTCCTCCCCATGATTTTAGGAAAGTTTATCTGACCAAGATGGCAAGATGGCCATAGTCTGATGCATGCATTTATCTGTGGACAGGGTTAGGTAGAAACAACCTGCACCTCAAGATATGACTGAGTGTGAGGCTGCTGTTGACCCTCGCTGGGCTGCCCAAGAGATAGCTCTTTCTGCAGGGCCACCTTCGTGCCCATGTGGATCTCAAGGTAGAAATTTGGAGTCCAAGCTGTGGACTCCAACCTAGCTTCATTAGCAATAAGGCCGATACTTTCATCCTTATGTGCCTCCTGTTTCTGTTTCTTAATTAATCAAAACCCCAGGGACAAAGGGCATGAGTCATTTCACTTTCAAACCCAAGCAGTTGTAAAAGTGCGTTAGAATATGAGCAGGTTTTGTTATGAATCAAAAGGTCTGGTCCTATTGTACTGTTAATGCTCTGACTGCTTCTACTACCATTCCATGCTAATGTTCTATTCTGCCCTATTTTACACATAATTGTTTGGGTATGGGGAGAATAACCCATAATGGAATAAACTATGGACTTCCAAAATGGAATTAACTATGGACTTACTGATAAGTAAGAAGACATGCTTGCTTACCTTTTAGATTTATAATTAGATTCTGTCTCATTAGCATAGTCTGAGAAGGAATTGATGAGGCCCAAATAACTGAGCCAATTTTTGTATACTAGTGCTTTATCTTTCATTATTTCAAATTTTAGACTAATCCAAATTGGCAGGACAATCTGTTCTTCAGTAGTTAGTGAAACATTAAAATAACCTGCCAAATTATCAAAATGCATTATAAAGCAATAGCACTTAAAACAGACTTATGATGTGGAAATGAATAGATTTATAATAGAGAACACAACATCAGAAAAGTGGCCTTTCAAATTAATGGGGAAAATAAGGGATACTCAATAAATCATGAAAAAAATGACTTAGTTTTATGAAGATAATAAAGATATATCCTTATATTGTCCCTTATATGTTAAAAAAAAATGCTCATCTAAAAGACTTTAAGACACACAGGTAAATATGTCTTTTTTTTTTTTTTTTTTTACAAATGTAGTGCTATGACTCTCATATAATGTAGTCAAGTGCCAAAATGTTTATCTAGCTCATTATTAATAAAGGAACAAATGAAATGTTTTAAACTGGTTCCAAGGAGAATTCAAAGAAAAGACACATATATGAGCAACCAGGGATGCTGAAATGAATTTGCTAAAAGATGCAAAACTGGTTCTTTCCACAGGGAGAAATCAATTACATCTCCATCAGACAGAATTCATTTGCTTCTCTGGGCAATAATAATTTTGGTCTCCATCAGCTTTCTACAATTTACAGGGTTATGAAAACTCAATGACAAAAAAAAATGAGCAAAATTCATTTAGAAGCAGAACTCAGAAGGGACATCTAGTATTGCACAGAAAACCTACTAATTTTTTTTGCTCCTTTTAAAACTTCAAATTCTTTCCAATTTTCTTAATACCTTTCCCCCTTTTGACCATAAACGTCTCTAAGATTATTTTTTGTCATTAATAAAAGATGGCCTCGTTAGGTTTGACCTGATAATTCACATAGGTGCGGTGTCAGTTAACCAGGTAGGCTTTCTTGGGCTTCCCTGGTGGTTCAGTGATAAAGAACATGCCTGCCAATGCAGGAGACTCGGGTTCCATCCCTGGGTCTGAAAGATTCCCCTGGAGGAGAAAAATGGCAAACCACTCCAGTATTCTTGCCTATGAAATCCAGAGGAGCCTGCTGGGCTACAGTCCATGGGGTCACAAAAGAGGTGGAACGTGACTTAGCTACTAAACAACAAAAGGGCTTTCTTGGGTTTGTATTGTATAACTACTGGAGCTCTGAATTGCACTTGTGAAAGTCTCTATTATTTGCCAGCTCAAGCCTAGGAAGGGCTTCCCTGGTGGTTTAGACGGTAAAGAATCCACCTGCAATGCGGGAGACCTGGGTTCGATTCCTGGGTTGGGAAGATGCCCTGGAAAAGGGAATGGCTACCCTCTTCAGCATACTTGGCTGGAGAATTCCATGGACAGAGGAGCCTGGAGGGCTGCAATCCATGGGGTCACAAAGAGTTGGACACAACAGAGTGACTTTCACTCTCAAGACTAGGAAATCAAGCCCAAGGAATTCCACCATACTTTGCCCAAGTTGCCTATAAATCTGAATGAATTCCTCTCTATGTGAGTTCCCAGATTTGCTAAGGAGCCTGGTCTTCTAGAAAGTGCCCTTTCTCACAAGGATGGTGCTAGGCCAGCTTTCCTGGGATGGCTTTGTTGGCACTGGCCTCATAAGTAAAATCAACCTATGTTCACTAAAGGTATTCAGTTAAAGGAACATCCTTCACAAATACATTCCTAGAAATTGATAACAATTTTTTCCCAGAAATTGATATACAATTTTTTTTTCAATTATATACTGGTAGAAAGGAAGCTATGCAAATAACTATACACTGCTATGAAAGAGTAAAAGAACTCGGAGCTTTTTAATTTATTGATGGTGGGAAGATCAATGAGTTTGACTTCATTTTACAAAAGCAGAGTCTAGTGAATTAATGTAGATTAAAGATAGCTTAAAAAGAAAGAGAAATGACTTCCTTGTTCATCCGGAAAAGAGTATTAAAACAGTCTCAACACAACCACAGAGAACTTTCCCTCATTAGTGCCTTCCATCCTGTGTAATTCTGCTCTGCTGGATCTTGGTTTAAGGTTCTGCTGACATAAACTTATCTGCTCCTGGACTAAAAGGAGTCATGGGAAGTCACACTCACTTCACAGGTACAGCTTGAAAGTTATCTAAGTAACGTCAGCCCTGAAACTTGTACAGCAAAGTCTATTCTATGAAGTATCAGTAGTCTAATATACTTGGCAGGTCCTTTTCCATGACGCAATGGGCCTCTGTGTCTTTGCTTTGCTGTTGCTGTTCACTCTCCAAGTCGTGTCTGACTCTGCAACCCCGTAAACTGCAGCACTCCAGGCTCCCCTGTCCTTCACTATCTCCTGGAGTTTGCTCAAACTCATGTCCATTGAGTCAGTGATGCTATCTAACCATTTCATCCTCTGTCGCCCCCTTCTCCTTTTGCCCTCATTATTTCCCAGATTCGGAGTCTTTTCCAATGAGTAGGCTCTTTGCATCAGGTGGCCAAAGTATTGGAGCTTCAGCATCAGTCCTTTCAATGAATATTCAGGGTTGATTTCCTTTAGGATTGACTAGTGTGATCTCCTTGTAGTCCAAGGGACTCTCAAGAGTCTTCTCTAGCACCACAGTTCAAAAGCATCAATTCTTCAGTGCTCAGATTTCTTTATGGTCCAACTCTCACATCCATACATGACCACTGGAAAAACCACTTTGACTATGCAGACCTTTGTCAGCATTAAGTGATGCCTCTGCTTTTTAATATGCTGTCTAGGTTTGTCAAAGCTTTCTTTCCAAGGAGCAAGTGTCTTTTAATTTCATGGCTGCAGTCACCATCTGCACTGATTTTGTAGCCCAAGAAATTATAACCTATCACTATTTCCACTTTTTCTCCTTCTATTTGCCAAGAAGTGATGGGACCAGATGCCATGATCCTTGTTTTTTGAATGCTGAGCTTTAAGCCAGCTTTTTCACTCTCCTCTTTCACCCTCATCAAGAGGCTCTTTACCTATAGCTGATTCATGTTGATGTTTGGCAGAAAGAAACCAGCACAATATTATAAAGCAATTATCCTTCAATTAAAAAAAAATAAATTTTAAACACAAATAAATAAATTTAAAGATTAAAAAGTCTCTTTAGTTCCTCTTCACTTTCTGCCATTAGAGTGGTATCATTTGCATATTTGAGGTTGTCATATTTCTCCCAGCAATCTTGACTCCCACTTGTGATTCGTCCAGCCCTGCACTTCGCATGATGTTCTCTGCAGGGTGACAATACACAGCCTTGACATACTCCTTTCCCAACTTTTTTTTTTTTCTTTCCCAACTTTGAAGCAGTCTGTTGTTTCATATCCAGTTCTAACTGTTGCTTCTTGACCTGCATACGGGTTTCTCAGGAGACAAGTAAGGTGGTCTGGTATTCCCATCTCTTTAAGGATTTTCCACAATTTGTTTTGTGATCCACACAGTCAAAGGCTTTAGCATAGTCAAGCCTAGTCAATGAAGCAAAGTAGATGTTTTTCTGGAATTTCCTTGCTTTCTCTATGATCCAATGAATGCTGGAAATTTGATCTCTGATTCCTCTGCTTTTTCTAAGCCCATTTGTATATCTGGAAGTTCTGAGTTCATGTACTTCTGAAACCTAGCTTGAAGGATTTTGAGCATAACCTTGCTAGCATAAAAAGTGAGCATAATTGTATGGTAGCTTGAACATTCTTTGGTATTGCCCTTCTTTGGGATTGGAATGAAAGCTGACTTTTTCCAGTCCTGTGGCCATTGCTGAGTTTTCCAACTTTGCTGACATATTGAATGAAGCACTTGGATTTTAAAAGTTCAACTGGAATCCCATCACCTCCACAAGTTTTTTTTTTTTTTTTTTTTTTTTTGTAGTAATGCTTCCTAAGGCTTACTTGAACTTACACCCCAAGATGGCTGGCTCTAGGTGAGTGAGTATACTATAGTTGTTATTCTGGTCATTAAGACCTTTTTTGTATAGTTCTTCCATGTTTTCTTGCCACCTCTTATTAATCTCTTCTGCTTCTGTGAGGTCCTTACTGTTTCTGTCCTTTATCGTGCCCATCCTTGCATGAAATGTTCCCTTGATATCTCCCAATTTTCTTGAAGATATCACTAGTCTTTCCCAGTCTATAGTTTTCCTCTATTTCTTTGCATTATTCATTTAAGAAGGCTTTCTATCTCTCCTTGCTATTCTCTGGAACTCTGCATTCAGTTTGGTATCTTTCCCTTTCTCCCTTGCCTTTTGCTTCTCTTCTTTCCTCAGATATTTATAAAGCCTCCTTGAACAACCACTTTGCTTCTTGCATTTCTTTTTCTTGGGTATGGTTTTGGACACGGCCTCCTGTACAGTGTTATGAGCCTCCATCCATGGTTCTTCAGCCACTGTCTACCAAGTCTAATCCCTTTCATCTATCTGTCACTTCCACTGTATGATCATATGGGATTTGATTTAGGTCATACTAGTGGTTTGCCCTACTTTCTTCAATGCCTGCTAAAGATCCAGACTTTGACCTGGAGCTTATAGCAGGGCCTCAGACAACTTTCAAGAATCATAGAACCTGTTTAATAATGAGACTGAAAAGCTGTGGTTAATTTACTAGGTAACTAATGGTTTCCATTCTATCTTAATTATTCTTCCAGAAAACCTTAAAGAGCTATGTAGTATTCCACTGAAAGGACAGCCAGTAAACTTTTTTGCCTATTCCAAAGCCTTTCAGAGTTTTCCTATCACTATCTATATATCTGTGGGACTTCCCTATAGTTCAGATAGTAAAGAATCTGCCTACAATGCAGGAGACCCGGGTTCAATCCCTGGGCTAGTAACATCCCCTGGAGAAAGAAATGGCCGCCCGCTCCAGTATTCTTGCCTGGAGAATTCTATGGACAGAGTAGCCTGGTGGGGTACAGTCCATGGTGTTGCAAAGAGCTGGACATGATTAAACAACACACAGATGTCTGTACCTTATATATACAATATCTTGGAGAGGGGAAGCCCTTTCTGCATACAAAATGCAGAGGTCACAAAGAAGGTAACTGAGCTATAAATATTTTTTAACTCTCTATGACTTACAAAGTAGCAAAGTGCAGAAAAAAAAATTCAAATAGATGAAACTAACATTTGCTACACTGCCAGTTGCGACTACTATGACCTGACTCTCAAATTTGAGGTGGAAAGTTTTCAAAGTATTCCCTTGATTGTATTACCAGGATGTTCCATGCTTCCTTCTTGATAGTCCCCATTCCAAATTGTCCAAGAACCCTTGAGGCATTTAGCTCCGGAAGTACCTGCTTCCAAACTCCAGGCAAAAGCGAACTTCCAAGTGAATTTAATCTGTTCACAGCAGGCTTTCATCCCACTGCGGTGCAGTTCCTGCTGCCGCCACACGGTGTCGCTGTTGAACACTGGCACTGCACAGCTTGTTAACCTGCCTCAACCACTCACTGGTCCACGACTCACAGGGTTGAAGCCACAGAGGAAGGATGGCTAGTGCGGGCAGTGCTATGGTGACTGTCACCTTGGGAGCCCAAGCAAGGAAGAGCAGTTTGCCAAAGCTTGTTCCCAACTCATGCCCTCCAGGCTGTCTGGCTTAGGCAGGACTCCAGTTACGACTGCACAGGGCATCAGGGTCAACTCTTTCCCTCCCTCCTCCACCCCACTGGGTATTTAAACCTGATATTGATGCCAGATCTCCATTCTGTATGTCCCTCATGGTGAGTTCCCCTTTAGGAAATCTATGAGCGAGGTTCTAAAAGGAGTAAAATTCCAAAGAGAAGGTACTGGTAGCAAAATTAATCCTCTCTTTGTGATGCCTCTGCCAATTTGCCTGACTTTCTAACTGTTATTGTTTCAATACCTCAAGGGATGTTTGGCTTCAAACAGTCACACTAAACCACAAAAATGTTTCCGGTACAGTTCTCCCTTGAGGTGATGCCTGTATGTTTGGCTCCTATTTAGAACTTTAAAGAGGCCATTCATTCCATTGACTTTTTCTTGTTTGAAAGTTGCTAAACTGTATTCACAAAGAAACAGTTTAAAGTTCTGCCTACCCAGTCCTTGGCTACATAGCAGAGAGCTAATCTCCTTAATGAATCAAAAGCTTTTAAAAATCAGTAAGAAAACAATTTAAATCCCCATGAAAAATGGGCTACCAAAATGTAAAAAGGAGCTACCAGAAAAAGAAATAAACACTTGAAATGGTGCCCAATCTTATAATCTAACTCATGGGTAAATAAATGTAGTTTAGAACATTTATATAACTTTTAAAATTTTACTTTCATACTGGCAAAGATTAAAGCCAGTAAGGTAATTCTGGTAAGGATGTAAGAAACAGCCATTTTGATATGCAACTGATGACAGTGTAAATTGTTGCAAACTTTTTAGAGATAAATTTGGCAATATCTATTAATATTGTAAATACTCTTTAACTTTTGCCCATCAATTCCACATCTTTGAATTTTTCTAACTCACAGGAAGGTACAAAAATAAATGATTAATATACTAACAGATTCTCATCTGTTCATCTCAGTTCATATTCCTGTCTCTCTTTTTTCACTGCTTCTGCTTCCCTTAGGCTGTTTATTTGTCTCTTCATACTATACTCTTGAACAGTCCTTATGTTAACACTTCCCCACAAGTAAACCCAGCCCCACCTCCCTATTTTTCATATTCAGGCTCCCAGTTAGCCTAGCTCCACATTCCAGATAGAAATTAGAGACATTTTCTGATCTTATGCACCAGAAAATTTTAATTGGAAGAGTCTTGTTCAACCAAAGCTTGATTCTTCATAGCTAGTTCCAAAACAGGATGGGTAGCTTTTATATATTTTGTGAATTTGTTGGTGTTGTTTAGTTGCTAAGTCTTTTCGGACTCTTTTGCAACACCATGGACTGTAGCCTGCCAGGCTTCTCTGTCTATGGGATTTCCCAGGCAACAGTGGGTTGCCATTTCCTTCTCCAGAGGATTTATGCTAGAGTCTGTCCTCAGGCCAATTTAATCATAAAAATCTATAGTGGTATAACCAGAGATATTTTCAAAATTATCCAAAACTTAAAAATAAGACAAAGAAAAGAAAGACATGATATCAGACTGGGACATTATTTATCAGTGCCACCCACAGATTATTTAATCATCTATAAGAATGTGTACTACTGACTATGTGTGTTAGTCGCTCAGTCGTGTCCAACTGTTTTTGTGACCCCATGAACTGTAGCCTGCCAAGCTCCTCTGTCCATAGAATTGTCCAGGCCAGAATGCTGGAGTGGGTAGCCATTCCCTTCTCCAGGAGATCTTCCCAACCCAAGGATCAAACCTGGGTCTGCTGCATTGCAGGCAGATTCTTTACCATCTGAGCCACTAGGGAAATCCACTACTGACTATATAGGCCCAGATTTTGTGATAGTCCATAGCTTATTATCATATACATAATTACATTTGTAATATTTAAATGTAATATGTACTATATACTTACATATGCTATTTATAATATGTAATTGCATATTTATATATGAAATGCATAATTTATATATATAATGTGTAAATATTGGAAATAATAATTTTAAATATCACATGTTAAGTGTTAATTTATAGTTTTTTGTCTGAGAAGCAAATTACTTCTGCCCAGTCAAAATAAAACCTCAAAAGCTTTATATTTAATTTAGCAATCTTATTCTATCATTCTTTTATGTTATTATTGTTCAGTCCCAAATTGTGTCCAACTATTTGCAACCCCATGAACTGCAGCAGGCCACACTTCTCTGTCTTTCACTATCTCCCTGAGTTTGCTCAGATTCATGTCCACTGAGTCAGTGATGCCATCCACCCATTTCATCCTATGTCACCCTCTTCTCCTCTTGTCCTCAACCTTTCCTTGGATCAGGATCCCTTTCAATGAGTCAGCTCTTTGCATCAAGTGGTCAAAGTATTGGAGCTTCAGCTTCAGCCTCAGTCCTTCAAATGAATATTCAGGGTTAATTTCCTTTATGATTGACTGGTTGGATCTCCTTGCTGTCCAAGGGACTCTCAAGAGTCTTCTCCAGCACCACTTGATGCTTGAAAGCATCAATTCTTCAGTGGTCTGCCTTCTTTATGGTCCAACTCTCACATCCATACATGACTACTGGAAAAACCATTGCTTTGACTATATGGAACATTGTCAGTAAAGTGATGTCTCTGATTTTTAATACACTGTCTAGGTTTGTCATAGCTTTTCTTCCAAGGAGCAAGCGTCTTTTAATTTTATGGCTGCAGTCACCATCTGAATTATTTCTACATTTTCCCCATCTATTTGCCTTAAAGTGATAGGACCAGATGCCATGATCTTAGTTTTTTAAATGTTGAGTTTTAAGTCAGCTTTTTCACTCTCCTCTTTCACCTTCATCAAGAGACTCTTTAGTTCCTCTTCCCTTTCTGCCACTTAAGTGGCATCATTTGTGCATATGTGGTTGTTGGTATTTCTTCTGGCAATCTTGATACCAGCTTGTAATTCATCCAGCCTGGCATTTCACATGATGTACTCTGCATATGTTAAATAAGCAGAGTGACAATACACAGCCTTGATGTACTCCTTTTCCAATTTTGAACCAGTCTGTTGTTCCATGTCAAGTTCTAACTGTTGCTTCTTGTCCTGCATACAGGTTTCTCAGGAGGCAGGAAGGTGAGAGTCCCATCTCTTTAAGAAGTTTCCACAGTTTGTTGTGATCCACACAGTGTTATGCCCGATGTCCGAATGCCTGAGCGGGAACAGAGAAGGCCTCCAAGACAATGCAACTTGCAGAAAGGGAAGTTTATTACTGACTCGAGCCAGGACTCTGTGCCGCAACCAATGCAGTGGTGTGGGTCAGAGAGCCCCGAGCCCAAGCTGTTACACAAATTTATAGGGTGAGAAGAGGATTGGTTACACGTTTGCAAAGCAATTTCATTGGTCAAAACTTCCGTGTGCGCGGGACTTTCCTGGCGGTTTCCACCCCGTTCCTAATTTCCTAATTGGCAAACAGCAGTCAGTATTAAGTGAAAGCTAATTGGTCCTAATTGGCAAACAGCGGTCAGTGTTACGCGAAAGCTAATTGGTTGTATCCAGGTGGCCTGATAATCTTACCAAGTAGGAAGGCCTACTCTCACCTCACATTCCCCCCTGTCTGTTGTTCAAGTAGAGGAATCTTCCTCTTTTCTATCTTAGGCCACTGACATTGTAAGTGGACCCAGGAGGGTGGACATTAAGGTAGTCAGCCAGGGGGAGTGTTGAAACCAAGACTCAAACCATCTCTGCTGGTCTTCCTGTTCTCTCTTTCATTGTGCCAGTCCCTCTCTCACTTTTGCCATAGATTCTACCACCTCAGACAAGGAAGTCAAAGACTTCTCTAAGTGACTGATTGCATCTACAGCGGCTCATAGGGAGGAAAGCTCTTGGCCTTGCAGAGATAGTGAAGCTTGGTTAAATTGCCCCCATATCTGAGGTACTTGGCCCTGTGGATTGTGCCACACTCAGGGCTACCAAATCTCTGTTTCCTACATCCCATTCCCAGGGCCCATCACAAGAGGTTACACAGCTTCAGCTCCTGCGATAATCAGCAGGAGAATTAGGAGACCTCCCGGCGGACGAGTCAAAGGATTTGACGGGTGAGGACTCGCCTTCCATTCTGCTCCTGTTCTTCCAGTGTGGCTTGCCGCACGTGATTGCAGTGAACCCAGGGTCCAATCCCGTCGACCTTGACAGCAGTAGGAGTGGTAAGGAGAACAACATAAGGGCCTTTCCATCTAGGTTCTAATACACACAGGAGGGGGTCTTCCATACAGAATCTCTTATAAGGGGTGTTACGCGCCCAAAAGAGTGCAAAGGAAAGGAGGGTCACCCAGTCCCTGCCAGTCTCTATTGCCAACTTTGTTCTCTCAACCTGTCCTGAGCTCTGGGGATTATATTCACAATGTAATTTCCATTTCATCCCCAAAGCTTGGGCCAGCCCTTGTACAATCTGGCTCACAAAGGTAGGTCCGTTATCAGAGCCCATTGTCACTGGCAGCCCGTACCTAGGCACTGTCTCCTCTAAGATCTCCCTTAGCGGGGAAGGCTTCCACTTACCCCGAGAAGGTATCTACCAGAACCAACATATAGCGATACCTGTACTTGCCTGGCCTTACCTCAGTGAAATCTATCTCCCAGTGTTGCCCTGGCTCTTCCCCTAGGTACCTCATTCCCGTGTGCTGCTTTTTCCCTGTCCTCATCAGCTGGCACGCTTTGCAAGCCTGGATTATCTCTCGTCCAGTTGCATTTTCCTCAAACACTGATCAACACGCAGATTCAGTCCATATTTGCTTTCATTTATCTACTGAGTGTACCCAAGCTTCTTCTTCAGAGACTCTGGCATCTCAGGGGGAGGAGGGCGAGGGAGCCTGAAGTAGACCTTCACAGAATCATAGATAAACCACTGTAGTGCAGTCAGAGTGCCAATCATGATGATACGGGCAAAGAGTCCCTTCCATATACCTCTAAATCCAAGTCTCTTGAGGACCTGAGAGGCACTGCTACCCTTCTCTTTATTCAACAGAGACACCACGGAATTGGCAGGGTGAGAAACAATGGCACAGAAGACTCCAGCTATGTAACCTGCCACAAATGTGACAACCAGCTGCTCTGGCTTTGAACATTCACTTCGGGGCTTGGGAACCACAAACTTGTACAATGCTTCAACAGTACGTTCAAAGCAGGCAAACTTCATCATGGTGTATGGTATCTGTCTCATAATTTGAACCTTAGCAACTTCCATAGCCTCACTCAGAGCCTCATTAGGGGAGTTCTTGAACCCCTGTGGGAGGCGGGTCCAAGTTAATTGTCAGCAAAGAATTCAGCACTGGCAGAGGCAGCCAAATACAGTGATGTGCGCCATAGATAGGCATTCTCCTCTCCAAGCATGTCATAAAAGCCAAACTTGCAGAGCCCCTGCAGGGAGTAGCCAATGAGGGTCGGGGCCCATCCTTTGGCCAAACCACGGAAACCATCCTTTTAACTGAAAATCCATTAAGAATACCCTTGTACTTCTGTGGGTCCACCTGCCTATGGCATTTACCCCACCAAAGCCACACAGTGCATAAAACTTCGCGGAGCCGTATTTCTACCGTGGCAGCTCCAGCTTTCCTTTGCTCATCTTTTACATAGCTGCTCCCATCGGTGAACCATACTAGCTCACTGTTGTCTAGGGGTACATCAGTTAAGTCTTTTCATGCCGCCAGGGCCTCAGCCAGTATCTCGCTACAATCAAGGAGCTACAAACAGCTGGAATGACTTATTTGGGTTAGACAGGGCAAGGGCTGGGGCTTCTAGTAGGGCCCATCTGAGTGTCTGGAAAGCCTGTTTCATTGGCTCAGTCCAAGTCCAGTTTTGCCAGGCCTTCTCAGCAAACCCCATGATCCACAGTCTGCAATATCCAACAGTCCCCAGAAACTCTCTCACCTGGCAGGGGGTCTTGGGCTCTGGTATCTGCAATATTGTTTCCTTCATGGCCTGGGTTAGCCACCTTTGCCCCTGCCTGATCTTATACCCCAAACAGGTGACCTCTTGCCGGGCTATTTGTGTAGCAGAAGGACCTCTGGGTGGCAAGTAACTTTCTGGGTCTGAGCTCCACCATAGAGAGGTACAAAGCCTACATTTGACAGGCTAATAGGAAAACATTCCAGATTTTCAGGGTCCCCACACCTCAGATCTAACATGTAATCTTCAGCAGAATTTTCCAGTTCCTCATGACTGCAATTATCCAACATATACCCAGGACTCGGGGAGGGGTGCCGAGTCTTGACTCCCCTAGTCACTGTCTTCCCCCGCATATAGAACTCGAGTTCCAGGGGAGAGTCTCTCTCTCTGGGTCGTTCCTCTCCTCGGGTCCCTCTTAGGGCACTCGTTTTTCCAGTGCCCCTGTTCTTTGCAGTAGGCTCACTGATCTTTCTTTAGGGCCTGCCTTTTTGTTTTCTGTTTTTCTCCCGCCCAGAGGTCTCGAGGTTCCCTCAATTCTGTTCCGGCTTTTATCCCCGCAAAAAGAATCTGGGCTAGCTCCCTCTGGTTCTTCCGGTTTTCCCTCATTCTATATTCTCTATCTTCCTTCCTGATCTTCTCAGCTAATTCCCTTTCCTCCCGTTGAATTCGTTCTTCCCTTTCTTCTGGGGTCTCCCTATTATTAAATCCTGTATCGTCTGTTCTCCCAATCTCTCTATCTTTTGTAATTTCTTCCTAATATCTGGGGCTGCCTGATTTACAAACGCTAACAGAACTGCAGCACGTGACTCCTCAGCCTGGGGGTCCATAGGTGTATATTGCCTGAAAGCTTCCATCAGCCTCTCTAGGAAGGCTGACGGGCTCTCAGTGGGACTAAATTTACCTTTGCCAAATTTGTCGGCTTTCTTGCTGCGGCCTGCAGGCCTGCCATCAGAGTCTGGCGGTACACTCAAAGACGCTCCCTACCTTCCGCTCACTCAAAATCCCAGTTAGGCCGCAACAGAGGAAACCCCTCGTCCACGAGATGAGGCTGGGCGGTTGGCCTCCCGTCGGCCCCTGGGACCCGTTTCCGCGCTTCTGCCAGAATTCGCTCCCATTCTTCTGTGGTGCAACAGCTGCTGACAATCGTAGTGAAAGGAGGGTTTCACCTGGTCGGGCTTCTAGTTACTGAGGCTCACTTATTGTAGGGTCTTCAGAGTCCGCCAGAGTGTAGCCCTGGCCAGGACTCATCAATTGCGCCCACAACCATTTGCCTGTTCACTGAAACTCCTGAAGAGAGTAGGAGTTGAAGGCAGAAAGAGACCAGAGACAATGCCGGCACACACACAAACACGGACAAACACGGAGAGCCGAAGACAAACACACGGACAGACAAACGTCAGCTGACAACACAGTGCTGAGTTTTCGGGCCCCCTGAGTTTTCTCACCAGATAGAAAGCTTTCTCCTGTGCCAGACACCTTCCTGCTTCACAGCAGGGCCCCGGATTTACACTGGACTTCTCCTGTCCTGCCTGAGACAATGCCGGCACACACACACAAACACGGAGAGCCAAAGACAAACACATGGACAGCTGGCAACACAGTGCTGGGTTTTCGGGCCCCCTGAGTTTTCCTGAGCACCGGTGCTATTATCTATCCTTCCCCTCTGTCCTGGAAGTGTTCTCTTCCCCCGGTAAAGGGATCCCGGACGAGCCCCCAAATGTTATACCCGATGTCCGAATCCCCGAGCGGGAACAGAGAAGGCCTCCAAGACAATGCAACTCGCAGAAAGGGAAGTTTATTACTGACTCAAGCCAGGACTCTCTGCCGCAACCAACACAGTGGTGCGGGTCAGAGAACCCCGAGCCCAAGCGGTTACACAAATTTGTAGGGTGAGAAGCGGATTGGTTACACGTTTGCAAAGCAATTTCCTTGGTCAAAACTTCCGCACGCGTGGGACTTTCCTGGCGGTTTCTGCCCCGTTCCTAATTTCTTAATTGTCAAACAGCGGTCAGTATTAAGTGAAAGCTAATTGGTCCTAATTGGCAAACAGCGGTCAGTGTTAAGCGAAAGCTAATTGGTTGTATCCAGGTGGCCTGATAATCTTACCAAGTAGGAAGGCCTACTCTCGCCTCACAACAGTCAATAGCTTTAGCATAGTCAGTGAAGCAGAAGTAGATTTTTTTTGGAATTCCCTTGCTTTTTCTATGATACAGCATATGTTGGCAATTTGACCTCTGGTTCCTCTGTCTTTTCTAAATCCAGCTTGTACATCTGGAATTTCTCAGTTCATGTACTGCTGAAGCCTAGCTTGAAGGATTTTGAGCATAATCTTGCTGGTATGTGAAATGAGTACAATTGTATAGTAATTTGAACATTCTTTGGCATTACCTTTCTTTGGGATTGGAATGAAAACTGACCTTTTCCGGTCCTATAGCCGCTGCTGAGTTTTTCAAATTTGCTGGCATAATGAGTACAGCACATTAACAGTATCATCTTTCAGGATTTGAAATAGCTCAGCTGGAATTCTATCACCTCCACTAATTTTGTTCATAGTACACTACCTAAGGCCCACTTGACTTCACACTCCAGGATGTCTGGCTCTAGGTGAGTGACAACACCTTTGTGGTTATCTGGGTCATGAAGATCTTTTTTGTACAGTTCTTCTGTGTATTCTTGCCACCTTTTCATTCTTTTTAAAATGCTGATAAACAGCCAGTCCCTAAAAATGCCTTTTAAACTGGTTTTACTATCTTACTTCAGATTGGCTGTGTATTACCTTGAGCTTATTACTTCTATTAAGAAAACTCTAAGATGTGAAATTCCTACCACTGTTATGATATTTTATGTTACCATATTCACTGTTCCCTCAAGCATGGATTATTTTTTATCTTTGATTCTCAACCTCTTGTTCATAATATGAACACTCTGGACACAAAATAATTTTTGATACTTTTTTTGTGGGCAAAATTTTTGATACATTTTTATGGACAAATATGGAAAGTCCAATTTTCAAACATATTACATAGATCAAACAAAACATCTGAGAACGAGATAGGTCTCTGACCACTAGCTGGTACCTATTTCCTTCTCGGGCTTTGGGAAAAAACTAGGTCTATATGACTATCTCAGCACTTGGAAACTGGATGTCAGAGGAAATAGAATGTACTGTCCCTGCCTGTTGAGAAGATGGCTCTTCTCAGTAGTTGAGAAGCAGTCTTTTCAGCCTGGGGAAGCAGCTTACTTTTCACTTTTCACACATCAAAGTTTACATCTGAGGTATAGGTAGGTTTTCCTGTGGAAAAGCATGAAGGTTTAGAAGAGTGGAAAGGAAAGTGTGAAATCTAGTTTTCATTGAAAGTTTCCAAAGATCTCTTTGGCACACAATGTCCTTATTCCTAGATCTTTTCTCTTAAGAGACTTGCGGTGGAGCCCTCTGTGTGGCCTACAGGCCTGAGGAGGCAGAATCTCCCCATTTCCCACAGCGTATGAGTGATGACTGGCAGGTGTGACGTACCACAGCTTTGTAACCTTGTGGAATCAGATGCCTGATGTGGATGCCTACTCTCTGCATAGCTCCTCTGGGGGCCAGGGCAGTTTTCCTTCAGACATCTGTGATCAGTTCTGCCCAGTTTCTTCCCTGACTCCTTCCCTTCCCAGTCCTACTCCCTGACCCCCCTGAGGGTTCTTCTTAAGAATACTTCTTAATAAAGCATTCCTACACAAATTCTGCTTAGAATTTGCTTCTAGGGAACCCGACTTCAGACACTAAGTTTGCCTCAGCTTCCCAGGTGGCACTAGTGGTTAAGAACTCTCCTGCCAATGCAGGAGCCATAAGAGATGTGGGTTCGATCCCTGAGTTGGGAAGATCCCCTGGAGGAGGGCGTGGCAACCCATTCCAGTATTCTTGCCTGGAGAATCCTATGGACAGAGGAGCCTGGAGGGCTACTGTCCACTGGGTCTCAGAGTCGGACAAGATTGAAGTGACTTAACACACACACACTTTATAAAATACATGATCTGAGCTTTTTGAGCTTTCTAAAAAATGAAAATCCTGGGGATTTTGTGTTCTTTTGGGTTTTTGGGGAGGGGAGTGGTGGTAGTCCTGGGGGACCTTCTTCCCCTCATTCAAAGTCAAAAAACGATGATGAAATATCCTTATCAATTTTCCAGAGTTTCTTTTCTCTGAACAAGATAGCCACAAAACAAATGACACAGAACAATGCATTTTGTAAGAAAGGGCCCACACAAATGACAACAGGATTTCCAAGTACCCCCAACAAGCCCACTCAGGGCCCTCTCAGAATCCTCTGGAAACCTTCCTAGGCCACATCCTCTTTTCACATAATGCCCTTGCAGGAGACACTGCAGTGTTTGTGTGTGTTATGTGGAGTGAATGGCAAATACTGTATTGCCTTCAAACTGAAATGGCCAACTAAATATCCTTCAGATCATAAGTTAATGACCAGTCACAGTTCAGTTCAATAGGTCAGTCTTGTCCGACTTTTTGCAATCCCATGGACTGCAGCATGCCAGGCTTCCCTGTCCATCACCAACACTTGGAGCTTGCTCAAACTCATGTCCATTGAGTTGGTGATGCCATCCAACCATCTCATCCTCTGTCATCCCCTTCTCCCCCTGCCCTCAATCTTTCCCAGCATCAGGGTCTTTTCCAATGAGTCAGTTCTTTACATCAGGTGGTCAAAGTATTGAAGTTGCAGCTGTCACATCAGTGTTTAAAATTCTCCAGTGGCTTCCTGTATTACTCACAGAAAAAGCTGAAGTCCTTCTCTAAATGAGGTTTTCTATGGTATTTTTAAATTTTATCTATCCACCCCAATCTGGCCTCCCTGTTCCTTAAACATATCAGGCATGCTCTGACCTCAGGGCCTTTGCACTTGTTATCCTTTCTCTTGATTAAAGTGAAAGAGGAGAGTGAAAAAGCTGGCTTAAAACAACGCAAAAAACCAAGATCATGGCACCCAGGCCCATCACTTCATGACAAATAGAGGGGGAAACAATGGACACAGTGAGAGACTTTATTTTCTTGGTCTCTAAAATCACTGCAGATGGTGACTACAGCCATGAAATTAAAAGATTCTTGCTCCTTGGAAGAAAAGCTATGACCAGCCTAGACAACCTACTAAAAAGCAGAGACATTACTTTGCCAACAAAGGTCCATTTAGTCAGAGATATGGTTTTTCCAGCAGTCATGTGTGGATGTGAAAACTGGACCATAAAGAAAGCTGAGCATCCAAGAATTGATGCTTTCGAACTGTGGTGTTGGAGAAGACTCTTGAGAGTCCCTTGGACTGCAAGGAGATCCAACCAGTCAATCCTAAAGGAAATCAGTCCTGAATATTCATTGGAAGGACTGATGCTGAAGCTGAAACTCCAATACTTTGACCACCTGATGTGAAGAACTGACTCACTGGAAAAGACCCGGATGCTGAAAGAGATTGAAGGCAGGAGGAAAAGGGGATGACAGAGGATGAGATGGCTGGATAGCGTCACCGACTGGATGGACATGAGTTTGAGCAAGCTCTGGGAGTGGGTGATGGACAGAGAGGCCTGGGGTGCTGCAGTTCATGGGGTCACAAAGAATCGGACATGACTGAGTGACTGAACTGAACCGAACTGAATTGAATTGATTCTTTCTCTTGTTATACTTTTCTCATACTTATCCACATGGAAGTTAACCTCTTTGCTTTCAGATCTCTTTCTCTAAGACCTTCTCTGACCATTCTGTTTAAAAATAGCAACTCATCTAACACTCCTACCTCACTCTATATTGTTGTTCAGTCACTAAGTCGCATCTGACTCTTTGCAACCCCATGAACTGCAGCACACCAGGTTTCCCTGTCCTTCACTATCTCTCAGAGTTCGTTCAAATTCATGTCCATTGTGTCAGTGATGCTATCAAACCATCTCATCTTCTGCCTCCCTCTTCACCTTTTGCCTTCAATCTTTCCCAGCATCATGGTCTTTTCCAGTGAGTTAGCTCTTCATATCATGTGGCCAAAGTATTTGGAGGTTTGACTTCACCAATAGACTTCCAGTGACTATCAGGCTTGATTTCCTTTAGAATTGACTGGCTTAAGCTGTTTGCAGTCCAAAGGACTCTCAAGAGTCTTCTCCAGCACCATAATTCAAAAGCAGCAATTCCTCAGCACTCAGCCTTCATTATGGTCCAACTCTCACATCTGTACATGACTATTGGAAAAACCATAGTTTTGACTATACAGACCTCTGTCAGCGAAGTGATGTCTCTGCTTTTTAATATGCTGTCTGTGTTTTTCATAGCTTTACTTCCAAGGAGCAAATATCTTTCAATTTCATGGCTATATTTACCGTCCATAGTGATTTTGAAGCCGAAGAAATGAAAATCTGTCTGCTTCCATTTTTTCCCCTTCTATTTGCCATGAAGTGATGGGACCAGACAGCCTGATCTTAGCTTTTTGAATGTTGAGTTTTAAGTCTGCTTTTTCACTCTCCTCTTTCACCCTCATCAAGAGGCTAGTTCCTCTTCATTTAACTCATGTCCATCCAGACGGTGATGCTATCCAGCCATCTCATCCTCTGTCGTCCCCCTTTCCTCCTGCCTTCAATCTTTTTCAGCATCTTTTCCAGTGAGTCAGTTCACATCAGGTGGTCAAAGTATTGGAGTTACAACTTCAGCATCAGTCCTTCCAAAGTGGTATCACCTGCATATCTGAGGTTGTTGATATTTCTCCCTGCAATCTTGATTCCAGCCTATGATTCATTCAGCCAGGCATTTCATGTGATGTACTCTGCATATAAGTTTAACAAACAGGGCTGTAAAAATATACAGCCTTTTGTACTCCTTTCCCAATTTTGAAGCAATTCATTGTTCCATGTCTAGTTCTAACTTGCTTCTTGACCTGCATACACATTTCTCAGGAGACAGGTAAGGTGGTCTGGTATTCTATCTCATTAAGAGTTTTCCACAGTTCATTGTGATCTGCACAGTCAAAGGCTTTCATGTAGTTAATGAAGCAGAAGTAGATATTTTTCTGGAATTTCCTTGCTTTCTCTATGATCCAGTGAATGTTGGCAATTTGATCTGTGGTTCCTCTGCCTTTTCAAAACCTAGTTTGTAATCTGGAAGTTCTCAGTTCATATGCTACTGAAAGCTTTTGAGCGTGATCTTACTAGCATACAAAATGAGCACAGCTGTGTGATAGTTTGAACATTCTTTGGCATTGCCCTACATCACTTATCTTATTTTCTTTTTGTTGCTAGAATTCTTATCTCCATCTGAAATGCTTTATTTTGTTCATTTGTTTAAGATATGTCTGTCCCTATCTGAAATGTAACTCATAGAGGGCAGTGCAAGTATGCTCAGTTGCTCAGTCATGTCCAACTCTATGAGACCCAATGGACTGGAGACCACCAGGCTCCTCTGTCCATAGGATTTTCCAGGCAAGAATACTGGAGCTGATTGCCATTTCCTCATCCACGGCATAGAAGGCAGGGTTATGTCTATTTCATTCACTGCTGTAATCCCAGCAACTGGAACAGGGTAGGTGTTCAATAAATATTTGTTGAATGAGTAAATTAATGTGTTTACATGATATCATTTTCCTCCTTAAAGTGTGATAATTAGATTCAGCATTCAGTATTATGCTTCCAGATGTGTTTTTCTCCCCCTTTACAAAATCTTTCAATTTAACTTGAAATATTTTTCTTGATAGCTATTTTAAAAATTATCAGCACCTCCTTGCAACAAGGCAAACTTTGTACAGATGCATTAAGAAGTAATTAACAATCTTCTCTTATAGTCTGCTTTCTGAGGCAGTAGTAATTAATACTTTTTCCTTACACTCATACAGATCTCAAATAGATGTGGGGCTGAATTTGTTTTTAGACCACTAGACTAGTACTAAGCATGAGAAATACACATTTAAGTATGGCGGTTACACACATAGATTCCAAAAATATGTATTGGCTCTGCAAGCTCAGACATGTTACTTAATATTTTGATGCTTGGTTTTGCCTTTGGGGTAGTAATGACAGAACCATTCCATAGGCTTCCTGGGGGATTAAATGACTTAATTAAAACAACAACCAAAACTTAGAATAGTATATATTGTACTGTAAATACAAAGTACATTATCTAATTTTTTCCCCCACTTAACAGTAGAGCTTGGATATCCCTTCAACAAAGTACCTATAGATTTAACTCATTCTGTGAGTAATTTCATAGCAATTCCTGGTATGGAAAAGCCAGAGAAATAATTTTTTTCAGTCTTTCCCCTAATGATGGACATACAGATTTTTACAGTTTTTACCAGTATATACAGGACTACAATAAATATGTAAGACTGCACGTCCTTGACAATTCATGTTTTATTTCTCTAGGATAAAAATCTCAAAAGTGAGATTGCTGGGCTGAAAAGTCTGTGCTTATTTATTTTTAATAGAAATTGAAAAATTACTCTCTAAATTATTATAATAATCCACTTCCTCACAAATAATATATATCTGTCCCTTTTCTGCATCTTCAGTAGAACTGGATACTGGGACACGTTAAAAAATATATATATATTTATTTATTTCACTGGACTGGGTCTTCACTGCAGCATGCTGGCTTTTAGGTAGCAGCATGCAGAGTCTTATTCGCAGCATATGGGATCTAGTTCCCTGACCAGGGATCAAACCTGGGTCCTCCGCATTGGGAACTGAGAGGTATAGCCACTGAACCACCAGAGGAAGTCTGATACTGGGACACTTCTGAAGTTTTGCCAAGTTGTAACCAATAAATAGGATCTTGTTTTTATTTTAAATTTCTAAACTGTTAATCAAATTCATCATTTTTTCATATATTAGCAGTTTTCATTTCCTTTTTAATGAAAAGCCTATTCATATTCTTTACCAATTGTCCAATAGGATTTTAAAAATTGATTCCTATAAAAAAGAACAAAGGAACACTTTATTACATGTATTGCAAAATATTTATTACATGTATTGTAAAATATTCCCAGGCTGCTGTGTTCGTTTTGGGACTTTGTGATATATTGAATCCTTTTATTTTCTGCTTTCATATAATCAAATATAGCTATTTTTACTAAATGGCTTTAGGTTTTTCTGTATTTCTAGACTTTATAAAGAAATTCTCTCTTAATACCAAGTAATAAAAATATCTTCTTAAAATTTCATCTAATGTGTTTGGTGTTCATATTTTGTTTAGAATATTTAAGGTCTTCAACCCATGTGAAGTAAATCTGTGTGTGTGAGAGGTGGGGATATAACTTTCCATATAGATTAATGGGTTGGTAAGTCAGTACCACTTATCATATAAACCACTCTGTCCACTTTTTGTTAAGTTTTCAAGTATACTTTGATCTGTTTCTGGGCTTTCTATTCTTCCCATCAATTTTCTAGTCCTATGCTAAAGTCATCTAATTTACAGTTGTTCTTTTCTAATTTACCATCTTAACATTTTTTAATTTTCTAAATATTTTTTATTTACTTTGCTGCATGTAATCCTAGTTGCAGACATGAGATCTTTAGTTGTGGCATGCAGGCATGAGGACTCTTAGTTGCAGCATGTGGGATCTAGTTTCCCAACCAAGGATCAAAGCTGGGCCCCCTGCACTGGGAGAATTGAGTCTTAGCCACTATACCACCACGGAAGTCCCAGTTGTTTTATTTTTTATTTTAAAAACAGTTTGAATTTACTTATGACATTTTTCCTTTTTTAGCTTTGTTGAAGTAAAATTGACAAAAGTGTAATATATCTAAAGTGTAACATCACGAGTAAACATATATGTACATTGCAAAAGAATTCTTCTCGTCTAGTAAATTAACACTCCCATCACCTCGAATATTTATCCTTTTGTGTGTGTGAAAGAGAAAACAGATAAGTTCTACTCTCTTAGTGAATTTCAATTACACAACACAGTGCTATCAACTATAGTTACAGTCATTTCATGCTTTAATAATTGGGAAGGCAAGTCCCTCTTAATCCTTCTTTTAAAAAAGTATTGGTTACTTTTAGATACTTAATCTTGCCTCTTGATTCTAAAATAAATTTTCCTAGATTTTTAAAAGCCTTTTGGAATTCATGATGGAATGGCAGTACACTAATCTTATTTTTTAGAGTATTAAGAATAGACTTTAAGTATATTGAGTCTTCAGTTCAGTCACTCGTTCATGTCCGACTCTTTGTAATCCCATGGACTGCAGCATGCCAGGCTTCTCTGTCCATCACCAACCCCTAGAGCTTTCTCAAACTCGTCCATCAAGTTGGTGATGCCATCCAACCATCTGATCATCTGTCATCCCCTTCTCTTTCTGCTTTCAATCTTTCCCAGCATCAAGGTCTTTTCAAATGAGTCAGTTCTTTGAATCAGGTGGCCAAAGTATTGAAGCTTCAGCTTCAGCATCAGTCCTTCCAAAGAATATTCAGGACTGATTTGGATTTACTAGCTTGATCTCCTTGCAGTCCAAGAAACTCTCAAGAGTCTTGTCCAACACCACAGTTCAAAAGCATCAATTTTTGGTCTCTCAGCTTTCTTTACGTCCAACCCTCACATCCATACATGACTACTGAAAGAATTATAGCTTTGACTAGATGGACCTTTATCGGCAAAGTAATGTCTCTGCTTTTTAACATGCTGTCTAGTTTTGTCACAGTTTTTCTTCAAAGGAGCAAGTGTCTTTTAATTTCATGGCTGCAGTCACCATCTGCAGTGATTTTGGAGCCCAAGACTTCCACCCATCCAAAACAAAAATATCTCTCAATTTATGTAGATCTTATTGTATATCTTTCAGAAAGATTTTACAATCTGCTTCATATAGGTTCTCTACCTTCCCTTTAAAGTTATTCCTAAGAAATTTATAGAGCAACAGGAGGGCCCGGATGTCATGTGTGATAACACTAAGTGATGGTCTAGGAATATATCCTAATCAGGCCTCTTAGTCACTTGACCTCTCCACCGTCAATGCTTTTGTTTTTTAATTGAAGGATAATTGCTTTACAGAATCTTGTTGTTTTCTGTCAAACATCAACATGAATCAGTCATAGGTATACATATATCCCTCCCTTTTGAAACTCCCTCCCATCTCCCTCCCCATCCCACCTCTCTAGGTTGAAACAGAACCCCTGAGCCATACAGCAAATTCCCGTTGGCTATCTATTTTACGTATGGTAATGTAAGTTTCCATGTTACTCTTTCTACACATCCCACCCTCTCCTCATGTCCATAAATCTATTTTCCATCTCTGTTTGCTGCCCTGTAAATAAGTTCTTCAGTGCCATTCTTCTAGATTCCGTATATATGTGTTAGAGTACAACTAAAACTAAAAACATCTTTCTCTTTCTGACTCACTTCACTCTGGATAATAGGTTCTAGGTTCATTACCTCATCAGAACTGACTCAAATGTGTTCCTTTTTATGGCTGAGTAATATTCCATTGTGTATATGTACCACAACTTCTTTATCCATTCACCTGTCGATGGACATCTAGGTTGCTTCCAAGTTCTTGCTACTGTAAATAGTGCTGCAATGAACAATGGGATACACGTGTCTCTTTCAATTTTGGTTTCCTCAGGGTATATGCCTAGGAAGGGATTGCTGGGTCATATGGTGGTTTTATTCCTAGTTGTTTAAGGAATCTCCATACCATCTTCCATAGCGGCTGTGACAATTTACATTCCCTCCAACAGTGCAAGAGTGTTCCCTTTTCTCCATTTCCAGAATTTATTGTTTGTAGATTTTTTGATGATGGCCATTCTGACTGGTGTGAGGTGATATCTCATTGTAGTTTTGATTTGCATTTCTCTAATAATGAGCGATGTTGAGCATTTTTCTTGTGTTTGTTAGCCATCTGAATGTCTTCTTTGGAGAAATGTCTGCTTAGATCTTTTTCCCACTTTTTGATTGGGTTGTTTGGTTTTCTGGTATTGAGCTGTATGAGCTGCTTGTATATGTTTGGAAATTGATCCTTTGTCAGTTGTTTCATTTGCTGCCTGTTTTCTCCCATTCTGAGGGTTGTCTTTTCACCTGGATTATAGTTTCCTTTGCTGTGCAAAAGCTTTTGAGTTTAATCAGGTCCCACTTGCTTAGTTTTTTGTTTTTTTTTTTTTAATTTCCATTACTCTAGGAGGTGGATCATAGAGGATCTTGCTTTGATTTATGTCATCGAGTGTTCTACCTATGTTTTCCTCTAAGAGTTTTATAGTTTCTGGTCTTACATTTAGGTCTTTAACCCATTTTTAGTTTATCTTTGTGTATGGTGTTAGGAAGCATTCTAATTTCATCCTTTTACATGTAGCTGTCCAGTATTCCCAGTACCATTTAATGAAGAGGCTGTCTTTGCCCCATTGTATATTCTTGCCTCCTTTGTCAAAAGTAAGGTACCCATAAGTGCATGGGTTTATTTCTTGGCTTTCTATCTTGTTCCCTTGGTCTCTATTTCTGTTTTTGTGCCAGTACCATACTGTCTTGATGACTGTAGCTTTGTCATATAATCTGAAGTCAGGAAGGCTGATTCCTCCAGCTCCATTCTTCTTTCTCAAGACTGCTTTGGCTATTCTGGGTCTTTTGTGTTACCATATGAATTGTGAAATATTTTGTTCTAGTTCTGTGAAAAATGCCATTTGGTAATTTGATAGGGATTGCAGTGAATCTGTAGATTGCATTCGATAGTATAGTCATTTTCACAATATCAGTTCTTCCTACCCAGGAACATGGAATATCTCTCCATCTGTTTATGTCATCTTTAATTTCTTTCATTAGTGTCTTATAATTTTCTATGTACAGTTCTTTTGTCTCCTTAGGTTAAGTTTACTCCTAGATATATAGTTCATTTTGTTGCAATGGTGAATGTGATTGATTCCTTAATTTCTCTTTCTGATTTTTCATTGTTTGTACATAGAAATGCAAGTGATTTCTCTGTATTGATTTTGTATCCTGAAACTTTGTAAGTTCACTGATTAGCTCTAGTAATTTTCTGATACTATCTTTAGGGTTTTCCATGTACAGTATCATGTCATCTGCAAACAGTGAGAGCTTTACTTCTTCTTTTCTGATCTGGATTCCTTTTATTTCTTTTTCTTCTCTGATTGCTGTAGCTAGGACTTCCAAAATTATGTTGAATAACAGTGGTGAAAGTGGACACCCTTGTCCTGTTGCTGATCTTAGGGGGAATGATTTCAGTTTTTCACCACTGAGAATAATGTTTGCTGTAGGCTTATCATATATAGCCTCTACTATGTTGAGGTAGGTTCCTTCTGTGCCCAGTTTTTGAAGAGGTTTAATCATAAATGGGTGCTGAATTTTGTCAAATGCTTTTTCTGCATCTATTGAGATTATCATATGATTTTTATCTCTCAATTTGTTAATATGGTATCTCACATTGATTGATTTGTGTGTATTGAAGAATCCTTGCATCCCTGGAATAAACTCGATTATGGTGTATGAGCTTTTTGATGTGTTGCTGAATTATGTTTGCTAAAATTTTGATGAGGATTTTTGCATCTATGTTTATCAGTGATATTGGCCTGTAGCTTTCTTTTTGTTGTCTTTGTCTGGTTGTGGTATCAAGATGATAGTGGCCTCATAGAATGAGTTTGGAATTGTTCCTTCCTCTGCAATTTTTTGAAAGAGTTTTAGAAGGACAGGCATTAGCTCTTCTCTAGATATTTGATAGAATTCTCCTGTGAAGCCATCTGGTCCTGGGCTTTTGTTTTATGGGTTTTGATCACAGCTTCAATTTTGGTGCTTGTAATTGGGTTGTTCATAATTTCTATTTCTTCCCGTTCAGTCTTGGAAGATTGAGCTTTTCTAAGAATCTGTCCATTTCTTACGGGTTATCCATTTTATTGCCATATCATTTTTCATAGTAGTCTATTATAATCCTTTGTGCTTCTGTATTGTCTGTTGTAACCTCTCCTTTTTCATTTCTAATTTTGTTGATTTGATTCTTCTCTCTTTTATTCTTGATGGGTCTGGCTAAAGGTTTGTTAATTTAATCTTCTCAAAGAATCAGCTTTTAGTTTTATTAATCTTTACTATTGTTTTCTTTTTCATTTATTTCTGCTCAGATCTTTATGATTTTTTCCTTCTACTAATTTTGGGTTTTTTTTTTTAATGTTGTTGTTCTTCTTTTTCCAGTTATTTTAAGTGTAGAGTTAAGTTGTTTATTTGATGTTTTTCTTGTTTCTTGAGGTAGGATTGTATTGCTATAAACTTCCCTCTTAGAACTGTTTTTGCTGCATCTCATAAGTTTTGAGTTGTTGTGTTTTCATTGTCATTTGTTTCTAGACATTTTTTTATTTCCCTTTTGATTTCTTCAGTTGGTTGAAGAAACAAACTGTTGGTTATTTAGAAACGTGTTATTTAATCTCCATGTGTTTGTGTTTCTTACAGTTTTTTCTTGTAATTGGTATCTAGTCTCATAGCATTGTGGCTGGAGAAGATACTTAATACAATTTCAATTTTCTTAAATTTACTGAGGTTTGATTTGTGACCCAAGATGTGCTCTATCTTGGAGAATGTTCCATGTGCACTTGAGAAGAAGGTGTATTCTTCTGCATTTGGATGGAATGTCCTGCAGATATCAATGAGATCCATCTGTCTAATGCATCATTTAAGATTTGTGTTTCCTTATTAACTTTCTGTTTTGATGATCTGTCCATTGGTGTGAGGGGGGTGTTAAAGTCTCCTACTATTATTGTGTTACTGTCAATGTCTCCCTTTACGTCTGCTAATGTTTGTCTTATGTATTCAGGTGCACCTATGTTGGGTGCATAGATAATTACAATTGTTATGTCTTCCTCTTGGATTGATCCCTTGATCATTATGTAGTGTTCTTCCTTATCTCTTGTAATATTCTTAATTTTAAGGTCTATTTTGTCTGATATGAGCATTGCTACTTCAGCTTTCTTTTGCTTCCCATTTGCATGGAATATACTTGTCCATACTCTCACTTTCAGTCTATATGTGTCTTTAGGTCTGAAGTGGATTTCTTGTAGACAGCATAAACGTGTGTCTTGTTTTGTATCCATTCAGCCAGTCTGTGTCTTTTGGTTGGAGTATTTAATCTGCTTACATTTAAAGAAGTTATTGATATATATGTTCCTATTGCAATTTTCTTAATTGTTTGGGGTTGATTTTGTAGATGTTTTTTCTTCTTTTGTGTTTCTTGACTATATAAATCTGTTTAACATTTGTTGTAAATCTGGTTTGGTGGTACTGAATTCTCTAAACTTTTGCTTGTCTGAGAAGAATTTTATTTCTCTATCAATTTTGAATGAGATCCTTGCCTGGCACAGTAGTCTTGGTTGTAGATTTTTCCCTTTCAGTACTTTAAATATATCCTGCCAATCCCTTCTGGCCTGCAGAGTTTCTGTTGAAAGATCAGCTGTTAAGCTTATGTTGTTTCCCTTGTATATTACTTGTTGCTTCTCCCTTGCTGCTTTTAATGTTCTTTCTTTGTGTTTAGTCTTTGTTAGTTTGATTAGTATGTGTCTTGGTATGTTTCTCCTTGGGTGTATCCTGTATGGGACTCTTTGTGCCTCTTGGACTTGATTGACATTTTCCTTTTCCATGTTGGGGAAATTTTCAACTATAATCTCTTCAAAAATTTTCTCATACCCTTTCTTTTTCTCTTCTTCTTCTGGGACCCCTATAATTCAAATGTTGGTACATTTGATACTGTCCCAGAGGTATCTGAGACTATCCTCAGTTCTTTTCATTCTTTTTACTTTATTCTGCTCTTCAGAAGTTATTTCCACCATTTTATCTTCCAGCTCACTAATTCATTCTTCTGCTTCAGATTTTCTGCTATTGATTCCTTCTAGAGTATTTTCAATTTCAGTGATTGTGTTGTTTGTCTCTGTATGTTTATTCTTCCTTTCTTCTAGGTCTTTATTAAGTGATTCTTGCATTTTCTCCGTTTTGTTTTCAAGGTTTTTGATCATCTTTACTGTCATTATTCTGAATTCTTTTTCAGTTTGCCTATTTCCTTTTCATTTATTTGGACTTCTGTGTTTCTAGTTTGTCCCTTCATTTGTGCAGTATTTCTCTCCCTTTTCATTACTTTTTTAGACTTATTGTGTTTGAGGTCTCCTTTTCCCAGGCTTCAAGCTTGAATTCTTTCTTCCTTTTGGTTTCCGCCCTCCTAAGGTTGGTCCAGTGGTTTGTGAAAGCTTCATGTAGGGTGAGATTTGTCCTGAGTTTTTGCTTGTGTGTTTGTTTTCCCTCTGATAGACAAGGCTGAGTGAGGTGGTAATCCTCTCTGATGATGATTGGATTTGTATTTTTGTTTTGTTTGTTGTTTAGATGAGGCATTCTGCACAGGGTGCTACTCGTGGTTTGGTGATGCCAGTCTTGCATTCAAGTGGTTTTCTTTGTGTGAGTTCTCACCATTTGATACTCCCTAGGGTTAGTTCTCTGGTAGTCTAGGGTCTTGGAGTCAGTGCTCCCACTCCAAAGGCTCAGGGCTTGATCTCTGGTCAGGAATGAACATTCCACAAGTGGTTTGTTATGGCATTAAGTGAGATTAAAACAAATATCCAAAAACAAGAAACCAAAGATGAACCCCAGAAAAATGGCAGTTACAAAATCAGGTAAATAATAATTAAAATAATGGAACATACACATATACATATATACCCATGAGCAAAGTCAAAACAATCCAACAAAAATAAAGGACAGGATATTGACCCGGTGAACAAAGGAAATAAAATTTTTTATTTACCAGTTAAGAACAAAACTAACTTAAGTACAAACTGGAAAACAAAACTAGAGCAAAGTGCCAAATGGGGAATAAAGCAATGAAAACAAAACTGTAACAACAATGAAAAATGTGACTGAGGGAAAAAAAGCAAATCTCAAAAGCTTAATTAGACTTCATAGTGCCAATAAAATCAACAACTACACCAGAGGGGGGGAAAAAAGGAAAACAAAAGAAAAAAAATCCAAAGAATCTACAGAACAAGTCAAAACATAAGGATAATAAATGTTTTTCTTGAATCACTGCTATCAGAGTCCTTTCCTTCGCTGGGAGTCACAGTCCACCTCACCTCCCTAGGATGCCCTCCAAAGCTTTGCTGATGTCTGGACCTGCTGTGGGGGCAGCTCAGATTCTAACCTGGTCCTACTCCTGTGTGTTCTTGCCTCCGATGTCCACAGCCATCAGAACTAGTGCATCTTTTGTGGGAGCTCTCAATGACCTTTTATATATTCCATAGAGACAGAGTCTGCCCAGTTGATTGTGTGGATTTAATCTGCAGCTTATACAGCTGGTGGGAAGGTTTTGGGTCTTCTTCCTTAGTCACACTGCCCCTGGGTTTTGATTGTGGTTTTATTTCCACCTCTGTATGTGGGTCATTCACTGGGGTTTGCTCCTGAGGCTGCCCTGGAGGACTTGGGTTTGCCCTGTGAGGGCCAGGTGTGGAGGTGCTGCAGCTCCTTGGGTTGCAGGGGTTCTGGCAGTACAGGTACTCTGGGGAGTTGGCGGCTAGGGCAGCAAGAAACATAGTTCTCTAGAAGGGTATGTCAACCAGTATTGGCCAATACACTCCAGTATTCTCGCCTGGAGAATCCCCCCACCCCAACCCCGCCCCAACAGAGAAGCCTGGCAGGCCACAGTCTACAGAGCCGCAAAGAGTTGGACACTACCGAAGCGACCCTGTGCGCATAGACCCTTGACATTTTTTTGCCTGAGGCAGCTCTGCCCTAGTGAGAATTGAGCGTGAGGGTGGTGCAGCTGCTTGGCTTGCAGAGACCCTGGCGGAGCCAAGTGTGCAGGGACACGGAGTGCTTTCACTGCAGGAGTTATGGCCTCATCAGAGTCTTTGTTGAGCCTCTTGAAGCTGGCAATCAGAAGGCCTATTTGGCCAGTCTTTCTCCGTAGCCCTGCATTTCAGGCACTTAGAGGTCTCCCTTGCCTGGGGTCCTTCTCTGTTGTTCTGCACATCAGGCACAAAGAGGGGTCCCCTGGCTGGGGTCCTACTCTGTATTTCAGTGCATCAAGCATTTGATGGGCCAGCCTCTCTATTGTTTAGCTGCTGATGCTGGCGTGTGGGATGAGAGAGGCTATAGTGATGGCTTCACCCCCTACGCATGACTCAGCAGCATTGCCTTGCATCCATGGCTACGGGGCTTTCCTCCACAGGCATTTCCCTTCACAATCTCCTCCCTCACATCCCCTCCTTCTGTCTCTCCACAGTCAACAGCAGCCCTCACCCTGGGATTGCTCCACAATCCCTGAACTCCACCTCCCAGCCACTGCGCCTTCTAGGGGACTTGCGTCCCTGTCCGGGGTATGTATGGCTGTGACAAGGACTGTCTGATTTTCATTCCATTTAGGCTGCCACAGATCAGCTGCCTCACTCTTACATGTTTCTCCTCTGACTCAGACAATTGCCCCGATGTGGGGATCAGACCCCTGCTTCAGTTCCCCCACCCGCCGAGGGCAGGTCCAGTCCAACTAACACTCCTGTTTTTCCCCTTAGTTGTTTGTCTTACCGAATTTTGGGTGGTTCTATGTATATTCTTTTCCACTGATCAAGTACTCCTGTCTGTTCTTAGCTGGTGTTCTGTATTCACTTCTGTGTCTGAAGTTGTATTCCTGATGTATCCATGGAGAGAGATGTATTCCACGTCCATCGACTCCTCTGCCATCTTGTTCAACCTCTGAAATAATGGCGATGCTTTCGTTTTTCACCCTAACCCAGCCACTCACTCACATCATAACATCTAGAATTTGTTGTCATCAGTAACTGTATCTCCTGCATAATCTCAATTCCAAGGACTTCCCTGGTGGCCCAGTGATTAAGAATCCATCTTGCAATGAAGGGGATGCAGCGTCTATCCCTGGTCAGGAATTAAGATCCCACATACCATACAGCAACTAAGCCTGCACGCCACCAGTTAAGCCCAGGTGCCACCAACTACTGAGCTGGTAGACCACAACTAGAGAATCCATGCACTATAAGGAAGATCCCATATGCCACAACTAATTAAGTAAATAAATAATTTTTAAAAATCTCAATTCCATCCATCTCACTTTTTGAACATCACCACCTGCCTTAACCTCCCATCATTCCTCCTGCTACCTGAATGACAACTATATTCCCGCCTCACCAGATGGCAATTCTTTTATATTCTCACTGTCCCTCATGCCATTCACGTCTTCTTGTCCTTCTTTATCTTTTTGAATCCAACAGTTCAGTTCAGTTCAGTCGCTCAGTCATGTCTGACTCATTGCGACCCCATGCACTGCAGCATGCCAGGCCTCACGGTTGGTCACCAACTCCCAGAGTTAACTCAAACTCATGTCCATTGAGTCTGTGATGCCATCCAACCATCTCATCCTCTGTCGTCCCCTTCCCCTCCCACCTTCAGTCTTTACCAGCATCAGGGTCTTTTCAAATGAGTCAGTTCTTCAAATCGGGAGGCCAAAGTATTGGAGTTTCAGCTTCAGCGTCAGTCCTTCCAATGAACACCCAGGACTGATCTCCTTTAGGATGGACTGGTTGGATCTCCTTGCAGTCCAAGGGACTCTCAAGAGTCTTCTCCAACACCACAGTTCAAAAGCATCAATTCTTCGGTGCTCAACTTTCTTTATAGTCCAACTCTCACATCCATACATGACTACTGGAAAATTCATAGCTTTGACTAGATGGGCCTTTGTTGGCAAAGTAATGTCTCTGCTTTTTAATATGCTATCTAGGTTGGTCATAACTTTTCTTCCAAGGAACAAGCATCTTAGTTTCATGGCTGCAGTCACCATCTGCAGTGATTTTGGAGCCCCCCAAAATAAAGTCTCTCACTGTTTCCACTGTTGCCCCATCTATTTGCCATGAAGTGATGGACTGAATGCCATGATCTTAGTTTTCTGAATGTTGAGCTTTAAGCCAACTTTTTCACTGTCCTCTCTCACTTTCATCAAGAGGCTTTTTAGTTCCTCTTCATTTTCTGCCATAAGGGTGGTGTCATCTGCATGTCTGAGGTTATTGATATTTCTCCCAACAATCTTGATTCCAGCTTATGCTTCATCCAGCCCAAGGTTTCTCATGATGTATTCTGCATATAAGTTAAATAAACAGGGTGACAATATACAGCCTTGACGTGCTCCTTTCCCGATTAGGAACCAGTCTGTTGTTCCATGTCCATTTCTAACTGTTGCTTCCTGACCTGCATAAACATTTCTCAAGAGGCAGGTCAGGTGGTCTGGTATTCTTATCTCTTTAAGAATTTTCCACAGTTTGTTGTGGTCCACACAGTCAAAGGCTTTGGCGTAGTCAATAAAGTAGAAATAGATGTTTTTCTGGAACTCTCTTGCTTTTTCAATGATCCAGTGGATGTTGGCAGTTTAATCTCTGGTTCCTCTGCCTTTTCTAAACTTAGCTTGAACATCTGGAAGTTCACAGTTCACATACTGTTGATGCCTGACTTGGAGAATTTTGAGCATTACTTTGCTCACGTGGGAGATGAGTGCAATTGTGTGGTAGCTTGAGCATTCTTTGGCATTGCCTTTCTTTGGGCTTGGAATTAAAATGGACCTTTCCCAGTCCTGTGGCCACTGCTGAGTTTTCCAAATTTGATGGCATATTGAGTGCAGCACTATCACACCATCATCTTTTAGGATTTGAAAGAGCTCAGCTGGAATTCCATCACCCCCACTAGCCTTGTTTGTAGTAATGCTTTCTAAGGCCTACTTGACTTCGAATTCCAGAATGTCTGGCTCTAGGTGAATGATCACACCATCGTGATTATCTGGGTCATGAAGATCTTTTTTTGTACAGTTCTTCTGTGTATTCTTGCCACCTCGTCTTAATATCTTCTGCTTCTGTTAGGTCCATACCACTTCTGTCCTTTATTGAGCCCATCTTTGCCTGAAATGTTCCCTTGGTAACTTTAATTTTCTTGAAGATAACTCTGGTCTTTCCCATTCTATTGTTTTCCCTCTATTTCTTTGCATTGATCACTGAGGAAGGCTTTTTTTATCTCTCCTTGCGATTCTTTGGAACTCTGCAATCAAAGGGGTATGTCGTTCCTTTTCTCCTTTGCCTTTCACTTCTCTTCTATTCACAGCTATTTGTAAGGCCTCCTCAGACAACCATTTTGCCTTTTCGCATTTCTTTTTCTTGGGGATGGTCTTGATCCCCACCTCTTCTACAATGTCATGAAGCTCTGTCCATAGTTCTTCAGGCACTCTGTCCATCAGATCTAACCCCTTGAATCTATTTGTCACTTCCACTGTATAATGGTAAGGGATTTGATTTAGGTTATACCTGAATCCCACATTCAATCATTATAATGACTCTTGTGCATATTGACTTGCCTCCCTTGCTCTTTCTCCCTTCAGAGTCCTCATCTGGCCGAAGCACAACTCTGGTCAGACTGGGTACTCTCCTGTGTTTGCTTCTGCAGATCCCCTCTGCATCCTTGTACACTCTGCTCCATGCACTGGGAGCTGCCCTTTATAGATGCTTCAACATGGCTTCCTCATCCCTTAGCTACTAGTTAGGTTTAGCCAATGAGAGGCACCGGCAAGAGAATGGAGGGCAGGAGAAAGAGAAGTAGGGGTATTAATTCCCTGCCCCCTTTGTAACAGTCTGCAGCTCGGCAGTGACTAAATGTCTCTTAGGCCACAGTTTCAGATCAGCAGGCCTTTTCCCTGCAGCCATACTGCTCAGAAAGTTCTGATGACTGTTATTCCTCTTGTGCTTTCAGCCTTGGGGTGGTAACAGCTCTCTGATGTTGCTATCCCTAGGATGCTTCTGCACCATTGTTGGTTCCCTTCATGTTGCGCTTACCTTTCAAGACTGTCCCACCATTTAATTGTCTTCAGTCACTCCTCTTGAGAGTCAGCTCACTTTTCTCCATCAGTTAAATCCAGCTGAAAGCCTACTCTGTGCCTGCACCTGAGTATGTAACTTAATATGACTGGAGAAAAACCACAAACTCTTGACAAGTTGCACTTTAAATTTATGACCAGGAATCACAATTGGGTCCCTACTGGCTGCAGGCAATCGTAACTCTTATTACAAGTTCACTCATTCTCCCACTCTCTCAAGCAAATTGTTCACACCTTCTCTCTTCTGAAACCCCAAAACCTCATCCTCCTCTTCAATCTCAAGGGAATATTTTATTTCCTACTGCACTGAGATAATTGAAGCATCAGAAGACAACTTCCCTAGACTCACACCATCTCTTGTACCCTCCAACCAGCATCATCTCCCAGATATTCAGCTTTCCTGCTTGTTACCGTGATGAACTATCTGAACGCTCTACAAAGCCAGTCTCTGTACTTGAGGGATCCAGCCTCTTTCATCTAATCAAGGATATCACTCTAATTTTCTTTTGTCTCTTCCATACTATTGATCTTCCTCTCTATTGGATCATTCTTAATAGATATGCTAGTATGTTTATATTTCTCCCATTTAAAACTCAGCCATAAAAGTGAAAGTGAAAGTGTCTGTCACTCAGTCATGTCCAACTCTTTGCAACCCCACGGACTGTAGCCCTCCAGGCTCCTAGGTCCATGGGATTTTCCAGGCAAGAATACTGGAGTGGGTTGCCATTCCCTTCTCCAGGGGGTCTTCCTGATCCAGAGATTGAACCCAAGTCTCCCTTATTGCAGGCAGATTCTTTACCATCTGAGCCGCCAGGGAAGCCTATGACACAATGACAGCCATAAAAACATCTCATTTAACTCCTTATTAGCAACTGCCTCTTTTCTTTTCCTTTCCCTTTGTAGCAAGGTTCCTAAAAAGAATTGTCTATATTTACTGTCTCCAATTGCTTTCCTTTGATTCCCCTTGAACCTGCTTCAGGCTTTAACCCCATTATTCCACCAAAATTGCTTTTGTCAAAGTGAAAAGTGAAAGTGAAAGTCACTCAGTTGTGTCCAACTCTTTGGGACCCCATGGATTATACAGTCTGTGGAATTCTCCAGGCCAGAATACCGGAGTGGGTAGCTGTTCCCCCTCTCTAGGGGATCTTCCCAACCCAGGGATCAAACCCAGGTCTCCCGCATTGCAGGCAGATTCTTTACCAGCTGAGCCACCAGGAAAGCCCAAGAATACTGGAGTGGGTAGCCTGTCCCTTCTCCAGTGGATCTTCCTGACCCAGGAATCGAACCAGAGTCTCCTGCATTGCACGTGGATTCTTTACCGGCTGAGCTCACTGGTATTAATTACAATGATCAGACCTCAGGCCTCAACCTGTCAGCAGCTTGACCTGCCTACCTCTCCCTCATACCCTCCAGCATGTCACATTCTCTTTTTTCATACTACTCTGGCTGTTTCTTCTCAGTTTCTTCTTCTATTTGGTTCTCTTAATTTATCCTATTAACTTTAGAGCACTGCAGAGATCAGGTTTTGAATCTTATCTTCATCTACATCTTGATAACCTCAGGCAGTCCTGTATATTTAAATAAAATCTGTATGCTGACAATCCCCATATTTTAAATCTCTCTTCAACTCCAAGCTCACATACTCAAGTGCCTACCCAGCATCTCCAAAACAAACCTCTTGATTTCCCCTCATTCCCTAAACTTGCTCCATGCCTCCTCCTTCCCTCAGCTGATGTCAACTCCAATCTCCTGGTAAATCAGACAAAAAATTTGAATATATTCCTGACTTTCCCCATTATTACCTCTGGTTTTATCCTCTTCTATTATCCACCTGTTCAATTTGTTCCAGCTACCCTGGCTTCCTGACTGTTCTTTGAACACACACGTCACATCTGTGTCATAGGGTTTTTGCTCTTTGTAGCTCTTCCCATAAATATCCTCTGGCTAACTCCCTCTCACCCTTTTAATCCTTGCACAATTCTCACTTTCTTAAGGCTTACTCTGACCACTCTTATGTAATGCCACCACTCACACACACACACATAGACACACACACATATACATAGATGTCCCTTGCTCTAGTTTTCTTGTTTCCTCTTAACAATTGCTGTCTGGGTAAAGTTTATTGCTTGTTGACTGTCTCCCTACTGGAAGATAAGCTTTGCAAGGTCAGGAGTCTTTCTATTGTGTTCACAGATGTATCCCAGGGCTTAAAACCATATGTGTCACTTTGTAGGCACTCAAATACTGAGTAGCACTCAAGTTATGATGAGTAAATGGAAGGTGATTTAAACATTAAATTCTGCTGGTTTGAGGTAGGAATCTAAATCCGTTCACATCTTGCTAATTTCAAACAAATGGGGTCAAGACTGGACCAGATTAGAGCTTATAGATGTCATCTGCCTCAAAGGATTTAGACAGGAGAGTCTGGTCAAAGCAGAGGTAGGTGAAAGGAAAGGAAGAAAAGACCTGCAGCTTCTCTCAGTCTTGGGGCAGTGTAAGGCTCAACTGAAAGTCCTTTGTCAGTTCTCGAGTTCGGACTGTTCTATACATTCTGGATGTGAAGAAAGTAAGAAAGGTCAAAGGTTTATTTATGGACATTTCCTCTACTAATGAGGAAATAAGCATCTCAGAATATATTTGTAGAAGATATTTAGTTTAGAAATTATAGATGTGCATGTGTGTAGAGTGTTGTTGCTGCTCTCTGCTTTTCCTGAATATAATTTTTATAAGTCAGAAGGAATAAAACAATATACAAGCCTTAGTCAACAAATGGGTTCCAAAGTTTCTGTGTTCAGGTTTGTCTTTCCAACTTCTATAAGTTTCACTGTCTGAAGAAATGCCATATTAGCATCTGCCAACATTAATCCCCTCTTGTATGGCTTCATTGTCTCTCAAGCATGATCTCTGGACTACCTGAATAAGAATAGTTAGATGTCTCTTAAAAATGCAGATTTCTGAGTCTTCCCAAGATCTATTAAGCCATATGGTGGGGTCAGGAATCTGCATGCTCAATAAACTTCCTAGAGAGTTCTGGTGCATGTTAAAATTTGAAAACCTTTATCATAGGTGAAGGGACTTATTTTGCCCTAGTTTAATTTGTCTATACTATTTCATCTTTTATTCTGTGTCTCATCTTTTTAATGTCACTCTTTAAAAACATAAAAAGAAGATTTTTATTCTGAAAATAATCCATATTCAGGACTGACAAGGAGTCATGGATGACATTTACTTGGTTCAACAATTTCTGTGGCCCATTTTATTTTACTTCACTTACTTTTATGTGTAGGATAAGAATCACCCATCCATATCCTAACCAGGCATACAAATTGCACTTTTCTCCTGGCTATGACTTTGCTGAACTTTTTAACCGCCTGCTTCCAACTGCAGAATAACAAGCCTTTAAAATTTGAGAATTGCCTCTGGAGAAAATGGATAGTTTCACACTAAGTATACAAACAGGAACACAGCAGAACTTATAGCTAAAATATGACTAAATATCAATTAACTCAAGACCAAATCATGTTAGGCAGACTATCATCTATAACATTATTTAGAACAATGTATTCATGAACTGCGGGGCTTCCCTAGTAGCTCAGTTGGTAGAGAATTCACCTGCAATGCAGGAGACCTTGGTTCGATTCCTGGGTTAGGAAGATCCCCTGGAGAAGGGACAAGCTACACCCCCCAGTATTCTTGGGCTTCTCTGGTGGCTCAGCTGGTAAAGAATCCTCCTGTATTGCTGTAGACCTGGGTTCAAACCCTGGGTTGGGAAGATCCCCTGGAGGAGGGCATGGCAATCCACTCCAGTATTCTTGCTGGAGAACCCCCATGAACAGAGGTTCCGGGTGGGCTACAGTCCATGAGGCTGCAGAGTTGGACACAATTGAGTGACTAAGCACAGCAGAGCATTCAAGAACTGCAACCTTTGACTATAGTTTCCTCTGTTAACCAACAAACACAGAAGGCTACAAATAAGAAGGGAGCTTATTTTGGGTCTTAAGAATTGCAATTCAAGAGACACAGATTTGGATTAAAACCTTAAGAGTATTGTAGGAAGGAGTAAGTATCAGGGGCTTCAGGGGCTTATAAAGGCAAGAGCTATGAGATTGTAATCTGACACAAGAAAGGAAATATTTCTCCTTGAGGAATAGGCTGTCATGAGTTATTTAGGGTAAGGGTCCAATAAGTATCTTGAGTTTCTGGAACATTGTTTTGGATGTTTATGTTAAGACAAAAAGTGTTCAAAAGATGGGGTTCCATCCAGACTGAGATGTGTGCATAAGCCACATATCCTTGATGGCCTTCTAGATGCATTTTAGAAGGCGCTCTTAGCAATACTGACTCCAGCTTTATTTTCCTTTCACATTTTTCCCTTTTGATTAAAATCTTCCTTTAGAAAGCATTGATGATCAACCATTTAGTTATTTGGCATCTAATTCCCAGCACTGAGAAGGCTCGTTCCCAGAGTGGCATATACCGTGGAGGAGAGAAAGAGTTGGCTGTGTGAAAGGTATGCTGTTAGAGAGTTTATGGCCACAGGTGAGCAACAAGGAACCATCCAGGAAGTGAGTCTTAGCCAGCACTCAAAATCGGAGAAGTTCATAAATCTTCGTCAGGAGGAATCTCATAGGAGTAGTTAATCATCACCAGACACTGAGCTATCATTATTCCTGTGGAGGGCATCATAGTACTGCAACATGAGATACAAAACAACAACATTTAAACAAACAAATTAGAATTTTTATCAGTATAATTAGTTGCAATCTAGATCTCAATAAGATACCAAGTCCAGTGGGGAAAAAGATCTCTAAATGTCAAGTTCAAAGCATCTTTTGCAGTTTTAAATGTCTCTGATGCTGTCATTGGATGTTTAGGTAAACTTTCTGAATGTCTCATACACCAAGAGTCATGAGGATTGTCTATACATGAAGACAGTGACAGTGATTTCTCTGGGGTTTATATCAAGTTGTATAATTTTAGCTTGTATGGCTTTGGGGAAAAGGCAATTTTAGTTCTCAATGATTTCAAGGAGAAAAACTGGAAACATTAGTTTGGAGAGTCACAGCCACATATTGGAGGTAACTAGAAGAATTTAGGATCTAGCCCAGTTTAGATAAATACCAAAACCTCAGAGACAATTAATACTAAAATATCCACAAACACATATTACTGAAACATAATTTTTCTCTCAAAAATATTGCAAACTTCTACCAAATGTAGCCAGATTAAGACTACTTTGCTTACAAAATAAATTTGCTTTCAATAAACTTGGCCTGATTATTTACATAAGTGTACCAAGAACAATGATTGATCATATAGACTCTTTTTTTTTTTTTTTTCCCAGTGGGTTTTGTCATACATTGATATGAATCAGCCATGGATTTACATGTATTCCCAATCCCGATCCCCCCTCCCACCTCCCTCTCCACCCGATTCCTCTGGGTCTTCCCAGTGCACCAGGCCCGAGCACTTGTCTCGTGCATCCCACCTGGGCTGGTGATCTGTTTCACCATAGATAGTATACATGCTGTTCTTTTCAAATATCCCACCCTCACATTCTCCCACAAAGTTCAAAAGTCTGTTCTGTGTTTCTGTGTCTCTTTTTCTGTTCTGCATATAGGGTTATCGTTATCACCTTTCTAAATTCCATATACATGTGTCAGTATGCTGTAATGTTCTTTATCTTTCTGGCTTACTTCACTCTGTATAAGGGGCTCCAGCTTCATCCATCTCATTAGGACTGGTTCAAATGAATTCTTTTTAATGGCTGAGTAATATTCCATGGTGTATATGTACCACAGCTTCCTTATCCATTCGTCTGCTGATGGGCATCTAGGTTGCTTCCATGTCCTGGCTATTATAAACAGTGCTGCGATGAACATTGGGGTGCACGTGTCTCTTTCAGATCTGGTTTCCTCACTGTGTATGCCCAGAAGTGGGATTGCTGGGTCATATGGCAGTTCTATGTCCAGTTTTTTAAGAAATCTCCACACTGTTTTCCAAAGCGGCTGTACTAGTTTGCATTCCCACCAACAGTGTAAGAGGGTTCCCTTTTCTCCACACCCTCTCCAGCATTTATTGCTTGTAGACTTTTGGATAGCAGCCATCCTGACTGGCGTGTAATGGTACCTCATTGTGGTTTTGATTTGCATTTCTCTAATAATGAGTGATGTTGAGCATCTTTTCATGTGTTTGTTAGCCATCTGTATGTCTTCTTTGGAGAAATGTCTGTTTAGTTCTTTGGCCCATTTTTTGATTGGGTCATTTATTTTTCTGGAATTGAGCTGCAGGAGTTGCTTGTATATTTTTGAGATTAATCCTTTGTCTGTTTCTTCATTTGCTATTATTTTCTCCCAATCTGAGGGCTGTCTTTTCACCTTACTTATAGTTTCCTTTGTAGTGCAAAAGCTTTTAAGTTTCATTAGGTCCCATTTGTTTAGTTTTGCTTTTATTTCCAATATTCTGGGAGGTGGGTCATAGAGGATCTTGCTTTGATTTATGTCGGAGAGTGTTTTGCCTATGTTCTCCTCTAGGAGTTTTATAGTTTCTGGTCTTACATTTAGATCTTTAATCCATTTTGAGTTTATTTTTGTGTATGATGTTAGACAGTGTTCTAGTTTCATTCTTTTACAAGTGGTTGACCAGTTTTCCCAGCACCACTTGTTAAAGAGGTTGTCTTTTTTCCATTGTATATCCTTGCCTCCTTTGTCAAAGATAAGGTGTCCATAGGTTCGTGGATTTATCTCTGGGCTTTCTATTCTGTTCCATTGATCTATATTTCTGTCTTTGTGCCAGTACCATACTGTCTTGATGACTGTGGCTTTGTAGTAGAGTCTGAAGTCAGGCAGGTTGATTCCTCCAGTTCCATTCTTCTTTCTCAAGATTGCTTTGGCTATTCGAGGTTTTTTGTATTTCCATACAAATTGTGAAATTCTTTGGTCTAGTTCTGTGAAAAATACCGTTGGTAGCTTGATAGGGATTGCATTGAATCTATAGACTGCTTTGGGTAGAATAGCCATTTTGACAATATTAATTCTTCCAATCCATGAACACGGTATGTTTCTCCATCTGTTTGTGTCCTCTTTGATTTCTTTCATCAGTGTTTTATAGTTTTCTATGTATAGGTCCTTTGTTTCTTTAGGTAGATATACTCCTAAGTATTTTATTCTTTTTGTTGCAATGGTGAATGGTATTGTTTCCTTAATTTCTCTGTCTGTTTTTTCATTGTTAGTATATAGGAATGCAAGGGATTTCTGTGTGTTAATTTTATATCCTGCAACTTTACTATATTCATTGATTAGCTCTAGTAATTTTCTGGTAGAATCTTTAGGGTTTTCTATGTAGAGGATCATGTCATCTGCAAACAGTGAGAGTTTTACTTCTTCTTTTCCTATCTGGATTCCTTTTACTTCTTTTTCTGCTCTGATTGCTGTGGCCAGCACTTCCAACACTATGTTGAATAGTAGTGGTGAGAGTGGGCACCCTTGTCTTGTTCCTAATTTCAGGGGAAATGCCTTCAATTTTTCACCATTGAGGGTGATGCTTGCTGTGGGTTTGTCATATATAGCTTTTATTATGTTGAGGTATGTTCCTTCTATTCCTGCTTTTTGGAGAGTTTTAATCATAAATGAGTGTTGAATTTTGTCAAAGGCTTTCTCTGCATCTATTGAGATAATCATATGGTTTTTATCTTTCAATTTGTTAATGTGGTGTATTACATTGATTGATTTGCGGATATTAAAGAATCCTTGCATTCCTGGGATAAAGCCCACTTGGTCATGGTGTATGATTTTTTTAATATGTTGTTGGATTCTGTTTGCTAGAATTTTGTTAAGGATTTTTGCATCTATGTTCATCAGTGATATTGGCCTGTAGTTTTCTTTTTTTGTGGCATCTTTGTCTGGTTTTGGAATTAGGGTGATGGTGGCCTCATAGAATGAGTTTGGAAGCTTACCTTCTTCTGCAATTTTCTGGAAGAGTTTGAGTAAGATAGGTGTTAGCTCTTCTCTAAATTTTTGGTAGAATTCAGCTGTGAAGCCATCTGGTCCTGGGCTTTTGTTTGCTGGAAGATTTTTGATGACAGTTTCGATTTCCTTGCTTGTGATGGGTCTGTTAAGATCTTCTATTTCTTCCTGGTTCAGTTTTGGAAAGTTATACTTTTCTAAGAATTTGTCCATTTCATCCAAGTTGTCCATTTTATTGGCATAGAGCTGCTGGTAGTAGTCTCTTATGATCCTTTGTATTTCAGTGTTGTCTGTTGTGATCTCTCCATTTTCATTTCTAATTTTGTTAATTTGGTTTTTCTCTCTTTGTTTCTTAATGAGTCTTGCTAATGGTTTGTCAATTTTGTTTATTTTTTCAAAAAACCAGCTTTTAGCTTTGTTGATTTTTGCTATGGTCTCTTTAGTTTCTTTTGCATTTATTTCTGCCCTGATTTTTAAGATTTCTTTCCTTCTGCTAACTCTGGGGTTCTTCATTTCTTCCTTCTCTAATTGCTTTAGGTGTATAGTTAGGTTATTTAATTGGTTTTTTTCCTATTTCTTGATGTAAGCCTGTAATGCTATGAACCTTCCCCTTAGCACTGCTTTTACAGTGTCCCATAGGTTTTGGGTTGTTGTGTTTTCATTTTCATTCATTTCTATACATATTTTGATTTCTTTTTTGATTTCTTCTATGATTTGTTGGTTATTCAGAAGCGTGTTATTTAGCCTCCATATGTTTGAAGTTTTAACAATTTTTTCCCTGTAATTGAGATCTAATCTTACTGCACTGTGGTCAGAAAAGATGACTGGAATGATTTCAATTTTTTTGAATTTTCCAAGACCAGATTTATGGCCCAGGATGTGATCTATTCTGGAGAATGTTCCGTGTGCACTTGAGAAAAAGGTGAAGTTGATTGTTTTGGGGTGAAATGTCCTATAGATATCAATTAGGTCTAGCTGGTCCATTGTGTCATTTAAGGTTTGTGTTTCCTTGTTAATTTTCTGTTTAGTTGATCTATCCATAGTTGTGAGTGGGGTATTAAAGTCTCCCACTATTATTGTGTTACTATTAATTTCCTCTTTCATACTCGTTAGCCTTTGCCGTACATATTGCGGTGCTCCTATGTTGGGTGCATATATATTTATAATTGTTATATCTTCTTTTTTGATTGATCCTTTGATCATTATGTAGTGTCCTTCTTTGTCTCTTTTCACTTCCTTTATTTGAAAGTCTATTTTATCTGATATGAGTATTGCGACTCCTGCTTTCTTTTGGTCTCCATTTGCATGAAATATTTTTTTCCAGCCCTTCACTTTTAGTCTGTATGTGTCTCTTGTTTTGAGGTGGGTCTCTTGTAGACAGCATATATAGGGGTCTTGTTTTTGTATCCATTCAGCCAATCTTTGTCTTTTGGTTGGGGCATTCAACCCATTTACATTTAGGGTAATTATTGATAGGTGTGGTCCTGTTGCCATTTACTTTGTTGTTTTGGGTTCACATTTATAAAACCTTTCTGCATTTCCTGTCTAGAGAAGATCCTTTAGCATTTGTTGAAGAGCTGGTTTGGTGGTGCTGAATTCTCTCAGCTTTTGCTTATCTGTAAAGCTTTTGAATTCTCCTTCATATCTGAATGAGATCCTTGCTGGATACAGTAATCTAGGTTGTAGGTTATTCTCTTTCATTACTTTCAGTACGTCCTGCCATTCCCTTCTGGCCTGGAGGGTTTCTATTGATAGATCAGCTGTTATCCTTATGGGAATCCCTTTGTGTGTTATTTGTTGTTTTTCCCTTGCTGCTTTTAATATTTGTTCTTTGTGTTTGATCTTTGTTAATTTGATTAATATGTGTCTTGGGGTGTTTCGCCTTGGGTTTATCCTGTTTGGGACTCTCTGGGTTTCTTGGATTTGGGTGGCTATTTCCTTCCCCATTTTAGGGAAGTTTTCAGCTATTATCTCCTCGAGTATTTTCTCATGGCCCTTCTTTTTGTCTTCTTCTTCTGGAACTCCTATGATTCGAATGTTGGGGCGTTTCACAGTGTCCCAGAGGTCCCTGAGGTTGTCCTCATTTCTTTTGATCCTTTTTTCTTTTTTCCTCTCTGCTTCATTTATTTCCACCATTTTATCTTCTACCTCACTTATCCTATCTTCTGCCTCCGTTATTCTACTCTTGGTTCCCTCCAAAGTGTTTTTGATCTCATTCATTGCATTATTCATTTGTAATTGACTCTTTTTTATTTCTTCTAGGTCTTTATTAAACAGTTCTTGAATCTTTTCAATCTTTGTTTCCAGGCTATTTATCTGTAACTCCATTTTGTTTTCAAGATTTTGGATCATTTTTATTATCATTATTCTAAATTCTTTTTCAGGTAGATTCCCTATCTCCTCCTCTTTTGTTTGACTTGGTGGGCATTTTTCATGTTCCTTTACCTGTTGGGTATTTCTTTGCCTTTTCATCTTGTTTAGATTGCTGTATCTGGAGTGGGCTTTCTGTATTCTGGAGGTCTGTGGTTCCTTTTTGTTGTGGAGGATTAACCCAGTGGATGGGGTTAGACGATTGGCTTGTCAAGGTTTCCTGGTTAGGGAAGCTTGCATCAGTGTTCTGGTGCGTGGAACTTGATTTCTACTCTTTGGAGAGCAATGGAGTGCCCAGTAATGAGTTTTGAGATGGGTCTATGTGTTAGGTGTGACCTTGGGCAGCCTGTATGTTGATGTTCAGGGCTATGTTCCTGCGTTGCTGGAGAATTTGCGTGATATGTCTTGCTCTAAAACTTATTGGCTCTTGTGTGGTGGTTGGTTTCAGTGTAGGTATGGAGGCTTTTGGACAGTCACTTATCACTTAAAGTTCCTTGTAGTCAGGAGTTTTCTGGTGTTCTCAGGTTTTGGGCTTAAGTCTCCTGCCTCTGGATTTCAGTTTTATTCTTCCTGTAGTCTCAGGACTTCTCCAACTATGCAGCCCTGATAAGAAAACTTCTAGGTTAATGGCTAAAAGATTCTCCCCCGTTAGGGACACCCAGAGAGGTTCACAGAGTCACATGAAGAAGAGGAGAGGGAGGAGGGAGATAGAGATGAACAGGAGGAGAAAAAGGGGGACTCAAGAGGAGAGAGACAGATCTACACAGCTGTCTGTTCCCAGAGTGTTCTCCGTAGCCCAGTCACCTACAAAGATTCACAGAATTGGATTGGGAAGAGAAGGGGAAAGGAGGAAATAGAGGTGTTCTGAGGTAGAAAACAGAGAGTCAAGATTGGGAGAGAATAATCTTCGGTTTAAAAATAGGGCTTCTCTTCTCTTTTTTTTTTTTTTTTGGTAAGGTTATAGTGTATTGAAAATGAAAATTAAGGAGTAGTAGAGGAGTACTAGAGGACTTTAAAAGAAATAAGAGAAAAAGAAAAATAGAAAATAGAAGAGAAAAAGGAAAGAAAAAAAAGAAAAAAAAAAAGAAAGAAAAAGAAAAAAAAAAAAAAGGAAAAAAAAAATTTTTTTTTTTCCCCCTAATTAAAAAATCGTAAAAGTCTATGGAAATGAAAGTTAAGGAGTAATGGGGGAGTAATAGGGGATTTTAAAGGAAAATAAAAGAGAAAAAATAAAAAAGAAAAAAGAAAAAAAAGAAAAAAAATTAAAAAAAGAGAAAAAAGTAAAATTATATCTAGGAGTTTCTCTGGAGCTGTTGCGGTCAGTGTGGGTTCGGCTCAGTTTCAGATAGCTCCTCGTTCCAGCTTATGCTTCTCGATATCTACAGGCTCCTCCGGTGTAGTCAATGTTTCCTCCTTTCGAAGACAATGGGCTGCTTTTCTGGGCGCCTGATGACCTCAGCTAGCGATCAGAAGTTGTTTTGCGAAGTTTGCTCTGCGTTCAGTTATTCTTTTGATGAATTTGTAGGAGAGAAAGTGGTCTCCCCGTCCTACTCCTCCACCATCTTGGCTCCTCCCCCCGATCATATAGACTCTTAAATCTGCTTTATTGGAGACTCTTAAATCCAAGTACTTTCCATCAGATTTCATTTGAAATATCTATAGATTTGGGTGAATTACTCTCTTCTTGTGTGTTTAGTCACTCAGTCATGACCAGCTCTTTGTGACCCCATGGACTGCAGCCCGCCGGGCTCCTCTGTCCATGGGGATTCCTCAGGCAAGAATACTGGAGTGGGTTGCGATGCTCTCCTCCAGAGGACCTTCCCAACCCAGGGATCAAACCCAGGTCTCCTGCATTGCAGTCGGATTCTTTACCATATGAGCCACCAGGAAAGTCCACTCTCTTCTTCAGGTATCCCAAATATCTTGAGATTCCTCCACCTGCCAGGAAGTGACCTTCCTTACTCACTTAGTTAGGATGCCAGGAATCTTGCAAGCGAGGAGCCAGGCTGCCTTCCCAAGGGGCTTTATTTGTTCTATAAAGTCAATCTTAGTTCCTTAAAGCCACTTGATCATATCTGAGTTTACGTATACTCTAAAGTCAAAGCCTTGGTAACATAGTCAATATTTCTGACCATGTCAGATTGGGTAATGTTATTCATTATGAAGAAAATGGATGTTTGTTTTACTTCTACAAATACTATATATTGCCATTAAAATAAGAATAGTTAAGAGTTTCTGAATTTTGGAGGGTTCAGGTAGAGAGAAAAAGATAAATGCTTCATCTTTGTTTACAAAGGTATACTGTACCAAATTGCTGCAAATCATAGATAGTTTGAAAGAAAAAGATTCCTTAAATCTGGAAAAGCAAAACACAAAAGAACCAGCAAAGTTTAAGCAATAGATGCTGGAGAGGGTGTGGAGAAAAGGGAACCCTCTTACACTGTTGGTGGGAATGCAAACTAGTACAGCCACTATGGAGAACAGTGTGGAGATTCCTTAAAAAATTGGAAATAGAACTGCCATATGATCCAGCAATCCCGCTGCTGCGCATACACACTGAGGAAACCAGAATCGAAAGAGACACGTGCACTCCAATGTTCATCGCAGCACTGTTTATAATGGCCAGGACATGGAAGCAACCTAGCTGTCCATCAGCAGATGAATGGATAAGAAAGCTATGGTACATATACACATTGGAATATTACTCAGTCATTAAAAAGAATATATTTGAATCAGTTCTAATGAGGTGGATGAAACTGGAGCCTATTATACAGAGTGAAGTAAGCCGAAAGAAAAACACCAATACAGTATACTAATGCATATATATGGAATTTAGAAAGAAGGTAACGATAACCCTGTATGTGAGACAACAAAAGAGACACAGATGTATTGAACAGGCTTTTGGACTCTGTGGGAGAGGGTGAGGGCAGGATGATATGGGAAAACGGCATTGAAACTTCAATGTAAAATATCATGACCCAGAAGGATGGGATGGGGAGGGAGGTGGGAGGGGAGTTCAGGATGGGGAATACATGTACATTCATGATCGATTCAAGTCAATGTATGGCAAAACCAATACAATATTGTAAAGTAAAATAAATAAATTAATTAATTTTTTAAAAAAAGAACCAGCAATGTGTAAAACAAAAAATCATTGTAGTTATAATTAGTTCTTGACCTTGACCTTTTGTTAGCAGTTTTTTGAAGCCATCAGTTTTTCCATTAGACATATATAGTTATTTTTACCCAGTTTAGTGGTATGATCTGAAAATTATCAGAAACCTATATTTATCAAAAAGTCCTTTCTTTGAATTTTCTCAAAGATGAAGCATTTTTGCAAAAGCATCAGAGTAAAACAATAACTGCTTAATATATGCTAAAAGACTTAAAATAACACAGTTAAAGATCTGGTTACAGTGCAATTGACAGGAAAATTTAATTATTTCTGTAGTATACAACATTTAAAAATAACAACTAGAATTGTAGCTGGTAATATTATATAAGGACTTATCAGGTTTTTAGGAATTTCACATAGTTCCTGAAACACTAATATACCTTTACAGACACAATATAAAGAAGGCTTAGTATTATTTCTAATTTGACAATGCTTTCCATGTAATTTAACATATCAAATAAGGCTAATCAGTTTAAAATCTCTTTCCATAAAGAGAGAGCAATCTTTGAGATATTTCCAGAGCCCTCTGAAACATCTCATATCTCAAAATTAGTTCTAAGTCAAAACAACCTCATTTAGAATTCGATTTGAGGACATTTGTCAAAAATATCAAAAGTTTTAAAAAACACTTGGTCAAATAGGATCATAGATCACTGTGAAACAATGCTTAGTTATCTGTTTAACCAAAATAACAATTAAAGACCTCATAGACAAATACAGAAAGTTCAAGATACAGTTCTGAGGAAATCTTAGCTCTTTGAATATTGAGAACAAAGTTTACTAAAGTAGTCAAAGACCTGATAAAGAACATAGAACATAAGAGATTAACTTGACAAGATATAAAATCTTTGCTGTTTCTTTCTTTTTCTTTTTTTGAGGTATATTACTCCAAGGGGGGAAAAAAAAAACCTTTCATAATTTCTTATTGTCAAAAGCAGGCCAACATGAAAAAAGCAAAGATAAAAATCAAATTTAGGGTTCATACCAGCTTACTTTTGATATTAAAACGCTTTTACTGCATTAAATTTATTCTAATTTTAGCCAGTTCTGACTACACACAAAATTCCTCTCTAAAGATTCTTTTCTTCCCCCCAAATCTTTCACAACTTTCTATGGCCATTTATTTATCCCTTGCTTTCTTTCCCATTTAGAATTTACCAGCTTTGGGACAAATTTACCTTCTTTTCCTTTAATAAAATCAATTTCTATTCCTTATACCTTTAAAAAATTTTCCTTGCCTGGAAGATTTTTCTGATTAATTCTAGTAGCTTTAATTACCTATATTATTTAGAAATCTTAATCCTTTGAAATCTTGTTTTATTAGTGAAAATAAAGAAGCAAACATTTATTAATGTATCAACATTTTGTGGCTTGGAGAACTTATAAATTTTATACTTTTTAGAAACCTATGCTGCTTCATGCTGTAATCTTTCAATAATGCACAAGGTACACATGTTTATTGGAGAAGGAAAAGGCACCCAACTCCAATATTCTTGCCAGGAAAATCCTATAGACAGAGGAGCCTGATGAGCTACAGTCCATGGGGTTGCAAAGGGTCAGACATGACTGAGTACACATAAACACATGTATACATTTCTACACACATCTACTAATAGACCCATGCATATTTAGTCTTTATGAAATAAGAGGTCAAAAGTAGATAACCTTAGACTTGTTTACCAACTAATATTTCAGTATTTTATCTTATTTGGAAATGATCTAGATAATCAATGAATTCCCATCATTTATCTTAACTTAGCAAAACTCTGAAGCTTAAAGTTACCAAAAAGATTTGGGAAAACTATTTCTAAGCAGATGTATAATAAAACATAATTGTTGTTAAAGAGTTCATTTGAAAGTCCTTATCCATTTGTATTTAATTTGCCTATGATAATTCATCATACCAAGTTATTTTTCTTGTAGACAAATTTTATAAGAGATAATATAAACTTGTTTGACTTTTAGTAAACCTAGGTAAAATAAAAGTATTATACTTAATGTTGATAATTCTAAAGACATGTCTGTATTAATTAAACCAGCAAACTTACTAACTTTAATACCAAATACTTTCCTAGATCACATTAATCTGAAATTCATTTGAGTTAGTTTCTATAATGTTTCTGAGAGTTTTATATAGGCACTTGCTTTTTTAAGCCAATTAAGTAGAGCTCTTTCACAAATTAATTTTGGCAATACCATCCAGAGACAGAAAAATCCATATCTGTAATGTGCATACATAGACCTACATACACACAGGTAAACACAAAGATCTAGTAATTTTCATTTTAAAACTTTATTCATGAATCAGATATAACATAAAGCTCATTAGCTTATAAGAAACAAATGGAAAAAATTAAGACTACTCACTCAGGAGATTTTTAATATCTGTATTGACCCTCGACAAGAAATTTAAGAAAGCTGTTTGAGCAAGAGAGCCCTTTTAGTAAGTTTTGTTTAAAGTGGGATCTTTTCTTTCTTTCTTTCTTTCTTTCTTTCTTTTTTGTCTTAGGAATTGGAAATGGTCTAGATCAGAGTTCCCAGACAGGTTACAATTTTTTTTTTTAGATAAATAGGGGAGGTATGGGGATCTATGTATGGAATGGGTGGAATTTTAACTGCCTGTAGGGCTGGATTTCCAGTTTTGCAAAGGTTTGTAAGATGTTACCTAAATGACATCATAGGCTAGTCTACCCATCCAGCTATGTTACCCCTTGTTTTAAAAGAGGCTATCAAAAAAAAAAAAAAAAAAAGAGGCTATTATGGGAGGTGATGAGGTAGGGGTGGAGGCAGTATGACTAGCCTTCTACAGGGGATCAATCTCCATGTTATAAAAAGAAAGTTCATAGAGAAATGGATAGCAAGGAGAAGAGCATTACAGTGAACATACTGAGGAGAAAGAAGGAACAGAGGGGCCTGGAGAGAGAGAAAGTTCTCAGAAGCCTCAGAGGATTATTCCAATATAGAAATCCTTTGAGATAATTGTGAATTAGTTTCTCTAAGGGAGCAAAAGTAGATTAATTATTATGTTTGGAGGCTTCAAAATACCATTTGACATATGTTTCTTGTTCTTGTTTTCTTACAACTTTTTGCTAACCGACTAGACAGACAGACTAATTTTGGAATTACAGAGGAACCCAAGTTGGCCAACTTAACATAAATCATTCCAGGTAATCAAAGTTCAGCGAGACAAATATTTACAAGAGGAGGGCTGGCCTGTAGTTCTTGTACATAAAGTCATCAGAAGTTCCAGAAGGAAGCTGCTCTGTCAACTTATCCTTAAAAAGTACATCTCCCACTATTCTCAGACTAAGTACTCACCAGAACAAAATGGGAAATGAAGTGCTAAGAACAGAATCTTCCAACAGAGGACATTCAAATGAACTATAACCTCTACTGAGACAAATTTTGGGGTACAGCAGGACTCAGCACCTTGACCTGGAGCCGCCCAGGAGACAACATAGCACAATGAATTTTGTAGGTACTTCACTTAAATTTGTGACGGTGCTGGATGAGGGGGTTGGTCATTCCATATCCCATTTGTCTGACACCACGGAATGTTGTCCAAGAAAAACAAAGGTTGCAAATAAGAAAAGAGTATATTTGAGGTCTTAATAACTGCAATTTGGAAGACAGATTCAAGTAAAACTGAAAGAATATTCAGAATAAGAGAAAGAGTCAGGGCCTTATAAAGGCAAAAACCATGAGACTGTTTTCTATCACAAGAAAGGAAATATTTGCCCTGAAGGGATAGGCTGTGGTGAGCTATTTTAGGGTCAGGGTCTGATAAGTATCTTGAGTTTCTGGAACATTGGACAGATATTCTGGATTCCTGCATTAAGACAATAAGTGGTCACAAGGTCAGATTCCATTCATGCTGAGATGTGCATAAATTATACTTCCTCAATGACCTTGGGCTCCATTTTAGAGAGCTGTCTTGGCCACACTGACTCCATTTTGATTTTCTGTTTACACCTTGCAGACCAAGCCACTGACTAAGCAGCAAACAGGTGTAAGCTCATATCTAAGGAAGTTCCCCCAAAAGCTATAGTCATGTACGGATGTGAGAGTTGGACTATAAAGAAAGCTGAGCGCCGAAGATTGATGCTTTTGAATTGTGGTGTTGGAGAAGACTCTTGAGAGTCCCTTGGACTGCAAGGAGATCAAGCCAGTCAATCCTAAAGGAAATCAGTCCCAAACATTCATTGAAAGGACTGATGCTGAAGTTCCAATACTTTGGCCACTTGATGCAAAGAGCCAGCTCATTAGAAAAGACCCTGATGCTGGGAAACATTGAAGGCAGGAGGAGAAAGGGATGAAAGAGGATGAGATGGCTGGATGGCATCATTGACTGAATGGACATGAGTTTGAGCAAGCTCTGGGAGTTGGTGATGGACAGGGAAGCCTGGCGTGCTGCAGTCCATGGGGACACAAAGAGTCAGACACAACTGAGCAACTGGACAACAACAACCATAAATCTATTTGCTGTTGTTGTTTAGTCCCCAAGTTATGTCCTACTCTTTTGCGACTCCATAGGGCTTCTCTGGTAGCAGCTGGTTAAGAATCCATCTGCAATGCAGGAGACCCCAGTTCGATTCCTGGGTTGGGAAGATACCCTGGAGAAGGGATAGGCTACCCACTTCAGTATTCTTGGGCTTCCCTGGTGGCCTAGACAGTAAAGAATCTGCCCGCAATGTGGGAGACCTGAGTTCAATCCCTGGGTTGGGAAGATCCCCTGGAGGAAGGGATGGCAACCCACTCCAGTTAAAGTCTCTCAGTTGTGTCCGACTCTTTGCCACCCCATCTTCCCTGCAGGAAGATCCCCTGGAGAAGGGAATGGCTACCTACTCCAGTCTTCTGGCCTGGAGATTTCCATGGACTTTATAATTCACGGGGTGGCAAAGAGTCGGGTATGACTGAGTGACTTTCACTTTCATAGTACAGTCCAGCCCAGTGTGCTGTTCTTAGTTGCTCAGAGGTGTCTGACTCTCTGAGACCCCATGAACTGTAGTCCGCCAGGAACCTCTGTCTATGGGGATTCTCCAGGCAAGAATACTGGAGTGGGTTGCCATCCCCTCTTCCAGGGGATCTTCCCAACCTAGGGAGTGAACTCAGGTCTCCCAAATTGCACAGTTCAGACCAAACTGGTTAATCAAAAGTGACTGTAAAGATCTCTTAGAAAATTTGCACCAAGTGACTGTTTTGCTATAAAAAATCATATCTAACATAGTACTTAGTACATAATTGGAGCTCAATAAATACTTGCTGGATGAATGAAAAAAACAGTATTGTAGAAATAGCTACTTGTCTGATTTTCCTGACTTTGGTTGGAGGAGAGATTGCTTTGAAAATTTATTAAATGTAGACTGGAACTTCACAACATTCTTTACTACAGAGAGGAATTTGGTAAGGATTTTATATATCAAGTGGGTGAAGTGAAGCCATCACTGACAAAGGAGACTGTCCTCTTAAGGAAGTTTCTCTTACACACCATATCAAGCCTTCACATGACAGGAAAATAGAATGGGAAACATGTCTTTCATCCTGTCCAAAGAGGCATCCTTCATGCCCCGCCTTTATGGAGCTGTCTTGGCCTCTCTTTTAGAGAATGGTCCTTAGGTGGTTGGGGTAGAGGCAAAGTTCCTTTCTTGAGATGGAGAATTGGCCTCAACAAAACTGCTCGTTAATGCTGCCTATCACCGTGTGAGGCATCAAGGAAGAGCTGTGTCTTGGAAAGATCTGATGCCTTAAGCAGAGCAGAGACGCCCTTCAGTCAGCTCTACAAGCACTAATCCTTTGTCTGATTGGGAGCAAAGCTAGACTAAAGGGTGTGTGTATGTGTTTGTGTGTGTGTGCACATGCATGCACATAAAGCCTGGTCTTCTCTTCCAGGATTCGCCACATGATCCAAGGACAAATGGCTTGTCTAGGAGAAAGTATAAGAATGTAAGAACACAGCTTTGAACTCAGACTAACCTTTGTTGGAAGTGTCTTTGAGCAGGTTTTCTTCATCTTTATCAGGTTCAGTTTGCTTGATCATAAAATGGAAATTATAATGACCATCCCATAGAGTGGTTGTGGTTGAATATATGGGACAGCACATTATATAAATCACTTGGCACAGTGAGCCTGGAATACAGGTTACTGGCTCTCATGATGGTGATCTAACCTGTGGGCCCATATTCCATGTTGCCTCTGAGTTGACAAGAGAAACGGGCGAAAAAACTCTACTCAGTACAAGATCACTGTTTATACCAGGTTTGAAAGTGAAAGTGAAGTCGCTTAGTCATGTACAACTCTTTGCGACCCCATGGACTGTAGCCCACCAGGCTCCTCGGTCTATGGGATTTTCCAGGCATGAATACTGGAGTGGGTTGCTATTTCCTTCTCCAGGGTATCTTCCTGACCCAGTTGTCAAACCGGGTCTCCCATATTGTAGGCAGACGCTTTACCCTCTGAGCTACCAGGGAAGCCCACACCAGGTTTGAGACCAGCATAAAAACCAAAAGAATATTGTAGTTAAAGAGTCCAAATGTGGGAGCAGTCTCTCAGAGCTTCTTGAGATGCTGCCTCCCAGGCCGCAGTCCTCATTTTGCCCCAAATAAAACTTAACTCACAGCTCTCAAGTTGTATATCTTTTTTTTAGTTGACACAGGTATTCAACTATGTGTAGGTAATATAAAATGGATGAAAGACAGTCTTGCCTAAAAGAAGTGTTCAGCATTGAAGAGAAAAGCAAAGATTAAATACATAAAATGTAATAGGGAGTCCTTTGCTATATGACACAAGGACCCCAAAGCTGGTGCTCTGTGATAACCTAGAGGGATGGGAGGCAAAGGGAGGTGGGAAGGAGGTTTAAGAGGAAGGGGACCAAAAAAAAGAAAAGAGTCCAAATGCAACCCTAGCTCTTCTGAGTTCTCAGAGGGGATACTCAAGGTGGAGCTCTCACAGAGAGTCTATGACTAGACCATTGTCTGAAAGCCAAAGAAAGTGCATGCTTTGAAAAGGAGTTCTTTTCACAAGAGTAATTGGCAGAGACTGATGCAGTCAAGAGGCAAAGCAAGGTAGAGTCTCATCAGAATAGTGTGCCTGCAGCAGACTCCTGGCAGAAGGCAAAGCACGTTCTGCTGTGGCATCAGATTTGTGGGCTGTCGGGGCACATAAGCAGGGCCAGCAGGGCAAAAAGCTCACCAGCAAAAATTCATCAGAGAGCCAGTTCCCAAGAAGGATGAAAAATCACATGTGCTGTGGGACAGCTGGTTCCTTCAGTGTCTGAGATCATTGTCAGACTCCATCTTTTTATGTAATAATATATCACCTCTATTAATTTTCAGATTTCAAGGTGAGATCATATGGAAAGTACTAGATCCTGTGCAAATGGCCTCTTATATATAATTAGGAGTTATGCATACAGTAATTAGCTTGCTGTAACAAGCTGTGAGCCCCAACACATTAATTTTGTATCTCATGGCATTTGACTCATGAGCTATTTTATTTTATTAACTGTCTGGCAGCTGCCCAATCATACCTAAAGTGAAGCAGTCCCTTCCGCACCCATCCCCACCCCCTCCCCCCGACCTCTTCACCTTCCCTCCCACCTCCTCACCCTCCTCCCCACCCCCATCCCTAAAATAATCAGTCTAAATAAGAAAAAAATGTTGAAATGTTACTCTTTCATTCACCTCAGAGTCGCTCAGCATTATGATTGAAACAATAGTCAAGAATGACTTTGTGAATAATTATATCTGCACAAAGACATTTTTTATGTAAAAGAATATTATTTAGCCATAAAAAGAATGAGATAATTCAAAAAACTAAAATTATGGCATCCGGTCCCATCACCTCATGTCAAATAGATGGGGAAACAGTGGAAACAGTGAGAGACTATTTTTTTGGTCTCCAAAATCACTGCAGATGGTGACTGCAGCCATGAAATTAAAAGATGCTTCCTCCTTGGAAGAAAAGCTATGACCAACCTAGACAGCATATTAAAAAGCAGAGACATTACTTTGCCAACAAAGGTCTGTCTAGTCAAAGCTATGCTTTTTCCAGTAGCCATGTATGGATGTGAGAGTTGAACTATAAAGAAAGTTGAATGCTGAAGAATTTATGTTTTTGAACTGTGGTATTAGAGAAGACTCTTGAGAGTCCCTTGGACTGCAAGGAGATCCAACCAGTCAATCCTACAGGAAATCAGTCCTGAATATTTACTGGGAGGACTGATACTGAAGCTGAAACTCCAATACTTTGGCCACCTGATGTGAAGAACTGACTCATTTGAAAAGACCCTGATGCTGGGAAAGACTGAAGGCAGGAGGAGAAGGGGATGACAGAGGATGAGATGGTTGGATGGCATCACTGACTGAATGGATATGAGTTTGAGCAAGCTCTGGGAGTTGGTGATGGACAGGGAAGCCTGGCGTGCTGCAGCCCATGGGGTCACAAAGAGTTGGACACGACTGAGCAACTGAACTGGATGGAACTGACAGCAACGTGAATAGACCTAGACATTATCATGTTAAGTGAAGTGAGTCAGGCAAAGTACAAATGTCATTTGATATCACTTGTATGATGAATCTACAAAAGATACAAAAGAATACATTTACAAAACAGAAATAGAGAGAAATGTGAGAAATAGACTCACATAGAGAACAAACTTATGGTTACCAAAGGGGAAGGTAGACAGAGGGGTAAATTAGGAGTCAGGGATTAACAGACACACACAACTATATATAAAATAGATGAGTAACAAAGGTTTACCATATAGCATGGGGAACTATATTCAATATCCATAACCTATAATGGAAAAGAATCTGAAATATAAATGTGTTGTGTGTATAAGTAAGTCACTTTCTTGTACACCTAAAACTAACATAACATTTTAAATCAACTATAATTCAATAAAAAATTTAAAAACAAAAAGAATGGTGAATTCAAGTAAGACATTTTTAGTGTGCTCTGGATAATTAGCTACATACATATGTTTATAAGGGAGGGCTCTTCACCTTTTTGTTCCCACATAGTAGGTCCTCTTTAAATATCTGAAGTGGATTTGCAGATTGAACAGTTACAGATTACTCCATGGACTAGGAGCAGTGGTTCTCAAACAAACATCTATGTATATGTTAACCAGAAGCTGACTTTCATTGGTCATGGGGGGAAATGAGAAAATTAAGGACATTATAGTGAGTTTTTCATACATTTGAAATTATTCCACTTACAGGACTGACCTTCATTCTAAGATGGCTCAGAGGTAAAGAATCCACCTGCAATGCAAGAGATGCAGGAGACTCGGGTTAGATCCTTGGGTTGGGAAGATCCTCTGGAGTAGGAAATGGCAACCCACTCCAGTGTTCTTGCCTGGGAAAATCCCATAGACAGAGAAGTATGGCTGGCTACAGTCCATGAGGGTTGCAAAGAACTGGACACAACTGAGTGACTAAAGGAGCACACATGTATTTCCGTACTTCTTTTATTTGTAATTGTACTTGTCCTTGAAATGTACATTCCGTGAACCACGGCTGGAATGGGCTAGCAATATGAGAGCATATAGCTGAGAACTGGCTGAGCTCATTATATTCATATTGCACAGGCCACAGAAAAGCTGCCAGTTTTAGGTCAATAACAGTCTGGCTGATCTAGCTGAAAATAACCCCAGATGGTGTCCAGTCTCTCCTGGCCTAGTAAATCTATTCCTTCCCCAAATCCTGACCATCACTAGGTGCTTCCATTTTATATTATGGGTAACCTAGGACCAAACTCATCCTTTGCCTGAAACATGAGTGAGTGCTAGGTAAACCATGCTGAATCCTGTATGACAGAAGAATCCTCAAAGAATAAAAATAGATGGAAACAAATATTCCCTTCTCTCTAAAAAAACAGTGATCAACCACATAAAAAATGCATAGGCAGGTGGCACCATTTCAATTCAGTCAGACAATTTCACACTAGTGAAGAAAACATTTTGGCAAAGAAATACTTTAATCAAGAGGTAAAACAAAAAATTTCAATCTTAGCTAAGGCCATCTGTTAAAACCTACAGGAAAGTGCATTGGAAGGAAATCTCTCTATCCATTGCATTGTAGTGTTGTTGATACTCATTGGACCTCTTAACATTTAAGCCACAAAGGGAGCGCCTGTATCTGCAACACATCTTGAGGTGAATTGGCTGGGGTAACATAGTCTCTAAAGAAAGGAAAAGCACAAGAATGCTCCAAGGAGAAAAATCCTGGTGAGGACTCTGGCTGGGACTCCAGCCCACAAAGATTGCAGATCCTTCAAAGTGTTTAGGGTTCTGTCCCATTTTGCATCATTGAGGAAAAAAGAACTACAAAGTTCTCTTTATATAGAAGATATTTTCAAATGGAGACTTTAGATAACTTCAAGTTGTCCTCTTTCACACAGAAGACAAGATACATATAAAACTGTCAGTTTGATGAAGTTCTAGGGAAAAGTTAATATAATTTTATAACCTTATTGAAGTATCAACAACCATCCCTTATACCATCTCCCCCATAACCAATTATCTACTCTAGCTAAATGGGAACCTTCACAGTGATTCTTTTGGCTAGGTGTTATTCCATAAGGAAAGCAAGATTTCTGAATTTGACACACAGAAAATCTTGGTGCTAGGAATTCTGAAGAATTGAAAGCAGTGATCCTAAAACAGAAGTCAAGGGCAAGAACTTGTGTCAATCTCCTCTTTCCACATCTATGTTCTCCTACTTCCTACTACCCTCCCCCCAACACCTGAGGTCTGAGGAGGCATCATTTAGTGTGATAAACAATGAATTTTGAGTAGTTCTTTGATGCTCCCAAAAGTATGTTCACTTTCCTGATATATTTCATCATCACAGAACATATGCTGCAGATATTCTCACTATCGTTAACTTATTGATGAAGAAACTGAGGTTCAGAAATGGACCATAACACCAAGAATGTGGCAAAACTAGAACTCAAATACCAGTTTTCTTAACTTCACATCCCATGGGTTTTGGGGTTTTTGTTTGTTTCTGTTTTTTTTTTTTTTTTTTTTTGGTTGTGCTGGGTCTTCATTCCATCGCAGGCTTCTCTCTTTATGGTGTTCAGGCTAGGAGCGCATGTGCTTCCGCAGTTCCGGTGCACGGCCTTCGTTGCCCCATTGCTTGTGGGATCTTAGTTCCCCGACCAGTGACAGATTCCGTGTCCCTTGCATTGGCAGGCAGATTCTTAACCACTGGGCCCCCAGGGAAATCATCTAGTGGATTGTAAGTGGCAACTCCTTGTGATTTTGATTTGTACTTCTTTAATGACTAATGATGAGATCCTTTCACATGCTTATTAGCCATTTATTTATATATCTTCTTTGGAGAAATGTCTATTTAAATCCTTTGTGCAAATGGCAACCCACTCCAGCATTCTTGTCTGAAAAATCCAAGGGACCGAGGAGCCTGGTAGGCTACCGTCCATGGGGTTGCAAAGAGTCGGACACGACTGAGCAACTGGGCATGACTAAGCACGCTCGCGTTGAGTTGTAAATGTCCTTTATTCTAGCTACAGGTGTCTTAACAGACATATGACTTGCAAATATTTTCTCCCCTGTTGTGGTTGTCCTTTTCTTCTGATGGTGTCCTCTGCAACACAAGCATTTTTAATTTTGACGAATTCCAATTGATCCATTAACTCTTTTACCACTTGCGCTTTTGGTATTGTATCCAAGGAACTGCCACCTATCCCCAAGTCATGAAGATTTACTTTTGTTTCTCTCCATGGGTTTTATAGTTTTGGCTTCTACATTTAGATCTATGATTCACTGGGGTTTATATTCTAAGTCTTGTCACACAAATAGCTTGGGAGTTTAGGAGGAGGCCATTTATGTTTTGGTAGGATTATGTGATACCATTCAGCTATGATACATTTGCTTTCTTCCAACTCTGGTTAGAAAACATTTGGAAACTATAAAGGAAAATCATGTAGTGACCATGAACTAAACCTTTTTGTAGTGATTCTTTAATAGTGTATCTGACTGTGAAAGTCATAGTACCTTGGGATTTGGGGAACAAGCTTGGTTATAATTTCATAACCCAGTTTTATTGATTCTTTGCTGCAGACCAATCGGTTTTCTAACTAATTAAAATTTCATCTGTAATCTATTGCTCTTCAAAGAATATTAGTTTTCCTTCTGTGTACACATGGAATGAAAAAATCACTCTGTACTCCAAAGCAGAACTTTACTTGGATTCTGAGAGTTAAGAGTGGTATTTATTCTTTTCTTTTTCTCTAGAACTCTGTTGCTAACCAGATGCCCATTCCTTTGAAGGTTCTTCTTTTGCTGGATTCTTGGTCTTGATGTTCCCATATACAACGTTTGACACCTTCTGTAAAATTCAAGATTGGATACTCCTAAGGAGCATTTCACATCATCGGAATTCTGCCTTATTTTTTATATGTGTCAGATGAATTTTTTTCTCTGAACTCTTGAGATCTGTTTTTCTCAAGCCTCATATGTATTTTATCTATGCCCCACAATCCCTTTATTGATAATAAAAACTTAGACAAGATGTAACTGCTTTTTCACAAGGTTTCTGCTGCATCATGTTAACAAATAGGTTCCTTTTTGCTGGTCAGAATTCAAGCCAGGATAGCCTTCAGAGCCTCCAAAAGACGAAACTGGTGAGCAAAGGAAGTAAAAAGTACATGCTATTCTCTTCAATTCCGTAATATATGCCTTCATTTTGGTTTTGCAATTTACAGTAAGAAAACATCATCTATTCCTTCCATCTGGCTGGTAATTCCTTGGTCTTCTGCCACAATGATTTTCTACTCCTGTTTCTTTTGATTTTATGCTCACCAAATGCTTTTCATTGTGCTCTACTCTAAAATTCAATGTTATCCAACAATTATTTATTGAGAATCTACTGTATGCAAAGCACTATTTCCTGGGGGGTAAGGCTCCAAATAGATATATTACTTCCTTTTTGGCCAGATAATAATTTTTATTTATTGTTTAGTGATTGCTTTATCATCCTATAATAGCTTCAATGGCTTAAACTTAAAGGAGATTTATTTTGGTTTATACTATTTTAACAGCTTTCATGATTATAACTCACTACACATCAATTTCAAGTAAATACTTAGTTTATATTCATTTTTTTCCTGAAAACATATTGCTTCAGTCTACAAAAGATCCTTAGCTATAGTTGCTTGATCTGCAATCTAATTTGGACAAGTGTATCAAAAAGAAAATCATATGATCCAAAACTTAATTTCTTTTCAGAAAGTCTAAGATTTTGGTTATGAACTTGCATTGTAGTAATTGATTTAGAAGAATGATGACCATGCTGTGGAAGCAGAGAATGCAGTACTCCTTCACAGTATTGTGATGGCGAAATCATCTTGAATGATAGAATCTAAATTACCCATAGGCCTGCTATCCTATTGATTGTACTTCAAATGTTAGAACTTGATGTATTACTTCTCAACATCCTGCTAACTTTTCACCATTTCAACTAAGTCCTTCTCTTTTGAACAAGATATGTGTCACAATCTGCTCAAAGAAGAGAATCAAATATTGCTGTTGTTCAGTCTCTCAGTTGTGTCTGACTCTGTGACCCCCATGGACTGCAATACACCAGGCTTCCCTGTTCTTCACCATCTCCCAGAGTGTGCTGAAACTCGTGTCCATTGAGTCGGTGATGCCATCCAACCATCTCAGCCTCTGTCACCCCTTTCTGCTCCTGCCTTCAATCATTCCTAGTATCAGAGTCTTTTCCAATGAGTCGGCTCTTCGAAATAAGTGGCCAAAGTATTAGCGCTTCAGCTTTAGCATCAGTCTTTCCAGTGAACACTCAGGGTTGATTTCCTTTAAGATTCACTGGTTCAAATATACTTTATTCTTTTCTTGCTAATCAGTTTTGTCTCTTATGAAGCTCAAAAATTCTGACCAAAAGGGGATAGAATATATACCATAAATATGGGCACAATTCATGAGCAATTGTTTTATTTAAAAAAAAAAAACTTTAGGTATAAAATTATAGTAAAACTTTAAATATGATCAAGACTGTCTTGAAATGTGAATGCATATGTGTCATATATATGTATAACATAGATATTTATGTTTAATAATAAGGAATACATATTTTTATAGCATCATTTCTGTGACACTTCTGCCCAAAATGTGTTACCTGAATCTAATCATGAAGAAACATCAGAGAAACCCAAATTGAGAAATACTCACAGAGTAATTGGCCCATAGCTTCCAAAGGTGTCAAGGTCATGATAGTCAAGGAAAAACTGAGGAATACTGTTCTGTATTAAAGGCCGCAACAAAATGTAACACACAGTCTTGAATTGGGTTCCATAGATGTAAAGAACATTAGTGGGATAATAGGTAAACTTAATTCTAATTTTTGGAAGCAGAAGTTTCTGAGAATTGGGTGACAGTAATGTGCCAGTGTTAATTTCTTAACTTTGATGGACATATTGTAGTTCTGTAAGAGAATAACCCTGTTTGTAGGACTTATATTCTATTGGTGAGTAATGGGCATCATGTTGGCAATTCAAGCCCAAGTAAGAGGTGTTAATTATTTGTATTACTCTTGCCCAAAAAAGTAACATCTGATGTTGAATAAGTGATTCATGACAAAGTCACACCATTATTGATTAATGACATCTATTACCAGTACAAGATGTTCATACCCTTGCAGTGTATTTCTGATCCTGGCCTATGGACATCATGACACCCAACAATCTCTAGCACCACAGCTGACTCTGTTGGTAGCTTGCCATTTCTTCCTTTCATTCTTTCTTGCTAGTAGAACCCCAATTTCATTGAGATATGAACATCAGGGTCTTTTCTACCTCCAGGAAGTGGATTTTTCTTAATCTAAGCCTTTCATGGTTTAGACACGAGCATGTAATATATAATTCTGTCTAATAATAATGACACATGAAAGCAAGTCTGCTGGGGTGGGAGTTAGCAGCGCTTCAAAGAAAGATCTTACTTACAAATAACAAGAGACCCACAGAATGAAATGCCTCTTCTTTTATTTGATGAGGTCATGTCTGTAAGTAACACCTAGAATTAGAGCAGTTGTTGTGAAACCATGAGGAGATAAGCCTAAGGACAAAGCCAGGACAGTAAAAATGACAGAGCAGAAAGAGGAAAAAATCTATGTCCTTAATAGTGCCACTGAGTACTAAATTAAGCAACCTCTAATTACCCTATCCCCTTGCCTGTTATGTGAGATAATAGTTTTTTACTTATTTTTATATGTATTTGATATGTAATTATTTATTTTTATATTGACATAGCATATATAATATATATAATACATCTTTGATAATGTCTTTGATTTAAAATCATAGTTATAGATTTGGAAGTGGCCTTAGAAGTAATCTGTATCCTAGTCCAACCCTTTCATCTATTTATAAGGAACAGCTTAGACAAGTGAGGCCCAGGGTCAAAGTTAGTAGCTGATGAGACTCTAGATTCCAAGTCTTTGGATTCTGTTCTGTGTACATCATGCTGTCTACTCTTCTAAGAAATGAAGATAGTTCAAAATCTTTTCAGGGAGGGACATTGGGCATCAACTTTCCTGAGAGGGTGTGACTGATTTTCATGTAGTAAAAGATTAATTCAATCGTTTTATTACAGACTTCTGCAGGGACAGACAGTTTCCACACCAAAAACAGTCTTCTGCCCAGATTCAAAGAATTGCTGCAGACTCTTTGCAAGAAACACTGGCTTTTGTCGAATTTAAGTAAATGTGTGGTGCTATTTTTCTGTTAAGCATCCACAGTTGTCTAGAGTCACTTTCAGATATTTAGGCATTATTTCATATAGAAAACTTCATAGAAAGAAATTTTCATCTCTTGGGAAGTGACTTCTGAAAATAAAAATATGTAAGCATTTACTTCTCTTTCTTTATAACTTTCATACCAAGGAGGCCAAATGAGAAAAACAACAAACAACAACAATAAAGCATTATTTAGAGTAAAAGCAGTGCTGTTGGGAATTATATATTTTATGGCTTTAACAGTCTGCTTCCTTGTTCGAATTTGAATAGTGTTACCAGTTTAACCACCTCGAATTTTGCACTTTTTCTACAGGTTTTTATATCTTCATAAATACAGCATTGTGGTTTGCAAAGATAAGGGCATTCTCTGGACATTTTGCTTTTCAAATACAAAAAAAAAAAAAATAATGATGCACATTTTTATGTTACTACCCTCCATAAATAGATATACCATTATATTTTTGCTAAGTGCATTGCAGATTAATCACTCTCAATTAAAATAGTCCCAAATTGAAAACAGTAGTTTTTTTAAAGTTAATAGAAATTGTATCCATTTGGTATTGTTGCTTTAACAGTTCAATTTGCAAATAAATGAGCAATTATAATCATTTATCTCCACAAAAAAGAAAAGACTTATAGAATGTTTTCTTTCATGAAAACAGCACCACCATCTGGAATCCTACAGTCTGTGCAATGAAAGAATTAAATTGCAAGATTGTGTTTTGGTTTAGCTGGTAGAAAAGTAATTTGTCTCTTCCTGAGAGGTTTTACTGGTAAAAATAATGCAAAAAATTGCAGGTTAGAAATCCCACCACATGGGATCCATGTTGTTTATGTCCTACAGAAATCAATGGATTTTAATGGGGCTTTCACATGATTTCTTTTATAGCTAATGTTATTTAAAAATTAACATTTCAATAGGAATTAATTTTATACACCCTTCTGACTATGCATTCTCTCCACAATAGGAAAACACATTTAAAAAAAAAATTCAACCTCAGATTAAAGAAGTTTGATATTGCAGTTTCTTAATTTTTTTTTTTTTCGAGTAGAGGTTAATTGGGGCAAATGATGAAAAAAAAATGGAACCAGTCCTCAAAAATTGAAAAACTTGTAAAATATATTTTTAATATACAACTGTACAGAATTATTATCATAATTATTACATGAATTCAATGGACCATTAATAGCATGCCATTTTATGTATACATATGTGGATCAAATATATCTGTTTAACAGTTTTACTCAACACTATATAAAATTAAGCAAATTTTAAGTTCTTCAAAAATGAAAAATACTATATAATATTTGTTAAAATCCTTGCTATTCTCATGAATGGAACAAAGCAATTGATTTAAGAGTCGAAAATATCATTCAACACTCTAAACAATCATTTTCTTGTATTGTTGTGTGAGAATGTTTTAATCAATGGCTTAATTGACATTGTTTTTTTTTCATAAGTCAGCCTTAAACCAAACACTCCAATGTTCCATTCAGTTGCCAAAGTCAGTCTCATCCTGCACTGAGCCATGTGCAGTCTCTAAAGTGGAGCCAAGAACAATTTTGTTTCCTGGAAAACAAAGGCAAAGATTCTCTTGCTATGTCAAATGAACATCACAGATAAACATGCTTTTATATCTATTCCCAATCTCTCTTGCATTTCAGTTCTCTACTCTGTAACTATGTTACCAGCCAGTTCATTTGACACTCTTTTCTTCTTTACCACTACTATCCTAAGGACACTGAACCTAGTACTAAACAGTTACTGAACACTTACCGTGGACCAACCTGCTCGAAACATTTCATATGTATTCATTCGTTCTCATTACAATCCTATGCAGCAGGCTCTGCTACTTCCCCCACTTTTGAAGATGAGGAAGCTGAAGCTCAGAGAAGTTAAGTGACTTTGTGATTTACCCCAAGTCACACAACTAAGAAGGAGACCACAGATTTCAACACAGGAAGGCTGGTTTCCAGTGCCCTGATTTTAGGCACCTGAATGCTGCTTCTCAACCCGTGTATGATCCCATCAGTGGTCTTTGACTTTGATCATCGCTTTGTATTTTACTTATTTAATCCAAGCTTGCCTTATTTGGAGTAAATTCCAAATCAAATCAATTGTAAGACTTTTTCCATAAAAATAAAAATAAATGAAAAAAATTTTTAATAACCAAAAAAATAAATAAATAAAAAATAAAAAAATTTTAAAAAAGACTTTTTTCATACTTAATAGTATTTTTTCTACATATGTTTAAATTGCTCTCTTCAAAAGTCATTCATATTCAATAACTCTTTGAAAGTCAATTATGTAATTTCAAAAATACTATCTAACTTTTAAAAACCTATGGCTCAATTAGCATCATCTATCAAAACGAATGATGCACATACACTTTGAACAATTCCTCAGCTATAATTTTATCTTACATATATTCTCCCATATGTCCTTAAAGACAAATGTATAAATATGCTCACTTCATCACTGTAAATGCAAAAGGTTGGAAACAATCTAAATGCCCCTGCATAGGGGAATGATTACGTATAAGTTATGTCCCATCCTTGCAATGGGATACTATATATATGAGCTAGATTTATATATATTCTTATGGAACTAGGTTCAAGATAACATGAATTTTAAGAAAGTCACAGAAGGGATATTTAGGATATTTCAATTTATGTAAAACAAGATATTTATATTAATTATACCTATATGTAAATAGAAATTTTAAGTAAATGCCTCTGGAAGGAGTTTGTAGGAAAAGATATATTTCAGTGTTCACGCTTGTGCTCTGTAAATGTTTACTATGTTCATATATTATTTTTAAATTAAAACAAACTAATGATAGAGAAATGTAGACTCAATGTTTCTATGAGCAAAGCACTGCATCTGGAGCAAATATGCTTAATTCCCCGTCCTGCCACCAAGGAAACTGGCATTTGTTATGGAAAAGGACCATATGTACACATGGTTTTCTTGCCAAGCAGGAATTTAGTCTGTAAGTACACAGATTTCAAGTAAAAGGAAGGAAAGCACATCTCACTGGGGTGAGTAGAGAAGGAATCAGAGTAAGCAGCATTAGAACTGGACCCTGAGGTGTTTTACTGGGGCAGTATAGGACTTAGAAGAGGGAATTCTGGACCCAAACTCCCTAGAATCCAATCTGGCTCCAGCAATGACATGCCACGTGATTCTGAGCAAGTTATTCAGCTTCTCTGTCTTTAATTTCCTTATTAATAAGTTAGGGATAATAATAGTGCTTGTCTTATGGTGTGGTGATAAGGTTGAAATGACTTCTTATACACAGAGCATATGGAGCAATACATGGAATACAAAGCACTATTCAAGTATGTGCTATTACTATTTATTTAAACAGGATAAAGGTAAATTATTTTCAAAAGGAAGTATGAGAATCAATTAAAATAGGAGGAAATTAAGCTCAAACTCTCTTTCAAACCTTATGCAAAAATAATTGGCAAGTGAATTAAAGATTTAAATATTAAAAAACAAAATGACAAAGGTATAATGGGAAACATAGATGCAATAATCAAACTTAGTCATGAAAGACACCTTTCTAAGTATGATCCTCAAAGTGAATACCTCAAAAAAATCATAGACTGAACATGCTAAAAAATAAAAAACTCCTTTAACACACACACATATACACAAACTGTTGCAATCAAAGTTCAAAGAAAAACAATGATGAAATATCTGACCTTGCTAAGGATCAAAGAAATGCAAATGAACAACAATGATCAATGCTCATTGATCCTGCAGATAAATGTCGCAAAACAGGCACTTATCTACAGTATTGATCAGAGTAGAAGTTTAAAAATATTTTCTGGAAAAAATTTTGGCACTATGTTTCCAAAACTATAAAATGCACATACCCTCTGGCCTAGCAACTCCACAGTTAGGAATTTATCCTAGGAAAATAATCAGATATGTTCAGAATGCATGCATGCATGCTAAGTCACTTCAATAGTGTCCAGCTCTGTGCGACCTTATGAACTGTAGCCTGCCAGGCTCCTCTGTCCATGGGATTTTCCAGGGAAGAATACTGGAGTGGGTTGCCATGCCCTTCTCCAGGGGATCTTCCCAACCCAGGTATTGAACCTCGGTTTTCACATCTCCTGCACTGGCAGGCAGGTTCTTTACCACTAGCACCACCTGGGAAACCCATATTCAGAATCCAAGATAGCAATCTCAAGACACATTTTTATACCAGTGAAAAATTAGAAGCAACTTTAAATTTTCATCAATGGGAAATTGGTTCAATAACTTATGATACATCCAGATAAAAAATACTATAAAATTATTTATTAATATGGAAAATGACCAGATTCATTTTAGATGAAAAAGCCAAGTTCAAACTAGTACGATTAATAGGATCTTTTTCTTGTAGAAAATATTTTTGTGCATGGACACAGAAAAATGTCTGAAAAAACATGTACTGCTAAAATGCTAAGTGTATTAATTACTAGATAATAAGTTTCTTTATTTTTCTGGGCTCCAAAATCACTGCAGATGGTGATTGCAGCCATGAAATTAAAAGATGCTTACTCCTCGGAAGGAAAGTTATGACCAACCTAGACAGCATGTTAAAAAGCAAAGACATTACTTTGTCAACAAAGGTCCGTCTAGTCAAGACTGGTTTTTCCAGTGGTCATGTATGGATGTGAGAGTTGGACTATAAAGAAAGCTAAGCACTGAAGAATTGATGCTTTTGAACTGCGGTGTTGGAGAAGACTCTTGAGAGTCCCTTGGACTGCAAGGAGATCCAACCAGTCCATCCTCAAGGAGATCAGTCCTGGGTGTTCATTGGAAGGACTGATGCTGAAGTTGAAACTCCAATACTTTGGCCACCTGATGCAAAGAACTGACTCATTTGAAAAGACCCTGATGCTGGGAAAGATTGAGGGCAGGAGGAGAAGGGGACGACAGAGGATGAGATGGTTGGATGGTGTCACCAATTCAATGGACATGGGTTTAGGTAGACTCTGGGAGTTTGTGATGGACAGGGAGGCCTGGCATGCTGCGGTTCATGGGGTCGCAATGAGTCGGGCATGACTGAGCGACTGAACTGGACTGAACTTAGTAAGTTTCCAAGTGATTTTCATTTTCTTCTTTAAAAATCTCCTCATTACTATAAAGCAATTATCCTTCAATTAAAAACTAAATAAATTTTTAAAAAATCTCTTCATTGGAAGTATTTTCTTACAATGACTAGGTATTACATTTATAGCAATTTTTTAAACAATACTTTCCATTAGGGAGATCAAAATAGAAGTAGGTGGTGAAAGATGAATATGATATACCTCTTCCCTACTGCTCATTTTGGGTCTGTCAGAAATGTTTGTGTGTGTTTGATGGGCAGAGGAGTGAATACAGACTAGGATGTAAATATTTTTATTATCAATGTAAATAAATAAAAATGATGGCTTAACCACTCAAAGCTGATTTAAATATACCAGTCCTGTGGGATTTTTTTTCCCCCCACTAAGGTTCAGCAGAAGAGGGTTTGTACAAAGTGAAGTAAGTCAGAAAGAAAAACACCAATACAGTGTATTAATGCAAATATATGGAATTTAGAAAGATGGTAACAATGACCCCGTATGCAAGACAGCAAAAGAGACACATATATAAAGAACAGACTTTTGGACTCTGTGGGAGAAGGCAAGGGTGGGATGATTTGAGAGAATAGCATTGAAACATGCATATTACCATATGTGAAATAGATCGCCAGTCCAGGTTCGATGCATGAGACAGGGCACTCAGGGTCACTTCACTGGGATGACCCTAAGGGATGGGATGGGGAGGGAGGTGGGAGGGGGTTTCAGGATGGGGAACACATGTGCACCCATGGCTGATTCATGTCAGTGTATGGCAAAAACCACTACATAAAGTAATTAGCCTCCAATTAAAATAAATAAATTAATTTTTAAAAAGTTTAAAAAAAAAGAAATTCAAGAGAGAAGAGTTAGACAATCATATTTGCTGTCTCTGAACAAATAAATTTAAGATGAGCTCCAAAAGAAAAAGAAGAGAGTTTATAATTTCCTTAATCATCAAGTTTTTTAAAGGTTTCTGACTAGAATAATGATATTTTTAAACAGCACTATAAATAGGCTGGTGAACTACACCAGAGGAGGTAAATTTTTCCTTTAAAGTTAGCCCCTCGACTCAACAAGCCCTGACTTTGTGCCAAGCACAGAAGATCCTAAGTACATAAACATAGTCTCTCTCCTTATAAGGATGATTTTCTAGCAAAATGCAGATAGACAGGTAAACATGTAACACATTTAACTCTGATAGATGCTAAAGTAAGAGTAACAAGCGTAGAGCTAAGTCTACCTGGGGAGTGAGAGAAAGCTTCATAATGGAGAAGCTCTTGAGCTGGAGTGGAAGAGATAAAATATCTGTCTTCAGTGGGGAAAGAGCTCTTGAAATTAAAGATCTGGATTTAGATCAAACTCCGCCAACCAGGTGCCTTGGTCCATGGGATTTTCCAGGCAAGAATACCCAACCAGGTTACCATTTCCTTCTCCAAGAGATCTTCTCAACCCAGGGATTGAAACCACATTTCCTGCATTGACAGGCAGATTCTTTACCACTGTGCTACCAAGGAAGCCCATGTATGATATATATAGATGTAGATATGTGTGTATATGTGTATAGGAGATAATAACAGTACCTAACTCAAGGATTGTTATGAGGATTGAATGGCTAATGCAAGTGAAGAGTTCAGAGCAGTACCTAGCACAGGGTAAGTGATTGGTGCTGTGCTGTGCTTAGTCACTCAGTCCTGTCCAACTCTTTGCATCCCCATGAACTGTAGCCTACCATGCTCCTCTGTCCATGGGGATTCTCCAGGCAAGAATACTGGGGTGGGTTGCCATGCCTCCTCCAGGGGATCTTCCCAACCCAGGGATTGAACCCAGGTCTCCTGCATTGCGGGCAGATTCTTTACCGTCTGAGCGACCAGAGAAGCAGTCAGTAAGTATGGTAAAGCAGTCATTGATGGAATTCAGGACACCCTACCCCCAAAAATGATACCTATTGAATATTTCAAGCTGAAGAAGTCCGAGAAAATGGCAGAAACAAGAATGTCCCTCTAAACTCCCCTGCCCTGTCCTTCTCTCCTGAAATAAAATCATAACACCTTCATGTCAGAGGTGCCCTCCCTACATCTTTTTCTCTTATTTAATCTGCTAGTGTCAGTTTAATTTTCAGATCCAGCCAAGGATCATAGGAGAGTTGAGGAAAACCTTTTCCTCCCCTTCTAATATTCTTCTACATAGTTTTCTTGTTTCCTGGTTTTTATTTTTTTTCAAATGAACCTAAAATAATTCTGTCCACAGAATTCTTAGGATTCCTATTCATATATGCATACGGTATGTATCTGGAAGAGATTACAACTTGTAACCATAGTTTCCTCTATAGAAGGAAGTAATTTGGAACTTCATACAACTGAATTTTTAACTTATGCATATATTACTTAAAAAAATATAAAAATCTCTTTTGAGTTTTCTTTTAAATAACATCTTAGTATTCTCATTCGAATTGCATTCATATATACTGTAGCCTGGTTTTGCATCTTTATTATAAGAATCTGAGTTCTATTGAGCTATTGAAAGGTGGCTAGTGTGTCTGGGGAGTGGAAAACTTCATGAGAGAAAAATATCTAGGCCTTGAAGGAACAATGGCTGTTTTTCTGATGAAGGGGAGTGGTGAGGGCACTCCAAAGTTCAGGAATGGTCTTGCCTGAACACAAAGATGTGAACAAGCATCGCATATGAATAGCAGAACCCCAGATGCTGGGAATGGGGCTAGAAGGGAGAAATACTGGAATCTCTGTGAAGACAAGGACCATTCCCCTCACATTAAGCACTCTATCCCCAAATCCCAGGGCAGTGCCTGTAAGAGCTCCAACAAGTATTTACTGAATGAGTGAATGAATAAATGAATGGAAAGAATATCCAAAACAACTGCAAAATATTTTGAATAAGAAATAAAAATAGCTCTCTCAGTTTGGACTTGAGGCCTCTGTCACAACTATACTCCCCAAGATCATTGGTCAGGTCAAGAAGCATCCTAGCTTGATCCCATTCTTCATATTTATTGGAGTGGGGGAACTGGAGCAGTACTGTCTGTCACGCACCTGGCATTGTTCAATCCCTATGTCAGCTGGGACAGAAAGAATAAGCCAGAATCCTGAAACAAACTAGGTCCTAATGACCACTACAAGTTCTACTCTGTGAATGTAGATTACAGCAAACTGAAGAAAGAAGATCCAGACTTCTAAATGAAATATTTCACTATAAAGCAGCTTAGAATGAAGGTCTTCCAGAAGCCATCTGCACAATTTTCCACTTAACCAAGAATTATTTCCCCTCTAAATGCATGAAATCATGTTGGTGTATTGTGTTGGGGTTTACACTGATGCATAAATAGTCTGAAGCTTGATGTGTGTCATTATTTAATGCTGGAATGCTACTCTGAACTTCATAACTTAGGATATGGGAAATAAACTATTGGAATTTAAGGGGAAAAAAAGAAATAAAAATAAATGATGATTTTGAGTATTTTAAAAACAAATTAATAATGACATGAGAAACAGAAAAAAAGGTCACTGAGAAGTCTGTTTCAACACTAGTGACAAATATGTGGTGAATACCCACTGAATTGAAAAATGCATTTAATGTGGGTCTGAGAGCATTAGGAAAACTTCTTTTTTGTGGGAGACACATCCCCACCAAGTTCATACTTGAAAACCAATACTCGAAAATGCATGACTAAAATGGTGTAACCACAATAATTGAGAGGGGCTGGAAAAGCAAAAGTAAGGGACTTTAACAATGGTCGAAGGTGAAAACCTGAATGGAGATTTGTGGAGCAGCTACTTGTGGTACCTCGTCACGGTTGCCAGGATGGAGATAGGGGGTAAGTCAATGACACGAAGAGGCTGTTGAGTTTGGTGGCAGCAGCTCTGGCGTGGACTCAGGACACCTGGGCTCCAGTCCCAGCTCTCACCTTCCCTCGGCAGCCCCTGTTCCCAGCTCCTCCATCTGTAAATGGTCCCCAAGTCCCCTGCCAGCTCTGACACTCTGTGGTTTCAAGTCATGAAGAGAAAGGAAAGAAGTTCTGCAGGCTGGAGATTTAAGGCTAGAACGTCATCCATTGGCTGTTGCAGTCATTTTAGGAAAGAGCTACCCATTTAGTCAACAAATGTTTATCTGTCTCATGCACTGTCCAACGGTAAAAAATTGTTGTAGCATAACCCCCGCTCTCAAGAAGCTTACAAGTCAGTAAAATAGAGGACAATAAATATGTAAAAATAAAAATTCAAGACAGAGTGTGGCAAGCACCGTGTGTGTGTGTGTGTGTGTGTGTGTGTGTGTGCATTAGTCGCTCAGTTGTGTCTGACTTTTTGCAACCCCTTGGACTGTAGATTGCCAAGCTCCTCTGTCCATGGGATTCTCCAGACAAGAATGCTAGAGTGGATAACCATTCTCTTCTCCAGGGAATCTTCCTGACCCAGGGATGGAACCCAAGTCTCCTGCATTACAAGCAAATTGTTTAGTGTCTGAGGCAGCACCATAGAAGAAATACAAACAAAATGTTACTGAGCACCTAAGAGCAGTTGGGTGAGACTCCCCAGCCAACGGAGAGCACAGTTTGAAGCTAAGAGCACTGCAGAAAAAGGGGCTGATGTAGCTGGCCCTGCCATCCTTTCTGAAGCCACGCCCACTCAGTTTACATAGGAATTCACAGCACTGGCTTGTGGAGCTAAATCTATTTCCAGAGTTGCAGTTGCCTTCAATGTAAACAGTTCCCAACTAACAAACAGGTGAACTCCAGAAATGCATTTGTTAGTTAAGTGTTCAGTACTCAGATTGCACACATCATTCTTTATTGGTGATGAGGTCCTCAGATCAGCCCATAAAGGACAACTTAAGCCGTAAGGTAACTGAGATATAGTATTGAGACTATTTAGACATCATTTGGAATTTCCTGGTGGCTCAAGTGGTAAAGAATTTGTCTGTAATCCTGGAGAGCCAGGTTCAATCCCCCAGAGAAGGGAATGGCTACCCACTCCAGTATTCTTGCCTGGAAACTTCCCTGGACAGAGGAGCCTGGAGGGCTATAGTCCATGGGGTCACAAAAGAGTTGGACATGACTGAACGACTAACACTTTCACTTTCAGACATCATTTAACCCCTTACATTCTGTATTACCCAAAGTGCAATTCTGAATTTCAGAAGCAAGAATATATAATTTCAGAACACAACAGACTTCTCCAAAAGCAGATCTTGAGGAAATTGTTCCATGTATCTGTTGCTGGGTGACAAAGAACCTCACCCCCAAAATGGTGACTCGAACCAACAATCATTGTTATATCATGATTTTGTGGGCTTGAACAGATTTGAAAGAGAAACTTTCTCTACTTAGTGTTACTACTTGAAAACTTTTAATTAAAAATGAGATTTTTAAAAATTAGATGAGCCCTAATAATTGAGGAGGGAAAAGCAGTATTTTTGAGGGTTTTGGAGGTGATTCTTCTGTTTCTTCTGATGGAGGAAGAAACGCTTCCACTTCTTCTAATGGAAGTCACTCAGTGGTTAGCTGGCAGATGGTGTATTTGGAGGAGACAAGATGGTTCATTCACACGTCTGGCTCCTTGGCAGGGCTGTTTGGAAGGCTGGACTCAGCCAGGACTGCCCACCAGAGCACCTACATGCTGCCTCTCCACAGGCAGTGGGACTTCTTACATGGAAGATCAGGCCTCCAAGAAGCACAAGAAGTCTTAGCCTGAGAAGTGACACAACACCATTTAGACACTTTTATACTCTCTCCTATTGGTTGAGGAGTCACAAATCTCCCCAGATTTAGGGGAGGGACTGTAGATGCTGCCTCTTAATGGAAAGTGGGCCAAATAATTTGAGGCCTTGTTTTAAAACTGCCAAAGGGATGGAATTCACTGGAGGATAGAGGCATATACACCACAGCACAGGAATGGGACTGGGAAAGAAAGGTAACAAAAACAAAGATTTGATCCAGGCTTGAAGAGTTCTTCCCATTTTGGGGATAGATGTTTCATTAATATTCATATCAAATCTTGAGTGTGCTAAGCCCCCACCCAGTTCATAAAGGAGCTCCCTTGTGAGGTCATTTGGGAGCCCTTAGGAGTTCCCAAGGAAGGTCTTGCACACACTTAGGAATCAGTCTGTGTCACCATTTGCATTGGTGTCCCTGATACCACTTTATGCAATATTTTTGAGGGGCCTTAGAAAATGTTCAAAGGTGCAAAACTCCATAGAAAGATACCACAGAAAAGTTCCACTGCAGTTTATCACTACATCTGCTGGCTACTGGCAGTCTAAACCGAAGAGTGCTGCTGGCCTCAGCCACTCCAAGCTCTGCGTGGTCCCTGCTGAGAAGCAGATTACTGATGCTTATTGCATTGCCTACTGATACTAGCCATCTTCACCATGCTGTAACATCTCTGTAATCTCTTGTGAAGTGAAGAAGATGCACTTTATTCTCTGTTGGATATTATTTAGAGCAAGGGTCCCCAGCCCCCCAGGGCCACGAACCGGTACCAGTCTGTGGCCTGTTAGGAACTGGGCCACACAGCAGGAGGTGAGCAGCAGGCAAGAGAGCAAAACTTTATCTATCACTTGCATTACTGCCTGAACCATCCTCACCTCCATCCCCATTCATAGAAAAATTGTCTTCCACAAAACTGGTCTCTGGTGCCAAAAATGTTGGAGACTGCTGATTTAGAATCCTGCCATAGAGGGTTGCTTAAACTTCAAAACAGGAGAAATTTTTAATTCACACACAGAAATACAAAATGCTAGAAGACAGAAGGAGTTCAGAGGTCAAGGCCACAGTATGTTTGAAGCAGGAACTTGCCCCCATCCCCTGCTCAGTCCTTTTGCTCAGTTTGGCTCAGCATACCAGAGTCCACCTTCCCATAATATGGCTTCTATCCTGTCCCCTGACACATTTCAAATGTGACAAACGATCTCACACCAGATATGTTTGAATATGCCTATATTCAATTTTAAACACATTTTCAAGTTCTCCACCTATCATGTGGAAAGTGTATGATCTTAAGAAAGAGATACGGCTTTGTTTCACATTTCAATGTAGCCAAGCCTCAATTTCAGCCCAGTGAGGATGGCTGCTCTACCCCTAATTATTATCCTTCACTTATCTGTCTCCACATCTGGACTCTGAATTGCAATCAGGGAGAATACTAAGCCAAGTCTGTAAGTCACCAGTTCAACCTTATATCCTAGAGCCCAGCATGCCCCTGGGCACATGGTGGGTATCCATAAAATATTTGTTGAAAAACTGGCAAAAGGGTATCCAAAACAAAACCACAGGTCTATAAAGTAACCACAGAGTCTCAGTTATGTACATAACTGTCAACAATCTGTCTTCAATAATAATAATCACTTAATATTTCCCTAATAAAATGACAATGTAGCTTAATAAGCATGCAATAAAAGATGACACTATCAGCTGCAACTTCAAACATAACCTCATCAAAGTGTAGGATTTCAATATTCTGTTCATTTATGTATCATCTGTGAAAGGTCACTGTTTCATACATATAATCAGAGCCCTTCCTGTAGAATTTTTTTAATTTGAAGTGAAGAAGATAGAGAAACTAAGGAAGAGCTTTTAAAAAGAGTTGTTCAAGGTCTCGAGGGGAAAGAAATTAGAGTGTGAGGAGGCATCTATGATTTTTTACTATAAATGAACGATGTGCAAATTTGATGCAAATTCTATGCCAACCAGAGCCTGCAATTCCCAATAAATAGCCTACGTTCCCAGGAAGCAGTAATTCTTTTCTGCAGGACTGTTGTAGCAAAATAACAAAGGAATATTAATCTCTGCCAAGATTATGATCAATATGATACTTTTTCAATGGGATGAGGAGAATGAGACAGTCCCTAAAACGAAGTCCATCAAGTGGACAAAAGAAAAAATGCACTACTTTTCCTAAGCGAAGTTGCTGGCTTGAGTTTGTGAACAGGACAGGCAGTTCACATCAGAGCCGAGGTGCCCTGGTACTGTTCATCGGGGGCCACATGCAGCGGACAACAAGCCTCCTCACATTTTGTGCCAGTGCTTCCTCACCCGGGCACAGAGATAGAGTGTAGTGATGACTACCCTGTCCCCAGCCTTCCTCTGGGCTTGTTAACAATGGTGCCACTTGGTACCAGCTCCGAGGCCCTGCAGCACTGAGAAGGGACCACCTCATTTCCCGTGGATGAGAAAATAGTCTGCAGATGTCCACAGGCAAGTCACCACCAACCTAGATTGGATTTTGACGTGATCTAGTGATCCCCCAAATCAGTCTTTCAAAGAATGCATGCTGCTTAGATAACAGCCATTCTCCAAAGGCCATGCTCGTTAGATGAGTCCAATATAAAGACTTTCCGTTTGCTGTTTGACCGGACTGGACCTGAAAGGAAAAGCCAGGAGACATACAAAAGCCTAAAATTATCTTAAGCCCCCAAGAGAAAATACAGAGATCAATACAAGGGATAATGTACCATATGTGCAATCATTTAAAAAATATCTGGATTGTGCATTCTTTTGAACATTTCCACATGAAACTGGGAATGTAGACAAAATTTTAGTATGCTGTGATTTGACAGAGAAAGAGAGGCTGTCTGCTCTGCAAGGCAGCTGGATTAGCAACCCAGACAGAACTGATGTCAATTCTTTTTAGCCAGCTAGTCAATTCAGTTACACAGTAAGTCATTTAAATAAATGCTTGGTCTGTTTCTCTCCTTTTCAGTGAATTAACTGGTTGCTTGGAGGAAATGCTCAAAGGGGTTTGATATTTTTACACTGGTAGGTATAAGACAAGACACTTTGTTAACAACTTAAAAAAGGAAAGCGTGAAATCAAAACTGCCTAACATATACTTTACATGCTTCTGTTGGTAAAAATACACCACCACCACCACTCTTCCAATAGAAAGGTTTAAAGACTTTCTCATCCTTTTATCTCAACTGTTCAATCCAGCGGCATTACAGAATAAAAGTGTCATGCTTATGATTAATGTCTTATCTTAATGAGTGGTAAGAAAGGGGATTCATATAAAATATATTGTATTTGGGCAATATTATCTTCCACAAATGGCAACCCATTCTCTTCCACAATTAAGTTCCTACCCTGCCCCATAGAGTAGGAGCTTCCTTTGTGCCTCCTTTTGCTGTCATCGCTTCCCTTGTGGCTCAGCTGGTAAAGAATCCGTCTGCAATGCAGGAGACCTGAGTTTGATCCCTGGGTTGGGAAGATCCCCTTGAGAACGGAAAAGCTACCCACTCCAGTGTTCTGGCCTGGAGAAGTCCATGGACTATACAGTCCATGTGACTATACGGTCACAAAGAGCCGGACACCACTGAGCAACTTTCACTTCCACTTTTGCTGTCATCATTCCTACCAAAGGGAAGAGAAGTGACCTACCCATTAGTTTGACTGGAATGCCTAGGAAGCAGGAACCGAGTGGGCAGGGTCCAACTCTGTCTTTTTGCCTTTTTCTCTCAATCTCTTAGGATGGACTGACCTTAAGACAAGCACATTCCCTGCTCTAAACAGGCAGGAAGTGGCTTGCCCCTTGGAGAGAGAGCCACAGCCTGTGATGGTTCAGCCCTGCCAGCAACGATGCAAGTGAACTCAGTTCAGGCACAAGGGATTTGGACCCCAGCTTGGCTACAGAGCTAGGCTGTGACTCTGATCAGGTTTGCTAGTCATTAGTTGAGATATTGATCTTCTGTCTTTCCCTTGATTCCAAACCCAGGAGGGAAGAAGAAAGGGATATTACTTATTACCCCTTCTAGAAAATTCAATACATGTAAATTCTAATTATTATAGCTAATATTTTGATTCTTCACTTGAGTTTCTAATTCTAGCACCAGTTTAATGCTGAGTACAGAAATGAGAAAGTCTGGACTACCTAGCTACTAATATTGATGAGCTGGTAAATATTCATCAGCCAGCTTTCTGGGAAGAAAAAGCTCTGGTTTGTAGTATTCGATCATGTCTGTCATGTAAATGCTGCTATCATGGCCAATTTCAAGCCGCCAATATCAGTGACATCACTGCCTCAACGCAGAGAAGATAGGCTCACGATGCTGAAACTAACCACTAGCTACAAAGCATGCCGAAGTCCTGTTATTTCCTGAAAGGTAAATTCCAAGGATTATTGTGCCACTTTTATAAACAAAATAACACTTTATCATCTATTGAAACTAATAGGTGACTACAATACTTATTATCCAGCTATCTATTAAAGAAAAGTCACCCACTTCAAAATGGAGTTCAAATAAAATATCATTAGTTGACTCCTCCACCTTTTTGCCCACATCTTTTCTTTTTGCCTTCTCTTCTTTCCTCTACAAACCCAACTGTTTGTTCACAGTGGCAGCAGAAACAATCCTGTGAAGGACTATTCACAGTAGTTTGAGAGATGTTGATGACAATGTTCGCTAGAATTAAAAGTAAAGACATATGAAAAGGCATTCATATTTGTGAAATCCCCTAGTGAGGACCTCCTAAAGTTTGGACAGAGTGTGATGTATTGGAAATAATGGACTTGCAAGTAAGAGAGAGTGGGATGCGAATGCTAGCACTGATGTTTATGGGCTCTGCCACCCTGGAAAGGTGAGTAACAACAGGCCTGTAACAGTCTCTCCCTTTATTGAGGTAATATCCCTAGGAAAGATGGAAGAAAGATAATTTGGACAATTTGCTTGCAAGTATGTAATGATAGACCTCCAGGAAAACACACTATTCATGCTTGCAGAGAGAGAATTCTTATCTATGGAATGCTATAGGCAGGTGAACCTGATCTGTCTAGGACTGATTACTACAATAATCAAATCTGCACTTTCTACATTTATGGAATTTCATTTCCTAAAAAATATCATGTGATCTATGTAACGACTGGAGTACAAAATGGAGACATTTCATGAAAGAAACAGCTCTCTTCTGCATAAGTGATGTGACTGTACACATCTCTTCGAGACCCTTTTTGTAAGCAGGGACAGAACTAGTTCCAATGCAGCAGTAAATGACCTGGGAGTTGTGTTATGGGTCCCAGACTTTACCGTTTCATCTGTGCCTTGAAGCTATTCATATCTATTGACTTAAATAGACTACCAGTTATTTCTCCAGCAAAGATGGGCTTATTCAGGATCAGCAGAGAATTGAAATTCAGGGTCTGCACCAATGGCAAGCCAAATGCAAGTCCCCACACGGAAGAGGAAGGAGACTGCTTTTATGAGGGAAAAGGGGACTTTGGAGGGCTATAGTAAACAAAGAGTCTATGGTTTTTTATTGGCTGAGTCTTTGCCAGGAAAAGGAGTCTTTCTTCTTCCTGTTAGGCTCTGCTATCAGCACAGGATATGAAAGCTCCCACTTTGGTCTCCTGACTCTAATTGAGGCTTCGTCCAGTTTATTAATTTTTTACATTTCCCTCTTTTGATCAAGATCTTTCTCTGAAAGTACCATTTTCAGTTTCACCACTTTCAGTTTCTTTTCCCTCCTCAGTACCAGGAAGGACCTTTCCTGGGTGTAGTGTCTCATTTTGAAGGGAAATGCAGATTTAAAACCTATTGAGGTCAAATATGAATAACAAGAAGAGGTAGGAATGTGATCCCTCAGTCACTTTTAATCTAAAGTTAATATGTTGTCAAGATCATGATGATGTTATGTCATTATCAAAGGTTTATCTACAAACTTCCAACAAGCCAGGTCTGGATATCTTGGGAAAACTGTCTCATCAGATGTCATCTGCTTCAATTGTGGGAAATCTTTACTTTCATGCCACCAGATGATGAAATGTTAAGTCAGGGTTTGATGTTTTCTGTAGATGTATCAGGTGTATCCAAGAATCTATTCCCTGGAGTTTGGCAGTGTGACAGTTGGTTAGCAACACCTGATGAGAGCCTTTTCTGCAAGGTTGAAGAGAATCTTTCTGGAAGTGTCTTTCCTAGTAGACAAAGCCTCCAGATTACAAAGATGTGATGCATAAGGTCTTCATCTCCCAGAAGTACACTGTGAAAATTGCTCTATCAGAACATAATTACTTTGGATAGAAAAAATTAGGCCGTTGAAATATTGTATTTTTTTTTTTAGAACTATCTTATAGGTTTATTAATGAAAAATACTTTACAAAAACAGTATGTTTGGCCCTAAAATAGTTCAGCTGACTCTGAAGGTTTACAGCGGTGACTGAGCAAGTGGCAGTAATGGCTGTGCTGCTGAGGACAGGAGGGTATGTTAGTGTGCCTGACTCCCATCTGTTCCGAAGAGTACATGTTATGAAATATTGTATTATCGTTCCTTTTATCACTTGTGGGTCAAAAAAGGCGGAAGTGCATTGGGTGTCCTGTGACTACTCAAAAGGTTAAGAGTTTATGAATTCCGAAATCATAATCCTAAAATGATGCTGTGAAAATGCTGCACGCAATATGCCAGCAAATTTGGAAAACTCAGCAGTACCCACAGGATTGGAAAAGGTCAGTTTTCATTCCAATCCCAAAGAAAGGCTATGCCAAAGAATGTTCAAATGACCGCACAATTGCACTCATCTCACATGCTAGAAAAGTACTGCTCAAAATTCTCCAAGCCAGGCTTCAATGGCATGTAAACTGAGAACTTCCAGATGTTCATGCTGGATTTAGAAAAGGCAGAGGAACCAGAGATCAAATTGCCAACATCTGTTGGATCATCAAAAAAGCAAGACAGTTCCAGAGAAATATCTAAAGAAAATTCTGCTTTACTGACTACACCAAAACCTTTGACTGTGTGGATCACAATAAACTGTGGAAAATTCTTCAAGAGATGGGAATACCACCTTACCTGTCTCCTGAGAAATCAGTATGCAGGTCAAGAAGCAACAGTTAGAACCAGATATGGAACAACAGACTGGCTCCAAACTGGGAAAGGAGTACATCAAGGATGTATATTGTCACCCTGCTTATTTAACTTATATGCAGAGTATATCATGAGAAATGCTGGGCTGGATTAAGCACAAGCTGGAATCAAGATTGCCAGGAGAAATATCAATAACCTCAGATATGCAAATGACACCACCATTATGGCAGAAAGCAAAGAAAAGAACTGAAGAGCCTCTTGATGAAAGTGAAAGAGGAGAGTGAAAAAGTTGGCTTAAAACTCAACATTCAAAAAACTAAGATCATGGCGTTGGGTGCCATCACTTCATGGCAAATAGATAGGGAAACAGTGAAAACAGTGACAGACTTTATTTTCTTGGGCTCCAAAATCACTGCAGATGGTGACTGCAGCCATGAAATTAAAAGATGCTTACTCCTTGAAAGAAAAGTAATGACCAACTTAAGCAGCATAATAAAAAGCAGAGACATTACTTTTCCAACAAAGGTCTGTCTAGTCAAGGCTATGGTTTTTCCAGTAATCATGTATGGATGTGGGAGCTGGACTATAAAGAAAGCTGAGTGCCAAAGAATTGATGCTTTTGTACTGTGGTGTTGGAGAAGACTCTTGGGAGTCCCCTGGACTGCAAGGAGATCCAACCAGTCAATCCTAAAGGAAATCAGTCCTGAATATCCATTTGAAGGACTGATGTTGAAGCTGAAGCTCCACTACTTTGGCCACCTGATGCGAAGAACCAACTCATCAGAAAAGACCCTGTTACTTGAAAAGATTGAAGGCAAGAAGAGAAGGGGACGACAGAGGATGAGATGGTTGGATGGCATCACTGACTCGATGGACATGAGTTTGAGCAAGCTCTGGGAGTTGGTGATGGACAGGGCAGCCTGGTGGACTGCAGTCCATGGGGTCAGAAAGTGTCAGAGACAACTGAACTACTGAACTGACATATGAATTCCGAAAGGGGTGGGTTGAGATTTAGAAGAACCAACAGCAATGCTTTTGGCCAAGGTATGTAGAGAACCTCTACAAATTTTGCCAAGTTAATCTTAATAATGTTGTTGTTATTGTGCTCAATCGCTTAGTCATGCCTGACTCTTTGTGGCCCCATGGCCTGTAGCTGGCTAGACTCCTCTGCATGGCATTTTCCAGTCAAGAATACTGGAGTGGGGTGCCATCTCCTCCTCTGGGGATCTTCCCCACCCAGAGATTGAACCTGCATCTCTTGAAATCACCTGCATTGGCAGGCTGATTCTTTACTGCTAGCACCACCCGGGAAGCCCAATAATGTTGTTAATGTGTTCAACTAAATCAGAGGACTGGGACTGGTAAGTGCAGTGAAAGTGTTGTAAAACCAACCAAACGGCTCAGGTTTGTAAAAGTACCTGACCAGTAAGATGGGTTTCTTGATCATCTTTAAAGTTCAAGAGCCATTCCCCAGGTAATAATAATATTTTCCAGAAGGATTTTCACCACAGAAGAGGCCAGTCTGCAAGGGAAGGCTTCAGTCCAGTTTGAAAACCTACAGGATGTGACAAAAACATATTTATATCCATTAGATGGAGAAAGTTGTATGAAATCCATTTGCCAGACTTCAAATGGTCCATTAGATAGTTTAAAATGTCTGGGAGCAGTACAGACTTCCCCAGGCTGCACTTCAGACAACTGAACAAGTGAGGTAGGCACTTTTTGCAATCTTGTTAATGTTTCCCCATCAATAATGATTCATGAAGTCTATGGTTTTGTCAGTAAAAGCAAAAGAAAGCGAAGTCGTGAAGTCGTGTCTGACTCTTTGCGACCCCATGGACTGTAGCCTACCAGGCTCCTCCATCCATGGGATTTTCCAGACTAGAGTACTGGAGTGGGTTGCCATTTCCTTCTGCAGGGGATCTTCCTGACCCAAGGATCGAACCTGGGTCTCCCTCATTATAGGCAGACGCTTTTACCATCTGAGCTACCGGGGAAGTGGTTTAATGCATGTACAGTGGTGAGGAGTGAGAATTTTAGAGTTTCCAATAGTTTTAGGTTGTTATTTGGTCAAAACCAGAGACTTTTCTTTTTATCAAACCAACAATTGTTAAATTTCAAATCTTGTTTTTCCTTTTCTGAGATCAATTATTAGTCTTCTCTGCACAGGTTTTCTAAGTTATCATTTGGGGAAATATCCTTTGGACTGACAGAGATCTAGCTGCTCTTGGTTTCTTTAAGGGCAGAATCCTTGTAAATATGTCAGCAAGGTGATTTCCCTAAACTTCTAGAGACTCAAGTTTAGAAGCCCCAGTATCTTAATTGTTTTTACTGAAGTGTAGTTGATTTACAATGTTGTTATAGTTTCTGATGATTCAGATATATCTCTATATATACATTTTTTTCATATTATTTTCTATTATAGTTTATTAGAAAATATTTAATGTAGTTCCTTGTGAAGCTCCAGAATCCTGATAATAGCTAAAGCATGTAAAGCTATGGCATCCAATAATTCCTAAACATAGAGGCCGTTTTTAATTTTATTTATGCTGAAAATAAGAAACCCATGCTGCTTCCACGGTATTCTCAAATCATGAGTGACTCCAAAAGCCTATCTGCTATCAGTATAAATGTTGGTAGTTTTGCCCTTGGCTAAGGACAAGCCATATATAATTCAGCCTGTTGGGCCAACTAGCCATAAGTAAAGATACCACCTCAACAACTTCAAAAGGAATTGCAATAGCATACCCAACACAATATTTGCAACTATTGCCTTTTAAATTAGAACAGTCAGCATTAAGCAGTTGTAAGGGACTTCATCAATGACGGAGGGGAGAGTAGCTGAGTTAAGGTTATTACATAGAAGACTTATGTGAAAAGAAGTTAATGAAAGGAATTCATAGGAGGTGAGAGTTGCTGGCTGAGAAATGTTGAATGTGATGAGAATTCAGGATGGCTTCTTCTGCATGAGGCACAAAAATGGTTAGAGGAGATCCCACAGTAATTTTCTCAGTGCCCTTAACCAAAAGGACAGTGGCCCTAGTGGCCCTAAGGCAAGGGGTATGCCCATAGCACAGGCTCCAGTTGTTGGATGTAGAATTCTGTGGGTCAATGGTGGTCCCTGTATCCTGAGGTGAGTACCCCAAGGACATTCCCTTCCTTTTTATATACAAAAAGGGAATCAGATAATTGGATTAACTACACTAAAGCTTTTGACTGCATGGATCATAATAAACTGTGGGAAATTCTTAAAGAGATGGGAATACCAGACCACCTTACTTGCCTCCTGAGAAATCTGTATGCAGGTCAAGAAGCAATAGCAAAAACCAGACGTGGAACAAGGGACTGTTTCCAAATTGGACAAGGAGACATCAAGGCTGTATATTGTCACCCTGCTTATTTAACTTTATATATAGAGTACATCATGCAAAATGCCAGGCTGGATGAAGCACAAGCTGGAGTCAAGATTGCCGGGAGAAATATCAATAACCTCAGATATACAAATGACACCACCCTACTGGCAGAAAGCTAAGAAGAACTAAAACACCTCTTGATGAAGATGAAAGAGGAGAGCGAAAAAGCTGGCTTAAAACTCAACATTCAAAAAACTAAGATCATGGCATTGGGTCCCATCACTTCATGGCAAATACATGGGGAAACAATGGAAATAGTGACATAATTTATTTTCTTGGGCTCCATAATCACTGTGGGTGGTGACTGCAGCCATGCAATTAAAAGATACTTGCTACTTGGAAGAAAAGATATGACTAACCTAGACAGCATTCCTTCTAGTCAAAACTATGGTTTTTCCAGTAGTCATGTATGGGTGTGAGTGTTGGACCATAAAGAAGACAGAGCACCAAAGAATTGATGCATTCAAACTGTGGTGTTGGAGAAGACTCTTATGAGTCCCTTGGACTGCAAGGAGATCAAACCAGTCAATCCTAAAGGAAATCAACCCTGAATATTCATTGGAAGGATGATGCTGTAGCTGAAGCTCCAATACTTTGTCCACCTGATGTGAAGAGCTGACTCATTTGAAAAGACCCTGATTCTGGGAAAGACTGAAGATAGGAGGAGGAGTAGGGGGCAACAGAGGATGGGCTGGTTTGATGGCATCACCGACTCAATGGACATGAGTTTGAGCAAACTCCAGGAGATGGTAAAGGACAGGGAAGCCTGGCATGTTGCAGTTCATGGGGTTGTAGAGTTGGACACGACTGAGTGACTGAACAATAATGAAAGGCAGATGGGTTCATCCAAGTCTCCTTTAAGGCCCTAAAAACTGTCATCTGGTTCTTCCTAAAAAATTGAATCAGGGTTTTTATTGTTCAGTAAAATCTACAGATTTGGCCATAGGATAGAAATTTGGAATCCAATTTTGGAAATAACCACCTAGTCTGAGAATACCTTGCAAAGGACAGTTAGTTTTGATTTGGGGAAACAGGGCACTGGAAAGCCTATCTGGATGTAGGCATAGCCCTTATTCTCCTATCAGATGCCCAAATACCAAACCAGGGTTTAGGAAAACTTCAATTTTTCTTTGGTTATCTTATATCCCCTTAAGGCTGAAGGCTTTAGTAAGTGGATGCTATCTTCCATAAGGAGTCTTGAAGATGAGAGCAAAGAAGAAAATCATCCACTTACGGCAACTAAGTAGAATCTTTATGAACATTTGTATCATCAAGATCAGCTGTCAGGATTTGTGAGAAGTGAGGACTCTCAGGAAAACCCTTGTTTTTCTTCCTAAGTGAAGAGAGATTAGTACTGGCTAGCATCAACCAGAATACTGAAGATGCACTGCATTAATCAGTCAGAGTGGAGAATCTGCTTCTATTGGGAATGGATGTTAGTAACATATGAGGGTTAGGAACAACAGGCTCTTAAGGGATAACAATGTTGTTTACTGCTCAGATATCTTGGCCAAACCTGCATTCTTGGCCTTTAGGTTTTCTCACCAGCAAAATGGGAAGGTTAGAGGGTCTAAAACAAGAGATAATGAGGCCTGGAGCCCTGAAATCTTCTATTATGAGCATTTTGCCTTGAAGGGATTCTTTCCTTATAGGATATTGATTAAATATGGGAAGGGGTTTTAAAGGGTTTATTTGAATCTTGATGGGAGTTACTCTTTGAGTTTACCCAATATCTGCTGGAGATTTTGCACATAAGGAAGATGATAGCTGATTTTGCCCATAAGGAGGATGGTACTTCAGTCATTTCCTGAGCCTTGCCTCTACCCCCAAATTTCATCATCTTTTATCCATCCCTTTACCGGCCCCAATCTTAGAGCTAGACATGCTTGAGCTAGACAAACTGATGTCAAAAATGAGATACATCAGCAACATAAGATACATCAGATAACTTAAATGCATTGCAAATGGGATGATATTCCAAACCTTAATATACATGTTGCCTAACATTCAAATTTCAAACTCCAAGGCCAGAAGGGATGTTTATTAAACTGAGACAACTGTTTAGCATCTCCAAAATTACAGCATGAAGTGGCATCCCAAGTTCCTAGTTTATCTCACATTTATTTATTTATTTTTTAATCTCACATTTCTTGACTCAGTATCTTCTCTAACTGAATTCCAACAGGGTGATTCTGTTTCATGGTTCCAAACACATCACATCACTCTTTAGTTCAAACTCACTTAGATGTTCTTTTCCTGCTCTCATTGAGAGAGTTGTTTTCTAGGCAGGTTGATAAGAAGTCTGGGGGTCCCCAAGGAGAGAGGGGTCTGGAATTCTCAAGGAGAAAGAAAGGACAAGCTTTTTTTTTTTTCTTTCCTCTACATTCCTTAGGATTATATAACAATAATGTATGCTGTCTGAGGACAGTCTCTGAATTAAACCTTCTGGCTAATTCTGTTATCTTAAAATGTAAATTATGGGAGTAGGTCTGATCAGGTCTTTACACTCTCCAGACATTCTTTGGATTCATTGGAGAGTATATAACTCCATTGCTAACACTAGCAAGTGGGTACTATTTCTGCCCCCTTCTGATGTCTAATGTCAAAAGCTTTCTCTATCCCTTTTATACTTTAATAAACTCTATTGCACAAAAGCTCTGAGTGATCAAGCCTCGTCTCTGACCCCCAGATTGAATTCTCTCTGGAGGCCAAGAATCCTGGCGTCTTTTCGTGGGTTCAGCAACAACCTTTCATCTTGGGGGCTTGACCAGGATTCTTCAGGACAAGGTAAGGATGCTTGGAGCTCCAGTTCTTTGTTCTCCTAGTGAACACGTTTTCTGCTGTGCTTTACTAACTCTATGGTGTGCTTGTGTGAATGAATGAAGCGCACTGTGCAAAGCAAGTGAGGAGCCCTTCTCTGCGGTTCTGAGGTGACTTCATACAGCTTATGGCAGAAACCTGACAGGGGTTTATACCGACCTGCCAATGCCAAGAGGCACCCAACGTCTCCTTCGGGGACCAACCAGAAATGGCCGAGCATGTGGACTGAACTCTCCTTTCTTGGTCAAACTTTTCAGTCTCTTTGACCATTTCATAACTCCTTGGAAATTTTTTTTTTTTTTTAACTTTTTTTTTTTATTATTATTATTTTTTTTTTTTTCCAGTGGGTTTTGTCATACATTGATATGAATCAGCCATGGATTTACATGTATTCCCAATCCCGATCCCCCCTCCCACCTCCCTCTCCACCCGATTCCTCTGGGTCTTCCCAGTGCACCAGGCCGGAGCACTTCTCTCATGCATCCCACCTGGGCTGGTGATCTGTTTCACCATAGATAGTATACATGCTGTTCTTTTGAAATATCCCACCCTCACATTCTCCCACAAAGTTCAAAAGTCTGTTCTGTATTTCTGTGTCTCTTTTTCTGTTCTGCATATAGGGTTATCGTTATCACCTTTCTAAATTCCATATATATGTGTTAGTATGCTGTAATGTTCTTTGTCTTTCTGGCTTACTTCACCCTGTCTACACTTTCTAACACCATACACAAAAATAAACTCAAAATGGATTAAAGATCTAAATGTAAGACCAGAAACTATAAAACTCCTACAGGAGAACATAGGCAAAACACTCTCCGACATAAATCACAGCAAGATCCTCTATGACCCACCTCCCAGAATATTGGAAATAAAAGCAAAACTAAACAAATGGGACCTAATGAAACTTAAAAGCTTTTGCACTACAAAGGAAACTATAAGTAAGGTGAAAAGACAGCCCTCAGATTGGGAGAAAATAATAGCAAATGAAGAAACAGACAAAGGATTAATCTCAAAAATATACAAGCAACTCCTGCAGCTCAATTCCAGAAAAATTAATGACCTAATCAAAAAATGGGCCAAAGAACTAAACAGACATTTCTCCAAAGAAGACATACAGATGGCTAACAAACACATGAAAAGATGCTCAACATCACTCATTATTAGAGAAATGCAAATCAAAACCACAATGAGGTACCATTACACGCCAGTCAGGATGGCTGCTATCCAAAAGTCTACAAGCAATAAATGCTGGAGAGGGTGTGGAGAAAAGGGAACCTTCTTACACTGTTGGTGGGAATGCAAACTAGTACAGCCGCTATGGAGAACAGTGTGGAGATTTTTTAAAAAACTGGAAATAGAACTGCCATATGACCCAACTCCTTGGAAATTAGAAGTACAAACCTAACTTTTCGGATCATAGACTTTCAAGGGACTTGTGATCTATGCTGTTACTGAGTACTATGACTTAGGTCCCAAATTTGGATTGGTAGTCATGAAGCACCTAGCCTCACTAGGAATCGAAAGTTCAGAAGCTGGATGGAGCTCTAGCTACAAGAGCATCTCTGAGGTTAAAGGTTACTCAGATTGGAACTACAGTGGGTTCCCCCCCCACCTTTGGTAATGCTGGCTCTTACTGGATAAGAGGAGGCTCTTATACTGGTGTGGTGGCACTTGGGAGAAACATCTCCGTTTCATGTTCATATCGGTTTTATTGTGGTCGAGAATATACTCAGGGTCATGCACAGGCACTCAGGTGATGAATGTTTCCCCCAGTGGTTTAGCCTGGGAGGCATTCCGGAAGGTTACTCTGATGGCACCCCGGGTGGCATCAGAGGCAAGCAAGGTTTTAATGGTGAGGAGCTGGACATCAGTCAGGGATGCCATCAGGTCTACCCTTGGTGCATCTCCACCCCATCTCGGTGGTAGAGCCGGGAGGGATGAGTAGGTCGCCTGCGTCGGTAAGGGACAGACTAAGTCCGACCAAGGAAGGAAAACTTTGGTGTCAAGTCTGTCTACACCCCCATCTAGAGCAGGGAGGGACGCCTCCGGTAGAAAGAGGGCGCTGGTCACTTTTTTCTCCCTTACTGGTGGGAGCTAACTCCAGCCTCACTCCTTTGAACTGTATCCTGAAAAGCTGGGATAGATTTGATCCCCAGGGCTTGAAGAAGACACACCTGGTTTTCCTATGTGAAACTGCATGGCCATGGTATCCATTAGAGGATGGTGAACGGTGGCCGGTTGGAGGGTCTCTTAAGTATAATACTGTTTTACAATTAGACCAGTTCTGTAGAAAACAAGGGAAATGGGTAGAAGTAGCATATATGTTGCCCTATTTCTCGCTGTGAAATATGCCAGACTTGTGTCCTAAGGGTATAGATTTGGGTGTGACTCCTTCAGCTCCCTCCTGTCCTCCTACTTTGCTAGATGAGATGGAGGACAGGAGACAAAGAGATAAAGAAAAGCAGGTTTCTCCAATCTATCCCTGGGATCATATGTGCAGAGTAGCCAGAGAGACTGAGGAACAGCCACACAAGCTGGTGCCTCTTCATGAAGGACCCACCGGGAGAAATAATCAGTCTATGAGAGTTAATAAGCCTTTTTCTTATCAAGAAATACAAAGAATCAAGGAGGATCTGGGAGACTATTTAGAGGACCCAGAAAAATATCTTAGAGCTTTTAAAGGCGTTACTCTACTTTATGACCTTACTTGGAAGGATGTGATGTATATCTTGGGACAAACGCTGACTCCCGACTCAAAAACTCGAGTTTTGGGAAAAGCGGTTGCTTATGGAGATGAATGGTTTGGTAATGAATCAGTAGGGAAGAGAGAGGACGAGATAACTGCCATCCCCACTGGGAATCAGGCAGTCCCAGTTACAGAACCAGACTGGGACTACAACACAGCCAAAGGAAAATGGGATCAGAGTCATTTTGTCAGATGTATTCTTGGAGGACTCAGGCAGGCAAGCATGCGTTAAGCCTTTAAACAATGCCAATTTGGCAAACATAGAACAGGAGGAGAAGGAAGCTCCTGGTAAATTCCTAGATAGACTGAGAGAAGCCCTTCACAGATTCACTGAGACTGATCCTGAAAGCGAAGAGGGAAAAGTGATCTTAAAGGATAGATTTCTCACTCAGTCGGCTCCAGATATCCGCAGTAAGCTATTAAAATGGGCGTATGGACCAAATCAATCTTTAGATAATCTGTTGTAACTGGCTCAGACGGTCTATTATGGTAGGGAATACGAGGAAAAGAAAGAAAGGCAGAAAAGGACAAAGGAACAGGCAGAAGCCCTCGCAATGGCAATGAGAACCATTCTTAAACAGCCTGAGAGAAATGCCCAGAGGGACCCGGGTGAAAAGGGATGGGCTGGCTTGCTATTACTGTGGAAAGGAGGGGCACCTCAAGCGGGATTGCCCTCAGGCATCTAAGCTGCCCCAGTTCCATGTCCGGTCTGCAAAGGACCACACTGGAAGAGAGGCTGCCCCCAGAGGCATAGGTTTCAGGGGTCAGACTCTCAAGACAATCAGGACTGAAGGTGCCCAGGGGTCCCCACACAAGCTCCCATCCTAATTACACCTGAGGAACCCTGGGTATTAATAACTGTGGGGGGCCAATCCATCAATTTCCTTTTAGATACTGGGGCAACTTACTCCATGCTTACTGAAGCCCCTGGCCCACTTTCTTCCCCATCCGTATCCATAATGGGACTGTCTGGACAAGCCAAAAATGGGCCTGATAATCTATGTGAACCTACTTCTGCTGACTCCAGAAATCCTGAGTCTGCTGTTTGATCCTCAAGACAATGCCTTCCTGTCCTGGGCTCACTCCTACGCTGCATTTCATAATTGTCTAACTGCTGGGTCTGCGGAGCACTACGCTCTTCATCAGTGGAAGGCTTGCCATGGTGGACATCTCCACTTCAAGGAAAAGACTTTCTCCAAGTCTGCAAATACCTTCAACAACAATCATATGTGATGCCTCTTCTTACATCTAACAACCTTAAGTTGGACTGACGTAACTATGGACATAATGTGATTTTTCATTTTGATTTTAACTTTGTTTAATGATTATTTTGCCTTATGTCTGTAACTGTATAATGGGGTTTTCCAACCGTCTAAAATTTACAAATGGTTGTCTAAACTCCTATGAGTGCCACAACCTCCTCCAACTATTACTTGGGGCCCCTGGATCAGAGACCCTCAGTATGAGGGCTAGGAGAATATGTTGCCTCAACAATTTACGGACCATGCCCCTAAATAGCAGGAAGTAGTTATGGTATGAAAATGACACCCCTTTCTCTTGGCAACATAATTCTCTTAAAAGAAAAGGGGGGAATGAGAGTCATTTCCTAGGCAGGTTGATAAGAAGTCTGGGGGTCCCCAAGGAGAGAGGGGTCTGGAATTCTCAAGGAGAAAGAAAGGACAAACTTTTTTCTTTCCTCTACATTCCTTAGGATTATATAACAGTAATGTATCCTGCCTGAGGACAATCTCTGAATTAAACCTTCTGGCTAATCCTGTAATCTTAAAATGTAAATTATGGGAGTAGGTCTGGTCTTTATGAGGATTATATAACAATAATGTATCCTGCCTGAGGACAGTCTCTAGATTAAACCTTCTGGCTAATTCTGTTATCTTAAAATGTAAATTATGGGAGTAGATCTGGTAAGTCTTTACAACCTCCAGACATTCTTTGGATTCATTGGAGAGTATATAACTCCTTTGCTAACACTAGCAATCGGGTACTCTTTCTACCCCCTTCTGATGCCTATGTCAGAAGCTTTCTCTATCCCTTTTATACTTTAATAAACTCTATTGCACAAAAGCTCTGAGCGATCAAGCCTCGTCTCTGGCCCCGGATTGAACTCTTCTCCAGAGGCCAAGAATCCCAGCGTCTTTTTGTGGGTTCAGCAACAACCTTTCACCATCCCACCCTCCTTCAGTTGGCAGAACATACTTTGCCAATGCCCACACCTATATCACTGGGGTGGGGAGTAGTTAGGGCCAAAGAAAATAATGTATTCTGTCTTTTCTTCCATTTCTTTATAGAGATCACAGAATTCTCTGCCCAGGAATCTGTTGAAGCCCTGAAAGTAGAGAAATATATTTACTTTTCTGTGTATGTAGGAATGGCAGGGAGAGATTAGGGCAATCTTTATTTTTTTTTAAATTTTTATTGGAGTATTGTATAGTTGATTTACAATGTTGTGTTAGTGGCAGGTGTTCAGAAAAATGAATATATATATATTCATTTTGAATGAATTAAAGTGAATTGATTCAAATTAAATTTAATTCATTTGATTCAAAATGAATATATATATATATGTATATTTGTGTATATATATATACACACAAACACACATATATGCACTCTTTTATAAAAGTTCTTTTCCCATATAGGCCATTACAAATTTTTAAGTAGAATTCCCTGTGCAATACAGCAGCTTTTTGTTAGTTATCAATTTTACATATAGTAGTATGTACGTCACTCTCAACCTCCCAATTTATCCCTCCCCCATTATCCCCTGGTAACCATAAGCTTGTTTTCTACATTTGTAACTCTACTTCTGTTTTTTACTTGAAATTTTTATTGCAAAGTTTGTGATTACACATGCAGTTGTGAGAAATAATATAGAGACATCTTTGGTTGTACAGTTTCTACCAATGATAACACTTCTCAGAACTATAAAGTAGGGACCTCCCGGTGGTCCAGTGGTTGGGAATCCACCGCCCAATGCAGAGAACACAGGTGTAATCCCTGGTTAGGGAACAAAGGTCCCACATGTGCTACAGCTGGAGAGCCACGCACCACAACTATTGAGCCTCATGCTCAAGAGCCTGTGCGCCACAACCAAGACCCATTGATGCCAAAAAAACACATAAGTAAATGTTTTAAAAACTGTAACATATCCCAACTAGTACACTGACATTGATATCACTCAGCTTTCTTATTCAGATTAGATTCCTCCAGCTTTATTCAAACTCATGTGTGTGTGTGTGTGTGTGTTAATGTCTATGCAATCACTTGTATGGGTTTATGTATTCACCATCAAGAAACTCTCATGTTGTCTTTTTATAATCACAGCTATCTCTTTTCCCTCAGACTGCAGTCCCCATGACCTAGCAATCACTGATCTGTTCTCCATTTGTAAATGTTTACTTTCATAAATGTTATATAAATGGACAGTATAGCACGTAACTTTTTTACTTGACTTTTTTGGCTCGCTCAGCATGATTCCCTGGAGATTCATCCAAATTGTTGCATGCATCAAAAGTTCAATCCTTTTTATTGCTTAGTAGTATTCCATGATATGTATATGCCACTATTTGTTTAACCAGACATCTGTTGAATGGCATCTGGATTGACTGAAATTGTCAACTATTACAAATAAAATTGCTATGAACATTTGTGTACATATTTTTGTGTGAACATAAGTTTTCATTTTTCTGGGGCAAATGCCCAAGAGTGCAAGTGCTAGGTTGAATGGTAATTGCCTATCTAGTTTTCTCAGAAACTTCAAAACTGCTTTCCAGAGTTACTGTATCATTTGCATTCCCGCTATCACAATGTATGTGTGATTCACATTTTTATTCAGACCTTCTTTTGGTCTTTCTTTCATCAAGATGTGCTATCAGAAGGTAGATAGCTCTGATATCTCACTGATGGTCCTCACTGATGAAGGTTTCTGATCAAACTACAAAAGCAAGAGGATGAACAAAAGGAAACGGCTACTCATCTGGATAATATAATAGTAATGTGTGCTCAGTCACTCAGTCATATCCAACTCTTTGTGACCCCATGGACTATAACCTGCCAGGCTCCTCTACTCATGAGATTTTTCTGACAAGAATACTGGAGTGGGTTGCCCTATCTCCTTCCACGGGATCCTCCTGACCCAAGGATCTAACCCAAATCTCCTGCATCTCCTGCACTGGCTGGCAGATTTTTTTTTTCATTTATTTTTATTAGTTGGTGGCTAATTACTTTACAATATTGTAGTGGTTTTTGTCATACATTGACATGAATCAGCCATGGATTTACATGTATTCCCCATCCCGATCCCCCCTCCCACCTCCCTCTCCACCTGATTTTTTTTTTACCACTGAGTCACCTGGGAAGATAATATAACAGTAGTTGACATTTATTGAGTGCTTACTCTATGCCAGGCACTGTGCTAAAGGCTTCCTATGTACAAATCCACTTATTACTCACAACAGCTACATGGATAGGTTCTATTATCATCCTCAATTTGGAAGCTGAGGCTTAGATATAAAAATACTTGGTTTGTGGTTATACAGCCTGTTAACTGGTAGAGCTAGGGTTTGACATAAGGGGCTGTGCTCTCAGCTACCACAATATACTGCCTTCAGTATAATAATGAAAGAAACATATTTGTGTTCCCAGAAGCAGCTATATAGGTTACATCATAGTTAAGACAATGTTTTTCTTTTTAAATATAAATATAGATTTTACCACCTGTGGGAATTAAAGTATACTTTGGGAGGTATGTGAGTGTGTGGGTGTGAGATTCAATTAGATATGCACAGATTTTCCCTCAAAAGCTGCACACATCCTCAGCTGATGTCTAGTCTTATCCTCTCCCTTCTTCATATACTTCAGGCAATAGGGGAATTAATAAATACAGCACCCTGGTGTTCATCTGCAACTTAGAAGAGACAACTTAGTTCATATGAGAAGGGAATCAAGAATAATTTATCCATAGTATTCAGAGTAAATCAAAGTTCCTGGCAAATGTTTTCCCTGCCAAGCATGAACAACAGGAAAATAAGTACAATGATCAAGCAAATATACTAGAGCAAAATAAAAAACAAACAAACAGTTAAAAGAAAGGCATATAAGAACAAGCATATACAAGACCAGTCTGAAAGAATACATGATTTAAAAATTAGAAAAAAATTTCCTGCCAATGTTTACACTATAGAAAAACAAAATAAGATCTTAAAGATAAAATGATAAAGCAACAGAGGTGAAAAGAAAAACAGTTGAAACCATGATATGAAGACAAAAACAACACCATGAGAAAACTAATAAAATGAGAAAGATCAAAGATCAAATAAACTGAAAATGGAATTAAAATACTGAGAGAGAGGAGAGGCTTGGTACAGTCATTGCACATTCAGAAAAAAGGATAAAGGATTTGAAAATTAGAAAATAACAGATGTAAAAGAGATAATGATGATATTATACAAGGATAATTGGTGTCCCTGGAGTAGAGAGACAAAAAAATGAAACAAAAAAAAGTATTTTAAAAAGAAAATTTCCCTAAAATTAATAAAGAAATCATTTTGGACATAAGGTAGGCAGTTTGTGTTCCAGGGAAAACTGATATAGAATAATACATAGGCTGGCTGAATTAATTAGCTTTGTGGATTAAAAGGAAGAGTTAGAGGAATCAAGGTAGAAAAAACAAGTCACTTACGTGGGAGAACAAAGCTGGGCTGGCTTAGACTCTCCACAGCATCAGTGCCAGAAGAGAACGGGGCTTTAATTCACAGAGTGAATTAAGCCAGAAAGATAAACACCAATACAGTATACTAACGCATATATATAGAATTTAGAAAGATGGTAACGATACCCCTATATGCAAGACAGAAAAAGAGACACAGATGTATAGAACAGACTTTTGGACTCTATGGAGGAAGGCGAGGGTGGGATGACTGAGAGAACAGCATCGAAACCTGTATATTATCAAATGTGAAACAGATCGCCAGTCCAGGTTGGATGCATGAGACAAGTGCTCGGGGCTGGTGCACGGGGATGACCCAGAGGGATGGGATGGGGAGGGAGGTGGGAGGGGGGTTCAGGATGGGGAACACATGTAAATCCACGGCTGATTTGTGTCAATGTATGGCAAAAACCACTACAATACTGTAAAGTAATTAGTCTCCAACTAATAAAAATAAATGAAAAAAAAAAAAAGAGTATTCGGTTTTGTTGTTTGCGAATAAAGGCAAACATGCATATTCTCAAACGTGAAAGCCTTTAGCAGCTACAGCGGTTCTGGGAAGAACTACCAGAGACAAAAACCAGCTATACAAGGAGTGGACACATGAGGGCAAAGTACTGGCGTTACATTTGGTATTTAAAGGAGGCAGTGTATGCAGAGGGTAGTTTGGGAGTCAGATCACTCGAATTTTAATTTTAGCTTTGTCTATTCTCATTTTTGTCCTCAGGCAAATTGTTCAACTTGCCTCTGTTCCCTTACCAGTAAGATGATGATAGCGACAATATCATTGCCAGTATCAAATGAAACAACCCATATAAAGTTCTCGGCATAGTCCACAGCATTAGATACTACTACTACAACAAAAAAATTAAAGCACATCATTATGAAAACATAATAGCTCTAAAATTTTAAGGCTTCTTATAGTCTTTTATAATCTTTTTGTTTCTTAATCTTAAAAACTAATATCTCTGTGATAAATTTTTTAAACACTGAACTCTCCAGAAAGGTGGACAAGAAGTTGGTAACAAGTTACCTCTGGGGAAGGACAATGGGTGGATAAAAGATGGTGGGGGGAGTTTTTCACCAACTTTTCATCAACATGTAGCTTTTGAAATTTGTACCATGTGAATGTACGACTTGTTTTTTCAAAAGCAACTAAAATTAAAGAAACATGTACCTAAGATTCCATAATTCCTTTGTTTTTAATCGCTATTTATTTTTATTCTCTAAGTTCAGGCAGAACTAAATTTAGCATTTCAATGTAAAATTGGCATGCACAGTATGGTCCCATTTTTGCAAAATTTTTCTGAGCTACACACTGCCATCTGTATAGATGCAAAGAAAGAGGTCTGAAGTGATACCTAAAGATAACAGTGATTATTTTCTAGGTGATGAAATTTGGGGTACTTTTTCCTTATTCATATTTTTTCAGAATTGCTTGGATTTTTAATCATCTTTAAAAAATCATTGTTCCAAATAAGCAAAGGCAAACAGTTACCAATTGTGACCTTGGTTGACGAGGAGTTTGTCCACACCTCACAGGGGACTGGGCTCTAAATGCTAAAGGCCACCCTGGAGTGTCCCATTAATGCTCCAGTTGTATGAGTCGACACCCTAACTCTCTATTTAGCAAACACACTGCCAGTGGCTTATGATGTCCCATTGCGGGCTTTACAGGTAGATAAAGTGAAAGGTTGACTGATGCCTGAGCTACTGTCTAGCCAAACTGGACCACTTGTCATTTCCCAGAGTGACTTCGTTCCTAGTACTCCAGTCACCTAGAGTGCTACCTCCCTGACCCCTCAGTCATATCTGTTCTCTAAGCCACAGCACAAATTGTGCCTGCCACATATCTTTCCCCAACCTATAGACCCAATATCTCCCTTTGAAGCCCCAAAATACGTTTTAACAACTATTTATGACAATTTCATTCAATGAATGCTTATTATATACACCCATGTGCTTTGTAGTATATTTGATTGTATGTACTTATCCTCTGTCTTAGAAAAAATACCTGAGGACAAGAAGTATGTCATGCTTATTTGGTATTTCTATAGCACCCAGCACACCCCTTTAAAGGTCAAAAACTGTTGGAGAGTTAAATAAAGGAACTCGAGTGAGATGGTACAAATGGATGTATTGGTCCTTGCCCCTGGTTCCTGGCACAAAGCTCCTGAGACCCTTGTTGCTGTTGTTGTTGTTATTTAGTCACTAAGTCATGTCCAACTCTTTTGCGACCCACTGGACCATAGCCCACCAGGCTCCTCTGTCCATGGGATTTCCCAGGCACGAATACTGTAGTGGATTGCCATTTCCTACTCCAGGGGATCTTCCTGATCCAGGGATCAAACCTGCATCTCCTGCATTGGCAAGCTGATGGTTTACCACCGCGCCACCTGGGAAGTCCTTGTAACTTCCTAAATGAGTGAGAAGAGCACCGGAAGCAGCTTTTGTTCCAATGCAGCAACTCTGGGTGACTCTTAGATGGGGGCTGGTCCCCAGAAGGATCAAACCATAATCAGAAACTTGGGATTTTCAGCCCCAATCCTTATCCCCCAGAGAGGGAATAAGGGCTAGAATCAGAGTTAATAATTGATCATGCTTATGTGAGGAAGCTTCCATAATATCCCAACAGTATGGGGTTCAGAAGGTTTCCAGGTTGGCAAATACAACCACACCGGGAGGGTAACACACCCCAACTCTATGGGGACAGAGCTCAGGATTGTCTCTGACCTCACTCTATGTATCTTTTCATCTGAAGCTTGCAAGTATGCTTCCCTGAGTTCTGTGAACTGCTGTAGCAAGTTAATTGAACCCGATAGGGGGTCATGAAAGCCCTTGATTTGTAGTCAAGTCAGACAGAAGTTGTGGGTAACCAACCTGGGGACCTACGACTTACAACTGCCATCTCAAGTAGGGTGTCCAGTCTTGCTGGGCAGACCCTTAAACTCGTGAGATCTGACACTGTCTTCAAGTAGATAGTGTCAGAATTGAATGTAACTGTAGGACACTCAGCTGATGTCACACAGATTGTTTGTTGTGGGAAAACACACACACACACTTTTGATGAGCAAAAGTGTCAGAAATGAAGTGTGTTCTGTGTAAGTAGTAAAGGAGACAAAACTGAGTCTTTCCTCATACAAGCACCCAATGATTGCTTGTTGACTAGAATTGATTACTTAGTCCTTACATATTTTTTGAAGCTTTAAAGACTTTTAGGCCTTAAAAACCAAGTGATTTACATGCCTTCAGAATTATTTTGAGTTTTTCTAAAGAGCAAATATGCCTCCTTCCTTTAAAAATACTGGCATGCTTTTGCACAGCAAAAGAACCATAAATAAAAGACAACCCTCAGAATGGGAGAATATATTTGCAAATGAAACAACTGGCAAGGAATTAATCTCCAAAATATACAAATAGGTCATGCAACTCTATATCAAAAAACAAACAACCCAATTGAAAAATGGGCTGAAGATGTAAATAAGCACATCTTCAAAGAAGACATACAGATGGCCAAAAGCACATGAAAAGATGCTCAACATCACTAATTAGAGAAATGCAAATCAAAAATACAATGAGGTATCACCTCATACCAATCAGAATGGCCATCATCAAAAAATAAACAAATTGTAAATGCTAGAGAGGGTGTAGAGAAAAGGGAACCCTCCTACTTTGTTGGTGGGAATGTAAATTGGTACAACCACTATGGAAGTTCCTTAAAAAACTGAAAATAGACCTACCATATGATCCAGCAATCCCACTACTGGGCAGACACCCAGTGAAAACCATAATGCAAAAGAATGCATGCACCCTGATGTTCACTGTAGCACTATTTACAATAACCAGGACAAGGGAGCAACCTAAATGTCCATCCACAGAGGAATTGATAAAAGAGATGTTTTACATATATATAATGGAATATTTTGAACTGTGGTGTTGGAGAAGACTCTTGAGAGTCCCTTGGACTGCAAGGAGATCCAACCAGTCCATCCTAAAGGAAATCAGTCCTGAATATTCATTGGAAGGACTGATGCTGAAGCTGAAACTCCAATACTTTGTCCACCTGATGCAAAGAACTGACTCATTTGAAAAGACCCTGATGCTGGGAAAGTTTGAAGGCAGGAGGAGAAGGGGATGACAGAGCATGAGATGGTTGGATGGCATCACTGACTCAATGGACTGAGTTTGAGCAAACTCTGGGAGTTGGAGATGGACTGGGAGGCCTGGCGTGCTGCAGTCCATGGGGTCGCAAAGAATTTGACACAGCTGAGTGACTGAACTGAACGGAATGGAATATTTCTTAACCAAAAAAAAAAAAAAGAAAAAGAAATAATGCCATTTGCAACAACACGGATGGACCTAGAGATGGTCATACTGAGCAAAGCAAATCTGAAAGAGAAAGATTTGGTATAATATAGCTTATATGTGGAATCTAGAAAAATGGTACAAATGGACCTATTTGCAAAACAAAAATGGAGTCAAAGGTATAGAAAATAACTTAGGGTTACCAGTTGGTGGGGGTGAGGGGAATGAATTGAGAGACTGGGATTGACATATATGCACTACTAGAAATAAAAGGGAGAAGGCAATGGCACCCCACTCCAGTACTCTTGCCTGGAAAATCCCATGGACGGAGAAGCCTGATAGGCTCCAGTCCGTGGGGTCGCAAAGAGTCAGACATGACTGAGCGACTTCACTTTCACTTTTCACTTTAATACGTTGGAGAAGGAAATGTCAACCCACTCCTGTGTTCTTGCCTGGAGAATCCCAGGGATGGGGTCGCACAGAGTCGGACACGACTGAAGTGACGTAGCAGTAGTAGGAATAAAAGAGGTAACTAATGAGAACCTACCGTAAGCACAGGGAACTCTACCCACTGCTCCGCGGTGACCCAAATGGGAATGGAATCTGAAGAAGAGTATATCTAAGTATATTTACAACCAACTCACTCTGCAGTACACCTGAAGTGAACACAAGATTGTAGAGCAACTATACTCCAATAAAAATTAATGTTAAAAAATACTGGCACAAATCAAAATCCTTGGAAAGGGATAAGGTCCAAAGAGCTAAATAACAAATCAGTGATTTTTATTCCCATCTGTTTCACCCTGAGAAGATAGTATACTAACACCTTAAAAACTGAAATAGGGAAGACAATTTCACCTGAGTCTCCCAATCCCTAATGCCTCAAGTTACTCAGAGAAAATAAATTCATATTACTCAGCATTTTCATCTTTTAATTGCGTCCTTTAATGAAGAAAATCTTCATTTCTCAAAATCTAAATAAAGCTAATTTGGCACATATAATTGTGTGTCAGTGAAAATGTCAATAAAATTTAAAGACATCACAAATACAAAATAATATATAGAATTAAGGGAATGCTTTTATGAAAAGTGAGGGTTATATATGGAAATTAGTTACCTTTGTTCCAGGACTATCTTTCCAAAATAGGGTTTGAAAAACCTATTTCCTCTTTTTATCCTTCAAAGGTGAGCAAAAACTAATGTGCTGCCACCTACTGACAATGGCATGAAAGTGTAGCTAAGAACACGAAAAGTGTTTCATCTTTTTAACTGTTGACCCCAAACTTCAGAATAGGTGCTTATATTATCTTATTTTAAACATAGCAATGAACACCTTCAAGATTCTTAATCTTCAGTTCACTTCAGTCACTCAGTCGTGTCCGATTCTTTGCAACCCCATGAATCGCAGCAAGACAGGCGTCGCTGTCCATCACCAACTCCCAGAGTTTACTCAAACTCATGCCCATTGAGACGATGATGCCATCCAACCATCTCATCCTCTGTCGTCCCATTCTCCTCCTGCCCTCAATCTTTCCCAGCATCAGGGTCTTTTCAAATGAGTCAGCTCTTCGCATCAGGTGGCCAAAGTATTGGAGTTTCAGCTTTAGCATCAGTCCTTCCAATGAACACCCAGGACTGATCTCCTTTAGGGTGGACTGCTTAGATCTCCTTGCATTCCAAGGGACTCTCAAGAGTCTTCTCCAACACCACAGTTTAAAAGCATCAATTCTTCAGCGCTCAGCTTTCTTTATAGTCCAACTCTCACATCATACATGACTACTGGAAAAACCATAGCTTTGACTAGACAAACCCTTGTTGGAAAAGTAATGTCTCTGCTTTTTAATATGCTATCTAGGTTGGTCATAACTTTCCTTCCAAGGAGTAAGCGTCTTTTAATTTCATGGCTGCAGTCACCATCTGCAGTGATTTTGGAGCCTCCCAAAATAAAGTCTCTCACCGTTTCCACTGTTTCCCCATCTATTTGCCATGAAGTGATAGGACTGGATGCCATTATCTTTGTTTTCTGAATGTTGAGCTTTAAGCCAACTTTTTCACTCTCCTCTTTCACTTTCATCAAGAGGCTTTTTAGTTCTTCTTCATTTTCTGCCATAAGGGTGGTGTCATCTGCATGTCTGAGGTTATTGATATTTCTCCTGGCAATCTTGATTCCAGCTTGTGCTTCATCCAGCCCAGGGTTTCTCATGATGTACTCTGCATATAAGTTAAATAAGCAGGGTGACAATATACCACCTTGACATACCCTTTTCCCGTTTGGAACCAGTCTGTTGTTCCATGTCCAGTTCTAACTGTTGCTTCCTGACCTGCATACAGATTTCTCAAGAGGCAGGTCAGGTGACCTGACCTGACCATCTCTTTCAGAATTTTCCACAGTTTATTGTGATCCACATAGTCAAAGGCTTTGGCATAGTCAATAAAGCAGAAGGAGATGTTTTTCTGGAACTCTCTTGCTTTTTCGATGATCCAGTAGATGTTGGCAATTTGATCTCTGGTTCCTCTACCTTTTCTAAACCCAGTTTGAACATCTGGAAGTCCACAGTTCACATATTGTTGAAGCCTGGCTTGGAGAATTTTGAGCATTACTTTACCAGCATGTGAGATGAGTGCAATTGTGTGGTAGTTAGAGCACTGTTTGGCATTGCCTTTTTTAGGGATTGGTTGAAAATTGACCTTTTCCAGTCCTGTGGCCACTGCTGAGTTTTCTAAATTTGCTGGCATATTGAGTTTCACAGCATCATCTTTCAGGATTTGAAAGATCTCAACTGGAATTCCATCACCTCCACTAGGTTTGTTCGTAGTGATGCTTCCTGAGGCCCACTTGACTTCACATTCCAGGATGTGTGGTTCTAGGTTAATGATCATACACCATTGTGATTATCTGGGTTGTGAAGATCTTTTTGTACAGTTCTCCTGTGTATTCTTTTGTATATTCTTCTTTTTCTGTGTATTCTTAATATCTTCTGATTTTTTTAGGTCCATAACATTTCTGTCCTTTAATGAGCCCATCTTTGCATGAAATGTTCCCCTGGTATCTCTAATTTTCTTGAAGAGATCTCTAGTCTTTCCCATTCTATTGTTTTCCTTGATTTCTTTGCACTGATCACTGAGGAAGGCTTTCTTATCTCTCCTGGCTATTCTTTGGAACTCTGCATTCAAATGGGAATATCTTTCCTTTTCTCCTTTGCTTTTCACTTCTCTTCTTTTCACAGCTATTTGTATGGCTTCCTAGACAGTCATTTTGCTTTTTTGCATTTCTTTTTCTTGGGGATGGTCTCAATCCCTGACTCCTGTACAATGTCACGAACCTCCGTCCATAGTTTATCAGGCACTCTGTCTATCAGATCTAGTCCCTTGAATCTATTTCTCATTTCCACTGTATAATCATTAGGGATTTGATTTAGGTCATACCTGAATGGTCTAGTGGTTTTCCCTACTTTCTTCAATTTAAGCCTGAATGTGGCAATAAGGAGTTCATGATCTGAGCCACAGTCAGCTCCCGGTCTTGTTTTTGCTGACTGTATAGAGCTTCTCCACCTTTGCCTGCAAAGAATATAATCAATCTGATTTCGGTGTTGGCCATCTGTGATGTCCACGTGTAGAGTCTTCTCTTGTGTTGTTGGAAGAGGGTGTTTGCACCAGTATGTTCTCTTGGCAGAATACTATTTTCCTTTGCCCTACTTCATTCTGTACTCCAAGGCCAAATTTGCCTGTTACTCCGGGTGTTTCTTGACTTCCTACTTTTGCATTCTAGTCCCCTATAATGAAAAGGACATCTTTTTGGGGTGTTAATTCTAGAAGGTCTTGTGGGTCTTCATAGAACCGTTCAACTTCAGCTTCTTCAGCATTACTGGTTGGGGCATAGACTTCTTAACCTTAGGGGGAATGATAAGCTGTAAATTGGTGTAATTGAAAAACAAAAGCACACCCCCACCCTACCCCTGGGGAGCTGCAGCAGGTCTAAAAAAGAAAAACAAAAGCAATGCATGAGTGTTAATTTCACAGATTAGAAACCTTAGCTGCATGCCTCAGTGGAGGACTGAAAAGATGGTCAAGTCATTTCCTTAAGGAGAAAAAGGGACAAAGAAATGCAAGCAGTTCTATACGAAGATACCCTAAACGCCCAGTCAGTCCAGTGTTAGGTCACCGAGGAATTTTGTGCAGGTGGCTAATGGCCATTTGTGAGACAGGGTGTGCTACCCCTCACAGGGAGAGAAATCTATTCTCAAATAGCACTATTTCCCCCTGGGTGATACTTACATATCTATAGAAGGACGCTAAATTCTCCTTGAAAGCAGGTTTCCAGGGCCCACTCCTTGGGTGAGCAGTTTCCCAATCAGCACACAAAGAATACTCTAAGCCAAGGACAGCAAGGATCTGCACTTTTCGTATCTCCCACAGATTCCTGGCTCTGTGTGCAGTCCCCCCCACACGGTATGGGCTTTATCAATATTAGCTGGCTGAACAAGTAAGGGGAACCTCTTTCTGTTTCTCTTTCATTTTCTATGTTTGAGCTCCAAGGAGTGCATCGGAATCTGTTTATATATTGCTTTGATTAGTTTGATATCTTTGGTGAAAATTAGCTTGGGCTTGAATCACTAAGATAACTCCTCAGTTTTCCACTTCAGTCAGTGTTATTCATCAATTAAGTTTCTAGTAAATTTTAAGCTGAAATGTTACACCTGCCTCCGTTAAAACCTCCAGGTCTCCATTAGTGTGAAACCTGAAGGTTAACTCTGAACATGTCATCCACGGGTGGAATCCAGGGAGAAAGTGGAAGACGCACTTATACTTAATTAGGAGGGTTAGAAATAGTTTTGAAAATAATTCGTTTAGCCTTCCTGATTAAAAGAAAATTATTTAGTTTGGGGAGGCACCTTCCTTTTTTTTTAGGTCACTAAAACTGGACTCATGAAGCTAAAGCCAGGAAAGCATCAGGCAATTGCTCTTGTTGTTGTTCAGTTGCTCAATCACATCCAGCTCTTTGAGACCCCATGGACTGCAGCACGCCACACACGCTTCCCTATCCTTCACCATCTCCCGGAGCTTGCTCAAACTCATGTCCATTGAGCCAATGATGCCATCCAACCATCTCATCCTCTGTCACCCCCTTCTCTTCCTGCCCTCAATCTTTCCCAGCATCAGGGTCTTTTTCAATAAGTGGACTCTTCACATCAAGTGGCCAAAGTATTAGAGCTTCAGCTTCAGCATCAGTCCTTTCAGTGAGTATTCAGGGTTGATTTCCTTTAGGATTGACTGGTTTGATCTCCTTGCAGCCCAAGGGACTCTCAAGAGTCTTCTCCAACACCACAATTTAAAAGCATCAATTCTTTACAGTGCTCTGCCTTCTTTATGATCCAACTCTCACATCTGTATATGACTATTGGAAAAATCATAGCTTTGACTATTTGGACTTTTGTTGGCAAATTGATGTCAATTTTACATTAATTGTATTAAGTAATCACCTGTTCACGTTAGCCAGGAGCCCAACAGTTTATGGTCTGGAAGTCTACCCTGTTCAAATGTCTTCAGCTCTAAATTAAGAACTTATGCATAGACACAGGCACAGAGTCTAACACCTGGAGCCTTTGCAAATTTTCCAGGATCTTTTTATCAAATCATCCAATGCAATGCACTTCACAATGTGTGACTAAGAGCTCTTATCTTAGACAAGAAGGAGATCTAAACAGCAGCAAAAGACAAAGTGAACAGATGATTAAAAATCTGAAACTTTGTAAAATTCCTCCTTCATAAGGAAGACAAGATCACAAGTTGGAATGATGGTGAGTGACATCATGAAGGAGGTAGGGTTTGAACAGTTCTTTAAGAATAAGTGGAATTTTGCAGTTTGGAGTTTGGGAAGGGAGAAAAAATTCTCCAATGCCATCCAAGAGAAACTGAATATGTTTATCTGAATATGAATATGAACAGGATGTGTTCAACTTGGCTGCTGTGAGCCTAATCTTCACTGCCAAAAAGTAGCAACCAAGTTGGGATAACAACATAATGTACATGCTCTGAAATCAGGTGCCTGGGTTGAGTCCTGGCCTCATCACTCATTTGTCATGTGACCTTGAGCAAACTATTTAGTATCCTGATCCTCAATAGCCTTTTCTGTAAAATGAGGACAATAGAAGGGCATACTCCATACAATTATTTTAAGGATTAAAAGAAAGAATTCCTGTACTGTGGTCAGTGTCTGGAATACAGCAAATGACAATAAACATTATCTGTTATATTCGGTGAGTTTGTACTTGATTTACCAAACAATGAGGAGTTACCAAAGGTTTCTGAGCAGAAGAGCTATATGTTTCAAGCTGAAACTCTACAGTAAATAATTTATCAGTGAAACTTCAGTTCAGTCGCTCAGTTGTGTCCGACTCTTTGCCACCCCATGGACTGCAGCATGCCAGTCTTCCCTGTCCATCACCAACTCCCAGAGCTTGCTCAAACTCGTGTCCATTGAGACAATAATGTCATCCAACCACCTCACCCTCTGTCGTCCCCTTCTCCCACCTTCAATCTTTTCCAGCATCAGGGTCTTTTCCAGTGAGTCAGTTCTTTGCATCAGGTAGCCAAATATTGGAGTTTCAGTTTCAACATCAGTCCTTCCAATGATTATTCAGGACTGATCTCCTTTAGGATGGACTAGTTGGAGCTCCTTGCTGTCCAAGGGACTCTCAAGAGTCTTCTCCAACACCACAGTTCAAAAGCATCAATTCTTTGGCACTCAGCTTTCTTTATAGTCCAACTCTCACATCCATACATGACTACTGGAAAAACCATAGCTTTGACTAGACAGACCTTGGTTGGCAATACTTTGTCTCTGCTTTTTAACGTGCTGTCTACGGTGGTCATAGCTTTTCTTCCAAGGAGCAAGCATCTTTTACTTCAAGGCTGCACCACTCACCATCTGCAGTGATTTTGGAGCCCAGGAAGATAAAGTCTCTCACTGTTTCCCATCTATTTGCCATGAAGTGATGGGACAAGATGCCATGATCTTAGTTTTCTGAATGTTGAGTTTTAAGCCAATTTTTTCACTTTCCTCTTTCACTTTCATCAAGAGGCTCTTTAGTTGGAAAAAAAAAAAAAGTTGAAAAGTTATATTTAAAAATACCAGATAGGGAAACTTTGCAACTGTCCAGGGAAGAAGTCATAAGAATCAGAATTATAGGTAAAGTGATAGAAGGAGGAGGAGCAGAAGAGACAGTTTTGAAAACCTTTAAGAGAACTTATTGACAGGGCTGAATGTGAAGTGTAAGGGATGGGCAGGACTCAAAGACAATGCTAAGCCTTTGAACCTGGAAACCAGAAAAACTTAGGTGAAGAAAATAGATGTGAGGAACCTAAGTGGTTCAGGGGAAAGTTACCCAAGTAGAGTTCCCAAAAGATAGTAACCAATTTAAATATAGATCTCAGAAGAGAAGTCAAAATTAGATTAAGTATCTTCAATTTAGGGGTGAAGGTAACTTTTGGATGAAAAGAACATCAATGAAGGTTAACAATGTCAAACCATCTGACTCAAAATTCCTTGTTCCTCCTGCTTATGGATATTACATGAGTTCATATCCATCAGAAGAAAAAGAAAGGGTCTTTCTTATATATGCTAAGTGTTCAACTGCTGAATTTTCCATCTCCTAGCCACGTGTCACTTTAGGAATCAGCTTCTTCATCTGGAAAATAAAATCAATGCTAATAACTTCTTTAGTTATTCTGGGTATCAAATGAAGTCCTGATCTCTTCCTGGCTAGCTCAACATGATCATCCACAGATACAAAATGAAATTTCTCTTTCTGAAGGTCCCTACTCCCCTGAGCTTGTTCCTACATACTCCTGTGCCCACAGTCTCTTTCTTCTTTGCCAGTAATCACTTGAACTCATCTTGCTCAAACCTTCTAATTCTTGGTCAAATTCTAAAAGGCTGCTATTCCAACCTCTTCTAACTCAAAAAACCCATCCCTGGACCTCATCTGCCTCACCTCCTCCACTCCCATCTACTGTCTAATGTTATTCTTTTAACTCCCTCATTCTCTCCTTTTTCATTTTCATTTCATTATAAAGTCATATATAATCTTAGCTTATCAACCCCATAAGTACTTAGTTTTTTTGCTTGTCAGCCCTCAACCCAATACAAAATTAACATTCCCCATGCTATTATATGCAACACACACAGTCACATATATACATGTAACAAAGTTGTTTTGTCTGCAGAAAAAAAAAAAACAAAACCCTATTGATCTCAGAACAGATTTTTTTCTACTTTTTGGCCATGAGAGGAGGAGATACCAAAGACCTCAAGGTGAGTCCATTGGTCCATTCTCCTCTTCCCTCATCTTACACCACAAATTCTAATCAAGTAGTTTTTGACTCTGCTTAATTTCACCTTGAGTGGGCCCTAAGACCTCCGTAAATGATATTATATCTACTTACAAGACAGCTTAACAAGATACCTTCAAATTTACCGTAAATTGCTGCAGACGTGGGATGTCTTTTGTTTTCCAGGAAAGCCAGAATGCTGCTTTCTGTACTCTCTGAGTATGGTGACCTATAATTTCAAAATCTCCTCTAGCCTGTATTTTGGTTTCCCTGACCATTCATTAGTCTGACAAATGTCTGTTATCACCTGAAGCATTTACATGCCAAACCTAAGAGAAGTTTTCTACTCAGCATCTCTTTGTTCTCAGGAAATAATCTGGGTCTTACCAAGCAATTTTCCAGAAAGAGCACAGACTACAGTATATGCAGTGCAGTGGAACGCTGAGCTCTCGCTGCAGCCTTCAACGCCAGCAGCAAGTGTAGTCTTTATATGCATTTTGCTGCATATTATAATCAATAGTGTGTGTTGCTGCTGCTGCTAAGTCGCTTCAGTCGTGTCCGACTCTTCGCGACCCCATGGACAGCAACTCACCAGACTCCCCTGTCCACAGGATTCTCCAGGCAAGAATACTGGAGTGGGTTGCCATTTCCTTCTCCAATGCATGCATGCGTGCTAAGTCGCTTCAGTCATGTCTGACTCTGTGCGACCCCATGGACAGCAACTCACCAGACTCCCCTGTCCACAGGATTCTCCAGGCAAGAATACTGGAGTGGGTTGCCATTTCCTTCTCCAATAGTGTGTGTTATTAAATATTAATTAAAGATTTTGCACTACTTTATGTGATGTGAAAGATTTGGAAGTAGAAATAAAGATTGCATCTGGTTTGAATATGACTTTATACCCAGCCCTTGGTATATTGTCTGGCAAATGAAAGACAATAAGAATATTAATTGAACAAGTGAATAGGAACTCTGAGAAAATTAACACTTGAGAAGCTATAGAGAAGGACACAAGTTAACTCACAGTTAGGCGCTCCCTTAGGCAGTGGTGCAACTATAATGGATGTAGGAATTCAGGAAAAAAAAGAGATTACTGTGGACTGAAGTCATTATGGTGAAGCACACACCTTTTGGGTTAAGTGTATTGGCCCAAACATGGGAGAGAGGGCCTACATTTCAGGTGGAAGAGGAAGACTGTAAATAAGGGCCAAAAGCTGAAGTATTAAATCAGTGGAGAAATCAGAGACCTGTAGTCAAGAATAAAGTTAGATAATAAATGGGACAATGTAACAACAGGCAGTAAAAGGCAGAGGAATTACCTGTGAATCAAGTGTCAAAGTTTGGTTTTTAGTTTCTTGTTGAGAATTCAAAATGCTGTTTTCATGTACAAAAGCCTACAAGTTGTGATCTAAACTCATGAATAACCCTAATATACACATTTCTCATTTTTCATGAGATGACTAGAGAGATATATCCATAATTAATTATCGAGCCTATCTGCTCTTTCTTGGAGAATTTTAGTTTTCATCGACCTCTCAGAAGACTATTGGAATAAGTTCAGCTAAGCTCAGGAACAACTCAGCAATCCTTTTAGTCAAACTTTAATCAACTCCTCTTCAGTGACCATTTCAAGCCTTCATCAGTCTCCTTGAGATCCTTGCCACTGTCCCTGGTAGCAAATGACTTGAACCATCACTTTTGGATCAAATGAAACCATCAGTGAATGCCTTTAATGTCAACATGCCCTTAAAAGTGTGTATATCACCCCTCTTTTCAATTTATTTTCCTCCCCTTATCATCTATCCTTGATCCCTCCCCTCTATAATCCTCCTATTTCCCTTCCTTTCCCTTCTCTGCTCAGTCTCTTCACGCTTCCATCATGAGCATCTCCAGACCCACAACTTCAGTTACAAATACACTGATACCTCCTCAAGTCTTTGTCACCAGATAAATTTTTTTACTGAGCTCCTGATTCTTCTTTACAGTGTCTAGGAAATTCCACTTGGATATACCACAGAGACATGTCCAAAATTTAGCTTTCCATGTGTGGCAAAGCTTCCCAGGTGGCACAGTGATAAAGAATCTGCTGCAATGTGGGTGACCCGGGTTCAATCCCTGAGTCAGGATGATCCCCTCGAGAAGGAAATGGCAACCCACTCCAGTATTCTTGCCTGAGAAATTCCATAGAGGTGACTGGCATGCTAGTCCATGGGGTCACAAAGAGAGTCAGACACAACTTCAGCGACTGAGCATGCAAACACACATGTGGCAGGCCACATAATCGCACCTCAGAGATATCTACATCCTAAAACATTCATTGGATCGTAGAGAAAGCAAGGGAATTCCAGAAAAAAACATCTACTTCTGCTTCATTGACTACGCTAAAGCCTTTGACTATGTGGATCACAACAAACTGGAAAATTCTTTTTTTTTTTTTTTTTCAAAGAACTGGGAGATTTTATTGAACACATGACACTTGCCAAACCAAGGATATTGACAAAACTTCTAAACTTGATTCAAAAAGTTTTTTTTTCTTCTGAGATAGGTTTTTTTTTTTTTCATTTATTTTTATTAGTTGGAGGCTGATTACTTTACAATATTGTAGTGGGTTTTGTCATACATTGACATGAATCAGCCATGGAGTTACATGTATTCCCCATCCCGATGCCCCCTCCCACCTCCCTCTCTACCCGATCCCTCTGGCTCTTCCCAGTGCACCAGGCCTGAGCACTTGTCTCATGCATCCAACCTGGGTTGATCTGTTTCACCATAGATAATATACATGTTTCGATGCTGTTCTCTCGAAACATCCCACCCTCACCTTCTCCCACAGAGTCCAAAAGTCTGTTCTGTACATCTGTGTCTCTTTTTCTGTTTTGCATATAGGGTTATCGTTACCATCTTTTTAAATTCCATATATATGCGTTAGTATGTTGTAATGTTCTTTATCTTTCTGGCTTACTTCACTCTGTATAATGGGCTCCAGTTTCATCCATCTCATTAGAACTGATTCAAATGAATTCTTTTTAATGGCTGAGTAATATTCCATGGTGTATATGTACCACAGCTTCCTTATCCATTCGTCTGCTGATGGGCATCTAGGTTGCTTCCATGTGCTGGCTATCATAAACAGTGCTGCGATGAACACTGGGGTGCACGTGTCTCTTTCAGATCTGGTTTCCTCAGTGTGTATGCCCAGAAGTGGGATTGCTGGGTCATATGGAAGTTCTATTTCCAGTTTTTTAAGAAATCTCCACACTGTTCTCCATAGTGGCTGTACTAGTTTGCATTCCCACCAACAGTGTAAGAGGGTTCCCTTTTCTCTTCACCCTCTCCAGCATTTATTGCTTGTAGACTTTTGGATAGCAGCCATCCTGACTGGCATGTAATGGTACCTCATTGTGGTTTTGATTTGCCTTTCTCTGGTAATGAGTGATGTGGAGCATCTTTTCATGTGTTTGTTAGTCATCTGTATGTCTTCTTTGGAGAAATGTCTGTTTAGTTCTTTGGCCCATTTTTTGATAAGAAATGGGAATACCAGACTGCCTTACCTGTCTCCTGAGAAACCTGTATGTGGGTCAAGAAGCAAAAGTTAGAACTGGACATGGAACAATGGACTGGTTCAAAATTTGGAAAGAGGTACATTAAGGCTGTATATTGTCACCCTGCTCATTTAACTTCTATGGAGAGTACATCATGTGAAATGTTGGGCTGGATGAATCCCAAGTTGGAATCAAGATTTCTGGGAGAAATATCAATAACTTCAGATATGCAGATAATACCACTCCAAAGGCACAAAATGAAGAACTAAAGAACCTCTTGATAAAGGTGAAAGAGGAGAGTGAAAAAGCTGGGTTAAAACTCAACATTCAAAAAACTAAGATCATGGTATCAGATCCCTTCAGTTCATGGCAAATAGAAGGGGAAGAAGTGGAAGCAGTGACAGATTTTATCTTCTTAGGGTTCCAAAATCACTGTGGATGGTGACAGCAGCCATGAAATTAAAAGATGCTTGCTCCTTGGAAGGAAAGCTATGACAAACCTAGATAGCATATTGCCAACAAAGATCCATATAGTCAAAACTATGTTTTTTCAGTAGTCATGTATGGATGTAAGAACTGGACCATAAAGAAAGCTGAGTGCCAAAGAATTGATGCTTTCAAACTGTGGTGCTGGAGAAGACTCTTGAGAGTCCCTTGAACATCAAGAAGATCAAATCAGTCAATCCTAAAGGAAATCAACTCTGAATATTGATTAGAAGGACTGATGCTGTAGCTGAAGCTACAATACTTTGGCCACCTGATGCAAGGAGCCAGTTTATTGGGAAAGACCCTGATGCTGGGAGAGACTGAGGGCAGGAGGAGAAGCAGGTGGCAGAGGATGAGGTGGTTAGAAAGCATCACTGACTCAGTGGATGTGACTTTGAGCAAACTCTGGGAGATAGTGGAGGACAGAGGAGCCTGGTGTGCTGGAGTCCGGAGGGTCTCATGAATCAGACATGACTTAGAGACTGAACAACTACAATCCCCCAAATCTATGAATATAAGGTTGCAGATGGAATTAAGGTTGCCAGCCTACTGACCTTAAACTAGAGAAACTATCCTGGATTTTCTAGGTGGACCCAATGTAAGCACAAGGGTCCATAAAGGTGAAAAAAGGAAGGCAGAAGAGGAGAGTTAGAGTGAGATAGTGACTACAGGAAAATGATTAGAGGGATGCAACATTATTCACAGTGAGGATGAAGGAAGTGGGAGGACATGAGCCAAGGAATGTGGATGACCTCTAAAATATGGAAAAAACGGGGAAATGGATTCTCTTCCAGAACCTCAAAAAATTAAAAAAAAAGAAAAAGAAATACTGAACACAGTCCTGCTGATTTTAGCTACAGTTCCGTTCAGTTCAGTTGCTCAGTTGTGTCGGACTCTTTGTCAACCCATGGACTGCAGCACGCCAGGCCTTCCTGCCCATCACCAACTGCTGGAGTTTATCCAAATTCATGTCCATTGAGTCGGTGATGCCATCCAACCATCTCATCCTCTGTCATCCCCTTCTTCTGCTTTCAATCTTTCCCTGCATCAGGGTCTTTTCTAATGAGTCAACTGTTTGCATCGGGTGGCCAAAGTATTGGAACTTCAGCTTCAGCACAGTCCTTCCAATGAATAATCAGGGTTGATTTCCTTTAGGATTGACTGGTTTGATCTCCTTGCTGTCCAAGGGACAGAGAAGTCCCTAGAGTCTTCTCCAGCACTACAGTCCAAAAGCATCAATTCTTTGGCACTCAGCGTTTTTTTTTATTGCCCAGCTCTCACTCTTGCATCCATACATGACTACTGGAAAAACCACAGCTTTGACTATATGGGCCTCTGTAGACAAAGTAATATCTTTGCTTACCTAAAGTCTATTCCTTCTGATTCCTCAGAGTTTTTCAGTGCATCCTTCTCTTTAAATTAACTGCCTTTCTCAGAAAATAGTTTATGTTTCTTTTGATAAACAGCATCCTCTTTTGTTTTGGTTGTTACAGTGTTGAATGGCTTCTCATCTTTTTCATCTCTACATTGGCATTTTTTTCTTCCACCTACTTTTTTTTTTTTAAGAAAAACAAAGAAATAGGACTATGGAAAGATGGTAAATCAAGATAACATGGAGATTTCCTTCTATAGACATTTAGAAAACAAAAGTAAAAGAGAAAAGTGGAAGTGCATACCACAGACACCAAAAAAGGCAAGAGTGGGGATGAGGGGTTTAAATTTCAAGTGCAGAAACGAAGCAGAAACTGAAAACTAGGGCAGTAGATACATGAGCAGATACTGTTATGCTCTGGGGAGTGTTTACTAGTCTCTATTACCCTCTTGATTTTAACATCTCAAGCAGCAATAGAAAATGAATCCTTCAGGCCTACATAAGTTGGGGTTAGAATTGAAATCTCTGATTAAAGAAACCAGAAAACTCAAAGGACTACCCCTCAGTGAAACAGCATTCTAGAAAAAACAGGAAGCAAGCAAGAAAGCCCTTCATCCTGGGTGGGGAAAAAAAAAAGCATGTTGCTAGGAAATCAAATCCCTGGTTGTATGCCTTGCACAACCAAAGTGGTCAAGGAAGTCCCATGCCAAGAAATCAGCGTTAAAAGTTGTCCCATACAAGTGCTTCTCTGTGTGTGCAGTACGTACAGCTACTGTGGAGGCACAGCCCTACAATACACACCACGTGTGATTACCAAAGAACACACAAGGCCACAGGAGAATACAGCCAAACACAAGGGGAAAGAACTGTCGCTTACCGAGAGCCAAAGGATACAAAGACCAAGAGAGGCCACATGTCCAAGGACTTGAGGTGAGAAAGAACCAGAATAAAAACTATAAAATCAGTACATTTAAAAGCATCAGAATTACAGTAAGTTATCAAAATATGGCAAAAGTAAGATCCTAAGAGGAATAAATGGAAATTTTAGAAAGCAGTAAATAAAACTTCTTGACAAGAAAAACATATTGTCCTTAAGAATTGGTAATATATGGCAAATTTAACACAGGCACATTCAGGTGGGGCATTCCAGAAAGAAAATAAAAAGTAAAGAATTAAAAATAAGATACAAGCCAGAGGGCCAGTATGTTTGAATTAAAAGTATTAATATCAGCTGTCTTGACAAAATTAAATGATTTAATAATGTTCCTAAACATTGGGTTTCCTTTTTCTTTGGAGACATAGCTTTGTTTTTTGGGTTTTTTTTTTTTGGTTTTTTTTTTTCTTCTCTAGCTTCAGTTGTTGTTACAATACAAAAGTATTGATTCTTCCTGAAGTTTTAATAGTTCTAGTAGGAAGAAGCCAGAGCTCCAATCAACATTAATTTCTTGTTTGTTTAATTCTCTTTTTTTTTTACTTTTTATTATTTTTTTCAACATAATTAAGATTTATATAATTTTCACACAATAGCAGGATGCAAATTTTATTCAAGTTCCCATAGACTGTAAACCAGGAGACACTGGAACATATCCAGGGACATAAAACAAGGTGCAACAGTTTCATGGTCTAAAGGTTTTGAAATCATACAGAGTCTGTTCTCTTATTTCCATGGAATTATATTAGAAATCAATATCAAAAGATATTTGAAAATAACCCACATATTTTCAAGTGCAATGTAACATTTACCAAGAGAGAGCTTTAACTTAGCCATTGAAATCCTCAATAAAGTTAAAAGACTTAAAAAACCTAGAGGCTGATTGCAGAGTAGAGAGAATTTAAATAATAAATTAACATCAAAATGAGAAATTAATACCAAAGATACTTTTAAAACCCCATATATTTGGGTATTAAATGTCCACTTTTAAACAACATTAATTTTATATGTTTCTTTCAGAACTACCATTGCCACTTTCTCTGCCACCCATCTAGCCCAGATTCTTAAGAGCTCTTTTAGATTCTTCCTTTTTCTGTACCCTTTAAAATACAGTTGATGTTTAAAAAATTAAAAATAGAACTATTATATGATCTAGCAATCCCACCCCTGGGCATATATCCTGAGAAAACCGTAATTCAAAAGGATGCATGCACATCAATATTCATTGCAGCACTATTTACAATAACCAGGACATGCTGCTGCTGCTGCTGCTAAGTCACTTCAGTCCTGTCCGACTCTGCGCGACCCCACAGACGGCAGCCCACCAGGCTCCCCCGTCCCTGGGATTCTCCAGGCAAGAACACTGGAGTGGGTTGCCGTTTCCTTCTCCAATGCATGAAAGTGAAAAGTGAAAGTGAAGTCGCTCGGTTGTGTCCGACTCTTCACGATCCCATGGACTGCAGCCTACCAGGCTCCTCCATCCATGGGATTTTCCAGACGAGAGGACTGGAGTGAGGTGCCATTGCCTTCTCCAAACCAGGACATGGTGGCAACCTGAATGTCCATCAACAGGTGAATGTATAAAGAAGATGTGATACATATATACAATGGAATATTACTCAGGCTTAAAAAAAAAAAGAATGAAATTATGCCATTTGCAGCAATGTAGATGGACCTGGAGATTATCATACTATGTGAAGTAAGTCAGACAGAGAAAGGCAAATGTTATATGGTATCACTTATGTGTGGAATCTAAAGAAATGGTACAAATGAACCTACTTACAAAATAAAAGTTGAGTCACAGAGGTAGAAAACAAAATTGCGATTACCAGGAGGGCATGGGGAAGAGGGATAAATCGGGAAATTGGGATTGATATGTACACACTACTATATATAAAATAGATAACGAATAAGGACCTACTGAATAGCACAGGGAACTCTATTCAGTTCTCTGTAATTACCTACATGGGAACAGAATCTTAAAAAGAGTGCATATATGTGAATGTATAATTGACTTACTTTGCTATATAGCAGAAACTAACACAACACAACATTGTAAATCAGGTATACTCCAAAAAAATTTTTTTAATAAATAGAAGATAGTTGATGCTAATTATTTGCAGATTCTGTATTTACAAATTCACCTACTTGCAAACATTCACATGAAACTCCAATATTAATACTTGTGGCACTTCTGTGGTCATTTGCAAATGTCTGCTAAGCAGTGAAAAATTTGAGTCACCCCACACGCACATTCCCAGCTGAGGTCAAACAAGGTGACACTCTGCCTTCATGTTTTGGTTCTCCTGCTGTAAACAAGTGTAGTCTATTTTGTGCCATATTTTTTCTCATTTTTTTGTGCTTTTTGTTGGTGATTTCAATGTTTAAAACGGCCCCCAAGTATAGCCAGAAGAGCTAATGGATATGTATAGCAGAAATAAAACAGGCACCCGTTCTGTCTTATATTCTGGTGGGAGAAGACAAACAATAAACAACAACTGAGAAACCTACTATATTAAGTACTCATATGAAACAAACAAAAAAATCTGCAGAAGAGAAAATATGAGGTTTGAGGAAGGTTGTTATTTTATATAACTTGGTCAGAAGGCCTGTCTGAGAAGAAAAACTAAGCAAAGAAACCTGAAGGAAGTAAGAGGGTGGTTCAGGTGGATTCTGGGGTACAGGCTTAAGGCAAGACTTAATCTGGCATGATTGTGGAACAGCAAAGAAATAACACACACACACACACACACACACACACACACACACACACACACGGAATTCAATTTTATAGCTCCTATCTTTTAAAAAAAAGAGAAAAATGCCTCTTAAAAGATGAGAGGGAAGTATACGTCCGATTCTGCAGAAACACCAAACATTTTCACTTATCTTCTTTTGGTGAGCAAGTCCAACAGTAGTATTAAATGAAAATAGTATTTACCGTCAAGTAGAATTACCCAGCATTGGAGGTGGGGACATCCCCTCTGGGAGTGCAGAAAAGGAGAAATATGATTTGAGTGATATGAAAGGAAGGTAAAAATAGTCTCCTTTATCTCATATTAAAGCCTGTGTAATACACAAAATAAAATCCCTGGAGGACATTAACTATTTATGAAAGCCAAAGATATGCTTTTAACCTATGACACTTGAATTCTGAGCAAGAGGCTGTAACTGCTGCTTTTTTCATAACCTTGTTTTCCAGGAAAGCAAAAGTTAAAACAGAAAGAATACAAGGAAAAACAGGGAGCAGTTATAATGTAATCCTCTGGAATGTTTCAGTTTTATTAAATAAATACTTCTTTTAAAAAGTATTTTTAAATAGCCAATATTATGCATCGTCTTACCATTTCTTATGTTACAGTGGTCAGTCAAATACCCGACTTGTAGCTACAACCAGTTCCAGGAAACAAACTCACTCAGAAGGACAATGCAGATAATGGAGTGCAGTTTATTACACCGGTGGGCCCAAGGCAGAGTCTCCCCTTAGCCAAGGACCCTGACCAATTTTTGTGAAAACCTTATATACCCTAAGTGTATGTGCTCAGAGCCACCTCCCCAAATTCTCTGAAACTAGTCTGAACAAAGGAAAAGAAAGATACAATCAAAGTTTACCCATGATTCGTCGGCCTTAAACCTGTGATTCATATTCCTTAAGCCCAGGTAGTTAAGAGTGGACAATTATCAATAGGCCTGTGGTCATACATCAATAAGTATAATAGAATTTATGATTCTATTTGGTTACACAGATAATTAGGGTATTCTTTTAGGCGATGGAGAGTCTAGGTACGAGCCTGGGGCTCTTCCATCCAGGGTGTCTGATTTTCCAGTTGGTATGTCGTTTTCATAGATACTGGGCATAAAGCTCAAAGTTCACGCTCCGGCCCAAGATGGAGTCCTGCTTTCAAGATGGAGCCTGTTCTGTCTGTTTCCTCCTTCAGACTGAGTAATTATAAACCTGGCCATTAGAGACTAAGAGGTTATATTTCAAAGCTATTCATTTTTTAAATCAACAAATAAGATTTCATCTATTTTTGTAAATAACACTACCATCAAAATTTTTAAAGTTAGATTCAAAATGTTAAAAATACAAAACAACTAGGCCATAGTACAATTGTGTACCTATAATCTAAACATTAATAAAACAGTCAACACTCGTGTTCCTTGGGCCTTTCTGCATCTTCAAAGAGGAATTCACTAGAGGTCTTCACTTCTGGCACCTAAGGGAATGAAAACAATAGCCTAAGGATATTGCATTTCTGGAGAGATTGCCATCAGTTCGTCTGTCCAGTGTAGCCTATTAAAGCCCATTACTTCATGTAAATAGGTAAAATCAACAAACACTGAATTACAGTTTCATAGAGACGGTGCATGCATAATTAGTAAATGAAATTGAATTTTAAGCCCAGAGCCAGTAGTTAAAAAAATTCAGGTCCAGGTATGATAACAATGGCTTCCCAGGTGGTGCTAGTGATAAAGAACCTGCCTGCCAATGCAGGAGACACAGAGGATGAGGGTTTGATACCTGGGTCAGGAAGATTCCCTGGAGGAGGGTGTGGCAATCCCCTCCAGTATTCTTGCTTGGAGAATCTCCACGGACAGAGGAGCCTGGCAGGCTACAGTCCATAGTGTCGAAAAGAGTCGGACACAACTAAAATGACTTAGCACACATACACCATAGAAAATTTATCCAGCATGGAAGGGGAGTTTAAGGGAGAATGGATACATGTATATGTATGAGTGGCACTTCCCGGATAGTTCAGTTGGTAAAGAATCCACCTGCAATGCAGGAGACCCTGGTTCGATTCCTGGGTCAGGAAGTTCCCTTGGCGAAGGCTACCCACTCCAGCATTCTTGGGCTTCCCCAGTGGCTTAGATGGTAAAGAATCCACCTGCAATGCGGGAGACCTGGGTTTGATCCCTGGGTTGGGAAGATCCCCTGGAGGAGGGCATGGCAACCCACCCCAGTATTCTTGCCTGGAGAATCTCCATGGACAGAGGAGCCTGGCGGGCTGCAGTCCATGGGGTCACAAAGAGTCGACAAGACTGAGCGACTAAGCACAGCACATATGTATGACTGAGTCCTTTTGCTATCCACCTGAAACTATCACAACATTGTTAATCAGCTATACTCCAATAGAAAATAAAAAGTTGGAAAAACATAAAATAAAATAAAAAATTAACAGCACAAAAAAATAAATCTACCCAGCAATTCCACCCAAAGCTTTAGCTGAAACCACATCCACTAGAGTGATTAGCCAAATGAAATCCATTGCTACCAAAATATGGCCACTCTAAACATGCTGTTTACTTGAAAGACGTTTAAGGGACGTACATAGCTGAGATGTGTACAGTTTTATGGAAATGATACTAAGCTAAGACAGATGCCAGTGCTACCTCCAAATGCAAATATTATGGGAAAGAATCAGGCCATTTGTATTTTTCTTTGGCTTCTTCTTCCCTCTTGCTCTGCCAGAATCCTCTCACATTATGTTTGCCTTCAGGGTTCAAGGCAGCAGCATCCCTGTGGGCTGGCCTGTGCTCATGAGTAAAAGTCAGTTTGCCATTTGCTAAATTATTTATGAGCTCAGCTGCTGTTGGGGCTTTTTATTGAATAATTTTTTAAAATAAATATTTTATAAGCAGCCAGAGGCTATTGGTATTTGATGCATTTCAGAAAATTAAAGAATAAAATTTAAACTGTAGTGTAAAAAGACAAAAGGATCACTGTATCTTTGTTGATAGAACACTCACACCACACATGCAGTGGCTGGATTTAGACGTTGTTTAAATAGACCACTTATCAAGCTACATTTTAGAATTTAGATAAATTCTCCTTTCATAAGGAATAAAAAAATCATAGCAGCTCAGTTTCCTCTTTGATATTCAGTACTAAATTGGATGTTGACATTCTTAGTGCTTTCAGAATTAGATGTAGACTCTAGGCTTTATCCTACATTTCAAATTGCATTGCTTTAAGCCATTGCTCTAGTAGTGATTTTTATCAATAATAAATTGCCTACTATTTTCAAAATCTCTTATATTTCACTTGAAATTAAAGTTTTGATTCCTTTTTAAATACGAATTCTGTGCTTATAAGCTATGAAGTGAAAAATACAAAGATGAAGATCCAGAGGGTAAATATCTTTAGAAACTCATTTAAAAAGCAAGGCAAATTGGAAGTGGTCAAACAGGAGATGGCAAAAGTGAACTTTGACATTTTGGGGATCAGCAAACTAAAATGGACTGGAATGGGTGAATTTAACTCAGATGACCATTATATATACGACTGTGGGCAGGAATCCCTTAGAAGAAATGGAGTAGCCAACATAGTAAACAGATGAGGCCAAATGCAGTACTTGGATGCAATCTCAAAAACAACAGAATCATCTCTGTTCATTTGCAAGGCAAATCATTCAGTATTATGATAATCCAAGACTATGCCCCAACCAGTAATGCTGAAGGAGCTGAAGTTGAACAGTTCTATGAAGACCCACAAGACCTTCTAGAACTAACACCCAAAAAAGATGTCTTTTTCATTATATGGGACTAGAATGCAAAAGTAGGAAGTCAAGAAACACCTGGAGTAACAGGAAAATTTGGCCTTGGAGTACAGAATGAAGTAGGGCAAAGGCTAACAGAGTTCTGCCAAGAGAACACACTGGTCATAGCAAACACCCTCTTCCAACAACACAAGAGAAGACTCTACACATGGACATCACAGATGGCCAACACTGAAATCAGATTGATTATATTCTTTGCAGGCAAAGGTGGAGAAGCTCTATACAGTCAGCAAAAACAAGACCGGGAGCTGACTGTGGCTCAGATCATGAACTCCTTATTGCCAAATTCAGACTTAAATTGAAGAAAGTGGGGAAAATCACTAGACCATTCAGGTATGACCTAAATCAAATCCCTTATGATTACACAGTGGAAGTGATAAATAGATTTAAGGGACTAAATCTGATAGACAGAGTGCCTGATGAACTATGGATGGATCTTTGTGACACTGCACAGGAGACAGGGATTAAGACCATCCCCAAGAAAAAAAAATGCAAAAAAGCAAAATGGCTGTCTTAGGAGGCCTTACAAATAGCTGTGAAAAGAAGAGAAGCCAAAAACAAAAGAGAAAAGGAAAGATGTACCCATTTGAAGGCAGAGTTCCAAAGAATAGCAAGGAGAGATAAGAAAGACTTCCTCAGTGATCACTGCAAAGAAATAGAGGAAAACAACAGAATGGGAAAGACTAGAGATCTCTTCAAGAAAATGAGAGATACCAGGGGAACATTTCATGCAAAGATGGGCACAATGAAGGACAGAAATGGTATGGACCTAACAGAAGCAGAAGACATTAAGAAGATGTGGCAAGAATACACAGAGAACTATACAAAAGAGATCTTCATGACCCATAAAATCACGATGGTATGAACACTCACCTAAAGCCAGACATTCTGGAATGCAAAGTCAAGTGGGCCTTAGGAAGCATCACTGAGAACAAAGCTAGTGGAGATGATGGAAGTCCGGTTGAACTATGTCAAATCCTAAAAGATGATGGTGTGAAAGTGCTGCACTCAATATGTCAGCAAATTTGGAAAACTCAGCAGTGGCCACAGGACTGGAAAAGGTCAGTTTTCCTTCCAATCCCAAAGAAAGACAATGCCAAAGAATGCTCAAACTACTGCACAATTGCACTCATCTCACACGCCAGCAAAGTAATGCTCAAAATTCTCCAAGCAAGGCTTCAATAGTATGTGAACCGTGAACTTTCAGGTGTTCAAGCTGGTTTTAGAAAAGGCAAAGGAACAAGAGATCAATTTGCGAACATCCATTGGATCATCAGAAGAGCAAGAGAGCTCCAGAAAAACATCTACTTCTGTTTATTGACTATGCCAAAGCCTTTGACTGTGTGGACCACAACAAACTGTGGAAAATTCTTAAAGAGATGGGAATACCAGACCTCCTGACCTGCCTCTTGAGAAATCTGTATGCAGGTCAGGAAGCAACAGTTAGAACTGGACATGGAACAACTGACTGGTTCCAAATAGGAAAAGGAGCACATCAAAGCTGTATATTGTCACCCTGCTTATTTAACTTATATGCAGAGTACATCATGAGAAATGCTGGGCTGGATGAAGCACAAGCTGGAATCAAGATTGCCAGGAGAAATATCAATAACCTCAGATATGCAGATGACACCATCCTTATGGCAGAAAGTGAAGAAGAACTAAAGAGCATTTTGATGAAAGTGAAAGAGGAGAGTGGAAAAGTTGGCGTAAAGCTCAACAGTCAGAAAATGAAGATCATGGCATCTGGTCCCATCACTTCATGGTAAATGATGGGGAATCAGTGGAAACAGTGGCTGACTTTATTTGGGGGGGGAGGGGCTCCAAGATCACTGCAGATGGTGACTGCAGCAATGAAATTAAAAGATGCTTGCTCCTCAGAAGAAAAGTTATGACCAACCTAGACAGCATATTAAAAAGCAGAGACATTACTTTTCCAACAAAGGTCCGTTTAGTCAAAGCTATGGTTTTTCCAGTAGTCGTTTATGTATATGAGAGCTGAACTATAAAGAAAGCTGAGCACCAAAGAACTGATGCTTTTGTACTGTGATGTTGGAGAAGACTCTTGAGAGCCCCTTGGACAGCAAGTAGATCCAACCAATCCATCCTAAAGAAATCAGTCCTGAATATTTATTGGAAGGACTGATGCTGAAGCTGAAACTCCAATACTTTGGCCACATGATGCAAAGAACTGACTCATTTGAAAAGACCCTGATGCTGAGAAAGAGGAGAGGAGAACGGGAGGAGAACAGAACGATAGAGGATGAGATGCTTGGATGGCATCACAGTCTCAATGGACGTGAGTTTGAGTAGACTCTGGGAGTTGGTGATGAACAGGGAGGCCTGGCGTGCTGCAGTCCATGGGGTTACAAAACGTCGGACACGAGTGAGCAACTGACCTGAACTGAATAACATTTTATAACAATATTAATAAATGTAATAATGTATTGAAATTAGTTATATTTTATTAACAGTACAAATTTTAATAAATTATTATGGTTATTTATTTTTACAAAATGTATAGAACATTCTTTTTTTTAATTTACATAAGATATTCTTTATTATATAGCCAAAAATGTTCATGTTTTTCTTACTTTTATTCCTTTATTTTTTTTTCCATTTATTTTTATTAGTTGGAGGCTAATTACTTTACAATGTTGTAGTGGTTTTTGTCATACATTGACATGAATCAGCCATGGATTTACATGTATTCCCCATCCCGATCCCCCCTCCCACCTCCCTCTCTACACGATACCTCTGGGTCTTCCCAGTGCACCAGGCCCGAGCACTTGTCTCATGCATCCAACCTGGGCTGGTGTAGAACATTCTTATTATATCATTTCAGTTGCTCAAATTCTGCCTATGATAACCTCTTAATTGATGTCCAAAAAAACCTTTGGATTTTTTTAACGATTTTCCAAGAGCCCTTTTTCATTAGCAAAGTCAAACAAACCATAAAGAACAAGAAACAAACAAATAATCAGTACATAAAGCTAATTTCAACTGAAGAATTCAAGAATAATTTCTGATCTGCAAATCAAAGAGTGACTTACAAGAATTGACACTAACATCATTGTGCAGGGCAAAAAAATATTTTTGGTCCAAAGTAACTATGACAATGATTTATTTATATATTTTAAATGGGCACGCTTTAAGATTTGAATTTAAGTTGTAGTTACTGTATAAGTCAGGAAACAGAATGCGTGGTAAATATTTAAACAGAAGGTATTTAATGTGATAATATGTTATATACCTGTTATAGTACTGAGACCAGAAGGAAAAGACAATGACACTATAGATAATTGCAGGGAGTGGCAGCAAACCCTACATCTGGGGGATAAAAGGGGAAGAGACTGAGTTCATCACATTTTAAAGGGGTGGGGAAATAGCTTTCAGAGCTGGAGCTCAGGCTGCCGCTGGCCCTTCCAGGGAGACTTTAAGCAGAACAGCCAGTGTTTAACCTTTAAGCCCAAGAGGCTATTTTCTTTATGTGGATTTCTTCATATACAATTTTAGTCTGTGTTTCCACCAAAGTGTTATGTTTATGTTGATACAAAATATGGATACATAATGCTTCCCATTCAGAGGATATTAAAAAATACCCTATAAATGTTCATTATTTCCCTGGCCACATTACATATTAAGAATTAAGCTCCAAGATTGAAGATCTTTACAAAAGTTAATTTTGTGCAGGTTTTCACTGTAAATTGCCTTGCTTTTCCAGCCTGTGCCTTTATCCTATGCTCTCTCATCTCCAAATCCCCAGCCTTAATACATTTCTTAGACCCCAGTTCAACACAAGACAGAGACAAAGGTCAAGTTTCTTAGTGCAAACAACAGAGTCCCTTCTGACTAGTTTAAACAGAAAACTGATTTATTAGAGAAGGAGTTAAAGGGCTGAAGAAATAGCTTTGAGGCAATACTTCCGGGAACATTGCTCATAACCAGACCAAAGAATAGGTCCAATGAAAAAGTGGTTTTGCTGCTGCTACCAGACACTAAAAGCCAGGAACTCAACGTCACTTAAACCCATTGACTGCAACTGTTTCTACTACTTTGGTATCAAAACTTACCCCTGCAACTTCTGCCGCCGCCATCGCACTGGCAAAATGGAAATGCCACAGAGATGGCCAAGATAACCCTCGAATCACAGCTTTGCCTGTCCCAAGGGTCCAAGTTCCCAGAAATAAGTGAGTTTCTGTTTTGGTGTCCTGTTTTTGCTCTATTTCCCTAGAGATTGGAGTCCTGACCTTTCGATAAGCCTAGGGTTCTGCTCACCCACCTTGCCCTGGACGCTTTCCTTCCTATAACCCTGAGATGCCTGTGAATCTCAAGGCACATAGTAAGTGTGCAATAAGTGTTGAATAAAGAAAGCATTTTTACCAGTGAAAAGCCCTACTAGAGGACAGCTATGCCTCTTCCCAATTCCTTTCTACTGGGTTTAGTTCAGCTATCAGAATCCCAATGCCTCTCATCTAGAGCCACCAATCTGCTGCGTCGCTCAGACAATACACCTCTTCAGCTGTTATTGTTTTTGGCTGTTCTTTAGTCCCTAAGTCAAGTCTGAGTCTTTGCAGCCCTATGGACTAACCCACCAGACTCCCCTGTCCACGGGATTTCCCAGGCGAGAATGCTGGAGTGTATTGCCATTTCCTTCTCTTAGGGGATCTTCCTGACCCAGGGATCAAACCCATGTCTCCTGTATCTCCTGTATTGGCAGACAGATTCTTAACCACTGAGGCACCAAGGAAGCAGACTCTCCACCTGGCAGGTTCCAGCATTCAACTTCCCTATCCCCTCAGCCAGTAGAGATCTGTCCATGCCAACATCATGTAACATGACTTCAGACAAATCGCTTAGCCTCAGGCCTTGTGTTCCCTGTTTGTAGGGCAAGAGTTGTCTCGATCATGTGCCTGCATGCAAGCTCAGTCGCTTGTCTTGTCCTACTCTGGGCGACTCTGTGGACTCATTGCTGCAGGCCAAGCTCCTCTGCCCATGGGATTCTCCAGGCAAGAGTACTGAATCGGGTTGTCATGCCCTCCTCCAGGGGATCTTCCTGACCCAGGGATCAAATCTGTCTCTTACATCTCCTGAATTGGCAGGCAGGTTCTTTACAACTAGCAACACCTGGGAAGTCCAGATTATGTGCATGTCCTTCTAATTAACTTTTATAATTGTATATAGTATCCATATGATATATTACTATAAAACAGAATATGTCTCTTTTCTTTCCCCTCTAATATAGTGTGGGGATCTATGATAGCCAAAGAGTATCATGTTTTTTAAACTGACCTACTGTACTTCCTCCAACAAAGGGATGAGGCCAGCTACAAAGGACCTTATAAATTGTAGCTAGAAGAACTTAGCACAAGCCCTAACATTTCTACTTACTAGCTGTGTGTCACTGAGCAAGTCATTTAAAACTTCTGAGTTACCTTCTGTGTAAGATAAAGGTACTAAGCCTGTGACATTGTGATTTGTAATAAATATATACTTTAGTCTTTATCAGTGGTTCCTGGTTCTCAGTTGCAGGAATTTCCTGAGTAATAAGAGCAATGGGTACATCTTTTGTTATAATACTTGGTCTCTTGTCCTCAGTTGCTGAAAACACTTCAGAGCTCTAAAGGGAATGGGGTTGTCTTATCATTCACAACAAGACACTTAAAACCACAAGAGAGTTTATATTAATGAGCTGACTTTTGGAAATCCTCTGAAGATGGGATTACTGGTTGTCAGGAGAACAAAATATGAATAAAGTGAAGGAATTTTCAGTTCCATCCTCTGAACTGAACTGGGGTGTGGTGAAGGGCTAGAGTTTGACTTAATTACCATGGCCAGAGATTTAATCAATTGTGCCTATGTAATGAACCCTCCATAAAAACCTGAAAGGAAGGGGCTCCGAGAGTTTCCAGGTGGGTGAGCCAGAATATTTCCACACGTTACTGTGTGAAGCTCAACTCCAAGTGGCGGGGGGGCGGGTGGAGGGGGGAGCTCTTTTGTCCAGGACCTTGCCCTGTCTTTCTCTTCCTCTTGCTGTTGATTCATCTTGTTAATATCTTTCATAATAAACCAGTAATCTAATGGGTAAACTGGATTCTTGAATTCTGTGAGCCACTCTAGCAAATTAGCTGAATCCTAGAAGGGGGTCATGGGAACCTCTGATATATAGCCAGTCAGTCAGAAGCACAGGTAACAATCTGGACTTGCAATTGGCATCTCAAACAGAGGGCAATCTGGTGGGACTTAGAGCTTAACCTGTAAAATATGATGCCACTTCCTGAGAGATGTTATCAGAATTAACTTGAGTTGTAGGACACCCACATGGTGTCTGAGAACTGCTTGGTGAGTCTGGGGAAAAAACCCACCATGATGCAATCGAGCACAGAATTGTCAAACCCATCTATCTGCACAGATATTGTGCCTATCTATCTTGCAGTTATTGTGAGGCTCAAAGAAGACCCATTTAAGTGAAAATGCTCTACAAACATGAAAAGCATAAAGTAATATAAGCTGATATTACTAATGTTAATGTCAAGAGTTTGTAGCCATCCATGTTTCTAAAAGTATTCCCAACCAGGAAATTAGATAAAAATTGACTTCCTGAATAAAGTTTCTCCTCCTTTTCAGTTCATGCACACAATCTCTATAAAAAGGAACTTGTAACATCTACATTGTGAACCTCTTCATGAAAGTTGGGTTAGAGAATTGTCACAGAAGAACAACTGGGTACCCACGAACCAGGCCATGATGGCTGTGCACCTGTAGATACATGTCAAGAGATGAAAACAGAATATTGAAGTTGGTAACAGAATTTTCATTGAATTCTCTTAATTAGGTCACGCCAGGGGAGTGAAAGTAATCCACTCTCCCCCTTTCCAGAGGCTTCCAATGTGTCGGGAGTCTATTTTTGTTACACAGATTAGTTTACCATAAGCACAGTGTGAAACATCAATGTCTTATAAAAAACCGTGTTAATGCACCAACTTGTTTAGAAGCCAAGAAGAGAATAAGAGAGAATTTAATAGGCCCAATTTGAACTTTTTCCCAGCCAACACCATTGAACACCTGTTAGCAATCATGAAGAAGTTACAGAGAATATTGAACATCTAAGCACATTGTGCTAAATTCCATACTCCTCAGCGGCATTGATTAATTTTTCTCTTGATGCTCCCATGGCCAAACTTTCTCACCAAAGGGTTATCCTTGAAAAGCCCATATATCTCCCTACAAGACTCTAAGAGACATTTAGAATGGGCTAAAACTGAAAAGTAACCAGGCTCAGTAAGTTGAGCTTTGGGTTGAGGAAAATTAAATTCCATAATTTTTTTTAAAAAAAAAGCTTTTTCTTGGAAAGAGACACTATAAACAAAGTAAACTAAAATCACAAACGGGGGAGGGGGGTGATCATCGTATATCACAGAAAGAAAAGTAATGGTCCTATTACATAAAGAACTTCTAAAAAATGGAGAACAAAATCTCCATTAACTTTACAGAAACATGGGGTGGAACCTAGAAAAAAATGGAAACTACTCTTATAACCATAAGAAAAATGTAAATAAATACCTCACTGAGTATAATTCTATAAATATCCAAAAGTATAACAAAGTTAAGAAAATAACATTCACACATGTATAACAACACTATATAGATCTACACTGTAGGGAACGACTTGAGAAACAAACTGGGTTCTTCACATATTGCAAGGTTAAAAGGGAAGAATGCAGAGGCGGACTCTATACTTTAAAAGAGATACATCTCTTAAGACATGTTTCCTAATTACAGTGAAGGAATCTGATTTAAATCCTAATTCAAACAAACTTTAAAAAAAGAGAGAGAGGTAATTGGAAATTTGATCACCGATTCCAATTTGATATTAGAGAATTATTATTTTTTATGTAGTACTGTATAAAATTCTCCAAGCCAGGCTTCAGCAATACATGAACCATGAACTTCCAGATGTTCAACCTGGTTTTAGAAAAGGCAGAGGAACCAGAGATCAAATTGCCAATACTCACTGGATCACTGAAAAAGCAAGAGAGTTCCAGAAAAACACCTATTTCTGCTTTATTGACTATGCCAAAGCCTTTGACTGTGTGGATCAAATAAACTGTGGAAAATTCTGAAAGACATGGGAATACCAGACCACCTGACCTGCCTCTTGAGAAATCTGTATGCAGGTCAGGAAGCAACGGTTAGAACTGGACACGGAACAGATTGGTTCCAAATAGGAAAAAGAGTAGGTCAAGGCTGTATATTGTCACCCTGCTTATTTAACTTATATGCAGAGTACATCATGAGAAGCCCTGGGCTGGATGAAGCACAAGCTGGAATCAAGATTGCCGGGAGAAATATCAATAACCTCAGATATGCAGATGACACCACCCTTATGGCAGAAAGTGAAGAAGAACTAAAAAGCCTCTTGGTGAAAGTGAAAGGAGAGTGAAAAAGTTGGCTTAAAGCTCAACATTCAGAAAACAAAGATCATGGCATCTGGTCCTATCACTTCATAGCAAATAGATGAGGAAACAGTGGCTGACTTTATTTTTTTGGGATCCAAAATCACTACAGATAGCGTCTGCAGCCATGAAATTAAAAGATGCTTACTCCTTGGAAGGAAAGTTATAACCAACCTAGACAGCCTATTAAAAAGCAGAAACATTACTTTGTCAACAAAGGTCCATCTAGTCAAGGCTATGGTTTCTCCAGTAGTCATGTATGGATGTGAGATTTGGACTATAAAGAAAGCTGAGCACCAAGGAACTGATGCTTTTGAACTGTGATGTTGGAGAAGACTCTTCAGAGTCCCTTGGACTGCAAGAAGATCCAACCAGTCCATCCTAAAGGAGATCAGTCCTGGGTGTTAATTGGAAAGACTGATGCTGAAGCTGAAACTCCAATACTTTGGCCACCTGATGCGAAGAGCTGAATCATTTGAAAAGGCCCTGATGTTGGGAAAGACTGAAGGCAGGAGGAGAAGGGGTTGATAAATTGATAAGTTCTTTACTTCAGTGATGGATTCAAACACCACATAACCTTACCTTATATGTTTGAAGTTATCCATCATAAAACATTTGAAATGAAATTACTATCTTTCCTTCCCTCATAAAATATTCAATATAGTTAGATCACATTAGATGCATAAGACAATATGGAGTTTTTTCCATGTGCTGTTTTGCACTTAAATTTGTGATCAGTCATTATCTCAGTTAAGAATTCTTGCTTGCTCTTGCTTTTTCTTAAATCACAGGGATGAGGGTGAAATAATATTTTTAAAACATGTGTATATATATGTAAATATATGTGTGTCTGTGTATCTATGTGTGTATACACATGTATCTCCAATTCTCCATGTGACTTGGAAGACCTGAGCTTAGAATATACCCGATTTAGGCAATGATGACTACTGACTACTTTCACGAGCATTTCACTACAAACTACAAAGAGAGTAGAAACAAAGATTCCAAAACAAAAATAACATTGCAACTATCTCTTTATGATATTCTCCCAACTAAAATAATGCAAAACATATAAAAGTAGAGACTCTTACTATGTGGGCTGTGCTTAGTCACACAGTTGTGTGTGACTCTTTGCGACCCCATGTACTGTATGTAGCCTGCCAGGCTCCTCTGTCCATGGAGATTCTCCAGGCAAGAATACTAGAGTGGGTTGCCATGCCCTCCTCCAGGGGATCTTCCCAACCCAAGTCTCCCTCATTGCAGTCGGATTCTTTACCATCTGAGCCACCAGTGAAGTGAAGTGAACTCACTAAGTCGTGTCCAACTCTTTGCAACCCCATGGGCTGTAGCCTACCAGGCTCCTCCATCCATAGAATTTTCCAGGCAAGAGTACTGGAGTGGGTTGCCATTTCCTTCTCCAGGGGATCTTCCTGACCCAGGGATAGAACCTGTATGTCCCATATTGCAGGCAGACGCTTTACCGTCTGAGCCACCAGGGAAGCCCGCTTATTATGTTTAGGTCATACTAAATGGCACAGCTTTATGAGGAAGTAAACTGATTCTTTTTTCGTAAATTTCAAGAACATTTCTCAAAAACATTTATGATATTCTACATTAAATTTGGCAGCATGAAATCTAGACTTTTAAATGCAAGTATAATAATGATGACTGGGCTTCCCTGGTGGCTCAAAAGGTAAAGAACCCTCCTTCCAATGCAAGAAATGCGGGTTCAATCCCTGGAGGGGGAAGATCCCCTGGAGATGGAAATGGTACTCAACTCCAGTATTCTTGCCTGGGAAATCCCAGGGACGGAGGAGCCTAGCAGGCTACAGTCCACGGGGTCGCAAAACAGACACAATTTAGTGACTAAACAATAACAAAACAACAACAATTTAACATTTTTCATATGCTGGAAAACTGTTCTGGGCATTTTATCAAGATAATTAACTTAATCCTTTCAACAACACTATGCAGCAAGCACTATTATTATCCCATTTTGCAGATTAGGAAAGAGAGAGACAGAGGTTAAGTTTGCAACACTAGCGAAGGGTATAGCCGGGATTTCAATCCAAGAAGCTTGGCCAGTGGGCTTCCTTGGGAACTCAGATGGTAAAGAATCTGCCTGCAATGCAGGAGACCCTGGTTCGATTCCTGGGTTGGGAAGACCTCCTGGAGAAAGGATAGGCTACCCACTCCAGTATTCTTGGGCTTCGCTGATGGCTCAGGCAGTAAAGAATCCTCCACAATGAGGGAGACCTGGGTTCAATCCCTGGATTAGGAAGATGCCCTGGAGGAGGGCATGGCAACCCACTCCAGTATTCTTGCCTGGAGAATCCCCATGGACAGAGGAGTCTGGACAGCCACACTCCGTGGGGTTGCAAAGAGTCAGACACGACTGAGTGACGGCACACAGCACTGCTTGGCTCCCAGAGTTAAGCTCTGGACCTAGCTCTTAGCAGGAAGGGAGATGAGTCTCATTTATCCAGAGTGGAAAAAAAACAAGGCAGTAGATGGCTTCTACCTCAAAACTGTTACGCATTCTCAGCAAGTTACTAAATCACTTTTGAGTTCCTGTGTCTCATCTTCTCAACATAGATAAATAGTGCAGATGAACTTATTTACAAAACAGAAACAGACAAAGAAAACAAACTTATGGTCACCAGTGGGGAAGGCAGGGGTGGGGTAAAGATAAATTGGGAGTATGGGATTAGCAGATGCACACCACCACATATAAAATAACAAGGATTTACTGGACAGCACAGAGAGCTGTATTAAACATCGTGTAACAAACTAATGAAATAGAATTGGGGGAAAATACAAATATATACACATATATGTATAACTGAATCACTTTGTTGTATACTTGACACCAACACAATATTCCAAATCAACTATACTTCAATAAAAATAAATGAATGAATGGATGCAGATCTCTAAGGACTTTTGCAGGTCAAAATTTCTAAGCTAATCAGTGACAGTTTTGATGAGTGATATTATTAGCACACATTTAGTCAGTTTCTAGGGCTTCCTCGGTGGCTTAGTGGTAAAGAATCTGCCTGCAATGTAGGAACCACAGGAGATTCAGTTTCTATCCCTGGGTCGGGAAGATCCCCTTGAGGAGGGCATGGCAACCCACTTCAGTATTCTTGCCTGGAGAATCCCATGGTAGAGGAGCCTGGCAGGCTTCAGTCCATAGGGTCACAAAGAGTCAGACACGACTGAAGCGACTTAGCAGTTTCTAAAATTCAAGCATATTTTCCCAACTTTGTCTACAGTGAAGAATGTCTAAAGTTTATAGAGTCAGATACCTTAGATGGCTCTCCTACAGTCTAGATCTTGCATTCTTCCTATATGCAATTTCGATCCAGTATCTTTAATACTTATTTTTTTAATTGTTACCCAAATAAATCGAAAGAAAGCATTGCCTTTTGGAAAATTAAATCCAGTTGTCACAGTTAACTTATATACAGCCATTATTTGCAAGTTACAATACTATTGTCATTCATTTAATATTTTAACTTCTAGTTCCTAGTTTTCCCTATTTTATGAAGTTTATATACAGACATCAGCTTGAAATCTTTAGAGTGAGAGAGTTAGGATGCAAAGAGAAATCGTCATCATGAATCAATTTCAAACGTCTTGCCTACCTTTGTCTAATTGCTCTTAGGTATCACCAGATATTCTTAATAAGCCTTATATATCAGAACACTTTATACCACATAGTTAACATGGAATTTTACCACCTAAATGGCAGCTTTTTATTTCCTGTTACAATTTTAAACTTCTATGGGTTTCTATTCACATTGTTCTTTTTTCTTTGTATTCAAAAACTCTCCTGAAACAGGCTCAATGAAACATTTTATATTGCTACTCCATCACCCACTCTATTAATCAAGATATTAAACATGAAGAGAGCAATCCCCCTCAAATTCCATTTGGAGTTTCACATATTGTTATTACCATGACCTCTTTATCTATAGATCCTCAGCCAGTTTTCACTGAATCATTCTATTTTGTGATTGCTCATGTTTAACTCTAATCTGAATTATTTAAAATTGCATGAGCAATTGGCAAATGATTTGATAATGTTCAAATATAACTGTCATCCCATAAAGGAATGATTTTATAATTCTATCAAAGCTGCAATTGGTTTTGTCAGAAGCAATTTGTTTTATAGAATCCCTTGCTTACTCCAATTACTATTCCCTTAGCCTTTAGATATTTGCATTTTCTTTTAATGTTTCTGACATTATGTAATGGTGCTGAGGTTAGATTAAACAAATTTATTGCTGCCCTTCCTATTTAAATATGATGGTATACTGCTCTATATATTAGAACAGCTGAGATTGAAGGTGACCTGCAGGGTCTGTCTGAATGCTACACATAGAAGATATTTATCAAATATTCTCTTTGTGTGGTTTTGCTATGAAAGTTGCATGGAATTTATGCTTGACTTGAGCCACCCAAGTCTCCAATTACAGTATCTGAACCTGCTACCATCAGTTCCTAGCAATAACCTACTAGGCTCCATTACCCACACTAGTATTTTCCCTGGGCCACTTGCTTTCAGATTTCTGGGGTATCTTGTTGTCAGTCATTACTCCTGTTGTTACCATTTCATTGTCATTATAATCACTAACATCAGGCTACATATCCTGAACTTTATATATGCTAGGTTGGCACATATCAGAGAGAAGTCTCATTTTCTGTCTGTGAAAGAAGATGAAATGGCTATATGGATGTCTCTTATCACTAATCTTGCTTTAGCAATTAGTGCCACTTATTATTATTGCCAGATGCCATGTTATGCAATTTATAAGGATTATTTTATTTAATCCTCAAGGTAGGAACTTTTATATGCATTTAATGGATGATAAATGGAAATTCAGTAAAGGCAGGTAATTTGCTGACAGAGAAATGCATTGGTGGGGGCCTTCTCTGGTGCTCCAGTGGCTAAGACTCTGCGCTCCCAAGGCAAGGGGCCCAGGTTCAATCCCTGGTTGGAGAACTAGATCCCATGTGCCACCATTAAGAGCCTGCATGCCACAACTCAGAGTTCACATGCCACAACTAAAAAAGATGCTGCATGCCACAACTATGACCTCGTGAAGCCAAATAAATGAATAAATATTTTGTTTAAAAAAAGAAAAGAAAAGAAATGCATCAGTGGAGCCACCTTTTAATTCTTGTGAGGGAAGGATATATAGAGATGGAGGGACAGAAGGAGCTGGAACTTATGTCACATTAATAGAATGTAGAGTATGAGGCAGATTGGAGGCGGCTCAGGGAAGGCAGAGTAAAGTAAGTCCTAAGTGGACTGATAGGAAGAGAGCAAGGAGGGAAACAGGAAAGAGTAACACTGTTATAGAAGTCACTTCATTAATATGAAATACCCTCCTTGGTTTTAGACGAGATCGGGCGCGTTCAGGGTGGTATGGCCATAGACCCTGGTGGTTTTAGTTAATACTTTCCCTCTTGAATTCCAATGCATCTTATTTTAATGCAACAGTTGTACTGAATGAGCTGAGATTAATAGTATACAGTTATAAAACAAGCACGTTCTTCCCTGCCACTTCTTACTAAACTTGCTCCATCAAACAATTCATTCCCTGACCTAGGATGAGATCTTTAACAGGTCCCATGTTTCTTTGGGTCACTGTAAGGTAATATACAAATTATCCTTTTGTTTTTACATGTAGAGGACAAATCCAATGCGATAAGAACTTCAAGCTCCTTTTTACCCGTTTTCCTCCCTTCTGCCAACTTGAGTCTGCTCCAACCACGGAAGTCTGCAACAGAGCAGAGGGCTGTGGTTCAATTCTCTCTCCTTTGCTCACCTCCTTCTTCCAGGCCAAGGAGGAGTAGTGTCTACTAATACTACCATAATCTGGATGTTACAAGCCAACTCTTTTGAAGAGCAATTTTGTGGGTTTCCAGAGATTCCCCTAATGGAACTATTGCACTGTTGATCACTTGACACAAGATGACTGCTTTCTACTCCTCCCTCAGTCCTGGGCTGAGGATCAATGGATCATCATTGAATTAGGTGCCATCATCCCTCTCAGATTCTGCTTCTCTCCACATAATCAGACTGAGCAGCATCCTTACAATCTATTGTCTTTGCTTCTGAACTAGCTAAAAATTCTCCCCACCATGTGAACAAATGACTCTTCAGGCTCCCCAACCTCAGGCTCTGGCACCCTCTAGTGGCTGTTGACAGATGTACACTAACAGCCCTGCGTTCTAGACTCCTGCCTCTCAGCTGGGCTTTCCACGTGGCTGTAGCGGTGAAGAACCCGCCTGCCAACGCAGGAGGCATAAGAGACGTGGGTTCCATCCCTGAGTTGGGAAGATCCCCCTGGAGGAAGGCATGGCAATCCACTCGAGTATTCTTACCTGGAGAATCCCATGAACAAGAGGAGCCTGGCGGGCTATGGCCCATAGTGTTGCAACAAGTTGGATGCAACTGAAACGACTTAGCACGAATGCACACTTCTCAGCTGTTCTCCTCAAAGCCATCACCTTCCTGTAGTAGCAATCCAAATGCAAGACCAAGGATAGGAATTGAAAAGAGCACTCGGCACACTCTCTTACCATCACCACCAACACTGTTCCCTCTCCTGCTAACTCTCCGTCTGAAGAGTTTCACGGGCATCTTGGAGGCACTCTAAACTCCCTTTTTAAGAAGTGCTTATGTGTGGTTTCCACACAAGGCGAGAAGGCTGTCTCCTGGTTCTCAAACTTGAGGGAGTGCTTGAGGTCAGCAGTGGTAGTGGACAGCCAGAAAACCTCTCCAGATTCTTAGCAGCATTAAGCTGCAGGTTCAACGTCCCTACTAGTGAAACGATCACTCACACCATCTTCAAACTTTGCCAGGAATCTGTCAGCAAGCTGCACCCACAGGAGAGGTGCCTCACTTAAAATATGAAAGGAAACAATCCAATGGCGAGGCTCTAGTTCTTTGAAGGACTCCAGTGTGACCGGATGAGAGAACATAATACATATTGCCAGTAGCATGGACTTGCCCTTCCTCCCAAGGACCCACCTCTGACCCTCACCCAGTGCTTCAACCACATGCAGTGTGGTATCCACCTTTTCATGGCAGGGCCAGGATCAAAGAAGTTCATTCTGGAGACATAACATGACATAAGTAGGTAGGAAGGAGTGAATGAGAGAATTCTGAGGTAGGGAGCCAGGAATAACAACTGAGGTCTTGAGATAAGAAGAGTCCAAAAAGAGGAAGAAGTGGTTACTGGTGGCATGCTGGGGACAATGGCAGAGAGCAACAGACAGACTGTGATCAAGAAGCAAAGACAAAGAGGCTGAGGCCATCAGTAGAACGTAGTAATCAGACATTAAGAGGCTGTGTCTACAGGACCGAGGGACATCAGGGTAATCTGGGTTTGCCAGCTGGTATCATTCTTAACCAGATAATCCTGCAGGTAGATTTACTTTAGCATATATTAGCATCTTTAAAATACAACCTAGCCCCTGACAGATCATAGACATGGAACTAAAGGATGGACACAGGAGGTAAGCCATTTGAGATTGATGGGCATCATAGGTAGAAATGGCTGGAGGACTCTCAAAGCTAATAAGTCTTTTTCAAATCCTCCTAAAGTATCAACTGCCCAGACACCTCTGTGCCCCTTGCCACACATTTTCATTAGGTTGAAATTAACTCATATGATCAGAGTTACGAAGAAGAAATCATCATAATTTTTAAAGAAAAATAGGCTACGTAATTGTTCCTATAAAATTATATCATAAATAAGCTATTATTTCAGCCCTGAAATTTTCTATGAGCAAATCTGTTTACTCCAGGAAGGGGATAACAATGATTTCAATATTTTTTAAAAGGAAGCACATTGCAATATGAAAACAACTACCATATTACTTTACTTTTAACATGGTACTACACACACTTTTACCAACTCATCCTCAGTCTTTAAATATACTAGAAAATATAAGGTCCAAATTAAACTTTGAGTTTAATACTCCAGTGACTTTAACTGTAATGGAAAGAACAGTTGATTTTATCTTTTACATTTCTATTTTAGAGTGGAGAAATTTTTTTCTATGAGAATTACTTAATAGCAGCATAGATAGTTGCAACAGACGTTGATGGGATTTTTAAAATAAAAATTCATTGTTGTAAAATAGTTACATAGCACAAATTTGAGGGTAAGTCCCTAAAAATTTTGTATATGTTTAATTTTCTCTTATCAATTTCAAATTTCTTTCAATACTCTTAGTTCATCAACTTACTATTACAGAACCTACTTGCTCAAAATACTTTTTAAAACGATGTTACATCTGAGTCTATAAGATGGAAGACTTTCTGAGAGTTTTAGCTGCAAAAAGTTGATGATGCCCATAGCATATCCAAAGCTATACAAGAAGCAGTAACCGGAATAAATTAAGACTTTTAGAATACCTAAACTATACAAATATGAAATACTCTAAATGACTTTTAAAAATCATTATTTCAACAACAGTTCTTAACATAAAAATGTAAACACTTTAGATCTATATACAGAAATACCACATTGAAAGAGATAAAGAAGGAGAGAAATTTAAAAATAGGGGAGATATTTAAATAAAAGACAAAAGCAGAGAGAACTTTGGCCCATTTTGTATGCCTTTCTGTTCTGTCTTCTCCTGAAACTGAAAGACACATCAACTTTCATTCTTCACACACAAAAAAACTGTCAGTGAAGCTTCTGCTTTCTGGCTCCAGTTGGCCATTGCTTAAAATGTAATGTCTTCAGGGGTTGTGGCTGTGATGGAGCAAGAAGGCCCTGAGCTCACCTCCTCCCACATGCACTCTACAACTGCACCATTTACAGAGTAACTATCTAGGAGAACAACCTGAGGACCAGCAGGGAAAAAAAGAAAAATCCACATCTAAAGACACAGAGGAGAAACCACAGGGACTTCCAGTGGTTAAGATTCTGTGTTTCCAACGCAGGGGGTGTGGGTTCAATCCCAGGTCAGGGAATTGGGAACATGCCATGTGGAATGGCCAAAAGCTAATATTAAAAAAAAGAAGAAGAAGAAATCACAACCAAACGGATAGGAAGGGTGAAGACAGTGTCATCAAGATAGTGGGATAGTCATGTAACAGGAGGCAAAGGGGCAGGGAACAACTTTTGAAAGAATGACATAGCCCAAGGACACAGCATAAACTGATTAGAATCAAATTGGACCAAGATGGCAGACAAGACTAGACCTTGATCCTCAATCAGCTAGTGAAATGACACACCCAGAAGTCAAAAGCCTTGTCTAACTCAATAGACCACAGCCTTGTCTAACTCAATGAAACTAACAGCCATGCCATGTAGGGACACCCAAGACAGATGGGTCATGGTGGAGAGTTCTGACAAAATGTGGTCCACTGGAGAAGGGAATGGCAAACCACTTCAGTATTCTTGCCTTGAGAACCCCGTGAACAGTGTGAAAAGGCAAAAAGATAGGACACTGAAAAATGAACTCCCCAGGTGGGTAGGTTCCCAATATGCTACTGGAGATCAGTGGAGAAATAACTCCAGAAAGAATGAAGAGACAGAGCCAAAGCAAAAATAACACCTAGTTGTGGATGTGATGGGTGATGGAAATAAAGTCTGATGCTGTAAAGAACAATATTGCATAGGAACCTGAAATGTGAGGTCCGTGACTCAAGGCAAATTGGAAGTGATCAAACAGGAGATGGCAAGGGTGAACATCGAAACTTTAGGAATCAGAGAACTAAAATGGACTGAAATGGGTGAATTTAACTCAGATGACCATTATATCTACTACTGTGGGCAAGAATCCCTTAGTAGAAATGGAGTATCCATCATAGTCAACAAAAGAGTCCAAAATGCAGTACTTGGATGCAATCTCAAAAATGACAGAATGATCTCTGTTTGTTTCCAAGGCAAACCATTGAATATTACAGTAACCCAAGTCTATGCCCTGAGCAGTAACGCTGAAGAAGCCGAAGTTGAATGGCTCTATGAAGACCTACAAGACTTTCTAGAACTAACACCCCAAAAAGATGCCCTTTTCATTATAGGGGACTGGAATGCAAAACTAGGAGTCAAGAAATACCTGTAGTAACAGGCAAATTTGGCCTTGGAGTACAGAATGAAACAGGGCAAAGGCTAATAGAGTTTTGCCAAGAGAACGCACTGATCACACCAAACACCCACTTCCAACAACACAGGAGAAGTCTCTACACGTGGGCATCATCAGATGGTCAATACAGAAATCAGATTAATTATATTTTTTGCAGCCATGATGGAGACGCTCTATACAGTCAGCAAAAACAAGACGGGAGCTGACTGTGGCTCAGATCATAAATTCCTATTGCCAAATTCAGACTTAAATTTAAGAAAGTAGGAAAAACAACTAGACCATTCAGGTATGACATAAATCAAATCCCTTGCAATTATCCAGTGGAAGTGACAAATAGATTAAAGGGATTAGATCTCATAGACAGAGTGAAGAACTATGGAGAGAAGTTCGCGACATTATACAGAAAAGCAAAAAGGCAAAATGGTTGTCTGAGGAGGCCTTAAAAATAGCTGTTAAAAAAGAGAAGCAAAAGGCAAAGGAGAAAAGGAAAGATGTACCCATTTGAATGTAGAGTTCCAAAGAATAGTAAAGAGAGATAAGAAAGCCTTCTTAAGTGATCAATGCAAAAAAAAATAGAGAACCATAGAATGAGAAAGACTAGAGATCTCTTCAAGAAAATCAGAGATACCAAGGGAACTTTTCATGCAAAGATGGGCTCAATAAAGGACAGAAATGGTATGGACCTAACAGAAGAAGATAATAAGAAGACCTGGCAAGAATACACAGAAGAACTATACAAAAAAGATCTCCATGACGCAGATAATGACAATGGTGTGATAACTCACCTAGAGCCAGACATCCTGGAATGTGAAGTCAAGTGGGCCTTAGGAAGCATCACTATGAACAAAGCTAGTGGAGGTGATGGAATTCCAGTTGAGCTATTTCAAATTCTGAAAGATGATGCTGTGAAAGTGCTGCACTCAATGTGCCAGCAAATTTGGAAAACTCAGCAGTGGCCACAGGACTGGAAAAGATCCGTTTTCATTCCAGTCCCAAAGAATCACAATACCAAAGAATGCTCAAACTACCACACAATTGCACTCATCTCCCATGCTAGCAACGTAATGCTCAAAATTCTCCAAGCCAGGCTTCAACAGTACATGAATTTCCAGACCTTCAAATGGATTTAGAAAAGGCAGAGGAACAAGAGATCAAGTTGCCAACATCCTTTGGATCATGAAAAAAGCAAGAGAGTTCCAGTAAAACATCTACTTCCATTTAATTGACTAGGCCAAAGCCTTTGGCTGTGTGGATCACAACAAACTGTGGAAAATTCTTCAAGAGATGAAAATACCAGACCACCTTAATTGCCTCCTGAGAAACTTGTATGCAGGTCAAGAAGCAACAGTTAGAACCAGACATGGAATGACAGACTGGTTCCAAATAGGGAAAGGATTAAGTCAAGGCTGTTATTGTCACCCTGTTTATTTAACTTATATGCAGAGTACATCATGAGAAATGCCGAGCTGGATGATGCACAAGCTGGAATCAAGATTGCCGGGAGAAATATCAATAACCTCAGATATGCAGATGATACCACCCTTATGGCAGAAAGCTAAGAAGAACTAAATAATCTCTTGATGAAAGTGATAAAAGAGAGTGCAAAAGTTGGCTTAAACCTCAACATTCAGAAAACTAAGATCATGGCATCTGGTCCCATCACTTCATGGCAAATAGATGGGGAAACAATGGAAATAGTGACAGACTTTATTTTGGGAGGGCTCCCAAATCACTGCAGATGGTGATTGCAGCCATGAAATTAAAAGACACTTACTCCTTGGAAGGAAAGTTATGACCAACCTAGATAGCATATTAAAAAGCAGAGACATTACTTTTCCAACAAAGTTCTGTCTAGTCAAAGCTATGGTTTTCCCTGTAGTCATGTATGAATGTGAGAGTTGGACTATAAAGAGAACACTGAAGAATTGATGCTTTTGAACTGTGGTGCTGGAGAAGACTCTTGAGAGTCCCTTGGACAGCAAGGAGATCCAACCAGTCCATTCTAAAGGAAATCAGTCCTGAATATTCATTGGAAGGACAGATGCTGAAGCTGAAACCTCAATATTTTGGCCACCTTATGTGAAGAACTGACTCATTTGAAAGACTCTGATGCTGGGAAAGATTGAAGATGGAAGGAGAAAGAGACAACAGAGGATGAGATGGTTGGAGGGCATCACCAATTCAATGGACATGAGTGTGAGTAAGCTCCAGGAGTTGGTGATGAACAGGGAAGCCTAGTGTGCTGCAGTCCATGGGGTCACAAAGAGTCGGACATGACTGAGCGACTTCACTGAACTGAACTGAGGTCAAAATCCCAGGGAGTGGGTGGTGGTCCAAATCCTGGAAATCTATACTCCTTCCCAAAAATAGTTGGAATAATCCTCCCACTCATTAGCATATGAAATTGCCCAGCCTATAAAATCTAACCATGCCACACTTCAGTGCCTAACTTGCCCTCTGTGATGGCCCACACTTTGTCTGTGGAGTGTGGTTCTCTGAATCTGAATAAATCCATTTTTTAAATTTAATTAATTTATTTTTTATTGAAGGATAATTTCTTTACAGAATTTTGTTGTTTTCTGTCAAACCTCAACATGAATCAGTCATCAGTTCAGTTCAGTTCAGTCACTCAGTCAGGTCTGACTCTTTGCGACCCCATTGACTGCAGCATGCCAGGCCTCCCTGTCCATCACCAACTCCTGGATTTTACTCAAACTCATGTCCATTGAGTCAGTGATGCCATCCAACCACCTCATCCTCTGTCGTCCCCTTCTCCTTCTGCCTCCTCCCTTTTCCTCCTCCTCTTTCCCAGCATCAGGGTCTTTTCAAATGAGTTATTTGAAAAGTTCTTCACATCAGTTTCTTCTTCACCTCAGTTCTTCACATCAGGTGGCCAAAGTATTGGAGTTTCAGCTTCAGCATCAGTCCTTCCAGTGAATATTCAGGACTGATTTCCTTTAGGATGGACTGGTTGGATCTCCTTGCAGTCCAAATCAGCCACAGGTATACACATATCCCCTCCCTTTTGAAACTCCCTCCAATCTCTCTCCCTATCCCAGCCGTCTAGGTGGATACAGAGCCCCTGTTTGAGTTTCCTGAGCCACACAGCAAATTCCCGTTGGCTATGTAATTTACATATGGTCATGCAAGTTTCCATGTTACTCTTTCCATACAGCTCACCCTCTCCTCTCCTCTCCGCATGTCCATAAATCTGTTCTCTATGTCTCTTTCTCCACTGTTGCCCTGTAAATAAATTCTTCAGTACCATTCTTCTAGATTCTGTATATATGTGTTAGAATATGGTATTTATCTTTCTCTTTCTGACTCACTTCACTCTGTATAATAGGTTCTAAGTTCATCCATCTCATCAGAACTGACTCAAATGTGTTCCTTTTTATGGCTGAGCAATATTCCATTGTGTATATGTACCACAGCTTCTTTATCCATTCACCTGTTGATGGACATCTAGGTTGCTTCCATGTTCTAGCTACTGTAAATAGTGCTGCAATGAACAGTGGGATGCATGTGTCTCTTTCTTTCTTTTTTTTTTGCATGTGTCTCTTTCAATTTTGGTTTCCTCAGGGCATATGCCTAGGAGTGGGATTGCTGGGTCATATGGTGGTTTTATTCTTAGTTTTTATTCTTAGCTTTATTCTTAGTTTTTTAAGGAATCTCCATACCATCTTCCATAACAGCTGTATCAATTTACATTCCCACCAACAGTGCAAGAGTGCTCCCTTTTCTCCACACCCTTTCCAGCATTTATTGTTTGTAGACTTTTTGATGATGGCCATTCTAACTAGTGTGAGGTTATATCTCATTGTAGTTTTGATTTGCATTTCTTGAATAATGAGTGATGTGGAGCATTTTTCATGTGTTTGTTAGCCGTCTGTATGTCTTCTTTGGAGAAATGTCTGTTTAGGTCTTTTCCCCACTTTTTGATTGGGTTATTTGTTTTTCCGGTATTGAGTTTTATGAGCTGCTTGTATATTTTGGATATTGATCCTTTGTCAGTTGCTTCATTTGTTGTCTATTTTCTCCCATTCTGAGGGTTGTCTTTTCACCTGGATTATAGTTTCCTTTGCTGTGCAAAAGCTTTTAAGTTTAATCAGGTTCCACTTGTTTACTTTTGTTTTTATTTCCATTACTCTAGGAGGTGGGTCATAGGGGATCTTTCTTTAATTTATGTCATCAAGTGTTCTGCCTATGTTTTCCTCTATGAGTTTTATAGTTTCTGGTCTTACATTTAGATCCTTAATCCATTTTTAGTTTATCTTTGTGTATGGTGTTAGGAAGTGTTCTAATTTCATTCTTTTACATGGAGTTGTCCAGTTTTCCTAGCACCATTTATTGAAGAGGCTGTCTTTGCCCCATTGTATATTCTTTCCTCCTTTGTCAAAAATAAGGTACCCATAGGTGCATGGGTTTATTTCTGGGCTTTTTATCTTGTTCCATTGGTCTCTATTTCTGTTTTTGTGCCAGTACCAAACTGTCTTGATGACTATAGCTTTGTAGTATAACCTGAAGTCAGGAAGGTTGATTCCTCCAGCTCCATTCTTCCTTCTCAAGACTGCTTTGGCTATTCTGGGTCTTTTGTGTGTCCAAATGAATTGTGAAATTTTTTGTTCTAGTTCTGTGAAAAATGCCATTGGTAATTTGATAAGGATTGCATTAAATCCATAGATTGCATTTGGTAGTATAGTCATTTTCACAATATTGTGAATCTGAATAAATCTTCTTATGTATCACTTTGTCTCTCACTGAATCCTTTCTTTTTTTTTTTCACTGAATTCTTTCTGCAATGAGACATCAAGAACCTGAGCTTCATTAGATCCTGAAACCAGGTACTGTGGGTTTTCGCTGGGTTCGAGTCCCAGCCATGTGGGTTCAAGTCCCAAACTGGGTTTTGGCTGGGTTTGAGTCCCAGGCACAGAGGTTTGAGTCCCAAACTGGGTTTTGGCTGTGTTCAAGTCCCAATCTGAAGTAAACAGTTTCAGCCACAACTGCAGAGGGTCTCCCCAAAGAATGAGGGGTCCAAGACCCTCATTGAGCTTCCCAGCCCAGTAGTTCTTCACCAGAAGGATGAGCCCCTGGAACATGTGGCTCTGATTGCCAGTAGGGCTTGTGCACGGGAGAGCCAGAGGGCCATAGGAAACAGAGACTCATCTTAGAGGGTAAACACTAAATCTTACACATTCCAAATCCCAGAGCAAAGGCATTAGCTTGAAAGGGGCCTGAGTCAGACCCACTTGCTGATGTTAGAGAGCCTCCCAGGGAGGCAAAAGGCACCTGAGATCTCTCCTGTGGACACAGATGCTGGTGGCAGCCAATTGGGAGAGCTCATTCTATCACAAGGACACTGATGCTGGCAAACAGATATTTGGAGTCCTCCCTCTAGTCTATATGTTCCAAGGGTTACCCAACCACCAGTGGGCTGGCACCAGTCCCAGGACTTCTCGGGCCAAACAGCCACCCATGTGGGGGATCAGACTCATCTATAAGGAAGATAAAGCAGCCGACCCTACCACAACAGAAGGGCCCATGCAGCCCACATAAGGGGTAAGGGACACCCCATTAGTGCTGGTGAGTGTGTTGCTGAACCCCATGGGGGTCTTCTACAGAAGTCACTTCTCCAAAGTCAGGAAATGTAACCAACTTACCTAAAGCATAGAAATCAACACAGAGAAATAGGTAAAATGAGGAGACAGAAGAATATATTCCAAATGAAGAAATAACACAAAACTTTAGAACTAAATGAAGTGAAACTAAGTAATTTACTCATTAAAGAGCTCAACGTAACTTGATTACAAAGACTCTCAATAAACTCAGGAGAAGAATAGATAAACATAGTGAAAATTTTAACCAAGAGCTGGAAAATATGAAGAAGAAACAGAGTTGAAGAATACAATAACTGAAATTAAAAATATACTAGAAGGAATTAATAATAGATAAGATGATACAGAAAAACATATCAGTGAATTAAAAGAGAGCAGTGGAAATTACCCAGGTTGAACAGAAAGGAATTTTACAAAATGAGGAGTTTTATAAAATAAGCTACAAGTATATGTTGTATTTTTCTCTTTTTAATTGAAGGATGATTGCTTTATAATATTGGTTTGATTTCTGCCATACATCAGTATGAATTAGCCGTTATATTTTTTGTATTCTACAACTCTTATTGTATAGCTATCTGGCCAGTTTGTTCTCGAGCTAGATAAACCTACACTCAGCATTAAATGATTCTTAATTTTCCAGGTTTAAAAGTTTTGAAATACATATGTACAAGTTAAATGAAACGAACTACACTCAGAGAAACACTGTGGAGCAGAACCTTTACATATACAAGATCTGTTTTAGTGGATACAAAAATGATAATATTATCAAATATAAAGAAGAACAGTCATGAAATGTAGACAAACTGGACCATCTTAACAAAGGATATATTAACTAAGATGAGCCAGGACAAACTCCCTAAATGTCAGGGCAAAATTTCTTTTCTGTGTCTCCAAAGCTGACTGTCTTTCCTTTTCTGTGCTGTGTGGTGTGCTTCTGAGTCATCTAGAAGAGCTGAATTCTCCCACCCACACCATCTTCTGCCAGGTGTGTACCCTTAGGCCTAAAAAGTGGCCATTGGGTGACTGCTGGGCTTGTGGAGGAAAAGAACTTAGGTAAGTGAGCTAGAGGGCCCATACACATATTTGCCACCACCTTGAGTTGCAGAGCCGAGCCACAGAGACCCCATTTGTGGGGTCCAGGACAGGTCTACTGAAAGAGAGAACTGATTATGAGGAAGATGGTAAAATCTAGTGGTGTCAGTCATCCCTGTGAACACGTGCTATCCTGTAGAGAACCAATTCTACAACAAAGAATAACAGTGATGCAGAAAGAGACCATGCTGTTTCTAATACTTAAGTTAAAGCCACCTAACTTATATTCCCCACTGAAATGTGCTGGGATGAAGAGGGAAGATCCTAGGAGACTTTTGCTGCAAGGCCCATCAGTCTCTGAAAAAACAGAAATGGTTCCCCAGGGGAAAGGAAGTATCAGATTTAGAGAGACGACACTGGTGAAAGCAACTCAAGGAAGATGATTATCAGACAAAATATAGTATGCAATATTCATGAATTCTTATGTCAAGAAACTATTTATTGTATATCTGGGAACTTCTCTGGTGGCCCAGTGGTTAAGAATTCACACTCCCAATGCAGGGGGCTCAGGTTCCCAGGTTCGATCCCTAGTCAGTGAACTAGATCCCACATGCTGCAACTAAGGGTTTGCAACTAAGACCCAGGACAACCAAATAAATAAAAAATATATTTTTTTTAAAGATTTTTTAAAAGAAACTATTTCTTGTATATCTAAAATACAAATCGAATGGGGCATCCTGTGTATTTATTTGGTGCATCTAGCAATCCCATCTAGGAGAGGCTGCTGGGTTGCCCTGCCCCATCCCTTTGCATTTTACCCTGCTCCCTCTCACCATCTCTCCTGTATTATTCAGCAAACATGAGTGATAGAGAGGCAGGCAGGAAGAAGTGAAGGAGAGGGAGAGAGAGAGAGAAGGACGGAAAAGAAAGAGGGAAGAAAGGAAGGGAAGCTAAAAGAAGAAATAAGAGAGAGACAGAAAGAGTAGTACAAAGAGAGACAGAAGCATGCATCTAAAAAATAAAACCAGAGATTTCCAGGGAAACAAATTCTTTTAAAGGTTAAGGAAATAGTTTCAAAGAAATTAAAACATCACCTAATATTAAAAGAACTGAGAAAAGAAATAAAACAGTTCAAAGAGTTTATAAGCCAGTAGAGGAGACTAAAAAATGTGGGTCAAGAAAGATTAGAAAAGAAAATAGAAAAATAAAAATGTCACAGAGATAAAAAGCCATATTAGAAGCAATGAAAATAGAATAAACAAAATTTAAGCACAGCTCTGGGGGATAGTATGTATGAAGAAATAAAATGCAACAAACTACAAAGATAGTTTTTGTGAACATGTTATACATGATAGGGCTTCCCTGATGGCTCAGATGGTAAAGAGTATGCCTACAATGTGGGAGATCCAGGTTTGATCCCTGGGTTGGGAAGATCCCCTGGAGAAGGGAATGGCAATCCACTTCAGTACTCTTGCCTGGAGAATTCCATGGACAAAGGAGCCTGGTGGGCTATAGTCCATGAAGTTGCAAAGAGTTGGACGTGACTGAGCAATGAATACTATACATGATAGACACAGTAGATATAAAATAGCTATTATTTGTATTGCTGAATAAGAAGGCAAAACAAAGGAAAAAATTTTAATCTGATAAGAATGGTAATTATAATAATAGCTACTATTTGTTTCAGCACTGGCTGTGCACGAGTACTGTTCTAAGCATTCTAAGGGTTACTTCATTTAATCTTCACAGCAGTCCTGGTAAGCCCATCAGGAAGTTCAGCTCTTAAGCACAAGCCACCTGTTATCCTTGCATAACCTTTGCCATAAACCTTTGCCATAAACCTTTCTCTGCTCCAAATTCTGATGTTTTGTTTTGGCCTCATAGTGCTCGGGCACATGAACTTGAGTTCATGTGCAACCCTGTCCTTAGGCAATTTATAATCTAGTGGGGGAAGTCAGATTTAACAAGTAATTGCAAGTAGGATGCATGCCACAAAAGCAGAAGTGTACTGTCTAGGATGCCAGAGAAAGTGTTCCTAGAAAATCAACATTACCACAGAAGGATGAAGTAGAATTAACTGGTCAAAAGGGTAAAGATGGAGGCTGGGACTTAAAAAGAATTGCAAGTGGAAGGAAAAGACCCAGAGCTGAGAGAGGGTACTATATCTATGAGGAACTACAAAAATCCAATATGGCTAAATGTAGCAATTAAGGGAAGAGTGGTATGAGATATGGCCACAGAGAAAGTAAAGGAGAGTTGACCAGCTATATCTACATGTCATGTGAGTGCCGTTGTGTGAGTGTCTCCGATCACAGCTGTTTCCTGTTTATCTTCAGTTCAGTCGCTCAGTCATCTCCAACTCTTTGCGATCCCATGAACCGCAGCACGCCAGGCCTCCCTGTCCATCACCAACTCCGTGAGTCCACCCAAACCCATGTCCATTGAGTCAGTGATGCCATCCAACCATCTCATCCTCCGTCGTCCCCTTCTCCTCCTGCCCTCAATCCCTCCCAGCATCAGGGTCTTTTCCAATGAGTCAGCTCTTTGCATCAGGTGGCCAAAGTATTGGAGTTTCAGCTTCAGCATCAGTCCTTCCAATGAACACCCAGGACTGATCTCCTTTAGGATGGACTGGTTGGATCTCCTTGCTGTCCAGGGGACTCTCAAGAGTCTTCTCCAACACCACAGTCCAAAAGCTTCAATTCTTCTGCACCCAGCTTTCTTTATAGACCAACTCTCACATCCATATTACTGGACTACTGGAAAAACCATAGCCTTGACTATATGGACCTTTGTTGACAAAGTAATGTCTGCTTTTTAATATGCTATCTAGGTTGGTCATAACTTTCCTTTCAAGGAGTAAGCGTCTTTTAATTTCATGTCTGCAATCACCATCTGCAGTGATTTTGGAGCCCAGAAAAATAAAGTCAGCCACTGTTTCCATTGTTCCCCCATCTATTTGCCATGAAGTGATGGGACTAGATGCCATGATCTTAGTTTTCTGAATGTTGAGCTTTAAGCCAACTTTTTCACTCTCCTCTTTCACTTTCATCAAGAGGTTCTTTAGTTCTTCCTCACCTTCTGCCGTAAGGGTGGTGTCATCTTCAGTAAGAGTTATTAATAACAAAGCCTACCGTGACTGCTTAGGACAGGGCTCTAAACCCAGAGCATCCCACCGCTGTATTCTACTCTAAGTTGGTGGGCACAGTTTCACAAAGAGACAGCTGGGAGAACTCATCTACCTATATCACCCACTAATATATCCTTATGTGATAAGTGAGTTCTATATCTTTTTGGAAAATAAACATCATTTTAGAAGACTTTAAGCTTATAGAACAGTTGCAAAAGTAGAATAAGAATTTCCACATACTTCCCATACATCTTCCCCTTTTGTTAACATTTTACATTAGTATGGTACATTTGTCACAACTAGTAAACCAATACTGATACACTATTGTCAACTAAAATCCATATTTTATCCTGATTTCCTTATTTTTTTTTTACCTAATGGCCCTTTTTTGTTCTAGGACCCATGTGGGGTATTATACTACATTTAGGCATCATGGCCTCTCAGCTCAACTTTCCTTGCTTTTAATGACCTTTACAGTTTTGAGAAGTATTGGTCAGGTGTTTTGTAGAATACACCTTAATTTGGGGTTTGTCTGATGTTTTTCTTATGATTAGACTGAAATTCATGCATTTTGGAGATAGAGACTTCAGAGGTAAATTACCATTCTCAACATATCATATCAAGGGTACTACCACCAATATGTTGGTGTGGACTTTGTTCACCTGGCTAGGGTAGTATTTGTCAGAGTTCTCCATGGTAAAGTTACTCCTTTTTCCTCCTTTCCATAGTGTATTCTTTGCAAGGAAGTCACTATTTACAGACCACATTAAAGGGGTGGGGAGATATGCTCTACCTCCTTGAGGGCAAAGTATCTATAAATAATTTGGAATGCTCCCTCATAGAAAATTAGTATTTATTTATTCAATCATTTCTTTATATTAGTATTACTAATAGATTTTATTGGTAATCATTTTATAATTTGGGTTGTAATCCAATACTACATTTTTTTTTTTTTTTGGCTAAAATTTTTCCAGGTTAGACCATGGGGGAGCTCTTTCAGTTGGTTCCTGTGTCCCTTTGACATACCACATCACTGTGGTTTTTATTTCTTTGAGCATGTCCTTACTTTTTGGAACTACAAAACACCGCAGGATCATTATATATATTCCTTGCTTCAGCTTTAGAATAAGGCATTTCTCCAAGGATCCCTGGTTCCAAGGGCTGGGTGTTGGGTGTGTTCACTGTTACTGGAGTGCAATAGCATCTAGGCTGTCTTTGCTGACAGAGAAAGGAAATCCATGTTTGTGTGCTGACCCACATTTACACACATATCTATGAATATTTGTGTATCCATCTGTACCTATATTAAGCTAAACATGAGTTCATCTTGACATTTCTAACTCGAATCCTTGGCCACATACCTAGATAATTCCAACCTTTGCCTCTTTTCTTGTCTATAGCCATCTGCTGCAACAGTCAGAAATATAGCTCCCACTGTCTGCTATTCATTCGCTTAATTCCAGCATACATTTTAGTGATTTCAGAATTAACTCATTTCTCCATAAAAAATGGCTTTACTGACTAGAGTACAGTGTTTTATATACAGTTCCTTTTGCATTTAGTCTTCATCCCCACTCATTTACAAGGTCAGGTCAGCACACTCCTCTACCCAACTCCTTGAAATAGTTACATTCTTTCCTCACAGTCTTCATTCCATCCTGGGATTCTGCAGCTTCCTAAATGACTTTTTAGATTTGCTACACTAAGGTTTACTCTTTGTGTTGTAAAGTTCTATGGGTTTTAACAAATGCACAATGCCATATATTCATTATTATAGTGCCACATAGAATATTTACCACTATAAAATATATCTCCTACTTTACACATTCAACCTTTCCTGCCCCAAATCCGATCTGTTTATCACCTCTTCAGGTTTGTCTTTTCCAGAAGGTCACATAAATTAACTCATACAATATATAACCTTTTCAGACTAGCTTCTTTTTCTTAGCAACATACGTTCAAGGGTCACCCATGGTTTTGCATGGTTGATAACTCATTCCTTTTCATGGTCAAAGAGTATTCCATTGTATAGAAATACCATAGTTTGTTTATGCATTCAGCTATTGAAGGACATTGATTGCTCCCAGTCTTGTGACAATTATGAATAAAGGTATTATCAACTTTTGCATGTAGTTTTTTTGTGCACATAATTTTAAAATTAACTTGGTGAATACTTTGGGACCCTATAGGGACCTGATTGTTGAATCATATGGTAAGACTATGCCTAGCCTTGTTAACTGTAGTCTTTATTATTTCCTTCTGCTTGCTTTGGGTTTAGTTTTAGCTCCTTATATAAGGAACTTATTGTTAGTTCCTTCAGGGGAATTAATTGATTATTAATTTGAGATCTTCTTTCTTTTTAAATTCAGTTGTTTACAGTTATATTTAAATGTTATATATAATACTCCTAGGGCTTCTTTGGTGGCTCAGACAGTAAAGAATCCTCCTGCAATGCAGGAGACCTGAGTTCGATCCCTGGGTTGGGAAGATCCCCTGGAGGAGGCATGGCAACCCACTCTGGTATTCTTGCCTGGAGAACTCCCATGGATAAGGGAGCTTGGCGGGCTATAGTCCATGGTGTTGCACAGAGTCGCACACAACTGAGCGACTGAGCACCGCACAGCACGTAATGTTCCAATTAGCACTGCTTTTGTCACACCCTATACATTTGGGTATGTTGTGATCTCTTTTTTGCCCTAAATTTATTGCAGTTTAATTGAGGTATTTTGTTTTTCAGTTGCTAAGTAGTGTCCAACTCTGCCAGTCCATGGACTGCAGCATGCCAAGTTTCCCAGTCCTTCGCCATCTCCTGGAGTTTGCTCAAACTCATGTTCACTGAGTCAGTGATGCCATTCAACCATCTCATCCTCTGTTGCCCTCTTCTCCTTTTGCCTTCGATCTTCCCCACCATCAGAGTCTTTTCCAGTAATTCAGCTCTTCACATCAGGTGGCCAACGTATTGAAGATTCAGCTTCAGCATCAGTCCTTCCAATGAATATTCAGGGTTGATTTCCTTTAGGATTGACTGGTTTGATCTCCTTGTTGTCCAAGGGACTCTCAATAGCATTGTGTAAATTTAAGATAAATTTAAGACTTGATGCATTTATAGATTGAAAAATCATTACCATCATACTGTTAGTTAACACCTTCATTACATCACATATTTACTATTTCTTTTTTGTGGTGAAAACATTTAGGATTTACTCACTTAGCAATTTTCAAGTATATGATACAGTATTATTAATTATTATCCCCATGCTGTGTATTAGATTCCCAGAATTTATTCATTTTATAACTGGAAGTTTGTACACTTGGACCAACTTGTCCCCATTTCCCCTACCCCCAGCCTCTGGTAGGTATTGTGTTTTCATTTTTATTTGTTTCAAGATATTTAATTTCACTTTGCTTCATTTTGTTTTTATTTTGTTTCAAGATGTTTTCTAATTCCCCTTATGATTTCTTGTTTGGCCACTGGTTAGGACTGTGTTGTTTAATTCCCACATATTTGTGTCTTATCCAGATTTCCTTCTGTTCTTCGTGTATACTTTCATTCAGTCATGATTGGAGAAGATACTTTGAATGATTTCTATTGCTTTAAATTTGCTAAGATTTGCTTTGTGGTATAACATGTGATCTATCCTGTAGAATATCCCATGTGCACTTGATAAGATAAGAACATGCATTCTTCTGCTATTGCCTAGAGTGTTCTGTATGTCTGTTACAACTAGTTGTTTTATAGTGTTCTTTATGTCTTCTATTTAATTCTTGATATTCTGCTTAGTTGTTCTATCCATTTTTGAAAGTAAGATGGTGAAATCTATCTCTCCCTTCAATTCTGTACATTTTGCTTCACATATTTGGGGACTCTGTAGTTAGATGCATATATATTTATAATTATTACATCTTCTTGATAGAGTCACCATTTATTGATAATGTCTTTTGTCTTTAGAAGCAATTTTTGAGTTAAAGTCTGTTTGATCTGTTATTAATACAGCCACCCCAACTCTCTTTTGCTTATTATTTACATGGCATCTTTTTCATCCTTTCATTTGCAGCATATTTGTGTTTTTAAATCTAAAGTGAGTATTTTATAGACAGCATATAGTGGCATCCTTTTTAAAATTCTTTCTACTATCTGTCTTTTAAATAGAGATTTTAATCCATTAACATGTAATGTAATTACTGATGAAGAAGGAATTGTTGCCATTTAGTCACTAAGTCATGTCCAACGCTTTTGCAACCCCAATCTGGTAGGGCTGTAGATTTCTCATAGGACCTGTAGAATCTGGTAGGACCAGATTTCTCTGTCCATGGGGTTTCCCAGAAAGAATACTGGAGTGGATTGCCATTTCCTTTTCCAGGGGATCTTCCCAATCCAGGGATCAAATCCATGTCTCCTGCTTTGTCAGGCAGAATCCTTATCCCTGAGTGCCTAGGGAAGCCTGAGGAAAGAATTACTTCTATCATTTTTCTTTATATCATATCTTCCCCCCACCCCGCAACTCAATTACTCTCTTCCTGTCTTTTATTGCTTTTCATAGTAATTTTCTGGTGCACTGTTTTGCTTCCTTTCTCATTTCTCAAACTATATATTTTTAGTTGTTTTCTTAATGATTGCCTGGTGATTACAATTAATATCCTAATTTATAAGAACTTAGTTCAAATTCAACTTAGTTTTATAGCATACAAAAATTTAGCTTCTATATGGCTTCATCCCTCTTATGTTATCATCACATATTACATCTTTATGCATTGTGTGCTCATTAACATACACTTACTTGTAATTATTGTTTTGCACATTTGTCTTTAGATCTTATAGAAAACAGAGGAGTTAGAGACCCCAAATAAATTGATACTATCTTTATATTTATCTGCGTGGTTATCTTTACAAATGTTCTTTATTTTTTTAAGTGAACTTGAAGTACTGTTCAGTGTCCTTTCATTTCAACCAGAGGATTCCTTTTAGCATTCTTATGCATGTTCAGTCACTCAGTTGTGTCAGACTCTTTGTGACCCTATGGACTGTAGCCCACCAGGCTCCTCTGTCCATGGAACTTTCCAGGCAAGAATACTAGAGTGGGTTGCCATTTCCTCATCCAAGGGATCTTCCTGACCTAGGGATTAAACCTGTGTCTCTAGCATCTCCTGCATTGGTAGGTGGATTTTTTACCATAGAGCCACCTGAGAAGCCCGGAATTCTTTTTTTCTTTTTTTTTGTTTTTTATTTTAAAATAAATGTTATTGAGGTATATTTTTGTGTGCAGTTTGAAGAGTCTTAATATATAAATACAACAATGTAAATAAATATCAAGATATAGTTACAAGAGACTTCACTGATTGTCCAGTAGCCAAGGCTCCAGCTCCCAATGCAAGAGTCCCTGGTTCAATTCCTGGTCAGGGAATCAGATCCCACATGCTGCGACTAAGACCTGAAACAGCCAAATAAATAAATAAAATATTTTTTTTTAAAGATACAGCTACAAAAGCTTATAACTTGTATAGTTTCTCCTCTACTTTTTTCAGCCCAGGCAACTACTGATGGATTTTTGTCACTTCAGTACGATTTGTTTTTCCTAAAGTTTTCTATAATTGGAATCATATGGTATTCTTTTGTGTCTGGCTTTTTTCATTCCACATGATGGTTTCGAAATTCATTTGGAGTGTGTATGTCAGTGGCTCCATCTATTTTTATTGGTAGGTTGTATTCCATTCTATGAATTGTCACATTTTTTCCATCCACCAGATGATTACTTTTAGCCACAAATTCTGGTCATAATAAATCCTTTCACAAATAGGTTGCTGAATGTGCAGCCATAGCTTTTATAAAAAGCCAAAGAGGATACATTCAATTAGAAAAAATTATGTTGATATTAAAAAAAATTTTTTTTAACTAACCCTGCTTAAGTCACCTGATATACATTCAATACCAGGAAGTTTATTTTTTGCAAAGAGTGAGAGAAAAAAGAAAAAAAAAGAATTTAAAAAGTATCAGCTTAACAACTAAAAATTGTTTAAATGGTAAGTGTCTTTAGTTTTCAGAAAGTCTGCCAAGGAGGTGGCAAATTCTATAAGGCCTAAAGTAAAGTTATGAATCATTTAGGGCTTCGGGCACTAGAAAGCCAGTCTGAACTTTAAAAATATACTCTGTTCTAGTATCAAATGAAAAAAGTTCCTCATAAAGCTGAGTTAATGGCTTTTTTTGAGGTAGTATTGTCTCTTAAATTTTGGAACTGAATCTATGATGCAAATGTCATTATTTAATGTCAATACTGAATATCATAAGTGCAAAATCAAACTGAAAAAAGTCACTGTTCTAATTGAATGTATCCTCTTCAGCTTTTTATAGAAGCTCAGCATTCTTACAGAGCAGGTTTATTAACTCTCTGTGTTTATCTGGGAATGTCTTAATTTCGTTATCCCTGAAGGATAGTTTTTCTGGGTATAAAATTCTTGGTCATTTTAGATTGCTAGGGCTACCATAACAAAGTACCACAGATGGGGTGGCTTGAACAACAGAAATTAATATTTCTTACAGTTGTGGAGGCTGGAAGTGCAAAATAGAAGTGTCAGGCAGGGTTGGTTTCTGGTGAGGCTTCCCTTCTCAACTTGCAGATGGCACCTTCTTGCTATGTCCTTGCATGGCCTTTTTTCTGTGCATACATGCCTTAAGAGAAAGCTGTGGCATCTGTGTCAGATCAGGGCCTCACCCTTATGACTTTATCTTTTCACTAAACATATATATATACACACACACTATATGTATATTATATGTATGTATATATATGTATGTATTCATATATATATGTATGTATATATATATATGGTTGTTCTACATGTTGTGAGCTTTTGTTTAGATTCCATATTCCCCCAGAAGTTTATTCTGATAGCTTTTGCCAGCTTATTCTTCGCTTTTGTTAAGGGATGGACTTTTGGGGTTGTCTGTCATTTCACTGATAATCTCTTTTGCCTTATTTTTAAATTGCTTTTCTTATTGTTGAATTTTATGAGTTCTTTTTATATTTTTACTACAAATCCTCTATTGGATATGTGATTTGCAAATATATTTTCAAAGAAAATGATTTGTCTTTTCATTCTTTAACAGTCTTTTTTCAGGGCAAAAACTGAATTTTAATGAAGTCCAAATTCTTTTTTCTTTCATGGATCATGCTTTCAGTGTTATATAAAAAATCTCATCACCAAACTCAAAACCATGTATATTGTCTCATGTATTTTCTTCTACAAACTTTACAGTTTTGCATTTTAGTATTCAGGTCTAGAATTCACTTTAAGTTAATTTTTGTGAAGGTCTACATCTATGTTCATTTTTTTGTTTTTTGCATATGGATGTCCAATTGTTCCAGCAATATTTGTTGAAAAGATTTTTCTTTCTCCATTGAGCTGCCTTTATATCTTTGTCAAAAATCAGTTGATTATATCTATTTTGGGAAGATCCCTTGAAGGAGGGCACGGCAATCCTCTCCAGCATTCTTGCCTGGGAAATCCTATGGACAGAGGAGCCTGGTAGGCTACAGTCCACAGGATCTCAGAGTCAGACACAACTGAAGTGACTTAGCACAGCACAACACACACTTATTCTGATGTCTCTGGGAAAACTGAGTAAATCTGAGGGGGAAAAATCGTGACAAAAGATTCTTCTAAAGGACTGTAAGAATCTCTTTGGCTTAAGGGACAATTCAGGGTTGTCACATAATTAATGTTTCTGCTTTCAAATTAGTCAAACTACTCAGAATGATGGATTTCTCAAGCAAGCAAGCAAGCTCAAGACTTTGACTTTTATCACAATTTAAAAGGAAACAATGCTCATTTCTTTCTTGGAGCAATATAAATTTTAGTGTTGAGAGAGTCATTTCCCAGGCAGGTTGATAAGAAGTCTAGGGGTCCCCAAGGAGAGAGAGGTCTGGGATATTCAAAGAGGAAGAAAGGACGAACTTTTTAACTTTTTTTCCTCTACATTCCTTAGGATTATATAACAATAATGTATCCTGCCTGAGGACAGTCTTTGGATTAAACCCTCTGGCTAATTCTGTTATCTTAAAACATAAATTATGGGAGTAGGTCTGGTCTTTACAAGGATGTATCCTGCCTGAGGACAATCTTTGGATTAAACCTTCTGGCCAACTCTGTTATCTTAAAATGTAAATTATGGGAGTAGGTCTGGTGAGGTCTTTACAACCTCCAGACATTCTTTGGATTCATTGGAGAGTATATAACTCCATTGCTAACACTAGCAAAGGGGGTACTCTTTTGCCCCCTTCTGATGCCTATGTCAGAAGCTTTCTCTATCTCCTTTATACTTTAATAAAACTTTATTACACAAAAGCTCTGAGCGATCCAGCCTCGTCTCTGGCCCCGGATTGAATTCATCTCCTCCGGAGGCCAAGAATCCCGTGTCTCATCGTTCAGCAACAACCTTTCAGTGTCTTCTCTTTAGTACTAGACATTTCAGAATCTTCAGGAAATGTTAAGGGTTAGAACTAAATCAATATGCTATTAAAATAATCAGTGGGGATTCCACTTGAAATAACTTGATCTCTACTTAAGGAAAAGCATTTATTCAATATCTTTCTCAGGAGACAATATGGCAAAGTAGCATTTTATAGTCAATTAACATCTCATTTCCTTATTCCTCTAAAACACAGAAACTCTTTCTTATAGGTTCTGTAATGAGAACTTTTTCTGTTGGATGCTATTAAAATTTCCTTTGTGTGTTTTAATTTGGAAGGAATGGTGTTAATGTTGGTAGGCTCTAATTTAGAATTGCATTTATTTTCAAATGTGTTTGGGAGTGAAATGAGTCATTCTTCAATTTCCTTAAAAGAAACTAGGATGGTTCCTTTTTTTTAAATATGACTAATACAAAACTCATTTTGAAAGTAGCATATTTTGACTTATGGGTAATAAATATTGGCATGCTTTACCCCTTTGACACTATCATAAGTCAACATGAGTTTTGCTTTATGCCCTTATCAGCTGATTAAATGTCATTTTAGCAGAGGTTCTTTTACTTATTTGCATCATTCACACATGAATAACAACTTTAGGCTATGGGGAAAAAATCTGCTACTTCTTGCTAATAGTAAAAAGGGTAGAAAGGGTTTACAAGTCAAGATACTAAGTAGATATTAATGTAGTATAGCCAAATTTCACTTGACATCACAAATTATGTCACATTGTCACATTTTTATTAAGGTTCAAATTTTACTTCCTAATTACTGCCTAGCGATGATGTAGAGTCTCTGGTTCCTTGCAAAGTACCCAGTAAGTATTTCTAGGATGTCTCACTTATTCTAAACTCCTATCATGTATATTCTACAAACTACAAAAAAAAAAAAAAAACCCTCCTACTGTTCTTACTAACAAAGCAATTCTTTGCTGATAACTATTGCTACCATACTGAGCACTGGTGGGAACTTAATACCATCACATGCTGTTCCCCTGCATTTCATAGTCTCTCCTAAAGCTTTGCCAGGCACAGCAGTTTTCCATAGATAAATACCCTTAGCTCTCAAGGTGCCCAAGCTGCATTGTTGTCCATGGCAGGGATGGGCAGATGGCCCCCTCAGATTCCTAACTTACTCTGGTGCAGTGTCAAAGATGTTTGGGACCCAATGGATTAAAGATTTTGGTTAAACAGCTCTTTTTGTTTTTACTCAAAGCCATTTAGTTTTCTCTCTGTAGGATCCAGAAATATGTCCAGAGGGCTAGACCCAAGGTAGATGGAGTAATAATCACTGAGCTAGACTCAAAACCTGTATTCCACCAGCAAGAAATTTGCCCATATCTCAAGCTGAGTATCGCTATGCTCAATTAGAGGGAAGAATTGACAAATTATTTTTTCTTACAGAGGAATAATATTTAAATCAAATACTGACACTATTTGAAGTGTTCAGAGGGATAATATTTGGATTTTAAACTATTTTATTTTATCCTTTTCTCTTAAAATTTTTTTTAAAATTTATTTATTTTTTAATTTAAAGATAGCTGTTTTACAGAATTTTGTTGCTTACTGTCGAACATCAACATGAATCAGCCATAGGTACAAATATGTCCCCTCCCTTTTGAACCTCCCTTCCATCTCCCTCCGCATCCCACCCCTCTATGTTGATACAGAGCCCCTGTTTGAATTTCCTGAGACATACAACAAATTCCCATTGGCTGTCTACTTTACATATGGCAATGTAAGTTTCCATGTTACTTTCTCCATATATCTCACCCTCTCTTCTCCTCTCCCCATGTCCATAATTCTATTCTCTATGTCTGTTTTTCCACTGCTACCTTGCAAATAATTTCATCGGTGTTAGAAAACGCCACGGGAAGAAAAAGCCACCTCTAAGGACCGTTGATGAAGGCCTTTATTGAGCAGTTGCTCTCGGGCAGAACTCCCGGGGGCGGGTGAGCGAGGAGACAAAGGGAGTCTGCGAGGTATGAGGGGGTAGGGAGGGGTTTTATAGCCAGGGCCGGCGTTTAAGCCAGGTCTTTTCATATAAGGAAGAAAGTGCGGGCTACAGAGGCGGTTAGTGCCCAAGGGCTCCGTGTTGGTACCTGATTGGACCAGGCTACAGGGTGTCGGTTCCCGGAAGTTTAGCCAGCCTCCAGAATTTGCCTTGCGGCACTTTTCCGGGGCATGTCTCAACATACCCGACCTTTCAATTGGTACCATCTTTCTGGATTCCATGTAAATGTGTAAGTATACGATATTTATCTTTCTCTTTCTGACTTACTTCACTCTGTATAACAGCCTCTAGTTTCACCCACCTCATCAGAACTGACAAATGCATTCTTTTTTATGGCTGAGTAATATTCCATTGTGTATATGCACCACAGCTTCTTTATCCAGTCATCTGTCGATGTACATCTAGATTGCTTCCATGTTCTAGCTATTGTAAATAGTGTTGCAGTGAACACTGGGGTACATGTGTCTTTTTCAATTTTGGTTTCCTCATAAACTATTTTATTTTTTATTCAACAATTCTTTGTTACTTTGTCACTTTTTTTCATCATTAAAATGATATCATGAAACTTCTGGTTACCAGTCCAACGTATAAAGAGTTTGGAAGTCGCCATTCCACCTTGACAATAAGTAAAAAGAAGAACAAAACAAAAAAATAAAAAATTATTTGTAGATCTGTCAAAGTGAGGTCACAGAGCAAACGACTGTTCCCCAAATTAAAGAGAGATGTAGACAAATACAAAGATCACAACTTACTGGAGCAGAAACTCACACACAGATGCCTCAGTGGGAACCATGGCCAGGGAAAACCAAAACTATCACTGATGAATTTCTGAAAGCTCAGCATGGATAATTCTGATTGTTTAAAACTCCAAGGAGGCCTGGTCACAGAGCAGGTCTTAATACTTCGATGAGCTTTAACTCCAGGAGCCCTACCAGGTTTTCAGAGAAGCTAAAGGGGGAAAATACCTTAATCCTTCCAGTAGGGGCAGAAAAAAGAAGCCATTTTGAACTATGCCAGATCATCCTATTCTTAACAGAACCTATCATGAAGAGAAATTATTTTGGCAGAGCATAAACTATTGGAGTTTGAGAGGCTAACTCACCTGGGTGAAGGGAATACCCAGCTCCAGCTGACTGTAGCCATAATGTCCCATCTGGGAAGAAACTAGAGGGCTGAGAAGAACTTGTGAAGTTCACAGTTCAGAGGCATACACACACTGAAGACTGATACCTAGTCATTAGGGCTACAGAACACTTCCCTTCTCCCCGTAACTTACCACCATATTACTAGAGATCTGTTAAAGCAGTTACTTTAACCTAGTTTGTCTCAGTCCATTTGGACTACTATTACAAAAATACCATAGACTGGCTGGCTTATAAACAACAGAAATTTATTTCTTAGTGTTCTGGGGGCTGAAAAGCCCAAGACCAAGGTGCTAGCAGACTCGGTACCTGGTGAGAGCCCACTTCTTGGTTTACAGACAGCCAATCACCTTCTGGCTGTGTCCTCATGTGGAAAAAGGGTCAAGAGAGCTCTTTGGGGTCTCTGATAAAGGTACTAGGGGTTTCCCCAGTGGCTCAGTGGTAAAGAATCTGCCTGCAATGCAGGAGCTGCAGGCGATGTAGGTTCGATCCCAGGATTAGGAAGATCCCCTGGAGGAAGCCATGGCAACCAGCTCCAGCATTCCTGCCTGGGGAATCCCATGGAAAGAGGAGCCTGGTGGGCTACAGTTCATAGGGTCACAAAGAATGAGGAACAACTGAAGCAACTGAGCATGCGTGCACATAAGGCCACTAGTGCCATTTGTAAGGGCTCCACCCTCACAATCTAATCAAAGGCTCTACCTCCAAATACCACAATGGTTTCAACATTTGGAAGGAAAATATTGTGCTTGGAGGGAGACAAACATATAGCATGGACTGAATCAAGAAAAAAAATTGTACATCATTCTAAAGGGCAAAAGACAGTTTGAAAAAACAGCAAGCATCAGAACCAGACTCATTTGCAACAAGGATATTAGAATTATCTGTCCAGGAATTTAAAACAAATCTGATTAATATGATAAAGGTTACAATATAGAGTAATAATGTGCAAGAACATATGGGCAATTTAGGCAGAGAAATAGAAATTCTAGGAAAGAATAAAAAAGAAGGGCCAGAGGTCAAAAGCACTGTAATAGAGATGAAGACACAACTGAGGAAAGAAAAGTTGACCTTGAGGATATCACAATAGAAACTTCCAAAACTGAAAAGCAAAGAGAAAAAACAAACCAGAAAAAACAAAATAGAATACCAAGAGCTGTAAGGCAACTACAGTTGATTCTTGAACAACACAGGGATTTGGGTGCTGACCCCTTGTGCAGTCAAAAATCTGCATAGAACTTTACAGTTGGCCATCCTTATGCATGGATTCAACCAACTGTGAATTGTGTAGTACTGTGACACATATTTATGGGGGAAAATGGCATATAAGTAGACTTAACATGGTTTAAACCTGTGTTATTCAAGGGTCAACTGTGATGTGAAATAATCGAAAATATATATATATATATTGGTCTGTGCCCCTAGTTTCTAGCATCAAGCTCCCAAAACTTTTATAATTTCCCAAGTGATAAGATTATTGAAAGCATTTTTCTTCTAATATTTGATCTTTAACTCTTGTCATTGACACTGAACTACTAAATCCCTTGTAATTCATGAGTGATAGGAGGGTCTTTTGTTCTAGTTAAGCAACGCTTGGTAGGCTCCTGGATAGTTTGAGGGTGAGAGCTGGTCACCAGAAATACAAAGTCCTGATTAAAAGTTGAAAGTTTCTGCCCCAGCCCTATCCTCTAGGTGAGGGAGAGGGCCTGGAGGCTGTGATCCCACCAAAAAGTAAAATCTGCAAATTTTTTAAGAGTCCTGGAAAATGAAGAAAGGGGGGAAAGGGTAGAACACTTATTTAAAGAAATAATGCTGTGAAGAAACTGGACATCCAAGTTCATGAAGCTCATAGGCCCTTCAAACAAACTCAAAGGGATACCCTCCAAAATACAATAAAACTGTTAAAAATCAAAGAAAATTTCTGGTTAGGATGTGGAGAAAAGGGAATCTTTGTACACTGCTGTTGGAAACATCAGTTGCCTTAGCCACCATAGTAAACAGTACGGAAAATTCTCAAAAATTAAAACTAGAACTACCATTGTTGTTGTTGCTGCTGTTCACTTGCTCAGTCATATCCAACTCTGTGTGACCCCAGGGATTAAAGCACGCCAGGCTTCCCTGTCCTTCACCCTCTCCCAGAGCTTATTCAAACTCATGTCCAGTGATCCCATCCAACCATCTCATCCTCTGTCGCATCCTCTCATCCCCTTCTCCTCTTGCCTTCAATCTTTCCCAGCATCAGAGTCTTTTCTAATCAGTTGGCTCTTCACATCAGGTGGCCAAATTACTGGAGTTTCAGCTTCAGCATCAGTCCTTCCAATGAATATTCAGGACTGATTTCCTTTAGGATTGACTTTTTTGATCTCTTGCAGTCCAAGGGACTCTCAAGAGTCTTCTCGAACATCACAGCTTAAAAGCATCAATTCTTTGGTGCTCAGCCTTCTTTCTGATCCAATTCTCACATCTGTAATGACTACTGGAAAAACCATAGCTTTGACTATAATGACCTTTGTCAGCAAAGCAATGTCTCTGCTTTTTAATATGCTGCCTAGGTTTGTCATAGCTTCCCTTCCAAGGAGCAAGCATCTTTTAATTTCATGGCTACAGTCATCCTCTGCAGTAATTTTAGAGCCCAAGAAAATAAAGTCTGTAGTGACATTGTTTCCCCATCCGTTTGCCATGAAAAGATGGGACTGGATGCCATGTTCTTCATTTTTTGAATGTTTAACTTTAAGCCAGCTTTTTCACTCTCCTCTTTCACCTTCATCAAGAGGCTCTTTAGTTCCTCTTTGCTTTCTGTCATAAGGGCGGTGTCGTCTGCATATCTGAAGTAATTGGTATTTCTCCCGGCAGTCTTGATTCTAGAACTACCATATGATTCATCAATTCCACTCCAGAGTATATATCTGAAGGAAATGAAATCACTGTTTCAAAGTGATTTCTGCACCTCTGTATTCATTGCAGCATTATTTACAATAGCTAAAATATGAAAATACCCTATTTGTTCACTGATGGATGAAAAAAGCAAATGTGATACATACATAGGAATATCATTCCTTTCCATAAAAAAGTAATTCTGTCATTTATGACATCATAAACAGTATATGATATCACTTATATGTGGAATATAAAAAGAGGGGAAAAAACAAAACAAAAAAAAGCAAAGAAACCCAATAGAAACAGAGAACAAATTGGTGATCATGAGGGGTGGGGTGGGACAAATGGGTGAAGATTGTTAAAAGAATACAAACTTCCAGCAAGAAGATGAATAAATCCTGGGGGTATTATGTACAGCATGGTGAATATAGCTAACAATACTGCATTTATGTTTGAAAGTTGCTAGAGAGGAAATTTTTTAAAAATATTTATTTATTTATTTGACTGCACTGGGTCTTAGTTGTGGCATGCAAACTCCTAGTTGCAACATGTGAGCTATAATTCCCCGAATAAGGATTGAACCCAGGCCCCCTGCATTGGGAGTGCTGGGCTTTAACCACTGGACCACCAAGGAAGTCCCAAGAGGAGATTTTTAAAGTTCTCACCAGCACTCCAAATTGTTACCATGACAGATATGTTAGCTAAACTTACTGTGCTAATTGCAACACATATTGCAACATGTATGTGTATATTCAGTTGCTTTAGTCATGTCCGACCCTTTGCAACCCTACGGACTATAGCCCTCCAGTCTCCTCTGTCCATGGGATTTTTCCAGGCAAGTGGACTGGAGTTGGTTCCCATTTCCTTCTCCAGGGGATCTTCCCAACCCAGGGATGGAACCCAGGTCTCCTGCATCTCCTGCATCGCAGGCAGATTCTTTACTGCTGAACCACTGGGGAAGCCCTATATTGTAACATATACATACATAAAATCACTCCTTTGCACACCTTAACCTTACACAATGTTATGCGTCTAAATAAATAAAGCTGGAAAATGTATTTTTTTAAAAGTTAATGCACAAAAATAATAGCAACAATGTAATCACATACATTTATCTATATAAGTAAAATGAATGATAGCAATGATATGTGATGCAAGGGAGGGGATGCTATGGAGGAATTAGAATTATTTTATCAGCATAAAGTACTCATACTACCTATGAAGCAGTGTAGTGTTGAGTATGGACTAGGATTAGTTGTAAAGTACATTACAAATTCTAGGGCAACCACTAAGTAAAAAAAGAGAAACTAATAGAGAAAATGAAATCATGTTAAATGCTCTATCAAAACCATAAAAGATAGAAAAAGAGTAGAGGATAAAAATAGGAACAAAGACCAAGAGCAACAAATAGAAAACAGGAAGCACAGTAGATATTATCCAACTATGTCAATAAACATCATGATATACATAATTAATTAAAAGACAGAGACTGGCAGAATGGATAAAAAACTGTGGTCTACATGAAATTGACTTTTTTTCTTCATTGAAATACTTTTGATATACAATATTGCATTAGTTTTAGGTGTAGCATAGTGATTCTTCAATTTTGGGTGTTTGGTTTTTTTTTTGCAGATTTTATTTTGTTAAAGGTTATTAAAAGATATTGGGGGTATAATTCTCTGTGCTGTACAATAAATCCTTGTCGATTGTCTATTTAATGTATGGTCATTTTTGTCTGTTAATTCCATATCCCTAATCTGTCCTTCTCCCTTTCTTCTACCCTTTGATAACCATAAAGATTGTTTTCTATGCCTGCAAGTCTGTATATAGATTCAATACAAATGAATCTAGATTTAAAACAAACAAAGACGCTTATGTGGGCTTCCCTGGTGGCTCTGATGGTAAAGAATCTACCTGCAATGCAGGTAACACAGGTTTGATCCCTGAGTAGGGAAGATCCCCTGCAGAAGGAAATAGCTACTCATTCCAGTATTCTTGTCTGGGAAATCCCATGGACAGAGAAGCTTGGTGGGATACAGTCCAAGGGGTTGCAAAGAGTTGGACATGACTGAGCAACTAACATTTTTCATTTGTATTATTTTTTAGATTCCACATATAAGTGATATCCTATAGTATTTATCTTTTTCTGACTTATTTCACTAAGCATAAGGTCCATCTCTTGCTGCTGAAAATGGCAGTATTTTATTCCTTTCTATGGCCAAGTAATATACATGCCACATCCTCTTAAGCCAGTTGTCTGTTGATGGACACTTAGGCTCTCTCCATGTCTTGGCTATCATAGTGATACTATGAACACTGGGGTGCATGTATCTTTTTGAATTAGAGTTTTCATTTCTTCCAGATACATACCCAGAAGTGGGAATGCTGGAAGGAACCTACATTCTGTTTTCCATAGTGACTGCACCAATTTACATTCCCACAAACAATGTAGTAAGCTTCTCTTTTTTCTACACCCTCTCCAGCATCTGTCATTTGCAGACATTTTGATGATAGTCATTCTGACTGGTGTGAGGTGATATCTCACTGTGGTTTGGATTTGCATTTCTCTGATGATTACTGATATTGAGCATCTTTTGATGTGCCTGTTACCCACTTGCATGACTTCTTTGAAAAAATGTCTGTTTAAATCTTCTGCCCGTTTTTTGATTGGGTTTATTTTTCCAATATTGAGTTGTATGAGCTGTTTGTTTATTTTGGATATCAACTTCTTGTTAGTCTCATTGTTTGCATGTATTTTTTCCCACTCTATAGGTTATCTTTTCATTTTGTTGATAGTTTCCTTTGCTGTGCAAAAGCTTTTAAGTTTGATTAGGTCCCATTTGTTTATTTTGGTTTTTATTTCTTTTGCCTTGAGAGAATAATCTAAGAAAACATTGCTCTGATTTATGTCAGAGAATGCTTTCCCCATGTTCTCTTCTAGGAGTTTTATGATGCCATCTAGGTCTTTAATTCATTTTGAGTTTATTTTTGTTTTTGATGTGAGAGAATGTTCTAATTTCATTGATTTACATGAAGCTTCCAGCTTTCACTACACCAATTGTTGAAAAGACTCTCTTTTTTCACATTGCATATTCTTGCTGCCTTTGTCATAGATTAATTACCCATAGGTGCATGGATTTATTTCTGGACACTTTATTCTGTTCCATTAATCTATATGTCTGTTTTTGTACCAAGAAGTATGCTGTTTTGATTGCTGCAGCTTTGTAGGATGGTATGAAGTCTTGGAAGGGTTATGACTTCAACTTTGTTCTTTATTCTCAGGATTGCTTTAACAGTTCTGGGCTTTTTGTGGTTGCATGTAATGATTATTTGTTCTAGTTCTGTGAAAATTGTCCCAGGTATTTTGATAGGAATTGCTTCAAATCTGTAGATTGCATTGGTTACTATGGGCATTTTAACACTATTGATTTTTCCATCCAAGAACACTAGATTTCTTTTCATTTCTTTGAATTGTCTTCAGTTTCCTTTATAAATATTTTATAGTTTTCAGCATATAGGTCTTTTACCTCTTTGGTTATGTTTATTCCTAGGTAATTTTTTTGGACATTATTCTGAATGAGGTTTTTTTTTTTTTTTTTTTTTTTTTACTTCCTCTTTCTGATGTTTCATTTATGAATATAGAGAACCACAACAGATTTTTTTTATATTAATCTTGTATCTTGCTACCTTGCTGAATTCATTTATTCTGATAGTTTACTGTGGAGATTTTAGGGTTCTTTATAGAGTATCTTGTGATCTGCAAATAGTGATAATTTTCCCTTCTCTCTTTCAGTTTACATATATTTTATTTCTTTTGTTTGTCTGATTGCTGTGACTAGGACTTTCAATACTATGTTGAATAGAAGTGACAAGAATAGGCATCCTTGTCTTGTGGTTTGTCATAAATGGCCTTTATTAAGTTGAGATATGATGATTCCTCTATGTCCACTTTGATGAGAGGTTTTATCATGAATGGATGTTGAATTTTGTCAAATGCTCTTTTAGATGGTCATTTGGTTTTTGTCTTTCCTTCATTAATGTGGTATATCACATTTACTGCTTTGGGTATGTTGAAGCACCCCTGTGTCCCTGGAATGAATCCAGTTTGGTCATGGTGTATGATTGTTTTTACGTGTTGTTGGATATGGTTTGCTATTTTGTTGCGAATTTTTGCATCTATACCTATCAAAAATAGTGATCTCTAATTTTTTTGGTAAGGTCTTTGTTTTCATTTACTATCAGGGTGATAGTGGCCTCATAGAAAAAATTGGGGAATATGCCCTCAAATTCAAGTTTTCAGAAAAGTTTAAGAAGGATAGGTAATGAGTTCTTAGTATATTTGGCAGAACTCCCCAGTGAAGCTATTTAGTCCTGGTCTTTTGTTTGCAGGGAAATTTTTTTTAATGACATATTTTATTTCACTTCTAGTGACTAGTCTGTTAAAATTGTGAGTTGTTTTTTTTTTTTTTTTTTTATTGACTCAGTCTTGGCAGGATGTGTGTTTCAAAAAACTTGCCCATTTCTTCTAAGTTGTCTATTAAGTTAAGACTCTTCAATATTTTAGGGCAAGTTGAATTTTGCTGAATTCTTTTAGTTTTTATTTGTCTGAGAAAGTCTTTATCTCCCCTTCTATTCTAAATGGTAATCTTACTTGGGTAGAGTGTCCTAGCTTGCAAGTTTTTCCCCTTCAGGACTTTGAATATATCATGTCACTCCCTTCTGGCCTGCAGAGTTTCTGCAGAGAAGTCCGTTGATAGATTAATGGGATTCCTTTGTAACTGACTCTTTGCTTTTCTCTTGCTGCCTTTAGAAACCTCTCCTGTCACTCTCTTATTTTCTGTGTAGAAAGCTGTCTCTATTTTTAGCCACTTTCATATTATGTTTTGGTGTGTGTCTGTTTGAGTTCATCTTCTTTGGGGCCCTCTGTGCTTTCTGTACCTGGATATCTGCTTCCCTCTTTAGGTTTGGAAAGTTTTCAGTCATAATTTCTTCAAACGTATTTTCCATCTCTTTCCCTCTCTTTTCTCCTTCTGGGATCCTTATTGTGCCTAAGTTAGCATGTTTTATATTATCCCATAGATCTTATACGTTGTTTTCTTTCTCTTTTTTAAATCTTTCTATCTGCTGTTCTGACTGAGTGGTTTCCATTATCCAATCTTTCAGATCACATATTCATCCTTCAGTATCATTTAGTTTAGGTATTCATTGCTTCTAGATTGCTTTTTATCTCAGTGAATGAGTTATCTATTTTTGATTGGTTCACCTTTATAGTTTCTAGTCCCTGTGGCAGTGATCTGCATTTCTGTTGAGGATCTTAATTCAGTTAACACATTTACTACCATTCTTTTTGAACTTGGGGTCTGGTAAACTGATGAGCTCTGTTTTATTACTGTTCTTTCAGGAGATTTCTCTTGCTCTTAAATTGGGAGCAGTTTGCTGTTTCATTTTACTTTTCTTTCTCTATGAATTTAGGAGAAACAGTCATCTACTGTGGTTTTGAAGCAGTGTTTCTAATGTGGGAGTATCCCTGTGTAGACTGTGTGTGTCCAAAGTCTTTGGTGTAAGAGCCAGTTTAGACATGAATGGCATTCATGTCTTTCCTCAGGGTATGCTGGCTGTTATCCCCTTGATAGGGGTGTGGCTGGTGATAAGAAAATCTAGAACCTATGCAGGGTGTGTAGTGGGAGATCCTCTCTCCCACTGAATGACTGTGGCTACTTTGGCAGGGGTGAGGGTCTCCTCCCAGGTTATTAGAGTGAAGCCCTGAAGGTCAACTTTGATCAGGCTCCATGCCCTTCAGTGCATGTCCTGCTTCAAAAAAAGTTACTGCTGAAGCAAGTGAGGTGTCATCACAGAGGAACTATGTACCGACTGTGTAGGCATCTGCTGCTCTACACAGAAGCAGCCCAAGGCCTCATTTCTTCCACTGTTGTTTTGTTTCCATCCCAGATCTAGTGCAAGGCTTTGGTGTGGAGTATCCTGGGTTTGGGGATTGAGGCACTGCGGCTGCAGGAACTGAAGTGGCTGCACTGCTGCCAGAGATCTGGGCTGCCTTTGGGGCAATCTCCCAGGACCTGCCGGCCCCACATCCGGCACTGAGCTGGGGTGTGGAGTGAGGGAGTTCAGGCCGCTCTTGCTGGGAGAAGAACCACTGCCGTTCCTGTGGTGCCCCTTGTACGCATTGGCAGTTGCTACTGCTGTCCCGCCCAGACCACACTCCGAAGCCTCAAGGCTATCTACAGAGCTAGACTGAGTCCTCTCCCAGCACCACTCTGACTCTTGATGAATCTAAGCCACATTCTTGTGGCCTTTCCTAATGTTTATGCTGAAAATGGCAGCTACTGCCCCACCAGAGCCACACCCTTGGTCCCCTCCCCCAACCCTGGTGTGTCTCTGTGTAGCTAGACTCTTTTCCCAGGGCCTTACTGGCCCAATTTTCATGCCAGGCTATGAGTGAACAGTGTGGAGTGAACAGTGCTGCAGTGTTCACCCTGTTTGGCTTGGGGAACATGGTGAGACATGGAGCAGGGTAAGACTCTTTCTGCCTTGATAGTTGGCAAGTCAGTACACACTTGCACTCCTTGCAAGTGTAACAGGAGGGAAAGGGGTAGGGCACAACCTCTGAAAGAATGACATAGCCCAAGGACACAACATAACCTGATTAGAATCAAATGGTACCAAGATGGTAGACAAGATTAGAAGTGAGTTGCTCAGTCATGTGTGTGACTCTTTGCAATCTCATGGACTGTAGCTTACTAGGCTCCTCCTTCCATGGAATTTTCCAGTAAAGAGTACTGGAGTGGCTTGCCATTTCCTTCTCCAGAGGATCTTCCCGACCCAGGGATCGAACCTGGGTCTCCCACATTGCAGGCCGAGGCTTTACCCTCTGAGCCCCTTGAGCCTAAGTAAACAAGTGAAATGACACATCCAGAGGTGCCATGACAGTTCTGAGGCACTGTTAAAAGACCAAGGAGTGAGTGGTGGCCCAAATCCTGGAAATCTCTGTCCCTTCCCCAAAATAGCTGGAATAATCCTCCCACTCATTAGCATATGAAATTACCCAGCCTATAAAAACTAACCATGCCAAACTTCAGTGTCACACTTGCCCTCTGCGATGGCCCACACTCTGTCTGTGGAGTGTGTTTCTCTCTGAATCTGAATAAATCCATTTCTTATATATCACTTTGCCTCTCACTGAATTCTTTCTGCAATGAGACATCAAGAACCTGAGCTTTATTAGACCCTGAAACCAGGTACCATGGGTTTTGTCTAGGTTTGAGTTCCAGCCACGTGGGTTCAAGTCCCAAACTAGGTTTTGCCTGGATTCAACTCCCAGCCACATGGGTTTGAGTCCCAAACTCGGTTTTGGCTGGGTTCAAGTCCCAGCACATGGGTTCAAGTCCCAATCTGTGGTAAATGGTTTCAGTGAGTGAATAAAAACAGCAGGAGGTAGATGGGTCCCCTCCCACAGGGTAAAGCAATTAGAGATTCATTTCCTGTGGGTCTGAAACTCGAAGACTAGCAAGAGCAGGACAGTTAAGGAGGAGGCTGGGCCATGCCCAGGTAGAAGATAAGAGACCACATACTTCTCATTCTTGAAATCAGGAGACCTTCCCAACCATACATACTGCAGAAAGGCTCCATGGAGGTCAAAGGGGAGTGATGTCAAGAAGTGATCTATCCATATGCCTCTTTGGTAGGATCCATCTTGGGTGAAATGCATGCTCACATACGGAAGGATCCTGAGATATATCAAATATGAACTGTAACCAGGCAAATCAAAATGATTGGCCAAAGGAAACCCAGAAAGAAGCGCCTCATATAAGCGATTCATATGGTCATGAGGGAGCGACTTTCTCTGAGTCCACTCACATATATTCACATGGTGTACTCATTTTTCCCCCTAATGAAAATAGCTGAGAAAAGAAGAGAAGCAAAAGGCAAAGGAGAAAAGGAAACATATACCCATCTGAATGCAGAGTTCCAAAGAATAGCAAGGAGAGATTTAAAAAAAAAAAAAAAAAAAAGCCTTCCCAAGTAATCAACACAAAGGAATAGAGGAAAACAATAGAATGGGAAAGACTAGAGATTTCTTCAAGAAAATTAGAGATACCAAGGGAACATTTCATGCAAAGATGGGCACAATAAAGGACAGAAACAGTATGACATAACAGAAACAGAAGATATTAAGAAGAGGTGGCAAGAATACATGGAAGAACTATACAAAAAAGATCTTCATGACCCAGATAACCATGATGGTGTGATCACTCACCTAGAATCAGACATCCTGGAGTGTGAAGTCAAGTGGGCCTTAGGAAGCATCACTACAAACAAAGCTAGTGGAGGTGATGGAATTCCAGCTGAGCTATATAAAATCCTAAAAGATAATGTTGTGAAAGTGCTGCATTCAGTATGCCAGCAAATCTGGAAAACTCAGCAGTGGCCACAGGACTGGAAAAGGTCAGTGTTCATTCCAATCCCAAAGAAAGGCAATGCCAAAGAATGTTCAAATGACCACACAATTGCATTCATCTCATATGCTAGCAAAGTAATGCTCAAAATTCTCCAAGCTAGGCTTCAACAGCTTGTGAACCAAGAACTTTCAGATGTTCAAGTTGGATTTTGAAAAGGCAGAGGAACCAGAGATCAAATTGCCAACATCTTTTGGATCATACAAAAAGCAAGAGAATTCCAGAAAAACAAGTACTTCTGCTATAGTGACTATGCCAAAGCCTTTGACTTTGTGGATCACAACAAACTGGAAAATTGTGAAAGGGATGGGAGTAGCAGATCACCTGACAGGCCTCCTAAGAAATCTGCATGCAGGTCAAGAAGCAACAATTAGAACTCGACATGGAACAACACACTGGTTCCAAATTGGGAAAGGAGTATGTCAAGGCTGTATATTGTCACCCTGCTTATTTAACTTATATGCAGAGTACATCATGCAGAATGCCAGACTGGATGAAGCACAAACTGGAATCAAGATTGCTGGGAGAAAAATCAATAACCTCAGATATGCAGATGACACCACACTTATGGCAGAAAGCAAAGAGGAACTAAAGAGCCTCTTGATGAAAGTGAAAGAGGAGAGTGAAAAGCTGACTTAAAACTCAACATTCAAAAAACTAAGATCACAGCATCCAGTTCCATCACTTCATGGCAAATGGATGGGAAACAATGGGAACAGTGACAGACTTTATTCCTTGGACTCAAAAATCAGTGCAGATGGTGACTGTAGCTATGAAATTTTAAGACACTTGCTCCTTGGAAGAAAAGTTATGCCCAACCTATACAGCATATTAAAAAGCAGAGACATTACTTTGCCAACAAAGGTCCATCTAGTCAAAGCTATGGTTTTTATGATAGTCATGAATGAATATGAGAGTTGGACTATAAAGAAAGCTGAGCACTGAAGAATTGATGCTTTTGAACTGTGGTGTTGGAGAAGACTCTTGAGAGACCCTTGGCTTGCAAGATCAAACCAGTCAATCCTAGAGGAGATCTATCCTGAATGTTCATCAGAAGGACTGATGCTGAAGCTGAAGCTCCAATATTTTGGCCAACTGATGTGAAAAACTGACTCATTAGAAAAGACCCTGATGCCAGGAAAGATTGAAGGCAGGAAGAGAAGGAGATGACAGAGAATGAGATGGTTGGATGGCATCACTGACTCGGTGGACATGAGTTTGGGAAAACCTGCAAGGAGTCAGACATGACTGAGTGACTGAACTGAACCGAACTAAATAAATACTCTACTTGCTTTGTGCATAAGTGTGAAGTTGCTTCAGTTGTGTCTAATTCTTTGTGACCCCAAGGAGCGTAGCCCACCAGGCTTCTCTGTCCATGGGATTCTCTAGGCAAGAATACTTGGGTGGATTGCCATGCCCTCCTCCAGAGGATCTTCCCAATACAGAGATCGAATCTGAGTCTCTTATGTCTACTGCATTGGCAGGTGAGTTCTTTACCACTAGTGCCACCTGGGAAGCCCCCTACTTGCTTCACTACTTTCCATTTTTGTGGAAATTCTTTTCTGTAAAGCCAAATGGCCAGGGCTTTTTTCATAGATCACTGGACTAGTGACTAGGATCTGGTGGTCTCACTGCTGACCTGGCCTCAGTGTCTGCCTGGGTACCCAAGCCCCACTTCAAGCCATTGCAGGCTGAGGTCACTGGAGATTAGTTCCACTTAAAACCAAGCAGGACCCTGTGGGGCTCTCAGGCATGGAGGCCTTTCTGTCCCCCAGTTCTTGTAGGCAAGACTCCAGCCTCCATGACCTTCCTTGAGTTCCAAAGGGCAGATTGGAACAGTTGCTAATGAAGGGAGAAGCAGCCAAGAAACCACTCAAGGCAAGATTAAAGGGATCAAAGAAGCTCATCAAGATGGTAGCCTGCCAGGCCCCTTTGTCCATGGGATCCTTCTCAAGGGGATCTTCCAAACCCAGGGATTGAAACCTTTTTTACATCACCCAAAACTAGACACAGAAGACCTCAGGACAAGGAAAATTATCAAGAATACAGATGGGCATATGTAATGAAAAAGCATTCAATTGATCTACAACAAAGGAGACAGGAATATATGATGTGGAAAATATGGCTTGTTAAGTAAATGGTGTTGAGAAAACTGGACAGTTATATGCAAAAGAATCAAACTAGACTACTGTCTCACACCATGCACAAAAATAAATTCAATGTGGATTAATACTTAAATATAAGATCTTGATAGCTTATGGTAAACGATTCATGATCGCTGAAGAAGATTTAGCTTTGGGACCAGGGACCAGGCTTGATCACTCAAGAGCTTTTGTGTAGCGGAGGTTTATTAAAGTATAAAAAGTGACAGAGAGAGCTTCTAACATAGACATCAGAAGGGGGACGGAGAATGCCCCACTCACTAGTCTTAGCAAGGGAACTATATACTTTTTCAGTTGGTTCTTACAGTAAATCAAAAGAATGTCCTAAGGTTGTAAGAGTCTTACAGACCCACTCCCATAATGTACATTTTAAGATAACAGGATTAAAACTAACAATAGAAAGATCTTAGCAGACCCACTCCCACAATAAACATTTTAAAATAACAAGATTAGTTGGAAGATTCTTAAGAAAGAGAACCATGTCCTCAAGCAGGATACATAGTTATTATATAATCCTTAGTACAGAGTTTAAGATGAGTTGTTTTGTTGTGTAATCATCAGCTCTGGGCTTACAGAAAAAAATGTTTTATGTGATTAAGATGAAGGAATTTTGAAGAAGAATTTGTCCTTTTCTCCTTCTGGAGCCCCAGACCCCTTTCTCCTCGGGGACCCCAGACTTCTTATCAACCTACTTAAGAATTTACTTTCTCAATCTGAAACTATATATGTTCCAGAAGAAAACAGACAATAATCTCTTTGATATCAGCCTAAGTAATATTTTCTTGGATTTGTCTCCTCAGGCAAGAGGAACAAAAGTAAAAATAATCAAATGGGACTACAACAAAGTAAAAGCTTTTGCACAGTGAAGTAAATTGTCAATTAAAAAGACTGCCTACTAAACTGAAGAAGATTTCTGCAAACAATACATCTGATAATGGGTTAATATGCACACAATCAACAGCTCATATAACTCAACATCAAAAGAACAAGCCACCAGACTTCCCTAGTGGCTCAGTGGATAAGAATTTGCCTGACAGTGCAGGGGACACGAAGGCAATCCCTGGTCCAGGGTGATTCCACATGTTCCAGAGCATCTAAGCTGATGCATCACACACTGAGTCCACTCTATATGGCCCACAGGCCACAATTACTGAGCCCATGTGCTACAACTCCTGAAGCCCTAAACCCCATAGGCTGCCACTACTGAACTCACATGCTGCAACAACTGAAGCTCGCACACCCAGAGCCTGTTCTCTGCAACAAGAAAAGCCACCAGGATGAGAGGACCACACACAAGAGTGAAACGAAGAGTAGCCCCCACTCGCCACAACTAGTGAGGTAGAAATTACTAGGCAGTCAATGTAGAAGTCTGAGACCTTGGTCTTGTTTTCAGGAAACACCCCACTCCATTGTCCTGAACTCTTGGAATGTGTCTTTAGTCTGATAAATTATCAGCACTCAGATCCAGGGACAGGCAGTAATTAAATTCTGTTCCATATGCTTGAGGGAAAAACAACTGATGATTATTCATCTTAAGCCCATACAATTCTGGTTCCTGATAAAATGGCCACAGGACAAGAAAAAGGGTGGTGACTTAATCCAAGGATCAAGAGAAGCCATAAAGATGTTAACTATCTTGACCTTTAAATTGATTGGTTAGAAATAATGTGACTTAAGGAAGGGTATAAAAACTGCTGTAAGTCCCACCTTGAGGGGACTTTTTACCCCCTCTCAGTGTCTATGCTTCCCTGGTGGCTCAGAGGGTAAAGCATCTGCCCAAAATGTGGGAGACCTGGGTTCGATCCCTGGGTCAGGAAGATTCCCCTCGAGAAGGAAATGGCAACCCACTCCAGTATTCTTGCCTGGAAAATCCCAAGAACGGAGAAGCCTGGTAGGCTACAGTCCATGGGGTTGCAAAGAGTCGGACACGACTAAGCAACTTCACTTTTACTTTTCACTTTCAGTGTCTATGCTGAGAGCTGTGTGCTTTCCTGCTTTTTAATAAATCTTATTCACTCGCTACTGTGAGTGTTTGCATGTTTGTGGATTCCATTCTTCCGTGCTCCAGGCACAAGAACTCTAGGGAAAGCCCAGACAAAGCAACAAAGACCCAGGCAGCCAAAAATAAATATAATTATATAGGTAAAAGCGAGACATCCAATTAAAAAATCAGCAGCAGGTCTGAATTAACATTTTTCTAAAAATGACACAGAGATGGCTAACAGGCACAAAAAAAGATGCTCAGTATCACTAATTATCAGGGAAATGAAAATTAAAACCACAATGAGATAATCACCTCACACATGTCAGAATGGCGATTATCCAAAAGACAACAAATAATATGTGTTGAGAGGATATGGAGAGAATGGGACCTCATGCACTGTTGGTGGGACTGTATTATAAATTGGTGAAGCCACTATGGAAAACAGTATGGAGATTCCTCAAAAAATGAAAACTAGGACTACCATATGATCTAACAATTCCACACCAATTGCTAGATTGGGGAGAGGGGGAATCGGATAAGGGCAGTCACAAGTTATTATAGTTATAAGATACAAACTTGTAGTTATAAGATAAATAAATACTATCATGTACAACATAAGTATAATTAACACTGCTCTGTGTTATATATGAAAGTTAAGAGAATAAATCATAAGATTTCTCATCACATACAGAAAACAACTCATTTCTTTAATGTTGTATCTAAATGACGTAATAGATGTTCACTAAACTTACTGTGATAATCGTTTCATGATGTATGTAAGTCACATCATTAGACTGTACACCTTAAACTTATACAGTACTGTATGTCAATTGTATATCAATAAAATTGGAAGGGAAAAAAAAGACAAGTCATAGACTGAAGGAAAATCTCTTCAAAAGACACATCTGATAAAGTACTGTTATTAAAAAAAAAAATAGAACGCTCTTAAATGTCAACAGTAAGAGAACAAACAAACCAAATTAAAGAATGGGCAAAAGATCTTAACAGATACTTCAACAAAGAAGATATGCAAATGGAAAAGAAGTCTATGCATATTATGCCATTAGAGAAATGTTAATTAAAACAACGAAATGCCATTGTACACCTTCTGCTGCTGCTGCTGCTGCTAAGTCTACGGGAATTGCCAAAGTCCAGAACAGTAACAATACCAAATGCTGCCTAGGATGTAGAGTAATAGGAATTCTCATTATTGGTGTTGAAATGCAAAGGAGAATAGTGATTTTTTAAAAACTAAACATATACTTACCATATAATTCAGCAATCACCTCTTTGCTATTTACCCAAAGGAGTTAAAAATGTATGTCCACACAAAAACTGCATATGGATGCATACAGCAGCATTATTCATAATGCCAAAACTTTGGAAGTCACCAAGATGTCCTCTAATAGGTGAGTAGATAAATAAACCTGGTATATCCAGACAACGGAATATTATTCAGTGCTAAAAAGAAATGAGGTACTAAGCCATGGAAAGATATGGAGGAACTTTAAGGTCATATTACTAAGTGAAAGAAGCCAATTTGAAAAGGCCACAAACTGTATGAGTCCAACTATAAGACACTGTGGGAAAGACACAACTAGGCACATGGATTTGTGGGGAAGGGAAGGATGAATAGCCAGAACACAGAGGATTTTTAGTGCAACGAAACTATTCTGTATGACCCTATATCAGTAGATATTCGTCATTTTATATTTGTCAAAACCCATAGAATGAATAACATCAAAAATGAACCCTAGACTATAGACTTTAAGTGAAAATGATGTGTCACTGTAGATACATTAACTGTAACATATATACCAATCTACTAAGGGATGTTGATATAGAGGAGGCTATGCATATGGAATTTTCCAGTAGTCATGTATGGATGTGAGAGTTGGACTGTAAAGAGAGCTGAGTGCTGAAGAACTGATGCTTTTGAACTGTGGTGTTGGAGAAGACTCTTGAGAGTCTTTTGGACAGCAAGGAGATCCAACCAGTCTATCCTAAAGATCAGTCCTGGGTGTTCACTGGAAGGACTGATGTTGAAGCTGAAACTCCAATACTTTGGCCACCTGATGTGAAGAGCTGACTCCTTTGAAAAGACCCTGATGCTGGGAAAGATTGAGGGCAGGAGGAGAAGGGGACGACAGCGGATGAGATGGTTGGATGGCATCACCAACTCAACGGACATGAGTTTGGGTAAACTCTGGGAGTTGGTGATCGACAGGGAGGCATGGAGTGCTGCAGTCCATGGGGTCACAAAGAGTCGGACACAACTGAGCGGCTGAACTGAACTGATGAATATGGAGGGGTGGGGGTGAGGAGGTCACAAAGAGGCATAGACAGAGGGTGGGTGGAGAGAGTGGAGAGAGGTCCTAGATCATGAGTGAATGTTGTCATGTGTGGAGTGGGTCCTTCCCTGACAAGGAAGAAAGGCCACAGATATGAGCAGATGCAACACAAGCAGAGGCTCATGCCCACGCACCCGCTAGGAGAAAGATATATCTTCCTATCATGAATCGGTGGAGATCAGAAATCATGGATGAAATACCCTTTTGTCTACCGTGCCTTGGCTCCTAAGTTCTCCCAGAATTCAGATAATCTCCCTAGAAGAGGAAAGTATAAACTGAATTAACCAGGTTTAAATTAAATTCAAACAGGAAATGGCAGCAAAGCACTACTTTGAGTCAATCTAGAAGTGACTAGATTAAGTTGTTGAATTAGTTTTAAAGGCGCCTTGAGACAGAAAGTAAATTCAATTATTTAAAAATAAAGTTACATTTTTGTGGTCTAAGTTTCTGATTACAGACATTCATACCCACTTTTTGGATGCCTTGGCTCTGTAATCACATCTCACTGATGCAAAGGACACTTTAACTACTGTTGGAGCCCTCTCTCAGCTACAGTGAGTGTGGGAAGGAGGGATGTCTCTTTGTGCATTATATTTTGTAGCCAGAATGCATTCTGGGAGAAGAAGCACTAACTCCCCAGCTTGAGTCAACTCAAGCCAGCACCTGTCTTGTTTTGCTTCCTTTTTGTGACATTTAACTCAAATAAAACTAAAGCATTTAAGCCTCCTATGTATTGGAAAATACTTCTTTTTCATAAAAAGAGTGTATCTCAACACTTTCACAACAAACCATCTCCAGCAAACACATCTACAGCAGAGTAGTGATAAGCACCCATCACAACCCCTCTTGGGTGTCCCTAGTTGACCTGCAGAGGCTGGGATACCAAAAATTCATTTCCTGATGTCCCTTGCACCTTGGGCTCCAGAAGTGGCCTGGGTCCTCCCAGGCAGACAGGGCTGTACAAGACTTAATAAAAAGAAGTGAGCAACGTGAGATAAGACACACATGAGGAAACTGATTCTTGCAAACATCATGGCTAAGTTACTGGTTTTTCTGGAGAAGTCCTGAGGAAGTGCTAGTGTCTGGTGCCAGTACAATAGCAGACAATCAGTGTGAGGTAGTGGCAGTAAGCATTTTGCTAGGACAGTCCTGTGGTGTGGCTGGATGTTTCTCCTGGCTGCTATTGCTGTTGGCTGTGGAACTACCCACATCTAGTTTTCTGGCCCTCTCAGAGTCTTTATAAACTACCTGTTAACATCTGATAAATCCCTCTTGCTTAATCTTGCTAGAATAGATTCTGATATCTGTAATAAAAACTTTTGATCCTTTACATTAGCCCATACCAGAGTATGGGGCTTCTCAAGTGGCTAGGTGATGAAGAATCCATCTGCCTTTGCAGGAGATGCGAATTTGATCCCTGGGTCAGAAATATCCCCTGGAGGAGGAAATGGCACCCCACTCCAGTACTCTTAACCTGGGAAATCCTATGGACCAAGGAGTCTGGTGGACTATGGTCCATAGAGTTGCAAAGAGTTGGACATGACTAAGCACATACTAGAATATAAAGTGATCTTGATGCAACACTACTAAGGTTTATCTTTTTTTTTCCCATTTATTTTTATTAGTTGGAGGCTAATTATTTTACAATATTGTAGTGGTTTTTGCCATACATTGACATGAATCAGCCATGGATTTGCACTAAGGTTTAAATTATATTAACATCACAGTAAGTTCAATCAATTCTATAAAAATGTCACTCAATCTGGATATCTCTGTAGTTATACACACACACACACACACACACACACACACACACACACACAGACATATATAATGAATGTTCTGGCATTGTGTTTAAACAGCCTGACAGAGATCTCTCAGGCCAAAGTTTTATATCTCTGGGAAAGAGTTAAAGTTTTATATGATGGAAAAGGAAAAAGATAGATGAGTTATAAAGATCTCAACTGATGTTAGATTTAAGAAAATTTATCCTCCCAGCTGTTCATGTGACATGATTAAATAGGCAACAGATAAGATAAACTTTTAATTTCCAGCTAAATAGTCCATAAATGGTCATAAAATCATCAGCATTTTAAAAAAAATCCAGTTCTGTTATTCCTTTCCTATTTTATCATGGAACTGCTCCCAGTTGACTCTAATGAGCCACCATACAAGGAAAAGAAATTAGTTACACAAAGCTTTAGAGTGCTGTCATAAAAAATGCTTCATCAGTTGGTTTAATAATAGAAAGTTCTCTTCTGTGTTCTTCTCTGATTATTTAAAATGCTCTTAGGAAACTTGTCTTTGTACTAGGAAGACACTAAACAGTTTCCAATAGTAGTGGCTTTAATCTTCCGCAGGAAAAGATTCTAGTATTCTTTTAATCTCAAAGGATCCTGAATCCAGTATTGATGCTGCTGTTTAGCTTTTTTTTTTTCTTCACTAATTCAGACTAGGGCTGGGGTCTGAGGTGGCAAGAACTGACAGGAAGTGTCATGCCTATCTTCAAGACATTACTTTCCTATATTCTATAGAGCTAGTGAAAAATCTAGACTTGTGGGACTTCCCTGGTGAGCCAGTGGTTAAGACACCAGGCTTCAACTGCAAGAGGAACAGATTCAATATCTGGTAGGGGAGCTAAGATCCCACATGCTGTGTGGCACACAAAAAAATCTAGACTTGCAAAATTATTAAAAATTTGTTACCTGTGCCTATGTTAACCTAGAAATTTGTTCAAGACACATTCAAAGAAGAAAGAAAGCTACATAGCAATGGGTATTGTTGTTGTTGTTTTAGTCACTAATTCATGTCTGACTCTTTGCAACCCTATGGACTGTAGCATGCCAGGCTCCTCTGCCCATTGGATTTCCCAGCAAGAATGCTGGAGTGGGTTGCCATTTCCTTCTCCAGGGGATCTTCCCGACCCAGGAAGAACCTGCGTCCTGCATTGACAGACAGATTCCTTACTGCTGAGCCACCTGGGAAGCCCAGCAATGGGTATAGCTTGATTCTGTTTTTTTAAAAGAAAAATCTTTTTTATTTTAACATAGTGTGAGAATCTGGAGATATGGTGAGGAGGGAGATAGACTTCATTGTTAGCAACAAGTTGATTATTTTCTTTGACTATGTCCATGTTCTTTTGCAGTGTGCAGAGGGCACTTGTGAGATTTTTTTTTCCCTTTATTTTTTATTAGTTGGAAGCTAATTATTTTACAATATTGTAGTGGTTTTTGCCATACATTGACATGAATTAGCCATGGATTTACATGTGTTCCCCATCCTGAACCCCCTTCCCACCTCCCTCCCCGTCCCATCCCTCAGGGTCATCCCAGTGTACCAGCCCTGAGCACCCTGTCTCATCCATTGAACCTGGACTGGCGATCTATTTCACATATGATAATATACATGTTTCAATGCTATTCTCTCAAATCACCCCACCCTTATCTTCTCCCACAGAGTCCAAAAGTCTGTTCTTTACATCTGTGTCTCTTTTGCTATCTTGCATATAGGGTCATCATTACCATCTTGCTAAATTCCATATATATGCATTAATATACTGTATTGGTGTTTTTCTTTCTGACTTACTTCACTCTATACAATAGGCTTCAGTTTCATCTACCTCATTAGAACTGACTCAAATGCATTCTTTTTAATAGCTGAGTAATATTCCATTGTGTATATGTACCACAGCTTTCTTATCCATTCGTCTGCCAATGGACATCTGGGTCGCTTCCATGTCCTGGCTATTGTAAACAGTGCTGTGATGAACACTGGGGTACACGTGTCTCTTTCAGTTCTGGTTTCCTCGGTGTGTATGCCCAGAAGTGGGATTGCTGGGTCATATGGCAGTTATATTTCCAGTTTTTAAAAGAATCTCCAAACTGTTCTCTATAGTGTCTGTACTAGTTTGCATTCCCACCAACAGTGTAAGAGGGTTCCCTTTACTCCGCACCATCTCCAGCATTTATTGTTTGTAGACTTTTTGATAGCAGCCATTCTGACTGGCATGAGATGGTACCTCACTGTGGTTTTGATTTGTATTTCTCTGATAATGAATGATGTTGAGCATCTTTTTGTGTGTTTGTTAGCCATCTGTATGTCTTCTTTGGAGAAATGTCTGTTTAGTTCTTTGGCCCATTTTTTGATTGGGTCATTTTTTTGGACTTGAGCTGCAGGAGCTGCTTGTATATTTTTGAGATTAATTGTCAGTTGCTTCATTTGCTATTATTTTCTCCCATTCTGAAGGCTGTCTTTTCACCTTGCTTATAGTTTCCTTTGTTGTGCAAAAGCTTTTAAGTTTAATTAGGTCCCATTTGTTTATTTTTGCTTTTATTTCCATTATTCTGGGAGGTGGGTCATAGAGGATCCTGCTGTGATTTATGTCAGAGAGTGTTTTGCCTGTGTTTTCCTCTAGGAGTTTTATAGTTTCTGGCCTTACATTTAGATCTCTAATCCATTTTGAGTTTATTTTTGTGTATGGTGTTGGAAAGTGTTCTAGTTTCATTCTTTTACAAGTGGATGACCAGTTTTCCCATCACCACTTGTTAAAGAGATTGTTTTTCCTCCATTGTATATTCTTGCCTTCTTTGTCAAAGATAAGGTGTCCATAGGTGCGTGGATTTATCTCTGGGCTTTCTATTTTGTTCCATTGATCTATTTTTCTGTCTTTGTGCCAGTACCACACTGTCTTGATGGCTGTAGCTTTGTAGTATAGTCTGATGTCAGGCAGGTTGATTCTTCCAGTTCCATTCTTCTTTCTCAAATTGTGTTGGTTATTTGAGGTTTTTTGTATTTCCATACAAACTGTGAAATTATTTGTTCTAGTTCTCTGAAAAATACCATTGGTAGCTTGATAGGGATTGCATTGAATCTAGATTGCTTTGGGTAGTATACTCGTTTTCACTATATTGATTCTTCCAATCCATGAACATGGTATATTTCTCCATCTATTTGTGTCATCTTTTCTTTCATCAGTGTTTTATAGTTTTCTATATATAGGTCTTTTGTTTCTTTAGGTAGATTTATTCCTAGGGTAAAAGATAGTTTAGCCTGAGGTCAGGACACAGTTGTGACAATGTTCAGGACTCAATCTATAGTCTATCTGGCCTACAGAATGAAAATACAGAGTTCAGGGTAACCATTGTCCCTAGAAAGTGTGAGTGGAATTCTAGAAAAAATTCCAAAGAAGGATGCCTAAATTCTGTATCTAAAATATAACCAAATTTCTAGCTAACCCCTGAACTATAAGCACACTGAAAATAGCTTAGGTGCAAAAGAACTAAACTGAGATGTGACCCATCACTAAAAGAGTTTGCTCTTTAATAACTGATATAACTGCATGCTCATCCAATGAGATCAGCAGTCTCTGTAATGTAATCCAAAATCTTCACAACATAAATTCACAATATTCAAGATATGATACAAAGTTATATGGTACGTGAAGCATCATGAAAATGTGATTTCTTATCCAGAGAAAAGACAATGAATGCAGGCCAATCTAAAGATGACTCAGATGTTCATATTAGCAGACTTAATTAAGCAGACATGAACTTAATCTAACTATTCATCCATAGTTAATGAAGTAGAGAAAGATGTACTGTAATGAATTGAAAAGAGACTCATAAGAGAAAAATTATGAAAAAAGATCAAATGGAAACACTAAAACTAAAAAACACAATATCTGAAACACAGATTCACTAATTTTAACAGCAGAATAGTGAAAGCAAAGAAAAGAATCAGTAAACTTGAAGATAAAACAATAGGAATTATCCAATCTGAAGAACAGAGAAAGAATGATTAAAAGAAAATGAACAGATATTAAAAAAAAAAAGAAAGAAAATGAACAGATATTAATGGACCTGTGTGATAATACCAAAGTTCCAGGATATATGAAATTGAAATGATAGAAGGAAACTAATAAGAAAATGAGGCAGAAAATTTTTTTTGAAAAGATAATAGTTGAACATAGTACTCAATTTTGAAAGAAAATGCACAAAAGAAAGAAGATGTCAGGTTCATGTGGATTCAGTAGTGAATTCTGTAAAATATTTAACGAAGAAGTACTACTAAGGTTACACAAACCTTTTAGAAATTAGCAAATAAGGAAACACTTCTGAACTCATTTTATGAGACCAGCATTCCCAAATGCAAAATGTGACAGACAATATTAAGTAGAATAGATGAATCTTTTGTTTTAAAGGAGCTGGAAGTAAATATTTCTGAAAGCAAATACTCTTCCCTGTCCCCGCCCCATCCCTTCCAATGTATGTAAACTCATATCTGTGTACCTGCAGGCTCATACTTTTCAACCTAGGTTGTCTTATTACAGACACAGCTATAGGAAGGAATATTGTGGAAAGTTAGAGCTATTTAGTGCTTCCCAGGTTGCATTAGTGGTAAAGAACCAGATTGCCAATGCAGGAGATGTAAGAGACAAGGGTTTGATCCCTGGGTTGGGAAGATCCCCTGGAGAAGGGCATGACAACCCACTCCAGTATTCTTGCCTGGAGAATCCCATGGACAGAGAAGCCTGGCGGGCTACAGTCCATAGGGTCGCAAAGAGTCAAACACGACTGAAGCAACTTAGCACACGGAGCTATCTAGTTAATTAATGGTGTTTCTTGTTGCTGTTCAGTCACTAGGTCATGTCCGACTCTTTGTGACCCCATAGACTGCAGCATGCCAGGATTCCCTGCCCTTCACTATTTCCTGGAGTTTGCTCAAACTCATGTTAATACTGTTTCTTAGTTTTTTTATTTATTAAACTCTTTACAAAGCTTTATTTCTAATTCAATTTTTGTTTTTATACAGCCTTAAATCCTTTCTCAAGTATGTGAAATATAAACAACAAAGACGTAACTAAAATATTCTAGTACCTGGAAAGAAAAACAATAATTAATTAAACTGTAAGACAATCTTCTAGGAATATTGTAGTCACTCAGTTCATGTCAATCAAATGACAAAAGCAAAGGTTTTATGACAGAAAATAATAATGGAAAAATACAATAAAATAAATAATAACAGAAAAATAAAAACATAAAATAAACACTTGAATTATAACTATGTGCTCTGTATACTGTATGAAGAAATATTAAAAGAAAAAACAGTCATAAATGAAAAAATTATTGTATGACTGGGATGATGATTGCTAATTTTTCCTGTCCTGTATTTTAAAGTTGCTTGACAGTTATAAATGTTCGTCATAATTATTGGAACAGAAAAATTAAGAACAAATTCACTTATATTGTAAAAAGCAGGTATAAACAGGTGGGTTCTGAGGATACTTCCTAGATGTTAGAACTTAATCAAAGTAATGTGTGTGTATGTGTGTGAGTGTGTGTGTGTGTGTGTAGTCACTCAGTTGTGTCTGACTCTTTGCGACCTATGGACTATAGCCTGCCATGCTCCTCTGTCCATGAGATTCTCCGGGCAAGAATACTGGAGTGTGTTGCCACGCCCTTGTCCAGGGGATCTTCCCAACCCAGGAATCAAACCCACATTTCTTTTGTCTTCTGCATTGCAGATGGGTTCTTTACCCACTGAGCCACTGGGGAAGCCTAATCAAAGTAAAGACTGTACTTAAAAGTTTTTTGTTGTTATATAAAGCATCAAGACTAAATTAGTTTAAAACCAAATTCACCTAAGAAAAGAGTCAATTTGGAAAATAATCAATTATTGCTTGTCTGTATACTAAAATAGATCTTTCTGAGAATAATTTCATCTCACAGACATTTGTTCTTTTATTTAAAAATGAATCTATATTAGAAAGCAAAAATTAGTGAAGGTCATTTGTGAATTCAGAAGAAATGAATATCTATATATCCAGTGAATGTTCATCTTCTGCTTGTTTGAGAGGTGTGCAAATACACTTGTTAAAAAGAACTGCCATATGACCCAGCAATCCCACTTCTGGGCATACACACCGAGGAAACCAGATCTGAAAGAGACACGTGCACCCCAATGTTCATCACAGCACTGTTTATAATAGCCAGGACACGGAAGCAACCTAGATGCCCATCAGCAGACGAATGGATAAGGAAGCTGTGGTACATATACACCATGGAATATTACTCAGCCATTAAAAAGAATTCATTTGAATCAGTTCTAATGAGATGGATGAAACTGGAGCCCATCATACAGAGTGAAGTAAGCCAGAAAGATAAAGACCAATACAGTATACTAATGCATATATATGGAATTTAGAAAGATGGTAACGATAACCCCATATGCAAAACAGAAAAAGAGACACAGATGTACAGAACAGACTTTTGGACTCTGTGGGAGAAGGCGAGGGTGGGATGTTTCGAGAGAACAGCATTGAAACATGTATATTATCTAGGGTGAAACACATCACCAGCCCAGGCTGGATGCATGAGACAAGTGCTCCGGCCTGGTGCACTGGGAAGACCCAGAGGAATCGGGTGGAGAGGGAGGTGGGAGCGGGGATTGGGATGGGGAATACATGTCAAGAACTATTTCTTTTACATTTTAAATAAAACTTCAGCTTGAAAAAAAATAAAAATAAATAAAATAAAAAAATAATAAGATATAAAAATTTCTTCCATATTCTGATAGTTGAAAATCAATAATAATTTATGTAGCAGGCAAAAGTGTGCTCTTAGCGGAATATGAGTGTATAAATTTTTACATGCCAAATATTATTTCAAAAAAGAATATGGTAGTGAATACCCTGTCTTCTGTATGCTCTAACTATTATAGGGTAGCTCTTGAGTAATGCAACTTACACAACTGGTTTATTAAACTGATGCAAAATTTCCCATATATTTTAATAAAGGAATTCTCAAGGGTGAGTATATATTTGTCTAATAGATCCCATTGTGTCCTTTGGATTGTCAGTGTTTGAGAAAATATTTTCTTCATATTTCCTAGGAGAGCAACTATAAAATAACCAGAATTTTTAAAGGATAAAAAAAATCTCACTTAACATTAAATAAAATTTTTAAGTTAAACAAAGTATAAGTATTTATAACTGCTATGAATAGGACTGCCATCTCTTCCTTAGGCTATTTCTACCTTTAATTAGTTGTATAAATATGAGCAAGTCATTTTTATCAATCTGGATATGAGTTTCTTAAATTTTAACGAATTATAGATGTAGAAGAAAAAAAGACAGGTAGACATTCATATGACCTTGGGGCCACAGTCAGTGGGAGAAGCTTTTCTAAGCATGGCACAAATCTGGATGTTATGAAGGACAAGTTTGAAAGGTTTTATTTTCTAAAGACCAAAACCAAAATTTCTGCTTGGTAAAACAAAAAAAAAAATTCATTATAAACAATGCCAAATGGGGAATTCTCTGGCAGTCCCCAGGTTAGGACTCTGAGCTTCCACTGCAAGGCAGAATGGGTTAGATCCTTGGTTATGGAACTAGGATCCCACATGCAGTGTAGCCACAAGAAAAAAAAGAAAACACACAAATGGCAGACAACCACATGGGGAAATTATTTGCAATATATATGATCATATACTAATATTTCTTATATATAAAGGACTTGAAAGTATTTATAAAATAACAAGAAAAAGAAAAAAAAAAAAACCCTGTGAGTAAAATCACAGGTAATTGCCAAAAGGAAGAAATGTTAGTCTTCAATTTAAAAAAAAATGAAGTGACTCAACAAATGTAAGCTTTTATGTGTGATATCCTTGTTTCTTGTCAGTTGGTTATAACAAAGCAACATGGAATATCTAGTGTGGTGAAATGTAAAAAATATGTGACTAGTTTGTTTTAGGGAAAGAGCTGCCTTATTTGTGAAAAGATCTTGGTTAACTTATTAGGGATTGGCAAAGGAAAGAGAATTAGGTATGTCATTCTACTAAGAAATGAACAGGGATTTGGGATCGGGTAGAGATAAGAAAAAATAGAGAATGGGGTAAAGCTCCTTTTGGAAGACTGAAGCTTGTGTGGGCAGAAATGGCCAAAGTTCTTTTCTTAAAGTGAAAGTGTTAACCGCTCAGTCGTGTCCAACTCTTTGTGACCCCATGGACTGTAACCCACCAAGCTCCTCTGTCCGTGAAATTCTCCAGGCAAGAATACTGGAGTGGGTTGCCATCCCCTTTTCCAGGGGATCTTCCCGACCCACAGATTGAAGCCAGGTCTCCCACCCTACAGGCAGATTTTTTACCCTTTGAACCACCAGGAAGTCAAATATTCAATTTTAAATACTTTGCTATCTGGTTCTTTGATGAATCTCTGATATCATCTCCTGAATTAGCAGTTTAAGTTGAGTAACATTAATGTCTTGCTTTTATCTGACAAGGCTACTGCTGCTAAGTCACTTCAGTCGTGTCTGACTCTGTGCGACCCCGGAGACGTCAGCCCACCAGGCTCCCCCGTCCCTGGAACTGTCTAGGCAAGAACACTGGAGTGGGTTGCCATTTCCTTCTCCAGCGCATGTGAAAGTGAAGTTGCTCAGTCGTGTCCAACTCTTAGCGACCCCCCCCCCCGCCCCCCGCCCATGGACTGCAGCCTACCAGGCTCCTTTGTCCATGGGATTTTCCAGGCAAGAGTACTGGAATGGGGTGCCATTGACAAGGCTGCTAGTTGCTGTTAATAAAAGTGGACTCTGAGCTAAGCAAAAAGGGATTTACTAAAAGGATATTAGGCAGCTCAAGGAAGCACTAGGAGAGCTAGAGATTTAAACTTGGAAAAAACACTGAAATGATACCTCAAGCCTGGTTCTGATAGGGAAACACAACTGTGGAGAGAGAGACTGAGTCTTACCTTATTTTTAATGGTGCTAGATCCCAAATTATGTACAAACTAACGTGTGTCTGATTGATTGTATGCCCCTGCCTGAGAACCAAGGTAACTTACAGAGGTGAACTGCTTTAATTCTTACAGTAAGAAATGGATTTTTCTCCTTATCAAGACTCACAAGAAGTTAAGATTTCAAGTAACAGGTAAATGAGAAAAGATCACCACAGGAGTGTTTGGAGGAAAATCAAGGAGATGTGGCCATGCTCCCTATTTGGGCTAACAGCTGGACATTGGTGAAGAATCAATTGCAAAAGACAGCAGTGAACTAACAAATTGAATGCAGCTACATATGAAAAGGATTGCAGAGTGTATACACACACACACACACACACACACACACACACACATATATATATATGCTCTTGTATATAAAAAATCCTAAGGAATCCACCAAAAAACCATGAGCACTAATAAATGTGTTTAAGCAAGATTTCAGGATATAAAATCAATATACAAAAGTCAATTATATTTATAAACACTTGCAACGAACAATTTGGAACAAAAGTAAGAAAACAATCCCACTTGCAATAGCATCAAAAAGAATAAAATAAACATAAATTTAACCAAAACCTCATACAGCTATACACTAGAAACTACGAAATATCATCTTAAAAAAAAATGAAAGAAGACCTGAATAAAGGGAAAGGCATCCCATGTGTCAGACTGGAAGACTTAATATTGTTAAGATGGCAATACTCCCTAAATTGATCTACAGATTCAACCTGATCACTATCAAGATTCCAGCTGCCTTTTTTTTTTTTTTACAGAAATTGATAAGCTAATCCTAAAATTCATAAGAAAATTCAAGAGACTCAGATTAGCTGAAACAATCTTGAAAAAAAAGAACAAAGTTGAAGAACCCATACTTCCCTATTTAAAAACTTACTATCATAATCAAGATATAAGATCAACTGACACAAGAGTAGACATATAGGTCAATGGAATAGAATTGACAGTCTAAAAATAAACCTTCACATTTATGTCCCATGCTGTAATTAGTTGTGTCCTACTCTTTGCGACCCAATGCTAGGCTCCTCTGTCTATGGGATTCTCTAGGCAAGAACACAGGAATGGGTTGCCATTTTCTTCTCCAGGGGATCTTTCCTACCCAGGGAATGAACCTGTGTCTCCTGCATTGGCAGGTGGATTCTTTACCTACTGAGCCATCTGGGAAGCCTCACATTTATAGCCAATTGATTTTTGACAAAGCTGCATGATGACTTCATGAGGGACATAAGTCTTTTCACCAAATGATGTTAGAACAACTGGATATGCACATGCAAAAGACTGAAGTTGCCCTAAGCACAAAATTTATGCATATACACATACAAAAATTAATGGATCAAAGACCTGAATGTATGAGCCAAAGTTATTAAACTCTTGGAAGAAAACACATGCATAAACCTTTGTGATCGTCAATTAGGTAATGGTTCTTAGATATGACATCAAAACACAAATGACAAAAGAAAAAAAATAGTATTTTAATTGGAGGCTAATTACTTTACAATATTGTGGTGGTTTTTGCCATACACTGACATGAATCAGCCATGGGTGTACATGTGTTCCCCATCATGAATCCCCCTTCCTCCTCCCTCTCCATCCCATCCCTCTGGGTTGTCCCAGTGCACCAGGTTTGAGCACCCTGTTGCCATGCATCTAACTTGGACTGGTCGTCTATTTCACATATGGTGATATACATGTTTCAATGCTATTTTCTCAAATCATCCCACCCTTGCCCTCTCCCAGAGAGTCCAAAAGTCTGTTCTTTACATCTGTGTCTCTTTTGCTGTCTTGCACATAGGGTCATCGTTATCATCTGTCTAAATTCCATATATATGCATTAATATACAGTATTGGTGTTTGACTTAGCATTTTCACTGCCAAAACCTTGGTTCAATCCCTGGTGGAGGAACCAAGATCCCACAAGCCTTGCGGAGCAGCTAAAAGAGAGAGAGAGAGAGAGAGAGAGAGAAACAGATAAATTTAGATACCATCAAAATTAAACACATTTATGTTTCAAAGGATACTATCAAGAAAGTGAAGATAATTGATAGAATGGGAAAAAATATTTGCAAAGTATGTATCTGACATGGGACTTGTATCTAGAATATATGAAGAATTATTACAACTCAATAATTAAAAGACAAATAGCCCAATTAAAAATGGGTAAATGATCTGACTAGACACTTCCCCAAAGTAAATACAGAGACGATCAATAAACATATGAAAAGATGTTCAACATCATTAGCTATCATGGAAAGGCAAATAAAATCACAATGTGATACAAATTCACACAAAATAGAATGGCTCTAATTAAAAACACAGAAAGTCTGTTCTCTATGTTTGTTTCTCTATTGCTGCCCTGAAAATAAATTCATCAGCACCATCTTTCTAGATTCCATATATATGCGTTCAGTTCAGTTCAGTTGCTCAGTCGTGTCCAACTCTTTGCGACCCCATGAATCGCAGCACGCCAGGCTTCCCTGTCCATCACCAACTCCCAGAGTTTACTCAAACTCATGTCCATCGAGTCGGTGATGCCATGCAGCCATCTCATTCTCCGTCGTCCCCTTCTCCTCCTGCCCCCAATCCCTCCCAGCATCAGGGTCTTTTCCAATGAGTCAACTCTTCACATGAGGTGGCCAAAGTATTGGAGTTTCAGCCTCAGCATCAGCCCTTCCAATGAACACCCAGGACTGATTTCCTCTAGGATGGACTGGTTGGATCTCCTTGCAGTCCAAGGGACTCGCAAGAGTCTTCTCCAACACCACAGTTCAAAAGCATCAATTTTTCAGCGCTCAGCTTTCTTTACTGTCCAACTCTGACATCCATACATGACTACTGGAAAAACCATAGCCTTGACTAGACTGACCTTTGTTGGTAAAGTAATGTCTCTACTTTTTAATATGCTATCTAGGTTGGTCATAACTTTCCTTTCAAGGAGTAAGCGTCTTTTCATTTCATGGCTGCAATCACCATCTGCAGTGATTTTGGAGCCCCCCCAAAATAAAGTCTGTCACTGTTTCCACTGTTTCCCCATCTATTTCCCATGAAGTGATGGGACCAGATGCCATGATCTCAGTTTTCTGAATGTTGAGCTTTAAGCCAACTTTTTCACCCTCCTCTTTCACTTTCATCAAGGGGCTTTTTAGTTCCTCTTCACTTCCGGCCATAAGGGTGGTGTCATCTGCATATCTGAGGTTATATATGCGTTAGTATACTATATTCATGTTTCTCTTTCTGACTTACTTCACTCTGTACAATAGGCTCTAGGTTCGTCCACCTCATTAGAACTGACTCAAATGTATTCCTTTTTATGGCTGAGTAATATTCTATTGCATATATGTACCATAGCTTCTTTATCCATTTATCTGTCAGTAGACATCTAGGTTGCTTCCATGTTCTGGATATTGTAAATAGTGCTGCAATGGACATTGGGGTACATATGTCTTTTTCAATTTTGGTTTCCTCAAGATACATGCCTAGTAGTAGGATTGCTGCGTAGAGAACAGACTTATGGACCCCGGGGAAAGGAGGAGGGAGAGGGTGAGATGTATGGAGAGAGTAACATGGAAACTTACAATACCAGATGTAAAATAGACAGCCAATGGGAATTTGCTGAATGACTCTGGGAACTCAAACAGGGGCTCTGTAACAATCTTCTAGATTGATGGGGAGGGAGATGGGAAAAAGGTTCAGGAAAGAGGGGACATGGGTGTACTTATGGCTGATTCTTGTTGATGTTTGACAGAAAACAACAAAATTCTGTAAAGCAATTATCCTTCAATTAAAAAATAAATAAATTTAAAAAATCCACAAAACAAACAAACAAAAAACACCCCTCAGATCCCCTTCAGCCCTACTAAATCCAATGTATATCATTTCCAAGTATGAATTTAAACTTTCCCTCACATTTATATCTCTAAACTGTACAAATAAAAATGAAATAAGGAGTTTTTTTCCTTTAAAAAAAATAACAAAAAATTACAAGTGTTGTTGAGTGTGGAGAAGTTGGAACCCTTGTACACCAATGAGAATACATTCTTGGAACTTTCAGAATATGGAGCGGGGTGGGGAGACCTCAAGACTTACCCCAGGACATGAAACACAAGTTTTAAGACAATTTTATCTACCTCTGGAGAAGAGCTACTTCCAAGCATTAAGATTACACTGCTGTTGGTGAGTATGTGAGGGAACTGGCACTCCCATGTCTTGTTGGTACTTGAGTAAATTGGTGCAGTATGTCAAGATTTTCAGAGAAGGCAATGGCACCCCACTGCAGTACTCTTGCCTCACTGAGAGTCAGACACGACTGAGCGACTTCACTTTCACTTTTCACTTTCACGCATTGGAGAAGGAAATGGCAACCCACTCCAGTGTTCTTGCCTGGAGAATCCCAGGGACGGGGGAGCCTGGTGGGCGGACGTCTCTGGGGTCGGACAGAGTCGGACATGACTGAAGTGACTTAGCACCAGCAGTCAAGATTTTAAAATGCATACCCCTTAACACAGTGAACTTGCTCCAAAAGATGATTGCATAAAGATGTTCATCAGCACTTTCATAATATTGAAAATAGGAAATACTTTATGTCTACCTACAAGCAAAGCTTTTCAACCCCAGCCAACTCAGTCCCCTTCTTAAAATAAGTATTTTATAACACTCCCTTTATAGTCCTGGAAATGAAATGTCATAGATACCTACAACAAAATATACCTAATATAAAAGAGAAAGAAGAGAAAGTAATTTGCAATAAAATAATATGTATTTCAATGTGTAAATATTCAAGACACAAAACGTACTCTAGAGGGCAGTACCACCCAGTTAACACTATAGCAAACTGGTTAAATAATTTATGTAGATCAGATTCATTGACAAACTGTTGACTCAAAAAGCAGATTGTAAAATTACATAGGTCATTTCATTTATGTGAATACATATAAGGTCTAAAAAGAGGCTCACTGGGATGTTAATGATTTGACAGGAATTGTCCCTAATAATGAGATTTGTAAGGATTTTTCCCTTATGAATTTGAATATTTGAAACTTCTTGTCTGTGCAAAAGTTTAAATTTATGGTAAGCCCCAATGGGCTTACAACACAGTTACCTAGGGTTCTGGAATCAGAGCATGTCATTTGCAGGAGAGCTTATATACCTTTTGTATTTAGAATAGTTCCTTGACTTTTCCCAGAGAGCTGCCAAAAAATCGAGGGGCAGGTCCTGGAACTTCAATAGCTGAGGCCACCTTATGGTCTCCAGGCAATCATCATGGTTAACTAGTGACACCCAGGCAGGAAGCTGATGGTCTTGTGCTGTGAGGACATCCACATTCCCGGTAATTTCTATAGAAGTGAGCTGCATTATCTGTTCTTCTTCCATAAATGTATGAACACCAACTTGTCCTGAAGCCCCTACCACGTCTGGGCCCCTACCACTTCCAGGTTTCTCCTTGCTTCTGTTGGTAGAACCATGCGAAGCACTTTGCTATTTAAGATCAAGTGAGGCCCAGACTTGGAATACTTAAAGGTATTTGATGGGATACAGTCCTGCTGCTGCTGCTGCTGCTAAGTCGCTTCAGTCGTGTCTGACTCTGTGCGACCCCATAGATGGCAGCCCACCAGGCTCCCCCGTCCTTGGGATTCTCCAGGCAAGAACACTGGAGTGGGTTGCCATTTCCTTCTCCAATGCATGAAAGTGAAAAGTGAGAGGGAAGTCACTCAGTCGTGTCCGACTCTCAGCGACCCCATGGACTGCAGCCCACCAGGCTCCTCCCTCCGTGGGATTTTCCAGGCAAGAGTACTGGAGTGGGGCGCCATTGCCTTCTCCTGGGATACAGCCCTAGCTCCCACTAACTCATGAGATAAAAAACCAGATGAGGGGGAAAGATGGGGAAAGGGGAGATAAAGAGGTCTGGGAAACGAGACATTTCATATTCATGAAAGCAGTATGAAATATGGAGATCTTTGTTTCATGTTTCTGCCCAGTGGAGAGCATCTATCACAGAACAGGCACTGGATAACCACAGGAAAGAATGACTTGTCTAGATGACATTGGCCAGGCTCTGCCACTGGCTACACTACTGCTTGTCCAACAGAAACAGGTATGTTTTGTGGTAAGAATGGGGGCAGGAATGGAGATTATACATGGACCCAGTGGCAAGGGCTCCCACTTACCAAGACATATCTGTTTATGGCCACTGTCAAATACCCAACCTGCCAGTAACAGAGACCAAATGCTTGGCTTTCAATATGGTACCATCCCTGTAGGAAACCTACCAGATACTTGGTGGCGTGTTGGACCCATCCCCTACACTGGACCTATTCCCTCCTGGAAGTAGTATCAATCTATCTTGACTGGAATTTAGACACATTCCAACTTAAGACCTCCTGCTTGAAGGGAATTAGCCAGTATCACTGAGATCACTGAGGGTTTAATGCATGTGATCTCCTGACCTGGGTGTTGGTGTAACAGTGGGCACATGACCATGGACTCCACCGATTTTTTCAGTTACTACACCACCTAGACAAACTGCCTGACTGACAGAGCGCTGGAAGGACCTGTTAAAGAATCAGCCGAGGTGCTAGCTTGCAAAGAATACCCTGTGAGGAGGGGCATCACTCGCCAGGATTCAAGGTCCACTCTAAATCGATGTTCATTACACGGCACAGGATCTCCAATAGGAAGAATATGTGAGTTTGCTAGGTAAAGGTTGGAAGTCGGAGTACCTCTGTATACTGGTTTCCAGTGACCCATCTGGGAAATTTTTAACCTTCTTTCCCTAGAGGTTAGAAGTTTTCGCCTCCAGAGGGGAAATGCTTCCAGGAAGGGTTCTACTAAACCCTAACTGCTGCCTGGACACTTCAGGCTCCTCATTCCAAGAAACCAGCAGGCAAGGAAATTGACCTTCATTTTCTTTAGATAGCTGTTAGGCAACAGGGATAAGAAAGGAAATGTTTGATATTTAAGTAATCCATCTGTGTCTTGGTTTTCACTTGCTGGATTCAGATGGTACATGACAGGTGCAGCAGTAGCCACAACTAGAAATCGACCTAGTGATGAAGGTGTCAGGCCCCTTAGTGAAAGTGAACAGGGTCTGGATCACTGCATTAAGTAAGCTACCTAGACCAACAGAGAGTGAGGGCCATCTACAAAGAGTAGCAGTGGATGATCTGCCTCAATGATGGCCCCAAGAGCAGTCTCCAGGGCTGTAGTTAATCCTACCAATTCTTTTCTAGTAAGTTTCTCCAGGAGTAGAGCTACCCAACAGAATTTTTGAAGAGCTGTTACTAGAACTTATCACATGTAAATGGGTGGTCAGTTGTGAACATCCTGGTACAGAGATCTCCCCACTCAGGCTATTCCACCAGCTGTGGGAAGTGTTGGAGGCTGATAGTTTTCAAATGAATCCTTCTCCAGAACTTACCCTTGACTCAAGAAAGTCACCTTACTTTTCTGGTTTTAGTTAATATGATCGGTCATTCAGTTCAGTTCAGTTCAGTCACTCAGTCATGTCTGACTCTTTGTGACCCCATGAACCGCAGCATGCCAGGCCTCCCTGTCCATCACCAACTCCTGGAGTTCACCCAAACCCATGTCCATTGAGTTGGTGATGCCATCCGACCATCTCATCCTCTGTCGTCCCCTTCTCCTCCTGCCCTCAATCTTTCCCAGGATCAGGGTCTTTTCCAATGAGTCAGCTCTTTGCATCAGGTGGCCAAAGTATTGGAGTTTCAGCTTCAACATCAGTCCTTCCAATGAACACCCAAGACTGACCTCCTTTAGGATAGACTGGTTGGATCTCCTTGCAGTCCAAGGGACTCTCAAGAATCCTCTCCAACACCACAGTTCAAAAGCATCAATTCTTCTGCACTCAGCTTTCTTTATAGTCCAACTCTCACATCCATACATGACTACTGGAAAGACCATAGCCTTGACTAGACGGACCTTTGTTGACAAAGTAATGTCTCTGCTTTTCAATATACTGTCTAGGTTGGTCATAACTTTTCTTCCAAGGAGTAAGCATCTTTTAATTTCATGGCTGCAATCACCATCTGCAGTGATTTTGGAGCCCAGAAAAATAAAGTCTGTCACTGTTTCCACTGTTTCCCCATCTATTTGCCATGAAGTGATGGGACTGGATGCCATGATCTTAGTTTTCTGAATGTTGTGCTTTAAGCCAATTTTTTCACTCTCCTCTTTCACTTTCATCAAGATCGGTCACTAGGTAGCATAAAGTCTTCAGATCTCCACGTAGGAATGGCTGAGGCCTTTGTTAGACTATCTCTGTGTATGTGAGTGCGTGCAGGCTCAGTCGTGTCTGACTCTTTGTGACCCCATGGAACGTAGCCCGCCAGACTCCTCTGTCCATGGGATTCTCCAGTCAAGAATACTGGAGTGGGTTGCCATAGTGGGTTGCCATGGTCTCCTCCAGGGGATCTTCCCAACTCAGGGATTCAATCTATGCTTGGTTCCTTTCCCTGTGAATCCTATAACTGTTAGGATCTTTTGCACTGTAAGTTTTAAAATCAAAATTGCTTAAATAACAAAGGGGATTTACTGGCTCACATAACTGGGTAGATATCAGGATTAATTTGACTTGGTGGCTAAATGATGTCAAGGATCCAGTCTTCCTCCATTTCATTGCTCTCCCTTCCAAAGAAGCAGCATGATTCTAAAGCGAGCTTTGCTCATGAGAAGAGTAGGTGCAATAATTCCAGGGTTCATGGTCTCAGTGCTCTCCATCCAAATGGAAAGAGAGCAGGCTTTTACTAGCTTTCTTTGAAGAACAAGGAAAACATTTTCTCAGAGTTACCAGCTCTTCAAGTTTCACTGACACAAGTTGGTCAATGTCTGGGTTTTGTAAACTACTTACTGTATAGGATTGCCTTGAAAGGCTTAAATAACCAGAGTTCATTACTGGAATGAATTCAATCCATGCTTCCACAACCACAAGGGGATGGTACACAAGGGGGAGCTATGGAAGAGATGTTATGGAGACAAAATATTGGTTTGCTAGGGCTGCTATAACAAAGCACCACAGACTGAGTGGAACAAGTTCTCTTAAACAAGAGGAACCTATTGCTATTTTCTCACAGTTCTGAAGACTAGGAGTCTGAGATGAAAGTGTTAGCAGGATGCTTGTTCTGAGTCCTCTCTCCTTGGCTTGCAGATGGTTATCTTCTGCCTTCACATGGTCTTCCCTCTGGGTACACATATCTTTTAATACAGACACCAGTCACACTGGATTGGGGCCTACCCTAAAGATGTTATTTGAATACAATCACCTCTTTATAGACTTTATCTCCAAACACTACATTCTAAGGTACTGGGGGTTAGGACTTAAACACAGGAGTTTTTTTTGGAGGGGGGAGGGCACTATTCAGTTCATAACACAAACTCAACATCTAGCATCAATTACATATTGAAATTATGTTCATCTGCTTGACTGTTGCACTAAATTGTAAGTTCTTTAAGGACAAGGACAATATCTTATTTTTATATCACTAGCGCAGTTAATATATGGTAATAACTGTTTGTTGAGGATTGTAAAGAGTTCATTGTGTTCGGCATTTATGAGGTCACTGGTGACTTTCTCCAGGAGCAGTTTCAATGGAGTTGTGGTGGCATGAACTTAACTGCAATGGATTTAAGAGTGAAAGGTCAGATTTGACAATATTAAAAATTAAAACTTATGATAAAGCCACTGTGAGCAAAGGCAAAAGATTATTATGAAAAAAAAAGTAGCACATACCTATATGGAACACCAAGAGTTAAAAGACCTAACATAAAAGAGACCCTATAAAAAGATCAGAAAAAGATGAAGACAATATAAAAGCACGCAAAGGCTGTGAATACCCCAAAAATATACAAAAAGGAATCCAACCCCACTGGTAGTTAGGGAAACACTAATTAAAGTAACAGTGAGCTAGCAGCGACAAAAGTTTTACAGTGACAAAAACTTAAGATTCATGCTTTAGTCTTGGCAAGGGATGGAGAAAGAGAAATTCTACCATTGAGTGGAGTGTGAAGTGCCATAATTCTAGAGGTAACCTGACGGTGTGTCACTCAAAACATCTTTGGTCATAAGTGACAAAAAACCCAAGTCAAATCTGAAAGCTATTTATAGTCACGTGCCTGAAAATCTAGTCACAACCAGATCAAATCTACTTAAGTATTATCATTAGAATCTAGTTTCTTTCTATGTGTTAGTTCTTCCTTCCTCTGAGTGGAAGTCATTTTCAGTAAAGGGCTCTCTTCAAAAAGAAAGCTTATATTCCTACAACAAATCCAGCAGGGAAGATATATCCTCAATCTAATTCTTATTGACCTGAATTGAGTCATGTGCACATCTTTGAATGATATAATAGTTACAAGTGAGATATTATATCATCATTCACCAAATATAGAAGCCAGTCAAGTCAATACCATTTGTAACCCCAAAGATTAAGAGAGAAGGGGGACTCATTTGATACCAGAAAAAGAGGAAGTGGTTGCTGGGTGACAAAACCAAAATGGCACATACTCTCTACCAGTATTATCTATTAAAATAAGAAATGCATATATCTTTTGTCTCAATAATCTCACTTAAAGGACTCAATTCTACAGAAAAACTGCATAATTTAAAAAGATACTTATTTCAGCATTGTTTATAATGACACAAAACTGGGCAAATCTACATTATCTACCAATAAAAGAATGGCTTCAAAAACAGTACCTTAATACTATATAATATTGTTCAGTTCAGTTCATCTCAGTTGCTCAGTCGTGTCTGACTCTTTGCGACCCCATGGGCTGCAGCACGCCAGGCCTCCCTGTCCATCACCAACTCCTGGAGTTTACTCAAACTCATGTCCATTGAGTCAGTGATGCCATCCAACCATCTCATCCTCTGTTGTCCCCTTTTCCTCCTGCCCTCAATCTTTCCCAGCATCAGGGTCTTTTCCAATGAGTCAGCTCTTCGCATGATGTGGCCAAAGTACTGGAGTTTCAGCTTCAACATCAGTCCTTCCAATGAACACCCAGGACTAATTTCCTTTAGGATGGACTGGTTGGATCTCCTTGCAGTCCAAGGGACTCTCAAGAGTCTTCTCAGCACCACAGTTCAAAAGCATCAATTCTCCTGCGCTCAGCTTTCTTTATAGTCCAACTCTCACATCCATACATGACTACTGGAAAAACCATAGCCTTGACTAGATGGACCTTTGTTGGTAAAGTAATGTCTCTACTTTTTAATATGCTGTCTAGGTTGGTCATAACTTTCCTTTCAAGGAGTAAGCGTCTTTTCATTTCATGGCTGCAATCACCATCTGCAGTGATTTTGGCTGCAATGATTTCATGGCTGCAGTCACCATCTGCAGCGGTATAATATTGTGCAGCTACCTAAAAAAAAATGAGCTAGATAACTGGAAGTTGTTAAAAAATATATATGGTATAATTATAAAAATAAAAATCAAAACCTCTATACATATGTGTTTCTATAACCATTGGAAAAAGTATGGAGAGAAACGTCAATCTTTTTAACACTGGTTTTATCTAAGACTGGGATGGGGATAACTCTCTTTTTCTTTTTATATTTCTGAATGTCTTTATATACTTCTGTATTGTTTGAATTGTTAAAATGCAGTTTATTACCTTTAAAAAAGTGAATAGAAAGTGAAATGAGGAAGTTTCTTAAAACGGAAACTATTTTTAGATTTCAAGAGAAGGGATAAATTAATCTACAGTAAAGAAGAGGTTGAAAATGCTGAAGCTAGAGTAACCCATGGAGCAGGCCCTGAGGGGATCTAACAGAGCAGAGTCCCGGATGTACCAAGGCTGGTGGCTTCACTGTTCTACAAGGAAATGCAAAAAAAAAAAACCCCCAAAAAACCCACAAAAAACCAAACAGTGTAGTTCATAAAAATTTAGTTTTTTTGGTGGTATAAATACATTTATTTTAGGAAATCATGGTGGTAAGAGATGGGAGGGCTTTAAAAATGCATACAGTGATTTGTCAGGATTTAAAAAAAAAAAGCTATGTCAGTTCCCAAACTGTTAGAAATGGTAATGGTCTATAAATTCCAACGTCTGGAAAAAATGATCTACAGCACCAGTAGAAACCTAAGCCTTAACTGAAAAAAGAGATGGTTCTTTGTGATGGAGGAAAAAAAGTGTGTGTGTGTGGATGCTGACAGTTATAGATTGACTTTGTTGGTATAGGGAAAGAAGTTGAGGAAGTTATTTACTATAAAGACTGTGATAAGGTCTGCTGGGTTCAGGATTGAGGGGGTCAGTGGGAGTGATTGTAGGGTGAGACATGAAGGGAGTGGTAAAAAAGTAGAAGAGGTAAAAAAGTGGGAATGGGAGACTGACCTAAGAGGAACTAGAGTCTTAAATTTGGAATTTTAAATTTGGAATCTGAACATTTTGTTCAGATATGCTCTTTCATGAAATTGTCCTTGGTCCTTGATGTACTCTCTTCCCACCCAGCACTTTGTTTTTATTGCCTTTACTTTCCCTTAGTTTTTATACTGATCTGTACCCACTAAACTGTCTCTGACACACTGTTCATTTATCTATAACCACCTCACAGCACCTTCCAGATAGTAGAGACCCAAATGATTCTTGCTGAAATAAATTTAATTCCACACAGAAGACAACTGGACAATAATCAGTATCATCTCGATTAAAATTCTTCAGTTGTGAAAACAAGAATAAACCACTGGCCTAAAAAAATTTCTGTAAACTAACATGCATTTTTTAATTTCTTATAAAGACATTGTGTGTTTTGCCTATAAGAGTCTTAAACTGTACATCCGTTGAATTCATACACTTCTGCTATAAAAATGTCACAGAGATCACTAAACTAAAAACTTCCACTGTAGTATCAACAGATATGGAAATTGAGGGCCAGAAAAATTACACAATTTGTTCAAAACTGCAAAAGTCTTAAGTGACAGTCTATTTTAGAACCATGTTTCCCGTGTAACCAAGTGTCTTTATGCCATGCTTAACCCTCTTGATGTGATTTTTATTTTGTACTCAATTCAGAAGAATTAAATTGATAATAGCAGTTTTCTCTGATAAAGTTCTGTCAAAATCAATACACTGATGATCTTTCATTTCTAAAGATGCTAATATAGGTTTCTGTTGCAGCATGACAGGTTTGACATGTTAAGTACTGGTCTAAGTGCAACACACCAATTTGATTTTCAGTTGAAGACTGTTTTGCCATGCGCATCATTTGTGTTTTTTTATGGCTATAATAAAACCTAAAATTTTGACAGTGATGATTGTCATATCAATCTTTACTCCTACATCTTAGAGCTCACCTTTTATTCATTTAAAATCCAGTATCTCTTTATTATAAATAAAAAATACTGAAAAATAGAGAAAATAATAAATCTTCATGCAAACATTATTAGAATAGTGCATGCACAGAAATATACTTGGCCTTTTCCCAAGGGAGACAGCCTGTTACAAACCACCATCCTCTTTTCTACTTGCACATGAAAGTAAAAACCATTAGTGCTGGGCGTTTTTCTCTTAAACATGGTCCCATGATACCTAGGAGGCCAACTGTAAAAAAGTGACAATTTTATTATTTTCCAGTAAATAAATAAATCAAAAGACTTGTGTTTAGTTTTGCTGAACTGGTATACTGTTATTCTTAATTTAAAAGTTAGTTTTTTCTTTGGAGAATGTTATCATTTGAGCTTTGACTAATTTTTATGAAAGAACAATTTTCACAGAACAAGTATGTAAAGAGATTTATACATAAATTTTTACATAAAAGAAGAATGTTGTACTAGGAGTCTCTATCTCGAGTTACAGATAACCGGATGAGGTCGTGTGTGTGTGTGTGTGTGTGTGTTTGTATACACAACAAAGTTACACTCTCAGTCGGATGGCTCATAACACTGCTTGTTGATCTGGTTATATCACACAATTCTTTAAACAAAGTTTTCAGTGTTTGTCTTAGTCATCTTTTATCACATTCTTTATAATGTATTGTTATAAACTCCTCTATATCATTGTTCCTTCAAATATCCCAAACACAGGAGAGCCCATCTGAATCCCCAAAATTATATCCAAAACTATACATTGTAAGACTCAAAGACTCCCTGGAGAAGGAAACAGCAACCCACTCCAGTATTCTTGCCTGGAAAATCCCATGGATGGAGGAGCTTGGTGCAGGCTACTGTCCATGGGGTCGCAAAGAGTCGGGCACGACTGAGCCACTAATACACATCCATTAGGATGACAGTCACCATAAAAATAAAACAAAATATATGTTGGCAAAGATGCGGGGAAAAAAAAAGACTCAAAGACAAGGCTGCCAGTCATACATTCTTCCCACAACTATTTACCAAGTCCTTACTGAGCACAGGCACTGTGCCAGGAGCCGTTGTTAGGAAAGTGATAAGACACTGTCCCAGTGCTCCCTGTGTGAGACAGACAAACACACTGAGCTGACCAGACACACTGCACAAGAAGGGGTGCAGAGAAGCGGGGAGGATGGGGCGCCGGCAACAGCCTAGACTGGCGAGCGCAGCAGAGGGGTATCCAATGAGGAAGGGGTCTGGAAAAGCAGGAAGGAAAGTCATCCCAGGCGTGGCTCTGCGAGGCTGCTGTCCAGGAGTGCTGGTGTCGGGCTCTTCAGGACCCCCTGGACTATAGATCACCAGGCTCCTCTGTCCATGGGATTGTCTAGGCAAGAATACTGGAGTGGTTGCTATGCCCTCCTCCAGGGGATCTTCCCCACTCAGAGATCCATCCGTTGTCTCTCCTTGGTCTCCTGCATTGGCAGGTGGATTCTTTACCACTGTGACAGGTGGGAAGCCACCTGGGAAGCCCTCAGCATGACTAGGGGAGTGCAAAGCCCATAGAAAGGAAGGAAGGAGGCAGACGACCCAAAAACGTCTGAAAGGTAAGACTGGATGTGATTGAGACCTGAGTGAGCCAATGGAGGCCCAGGGACAAAGCTTCAGGGGGGAGTGCAAACACCCTCCAATAGAAGAAAGGGGAAGGACACCCAGAGCAGGAAGAGTAGTCAGAAGTGTGAAGATTTGTCCTGAAGATAAACTATGAAGTTAAAAGGGTCAGTGACCTTAAAAAGCAGTGTGAAAGGTATATCTGAGATAAAATAAGAGATTTGATGACCCTACGGAGAAAGAATCGATAATGGTACATAAGTTTCTTATCGAAGTCTCCGACGTATTCTTGAATGAATCATCACATGTCTCTAGCTAACCACCAAATTACCTTGGTGGTTAGGAGAGACATTACTTGCGGATAAAGGTCTGGCTAGACAAGGCTATGGTTTTTCCGGTAGTCATGTATGGGAGAGTTGGACTATAAAGAAAGCTGAGCACCGAAGAATTGATGCTTTTGAACTGTGGTGTTGGAGAAGACTCTTGAGAGTTCCATGGACTGCAAGGAGATCAAACAAGTCCATCCTAAAAGAAATCAGTCCTGATTATTCATTGGAAGGACTGATGCTGAAGCTGAAACTCCAATACTTTGGCCACCTGATGCAAAGAACTGACTCACTGGAAAAGACCCTGATGCTGGGAAAGATTGAAGGCAGGAAGAGAAGGGGAAGACAGAGGATGAGGTGGTTGGATGGCATCACTAACGCTATGCACATGAGTTTGAACAAGCTCCGGGAGCTGGTGATGACAGGGAAGCCTGGTATGCGGCAGTCTATGAGTTCCCAAAGAGTCGGACACAACTGAGCGACTGAACTGAACCACCACGTGCATCAGGATCACATTTAATTTTTTGTGGTGGGAATTTAGATACGGGGGACAAGCCTAGGCCCGATGAGTCACGTGGGATACCTCTCCAAAGCGTTTTAAAAATGCCACTGGGCGGAAAGAAAGAGGTGAGCTTACAAGTTGGGGCCACTTCAGCCTCCCCGCAGGATGTAGTTCAGGCGGATAACGCTGCAGGACAAAAACTCAATCCACCGCCAAACAACAAAACAGTTTTCAATATCACATAGGATAGTAAAGGTCGCACAAAGGCCCTCACGTCCTGTTCTCCGACGGCCTTCTTAACTGTCTTCTGCAGCTTAGGGTGTACAGCCGGCAACGCAGGGCTGACTCCAGCGCGCCACGCAGGGCGCAGGCGCAGAACCCGCGGCGTGGGAGGAGAGCCGGGCGTTAAGGACGTTTCCCAGAAGCCCGCGCCGCCAGCTGGGGCCCCTCCCTCCTGCTCGCAGGCCCCGTGACTTGACTCCGCCCGTCACGTTCTTCCGTCGCAAACGGTGGGTTGCCTGCGCCCCCCTGAGGTCTGGTTGAGCGCTGCAGTCGTGCACGCAGGGCCAGTGCGAGCGAGTAGGGAAAGCGCGGAGGGTCCCGCCGCCGCCGCCGCCGCCGCCGCCGCCGGCGTCACCGTAGCGCGCCGACCTGTGGCGGCGCGGCTTAGCTGAGGAGAGTGGGGGGGAGGGGGAAGGGGACGCGCGGAGCGGGGCGGGAGGAGGCCAGACGGGGCGGGGGGAGGGGGAGCAGCGGTGGCGCAAGCCGCGCGGAGCAGCGCAGCCCGGGTCCGCTCCCTGCTCCACCGCCGCCACCTCCCGCGCCAGCCAGCAGAGCCGGCGCCTCAGCGGCCCCCGGAATACCTCAAAGCGGACGGAGTCCATGTTGGGGAACTTGGCGGCGGCGTGACGGGGACCTAGGGACCTGCAGTGGGGCTGCCGCCGCCGCCGGAGCCAGCGCCTCGACCTCGGCCTGAGGTAAACATGGGCCGACCCCGGGGGTGGACGGGCGCAGGCAGCTGTCGCTGCGGGGTAGGGTGGACGGGCCGGCGGAGTAGGGTAGAGGGGGCCCGGAGCGATGGGAGGGCGGACAAAGTTTCGGAATCCCGCGCGGCCCAGGCGGCGTTCTGCGCTCGGAGGAAAGTTGGAGCCGCCTCTGGAGGCGGGGGAGGCTGAGGCGGGGAGGCCCGCCGTTCCTCTCGCCACCCCCGCGAGGGCGGCCCCGTGTCGGCCGCCTCCGCCTCGCTGTTGGTACCCCGTCCCATTTCCTCCTTGTGGCCTACCCGCCGCCTCCGCCGGCGGCTCCCGTCCCCGCCCGGGGTCCTGGGGGAGTGGGTTAAGGCTAGGGTTCTCCGCGGCAGGGTCGCCACACGTCCTCCCCCGTCCCTGCGGGGGACTGTGTCCTGCTGGGCTTCCGGGCGCTCCCCGACCCCGGGTCTCTCTTGACTTAGGAGACTTTGCTTTTGTCAGTAGCGTCCAAGCCCGTTTGTGAAACCAAACTTTACTGCGCGGTGACCTCTCGGAGTGTGCGACTAGGAAAGAGCCGGAGCTTCAGAGCATCCGTGTTACCCCATGCCCTGAATTTCAAACTCTTCTCCCACCTCCGATTTTTAAACCAGTTTCCCCGTCTGACGAGAGGTCCGGGAGATCTCAACTTGTCTCCATCAGTTGCTCCTGTTTAGATACTAGGAATTTTGAACCATTAAAGACATTTCTTAGAGATGTCTGGCCGTCTTGCTCTCTCCCCCCATTTTGAAAAATTGTTCTGAAAGTCAGCGCCTGATTTAAGAGTAGTTGAATAAAACATTCATATACGAATATGGAGTTTTAAAATATTGTCAAAGTATTTCTGTACCCTGTTACACAGCGTCTACGAGTTGAGGGTTTTTCATTCATTTTGGGTTACATTTTAATATCTTTGTCATACTGCTAGTGAACTAAGATATTTAGGCAGAACTGACCAAAAAGTTTTTAATATAATGCTTTGGCTAGTAGATGCCAATTTTCCCAGTTTGGGAAATTCACTGAATATTGGAAAAAGCATGTTTAATAGATGCGTTTTTTCATTACAAAGCAAAAGTTGATTCGTGCATATGACTACTTACCTCAGCAGGATATTGAAGTACATTCTTAAATAACTGGTGGGTTTTGTGTTTTATTGGTATTCAAATTTTGATATGTAATCAAGTCTTTTTCCACATTATTGCTTTCTCTTCCCTGTTTCTTTGGCAGTTGGCCTAATCATTTGACTTTTTAGCTGTTTACTAAGAGCTGCAATAGTTTGTGGGACTTTTGTTTTTGTTGTTTTAACGAACTGGCAGAAGAAATGAAATTCTTTCGATTTCTTTTGTTTTACTATTATGAAAGGTAATCTGAATTTACTTTGTATTTTGTTTATGCAATATGAAGAATTTTTTAAAGATTAGCAATTCTTATTATAACTGCATTTTTTTCCACTGTAGTTTTTCTTGCTTGGTGCTTGCAAGTATTTTAATAATCAGTACATTTTACGTTGAGCTAGTGACCATTCTGCTTGAGAATTTGAGGAGTACTTAAGATTTTTGGCAGGGTAGGATTTAGATCTCTGCTTACTCAAGTGTACTTATGCTGTAAAGACATTTTCATTACATTGAGGGGGAAGAAAACTGGAAGGAAATGGAAAATTGTTCCTAAATATGCTACTTGAAACATAAGTCGTGGAAAAGTTTTTAAGGGGAATATTTTTGTATGCTTTTAGGTGGTAGTAACGGGATTCATGGGTTAAGATTGACACTTTTCAGGGGTCATTCAGCTTCCCCATAATCCTTTGGGCCCTAACCAGTACTTCAGGCAATTTTCTTGAAAAGTTGTGCTGTTAATCAGAGATAGGATTAATCAGTGCTGTTAAATGAGTTGATTCATCATCAGTAGCATCTTTTAGTAATTAGAAAGTGTGGAATTATATTACTCATCTACCTAATACTTAACTTTTTTTTTTTAAGTTTCATCAGTGAGACATAGCTGCAACTAACTAAGGAGAATGGCAGGTACAAAAATAATGAAGAGTCAGCCCTAGAATAATTGTCATTGTAAGTTCATTTTAGTAAGCTCTGCCATCATTTACCATTGTCTTTAGTGATGTGAATTGAATCTTGACTTACCTTCTCCAGTGAAATAATCTTAATTATATCCCCTGTCTCAAAGAATAAGTTAATAGCTTTACATCGAATCTTGCACCTGAGTGATAACTTTTAGTAGTACTGAGTAGAGCCTGGAGTTAAAATATCCTGTATCATTTTATTGTTGTTCCCAATACTTGTCTTTTCATTGTTATGGTCCTCACTTTCCTTTTTTTTGAAGTTGTGGCTTTGTGATTCCTAGTGCTTAAGCACATAAAAGTTCAATATAAAATGTAAAAACAACACTGTCATCTCTCACTTACAAAACAACATTCTTAGATGTTTCACTATGACTTTTGTTCACCTAGAGTCTTTAACACTCAGCAGCCAGAGTGATCCTGATAAAATACATTAGATCTTGTCACTTCTCTTCTCAAATGGCTTTCCTTCTCAGTCATAGTTAAATACATAGCTCTTCCTATGGTCTCCCAGGGTCTGAGACTTTTTTGAGTCTCTTCCTCTCTGACGTCACTGCTTCTCTAGCCATACTTCTACTCTACTACTGAGATTTTCTTTGACTACTCTGTTAAAGCGTCAGGCCCTCCTTCTACATTTCTTAGCCCTTTTTAAGCCAGGTTTTTCTCCATAGTACATAACACTTTCCAAGATGCTGTATAATTTACTAACTTTATTGTATTTTTCTCTTTAAAGCAGGTTCTGTAAGAATAAGGTTCTGTAAGAATGCTTGGTAAGAGCGGAGTGGTATAACCTTCTTATTCTTTGAAATGTTGTCATTTAGAAGTCAGGTTAGTCTTGTTTTTTGGTAGTTCCAGAAGGCAGAACTAGGATTGTAGTGATGTTTATTGAAAGGAAGGAGAGATAGCAAGAATGGATATGGAGACATTAGTGAAGACTTCTGCAGTAGCAGTCCAGAGTAGATGAGGATAGCTTGAATTAGGATGAGAAATGTGGAGATGGACAAACGTGTGATCATCAGGCCATGCTTAGTGGATTGAAGGTGAAGGAGAGAGAAATTTCAAAGATGACTCCTGAGTTAAATGGATCAGTTGGTGGTGGTACCAAAAAAAAACCCAAGGTTCTTCTGATTCTGACTAGTGGGTTTGAGCTTTGGAGCTTTCACATGGATATTTCTGTAGGCAGTTAGATACTTGGTTCTAAAGTTCAAAGGAGCGGTATGGGCTGGAAGTAGATAATTGGAGTCACTTATATAGGTAGTTGAAACTATAGATGAAATTGTTTAGGGAAAGGACTATAACTTGGAAAAAAGAGCTGCTAAAATGAAATCACAGTAGCCTCTAACATTAAAAAAAAGAGTTGTTTGTTAGAGGAATGTGAGCTCCCAAAGAATCTGTGAAGGACAGAGAAATAGGAGTTGAGGGTATTATAGAAACCAAAGGAAGAGAGTATTTCAAGGGGAGAGAAGTCAGTAGGGTCAAGTGATGATGAGAGTTGAGTAAAGTGAGAACTAACAGATTTTTTTGGGGAAATTCTTTGGCAGTCCAGTGGTTACGACTTGTCACTGTCACTGCCCAGGGCCCAGGTTCAATCCCTGGTCAGGAAACTAAAATCCCACAAGCTGCATGGCAAGGCCACAAAAAAAGAAAAAAGATTTTTTTTTTGCATTTAACAACATGGAGTTCATTAGCCTTTTGAACAAGCAGGATAGTTAAGTTTAGTTTCAAACTGATGCTCCTGAAATTGCTTAACTAGATCTAAAAATACTGAGATCAAAGATTGAGAAATCATCCAGTCACATTATAGAAGAGAGTTCAGTTCAGTTCAGTTGCTCAGTTGTGTCTGACTCTTTGTGACCCCATGGACTGCAGCACACCAGGCTTCCCTGTCCATCACCAACTCTCAGAGCTTGCTCAAACTCATGTCCATTGAGTCAGTGATGCCGTCCAACCATCTCATCCTCTGCCTTCCCCTTCTCCTCCCACCTTCAGTCTTTCCCAGCATCAGGGTCTTTTCAAACGAGTCAGCTCTTCACATTAGGTGGCCAAAATATTAGAGTTTTCAGCTTCGTTATCAGTCCTCCCAGTGAATATTCAGGACTGATTTCCTTTAGGATAGACTGGTTGGATCTTCTTGCAGTCTAAGGGACTCTTAAGAGTCTTCTCCAACACCACAGTTCAGAAGCATCAGTTCTTCAGCACTCAGCTTTCTGAGTCCAACTCTCACATCCATACATGACTACTGGAAAAACCATAGCTTTGACAAGACTGAGCTTTGTTGGCAGGGTAATGTTTCTGCTTTTTCATATACTTTCTAGGTTGGTCATAACTTTTCTTCCAAGGAGCAAGCATCTTTTAATTTCATGGCTGCAGTCCCCATCTGCAGTGATTTTGGAGCCCCCCAAAATAAAATGTCACTGTTTCCATTGTTTCCCCATTTATTTGCCATGAAGTGATAGGCCCGGATGCCATGATCTTAGTTTTCTGAATGTTGAGCTTTAAGCCAACTTTTTCACTCTTCGCTTTCACTTTCATCAAGAGGCTCTTTAGTTCTTCACTTTCTGCCATATGGGTGGTGTCATCTGCATATCTGAGGTTATTGATAATTTTCCCTGCAATCCTGATTCCAGCCTGTGCTTCATCCAGCCCGGCGTTTCTCATGATGTACTCTGCATATAAGTTAAATTAGCAGGGTGACAATATACAAACTTGATGTACTCCTTTCCCAATTTGGAATCAGTCTGTTATTCCACGTTCAATTCTAACTGTTGCTTCCTGACCTGCATACAGGTTTCTCAAGAGGCAGGTCAGGTGGTCTGGAATCCCATCTCTTTCAGAATTTTCCACAGTTTATTGTGATCCATACAAAGGCTTTGGCATAGTCAGTAAAGCAGAAGGATATGTTTTTCTGGAATTCTCTTGCTTTTTCAATGATCCAACAGATGTTGGCAATTTGATCTCTGGTTCCTCTGCCTTTTCTAAATTCAACTTGAACATCTGGAAGTTCATGGTTCACGTACTGTTGAAACCTGGCTTGGAGAATTTTGAGCACTACCTTGCTAGCTTGTGAGATGAGTGCAATTGTGCGGTAGTTTGAGCATTCTTTGGCGTTGCCTTTCTTTGGGATTGGAATGAAAACTGACCTTTTCCAGTCCTGGGGCCACTGTTGAGTTTTCCAAATTTGCTGGCATATTGAGTGCAGCACTTTCACCACATCATCTTTTAGGATTTGAAATAGCTCAACTGAAATTCCATCACCTCCACTAGCTTTGTTTGTAGTGATGCTTCCTAAGGCTCACTTGACTTTGCACTCCAGGATGTCTGGCTCTAGGTGAGTGATCACACCATTGTGGTTATCTGGGTCATGAAGATCTTTTTTGTACAGTTCTTCTGTGTATTCTTGCCACCTCTTCTAATATCTTCTGCTTCTGTTAGGTCCATACCACTTCTGTCCTTTATTGAGCCCATCTTTGCCTGAAATGTTCCCTTGGTATCTCTAATTTTCTTGAAGAGATCTCTAGTCTTTCCCATTCTGTTGTTTTCCTCTATTTCTTTGCTTTGATCACTGAGGAAGGCTTTCTTATCTCTCCTTGCTATTCCTTGGAACTCTGCATTCAAGTAGGTATATCTTTTCTTTTCTCCTTTGCGTTTATCTTCTCTTCACTTCACAGCTATTTGTAAGGGCTCCTCAGACAACCATTTTGTCTTTTTGCATTTTTCTTCTTGGGATGGTCTTGATCACTGACTCCTGTACAATGTCATGAACCTCTGCCCGTAGTTCTTCTATCAGATCTAATCCTACTTGAATCTATTTGTCATTTCCATTGTATAATTGTAAGGGATTTGAGTTAGATCATACCTGAATGGTCTAGTGGTTTTCCCTACTTTCTTCGATTTAAGTCTGAATTTGGCAATAAGGGATTAATGATCTGAGCCACAATCAGCTCCGGGTCTTGTTTTTGCTGACTGCATAGAGCTTCTTCATCTTTGGCTGCAAAGAATATAATCAGTTTGATTTCTGTGTTGACCATCTGGTGTCATCCATGTGTAGAGTTGTCTCTTGTGTTGTTGGAAGAGGCTCCTTGCTATGACCAGTGAGTTGCCAAAACTCTTGCCAAAACTCTGCTAGCCTTTGCCCTGCTTCATTCTGTACTCCAAGGCCAAATTTTCCTGTTACTCCATGTATTTCTTCTCTTCCTACTTTTGCATTCCATTCCCCTGTAATAAAAAGAACATCTTTTTTGGGTGTTCTAGAAGGTCTTGTAGGTCTTCTTAGAACTGTTCAGCTTCTTCAGCATTACTGGTCGGAGCATAGAGTTGGATTACTGTGATAGTCAATGGTTTGCCTTGGAAACGAACAGAGGTCCTTCTGTCGTTTTTGAGATTGCATCCAAGTACTTCATTTCAGACTCTTTTGTTGACTATGATGCCTACTTCATTTATTTTAAGGGATTCTTGCCCACAATTATTGTTTATCATATTTACTGTGTGCCAACTACTGTGTTCTAGACATTTTGCATTAATTTTCATTTGATGTTTTCAGCAGCCTTGCAGTGCTGGGTGCATTAATCTGTTTTACAGAAAGGAGTCTGAGGTCTGGAGAAGTCAGATGACTTGGTAAGTGTCAGAGCAGTTGCTAAGAGTCAATGCCCATGTCTGTCTGACTCTTTGGCCTTTAGTTAGTTATTACATCAGTTGACTTCCCAAACTCTGCATCAGTGTTGTCTAGTAGTAGACCTTTTTGTGATGATGAAAGTGTTCTGCATCTCTGCTCCCCTATGCAGTAGCTGATCGTAACTGAAGTAGTAGTGACTGTGGAACATTTGAAATGTGGCCAGTGCAATTGGGAAACTGAACAGTAGTACTGTATTGGACAGTGCAGATATAGATCAAAAGAATCCCATAAATAATAGTTGTTTCCTATATAATAATAAGAAATGGAAACACATATTCTTTATTTAAAAGGAGTACTGTTTTGCTTATATTCTAGCTTTAGATGCTTTAAGGGAATATTATGGGTGATCATTTTTTTTTTTTTAAGTCTCAAACTTTCACAAAAGTTCCAAGTTAGTGCAAAAAACTGAGTAAGTTGTAGATTGCAGTCTCATCGCCCCAATCAAGGACAGGGACTTTCTATTACAGAAACAATATTAAGCTTAGGAAATTAATATTGGTATATTACTACCATCTACTCAAACATCATCCAAGTTTTGCCAGTTTTCATAGTGATTTCCTCTGTAACAAAATGATCCGGTTCAGAATTCTCTGTTGCATTTATTTAATTATAATGTTTTCTTACATTGCTTCAGCCTAGAGCAATTTCTCAGTCTTTGATTGATTTTCATGGCCCTGACACTTAAAATATTACAGGTTAGTTTTGTCATAAAATGTCCCTCGATTTGGATTTACCTGATGCATTTTTGATAGGAGTACCACAGTGATGATACTGTGTTCATGTTACATCCTGTCAAATGGCATAGTTATGTTTGTCCCCTTACTGATGATGGGCATTTTGATCACTTAATTAAGGTGAAGTTTCCCAAGCCTCTTTACTGAAAAGTTTCCCTCCCTTTTAGTAATTAATAAGTACTTTGTGGGAAAGTATTTTGAGACTATGTTAAGCTCGATCTTTATCAAACTTGCTGTTTGTTGATTCTCAAATTGTCCGAGCTTTGACTAGCGAAAGTCACTTCAAGCTAGTTTCTGTGTTCTTCTGACTTGCTTTGAGCACTCCTTACTTTTTGACACAAGAAAATGTTCCAGGCTCACCTTAAACTTTCCTTGCCACAGCCCTGGAATCAACCATTTCTCCAAGGTGTGGTTTCTTTTAGTGGAGAAAGATACTCAGAAACCAAGATTTTGTTGCTGTATTTATGTCTCCATCTATATATAAAAAACTGAATTGGTGCCAGTATTTCCAATAAACTGTTTTGTTTTTTTCCAGTTTTCTCCTTCTCAAAGTTTATAACTCCCTTTTCTTAAAAGGAATTACTTACCTTCCATTATCCTTAGTTGTTTACTTGTAGGCTCAATCCCAGCTACATAGTCAGTTTCTCACTGCCATTGCTGCTCCCTCCCCTGTCTTGCATAACATTTTCACTCTACTAGGTCTCTGACACCTTGTGCTAGGATGAATTCCTCATTCCAGGCTTCTCTCATACCTCATGCAGAACATCTTGCCATTCTGCTTGAGTTCTAGTACCTCACTCTGGGCTGTCTCACCATCCCTCCTTGTATGTACACTTTGCCCACAGATTTGGGTTCTGACACATCCAGGTAGAATTGCAGCATACTGACATGTTCTTTTAAAGATGATACTTAACCTGTTTTTACAAAAGATTATTGTACCAACAGTTTTAGTGAAAATAGAGAAATTTGTTATCAAGTTTTAATATAAACCCTCCTGAGATTCTCACATCTCTTAGTGATAAGACTGATCTTTCTCCTTATTTCTTTACCCTAGAGTTCTCAGATGTATTTAAAAAAATTATTTATTAATTTCTGGCTGTGCTGGGTCTTTGTTGCTGCGTAGGCTTTTTAGTTGCAGCGAGCTGGGGCTACCCTTTAGCTGCATTGTGTGGGGTTTTCGTTGTGGTGGCTTCTCTTGTGGAGCACAGGCTCTAGGCGCTTAGGCTTGAGTAGTTGAGGTTCGTGGGCTTTGTTGTTGTAGTGCACAGGCTTAGTTTCTCTGTGGCACCTGGAATCTTCCCAGATCAGTGATCCAACCTGTGTCTGCTGCATTGACAGATTCTTTACCACTGAGCCACCAGGGAAACCCCTCAGATGTACTTTTTAAGGGAGTTTTTTTTTTTTTTCCCTGTAATCTTAACGGTAAGGTTAAAAATCAGTTTTCTGTTTATATAGGTTTTGGAGTCAATCATACCTGGCTCTGAATACTGATTGTCCCATATACTGACTGTGACTTCTCGTAGGTGACGTTATCAGTGGTGGCGCTAGTTGTAAAGAATCTGCCTGCCAGCGCAGGAGACGCAAGAGACACCAGTTGGATCCCTGGGTCAGGAAGATTCCCTGGAGTAGGAAATGGCACCCCACTCCAGTATCTTGCCTGGAAGATTCCATGGGCAGAGGAACCTGGCAGACTACAGTTCATGGGGCCATAGAGAGTCAGACACAACTGACATAGTGAGCACACAGTTTCCTCACCTATTTTAAGCAACGTTTACCTGAGTCCGGTGGTAATGGCAGCTAACTCCATCTCTATCTTTCATAACTTTAAGTTAGCTCTGTTTAGTGAATGATTTTAAAGCCTTTTAAGCAGTGTTGTAATATTGAATCTTGGTGGTGTTTTAATTTTTTTAATGTACTGTGGCTTGGTGTTTTGAGGGTTAAATGCGCAGAAGTGTGCCAGAGTATTTAGTTCATTTCCTGATATAAAGTAATCATTCTCTCTACCTCTAATTCTGTGTTCCAGGTTTGTTGATATCTATGTATCTGTTAGGTCTGGGGATGAAACATAGCCTTAGCTTTAAATAATTATATATATATATATTTTAAAGGACTTGATAGGAGAAAAAAATAATCTCATATATTCCTAAATATTTGCTATTGTTGTTGTTCTTTGTTAATGAAATTTCACTTTTGTTTCTTGTATCATATCTCTTCAGCCTGAAGCACTTCTTTTGAGTAGCCCTTTTGGTGATAAATTCTCTTTATTTCTCTTAACTGAAATGTCTTTTCCATTTTTATTTCTTTGCTCTTTCTTTTGAATTAGTCCTATTTGATGCACACTGAACTTTGTGAATTTTTAGATTTGTGCCTTTCACCAAGTTAAAGAGGTTTTTTTGAACATTGTTTCTTCAAATATATTTTTCTATACCAATCTTTTTCCTTTTTCTGGGCATGAATAGAACTTTGGATATTGTCCGTAGGAGCCTGAGACTGTTCATTTTCTTTAAGTCTTTTATTTCTCTGTTCTTCATATCAGATCATTTCTATTATTGTATCTTCACATTTACTGACTCATTCTTTGCATTTCCATCCTGTTTTTAAGATCTTATTTCAGACATTGTGTTTTCAGTTCTAAAATTTTCATTTGTTTCTTTCTTTTTTTTAAAAAAATATAGTTACTGTTTGTCTGCTGAGAACCTCTGTCTTCCTATTCATTTCAGCAATGTTACTTTTTTCTCCATGGAACATAACTTATGTATATATTTAATTTAAGATCATACCTGACAAATGTGCTGAATAAATATTACCTTGTTGTTTTTCAGTTCAGTTGCTCAGTCATGTCCGACTCTTTGCAACCCTATGGACTGCAGCATGCCAGGTTTCCATGTCCATCACCAACTTCCTGAGCTTGCTGAAACTCATTTCCATTGAGCCAATGATGCCATCCAACCATCTCGTCCTCTATTGTCCCCTTTTCCTCCTGCCTTCAATTTTTCCCAGCATCAGGGTATTTCCAGTGAGTTGGTTTTTTGTATCTGGTAGCCAAACTACTGGAGCATTAGCTTCACCATCAGTCCTTCCAGTTAATATTGAGGACTGATTTCCTTTAGGATTGACTGGTTTGATCTCCTTGCAATCCAAGGGCCTCTCAAGAGTCTTTTCCAACACCACAGTTTAAAAGCATCAATTCTTCGGCACTCAGCTTTCTTTATGGTCCAACTCTCACATCCATACATGACTACTGGAAAAATCATAGTTTTGACTAGACGGACCCTTGTTGGTAAAGTAATGACTGCTTTTTAATACACTGTCTAGGTTGGTCATAGCTTTTCTTCGAAGAAGCAAACGTCTTTTAATTTCATGGCTGCAGTCCCCATCTGCAGTGATTTTGGAGACCAAGAAAATAAAGTCTCTTACTGTTTCCATTGGTTCCCCATCTATTTACCATGAAGTGATAGGACCTGATGTTGTGATCTTAGTCTTAGTCTTTTGAATGTTGAGTTTTAAGTCAGCTTTTTCACTCTCCTCTTTCACTTTCATCAAGAGGCTCTTTAGTTCTCTGCTTTCTGCCATAAGGGTGTCATCTGTGTATCTGAGGTTATTGATATTTCTCCCTGCAATCTTGATTCCTGCTTGTAATTAATCCCACCTGACATTTCTCATGATGTACTCTGCATATAAGTTAAACAAGGTGACAAGATGCAGCCTTGACCTACTCCTTTCCTGATTTGGAACCAGTCTGTTGTTCCATGTCTAGTTCTAACTGTTGCTTCTTGATCTGCATAGAGATTTCTAGGAGTCAGGTAACATGGTCTGGTATTCCTATCTGTTTAAGAATTTTCCACAGTTTGTTGTGATCCACAAAGTCAGTGGCTTTGGCATAGTCAATAAAGCAGAAGTACATGTTTTTCTGGAATTCTCTGTCTTTTTGTATGATCCAGCGGATGTTGGCAGTTTGATCTCTGGTTCCTCTGCCTTTTCTAAATCCAGCTTGAACATCTGGAAGTTCTTGATTCATGTACTGTTGAAACCTAGCTTGGAGAATTTTGAGCATTACTTTGCTAGTGTGTGAGATGAGTGCAATTGTGCGGTAGTTTGAGTGTTCTTCGGCATTGCCTTTCTTAGGGATTGGAATGAAAACTGACCTTTCCAGTCCTGTGGCCACTGCTGAATTTTCCAAATTTGTTGGCATATTGAATGCAGCACTTTCACCACATCATCTTTTAGGATTTGAAATAGCTCAACTGGAATTCTTATCACCTCCACTAACTTTGTTTGTAGTGATGCTTCCAAAGGCTCCCTTGACTTCGCACTCCAGGATGTCTGGCTCTAGGTGAGTAATCACACCATCGTGGTTATCTGGGTCATGAAGATCTTTTTTGTATAGTTCCTTGTATATTTTTGCCACCTCTTCTTAATGTCTTCTGCTTCTATTAGGTCCATACTATTTCTGTCCTTTATTGTGCTCATCTTGCATGAAATGTTCCCTTGGTATCTCTAATTTTCTTAAAGAGTTCTCTAGTCTTTCCCATTCTGTTGTTTCCCTCAGTTTCTTTGCACTGATCACTTAAGAAGGCTTTCTTATCTCTCCTTGCTATTCTTTGGAACTCTGCATTCAGATGGGTATATCTGTCCTTTTCTCATTTGCCTTTCACTTCTCTTCTTTTCTCAGCTCTTTTTAAGGCCTCATACAACCATTTTGCCTTTTTGCATTTTTCTTCTTGGGGATGGTTTTGATCACCGCCTCCTGTAGAGTGTTATGAAGCTCCGTCCATAGTACTTCAGGTATTCTATCTATCAGATCTAATCCCTTGAATCTATTTGTCATTTGCACTGTATAAGCATAAAGGATTTGATTTAGGTCATAACTGAATGGTCTAGTGGTTTTCCCTATTTTCTTCAATTTAAGTCTGAACTTTGCAATAAGGAGTTCATGCTCTGAACCACTGTCAGCTCCTGGTCTTGTTTTTGCTGACTGTATTGAGCTTTTCCATCTTTGACTGCAAAGAATACAATCCATTTGATTTATTTATTAACCATCTGGTGTCGTCCATGTGTAAAGTCATCTCTTGTGTTGTTGGAAGGGGCTGTTGGCTCTGACTAGTGTGTTGTCTTGGCAAAACGCTGTTAGCCTTTCCCTGCTTCATTTTGTACTCCCAGGTAAACTTGCCTGTTACTCCAGGTATCTCTTGACTTCCCATGTTTGCATTCCAGTCCCCTATCATGAAAAGGACATCTTTTTTGGGTGTTAGTTCTAGAAGGTCTTATAGGTCTTCATAGAACCGTTGAACTTTAGCTTTTTTGGCATTAGTGGTTGGGGTGTAGACTTGGATTACTGTGATATTGAATGGTTTGCCTTGGAAATGAACAGAGATCCTTCTGTCATTTTTGAGATTGCATCCAAGTACTGCATTTTGGACTCTTGTTGACTGTGAGGGCTATTTCATTTCTTCTTAGGGATTCTTGCCCACAGTAGTAGATATAATGGTCATCTGAACTAAATTCACCCATTCAGGTCCATTTTAGCTCCCTGATGCCTAAAATGTTGATGTTCACTCTTGACATCTCCTGTTTTCCCACTTCCAATTTACCTTGATTCATGGACCTAACATTCCAGGTTCCTGTGCAGTATTGTTTACAGCATCTGACTTTGCTGCCATCAGCAGTCACATTCACAACGCGGCATCGTTTTCCCTTTGGCTCAGCCTCTTCGTTCTTTCTGGAGCTATTTCTCCACTCTTCTCCAGAAGCATATTGGGCACCTACTGACTTGGAGAGTTCATCTTTCAGCGTCCTATGTTTTTGCCTTTTCATACTGTTCATGGGGTTCTCAAGGCAAGGATACTGAAGTGGTTTGCCATTCCCTTTTCCAGTGGACCACATTTTGTCAGAACTGTCCACCGTGACCTGTCCGTCTTGGGTATCCCTACACAGCATGGCTCATAGTTTCATCGAGTTAAACAAGGCTGTGATTTCGTTGAGTTAGACTGGGTTGTTATACATATTTATAATTCATCATTCAGAGGTGTTTGTTAGGTACTTACTTTAAGGTGTGGTGCATGGTGCTGGATCCTGGGTATTGCGCAAATAACACAGATAACAGCTTAATAGTTTTGTAGTCATTTGAGTCATTAAATGTGTTACTGCTCATTGCTTGAATATTTTTAATATCTAGTGACTTGGATTGATCCTTATTTTATTTTGTGGCGAAGGGCTAGTGAGTTCCAATCCTACTACTTAACCACTGACTTTGTGACATTGGACAAGTTACTTATTTTCACTGTATGTAAAATGGAGATATCTTCTTCACAAACTACTGTAAGAGTTAAATAACTTATGACATATCAGAAAGTAATGGCTAGAAGCAGTGTGAAAAGCAGAGTCAAGTCTAGTTCTTGGGGCATTTGAAGCATTTGTAATTAGATTACACTGCAGAGAGAATCCCAGGATCTGCCATGCCTGATGCCAGCGTGGAGGAGTGTGTGGTGTTTTTTTTTTTAAAGTAAATTTCGTAGTATGTAGTAATGTATTTCTAAGTTAGAATAGTACTTTATCATAGGAGTAGTATTATGAAATGCTGCTTTAAATTATGTGTGAAAAAATGATCTAAGAACACATTGATCATGCACTTAATGTAACAGAATAAAATTTTGTTTATCTCTGAGATAGCTACTTAGGCTGAATTTAAGAAAGTCAGATAATAGGCATAGCTAGAATAGAGAGAGAGTGGATGTCCTTTGTAGTACACAAAGCAGTTCCCCCCACCCCCTTCCATCCATATTAGTTTTACTATAGCAATTTATACCAACTTGGAAGGGATTAGTACAAAGAAAGTGACATTCCTTGAGGAACTGGTCAAGGAATGACATTTAGTGTCTGTGCAAAAAGAGACTAATTTATGAAGTTGAAATTCTGTAATGTAAGTTTTTAAAGTCTTGTTTAAAAAGAACAGAGCAATATATCAGAAGCAATGTTTTGAACTTTGTCCTCCTCCCTTCCTCCCCCACTGCTATAGATGAAATCCATTTCCATTCCTCTCTAACAAGCATTTGTGTATGGTATTTTATTGTCAGTGTTTCCTTTAATTCTTAGGATTTGTTTATTTGCAAATGTTTCCTGTGCTTTACATAATTTTCCCATCTTTTTTGAGAAATAGGTAGACTGGGGTTATCATTTTAATTCAGGAGTCTCTCAGATAGATTAAAAGTTAAATTAAAGAAATAGTTTAGTTTTCTTATTTGGGGTTAGAAGAAAAGTATAAAAGGATAGTAGTTCTTTCTCTATTTCCATGCTCCCTCTCAGGATTCCCTTTCCTCTTGGTCATTCTGCTTAGAGCTCCTGTAGTCCTCCTGAGAGATTTGTTGTGAGTTGTCTCTAAAACCTCATTATTCCTGGTTTTTTTTTTTTTTTTGGTCTCTAATAGGCATAAGGTTTAATCTTCTAAATGTAATCTCTACTTTTCCAGACTCATGCCTCCAGTGGAACAGTAATAAATGTTGAGGAGTGGCTAACAGAAAGAAACAAAAAATCTAAGAGCTTTCAGTTTGTGTTTATCATTTAAATTAGTGCTTTAATAAATAGATTTGAGAAAATAGAGGTGAGAATCTCAAGGACAAATAAAGATTACATAATTACTTCCTCCTTCTATGCCTTCCTTCATATCTTAGGCAAGGCTGGGATTTATTAGAGGAGAATTGCATAAGTATGTATTTAAGTTATTAGAGGACATATAACATCCTACTGTTCTAGACTTGTTTCTCATTTGAAGATACAGTGGAAACCTGTCATACATTACAGTATCTTTATCAAACTCTTTGTGGTTAAACTATCCAGGTATGTAGAAGGCACTCATTTTTTTTTTTTTTTTTTTTTTTTAGATAAAATACTGCATTGTAGGAATATTCTTCTCATAGAGTGAACAAGTATCAAATAAGAGTAACCCAGCTGAGAGCCAGCTATAGTGCTTGTCTTCTTGCATACAATGAAAAGTATGCTACTGCTGCTGCTAAGTCACTTCAGTCGTGTCTGACTCTCTGCGACCCCATAGACGGCAGCCCACCAGGCTCCCCCGTCCCTGGGATTCTGCAGGCAAGAACAGTGGAGTGGGTTGCCATTTCCTTCTCCGAAAAGTCTGCTAGCTCTATACAATCACTAAGGCCTTAGAATGAATCTCTTTTTATAGTTCTGTTTTAGGATTTAGAGGGATTGCAAAGTTAGGTCTGTTGATTTTAATCTCTGTCTTCCAAAGCAATAGATATGTGCTGTCTGTGAGACCTTTCAGTGCTATAGAAGTGCAGGAACCCTACCTCCTCTCAAACCCAAATGTGGCTATGTAATTTGGGTGATCACTGTGTTGGTGATAAAAACTGAGAGTATGAGTGAAGTTTTCAGTGAAAAAAGTACCTTTGTTGAAAAAAATTGGTTCATATTCTAGCCCACAATTGCTCTCCATATTAGTCTTTGCCTTTGAAAACATTTTGACATTTATTAACATATAGTAAAATGGACCTTTTTGTGGTATGTAGTTCTGTGAATTTTAATACATGTATAGGATTTTTATTACTACCAGTCTGAAGATTCAGAATGGTTCCATCACCCCAGAAAACTCCCTTGTGCTGTGTTTGTAGTCTAACCTTCTCCTAACCCAGGCAGCCACTAATAATGGTTCTTCAGTACTACATTTTGCTGTTTTGATAATGTCATATAAATGCAGTTATGTAGTATGTAACCTTTTGAGGCTGGCTTCTTTAACTCAGTTTATTACCTTTAAGATTCGTCTGAGTTGTTGAGTGAAACACCAGTTCATTAGTTTTTGTGGCTGAGTAGTATTCCACTTTGTAAATGTATGTATTATAGATTATTTTGGGGAAATTCAGTATGTCCATTGTTCTTTTCTTGTACTGTCTTTGCCTGATTTTGGTATCAGGGTAACACTGGACTTATGAAATGAATTGGGAAGTAGATTGTGTTATGTCTTGAAATGCTTAGTAGAACTCACAAGGGAAATTGGCTGGGCCTGAAGGTTTCTTTTTCGAAAGACTTTTAGCTACAAATTCAGTTTCTTTAAATAGTACTAGGTCTATTCAGCGCTGTTCTTCTAAATTCGTCTTCCCAGAAGTTTCATTTTTATTGACAGTTTCAAAGAATGAGCTTTTGGTTTTATTGATTTTTTTTTTTTCTGGTTCTCTGTTTTCAATCCATTGATTCTATATTTGTTCTTTAAGGATAATTTCACAGTTGGAAGATTCTAGATTTTTTAAATTCTTCTCCACTTTAAACTAAGAATGTTGTTTTACTTCTGGCCTATGTTGTTTCTGAAAGAAACCAATTACTCAGATCATTAACCTACTTTCCCCTCATAAATAATGCATTATTATTTCAGTCAACTTGTAAAATTTTTCCTTTGTGATTTTCAACAGTTTGACTGTGATCTGTCCAGTAATGAATTTCATTGGAATTATGTTGTGTGATGTTTGTGAGCTCCTTGAATATAGAGGTTTATGTCTTGCAACAAATTGGGGAGTTTCCAGCAATTATTTCCTTTTCTTATTCTCCTTTCCTTTCCTGTCCTTTCTTTATCCCCTTGCCATCCCAAACTTATTTTCCTCACTTTCTTAAGTTCTTACCATGAATATTAGGGTTTTGTACTATTCCACAGGTTCTGTTACTGAGTCCAAGCCCACCTTGCTCACTGTTTGAGAAGCCAGTGAATCAGAGGGACAAAGTGTTGAGGCAAAGAATACAACTTTACTTGGAAAGAGATGGCTAACAGAGAAGGTGGCAGACTAATGCCTCAAAATAACCATCTTGTCAAGGTCTGGATGCCAAGTTCCTTTATGGATCTGAGATGGGGGGAGGTGTGGAAACAAAGTAAAAAGACCATTTAATTCTTCTAAATATCTCCTAGAATGGCAAGCCTTACACAAGGGAATGTGTTAGTTTTTTATAGTTATTCACAGGTGGACAGGGTCAGATTATTTCCCTGTGAGCTAAACAAAGGCATTTTAATCTAAGGGTCAGGAAGAGGGGGCAGAGTTTCCTGAGGCATGCCATTGAAAGTGAAAGTGGCTAATCATGTCCGACTCTTTGTGAACCCATGGACTATACAGTTCATGGAATTCTTTGGGCCAGAATACTGGAGTGGGTAGCCTTTCCCAGCATTTCACTTATATGCAGAGTACATCATGCAAAATGCTGGACTGGATGAAGCACAAGCTGGAATCAAGATTGCTGGGAGAAATATCGATAACCTCAGATACACAGATGACACCACCCTTATGGCAGAAAGGGAAGAACTAAAGAGCTTCTTGATGAAAGTTAAAGAGGAGAATGAAAAAGTTGGCATAAAACTCAACTTTCAGAAAGCTAAGATCATGGAATTCGGTCCCATCACTTCATGGCAAATAGATGGGGGAACAGTGGAAACAGTGAGAGACTAGTTTTTTGGGCTCCAAAATCACTGCAGTTGATAACTGAAGCCATGAAATTAAAAGATGCTTTCTCCTTCGAAGAAAAGCTGTGACCAACCTGTACAGCATATTAAAAAGCAGAGACATTACTTTGCGACAAAGGTCCATCTAGTCAAAGCTGTGGTTTTTCCAGTAGCCTTGTATGGATGTGAGAGTTGGACTATAAAGCTGAGCACCAAAGAATTGATGCTTTTGAACTGTTGTGTTAGAGAAGACTCTTGAGAGTCCCTTGTACTGCAAGGAGATCAAACCAGTCAATCTTAAAGGAAATCAGTCCTGAATATTCATTGGAAGAACTGAAAATGAAGCTGAACTCCACTACTTTGGCCACCTGATGCGAAGAACTGACTAGTTGGAAAAGACTCTGATGCTGGGAAAGATTGAAGGCAGGAAGAGAAGGGGATGACAGAGGATGAGATGGTTGGATGGCATCACTGACTGAATGGACATGAGTTTGAGCAAGCTCTGGGAGTTGTTGATGGAAAGAAAAGCCTGGCGTCTTGCAGTCCATGGGGTCGCAAAGAGTTGGGCACGACTGAGTAACTGAACTTAGCCTTTCCCTTCTTCTCCAGGGGATCTTCTCATTCCAGAGATCGAACCCAGGTCTTCCACATTGCAGGAGGATTCTTTACTAGCTGAGCCACAAGGGAAGCCCATGTGTGAGGCATGCCATTATGTGTGATTATAACCAAAAAAGCGACAAAAAATAGATCTAGTATGCAAGAATCAAAATTGACTCTTGCTGGATACAATTCCCTGCTGTCAAAAGTCCATTCCACAGTCTTGTGGGAAAAGGGACAATGACCCTTCTAATTGCTGTGTCAGAAGGATCTTTCTGGGAGTGTCTGCCATCAATGACAGCTTTCCAGATGTTGAGATTTGTCTTCCTTTGTTCCCCTTGGATAAGTGTTCACTTTATACATGTAGACTTAGAAATATTGAGCTTCAGATCCAAGAAATATTGAGCTTCAGATCCAAGAGGCAGCATCTCAAGAAATTTAGCACTCTTCTATCCATGGGAAGATGCAAGAGTCAGGGCTCATTAAAACACTTACATATAAATACCTATATATTTATAATCAACTATATGGGGCCTGTAATTGTGCATTCCCAGAGTTTCCTCATGGTTCACTATAGGGAGTGACTGCTCTCTGATTCCCTTTCCTTGAGGTTCATTGGCTTACTTTAAAGGGCTTGTAGGAAATATTCCATTTCTCAGATCCTCCCCTCTTGGTCAGGAATTTGACCAATATTTGGGAGACATTTCATGATCAAATTTTGTCCCACAGCCTTGCGAGGCTTATCCCAAATCAGGTGAAAATTTTTACTATGTCACTCTAGGTGTTAAATTTTGGGCCAGGCCCCATCAATAGTTAAAATTCTTCAGATTCTAACTTAATATTATTCAGGAAACATTTTACCTTGTTGCTTCCTCCAGTACCTAGAATCACACTATTAGAGTTCTTTCCCCAAAATATTTAGCCATAGACGTTTTGTTAGAGGCCTGATTTGTGCATTGGTTATTGCAAGAGATAACAGTTTTATAAATTAGACTATAAATAATGCAGCTAGTAACATTGACAGTGGCATAGTGCAGCAAGGAGACAACAAGCACATTTTGAAAACAAGGAGCAAATTTAAACAATGATTAGTGTAACTAGTTGTAATCCAGTTGCAATAATTGAGAGATCAAAGGAGCTGTAACTGATTTAATGAGCTGTTTGCAGTTTCACTGCACAGTCCATGCATACTTAGATGTGGATGGCTTAATATTTGAGACAAGCATATGCTACTGGCAGGATCAACCAGGTAGAGACAAAAAAGATAAATATTTCAATTTTGCTCACAAAAGTATAATTTACCAAGTTACCGTAAGTCATAATTAATTTAAGGAGAAGGTTTTCCTTATACTTGGAAAGCACAGATTTAAACCAGTAATCTTTTTAGATAGAAACCATAAAAGTTATAGCCATATTAACTTGTTTACTCAGTCCTATGTAACTAATCTTTTTTGTTAACAACTCTATGAAGTTGTTAGGTTTCGCATTAGAATTCTTCAGTTTCTTACTCAGTTCAGCTTTATGGTCTGAAAGTCAGCAACATGTATAGATCCAAAGTCTTTTTTTATAAATCTCGAAAAGGAAACATTTTTAGCTATAACTGTCTACTAAAGACTCAAAAAAGGCACAGTTTTCATCTGATTACAATCCCATTGACAAAGCAGCCTGCTTACTGTTAGGACATATGACACTTTCAGAAAATAACTAGAATTATGATTGATAATATTCTACCAGGACATACCAGATTATTAGAAACTCTATAATCTCTAGAATATCTATGCCATTTTTCATATAACTTAAAATTTATTATTTGACAACACCTTCCTTACAGTTTAAAATTTATTATTTGACAACACCTTCCTTACAGTTTAACATACCATGTGAACCTAATTAGTTTAACATCTCTCCTTGGGGTGCTTCAGGGACCTTTGAAGCACTCCACAGCTAGCAAAAGGTAAAAGGAACTTTATTATAATTTGATTTGGGAAGTCTTGTCAAAGGAACACCCACCCCAAGAATACATTTCAAAATAGAACAGGACCATGGGTCATGGTGAAACTTAGCCAAAGGGCCGATAAAAGACTTCAAAGGCAAACATAGAGAGTACTTCAAGAATTTTCCAGTTTGTTGTGATCCACACAAAGGCTTAAGTGTAGTCAGTGAAGCAGAAGTAGATGTTTTTCTGGAATCACAACAAACTGTGGAAAATTCTGAAAGCAATGAGGATACCTGCCTTCTAAGAAGCCTGTATGCAGGGCAAGAAGAAACAGAACCAGACAAGGAACAACGGACTGGTTTCAAATTGGGAAAGGAGTACATCAAGGCTGTATATTGTCATGTTTATTTATATGCATAGTGCATCATGCGAAATGCTGGACTGGATGAAGCACAAACAGGAATCAAGACTACAGGGAGAAATATCAACAACCTCAGATATGCAGATGACACCACCCTTATGTCAGAAAGTGAAGAAGGGCTAAAGAGCCTCTTGATGAAAGTGATAGAGGAGAGTGAAAAAACTGACTTAAAACTCACTATTCAAAAAGCTAAGATCATGGCATCCAGTCCCATCACTTCATGGCAAATAGATGGGGAAACAATGGAAACAGTGAGAGACTATTTTCTTGGGCTCCAAAATCACTGCAGATGGGGACTGCAGCCATGAAATTGAAAGATGCTTGCTCCCTGTAAGAAAAGCTATGACAAACCTGGACAGTATGTTAAAAAGCAGAGACATTGCTTTACCAACAAAGGGTCCATCTAGTCAAAGCTATGGTTTTTCCGGTAGTCATGTATGAATGTGAGAGTTGGACCATAAAGAAAGCTGAGTGCTGAAGACTTGATGCTTTTGAACTGTGGTGTGGAGAAGACTCTTGAGAGTCCCTTGGACTGCAAGGAGACCCAACCAGTCAATCCTAAAGGAAATCAGTCCTGAATATTCATTGGAAGGACTGATGCTAAAGCTGAAGCTCCAATACTTTGGCCTCCTGATGTGAAAAACTGACTCATTGGAAGAGACCCTGATGCTGGGAAAGATTGAAGGCAGGAGGAGAAGGGGACGACAGAGGATGAGATGGTTGGATGGCATCACTGACTTGATGGACATGAGTTTGAGCAATCTCGGGGAGCTGGTGAAGTACAGGGAAGCCTGGCGTGCTGCAGTCCATGAGGTTGCGGAGAGTCAGACACAACTGACTGACTGAACTGAACTGAAGAGATTACTTAAAATCTAAATAAACATAATCTGCTATCAAAGTCAGTTTAGCATCTTCAGAAAATATGACTGTTTTAACAGAAAAGCCAAATTTACTTTTGCACCAGCTTATTTTAAGATTCATTTACTCAATTAAACTTGTTTTAAACTTAGTCAATCCTTACTGATCACATACAAAACCCTTTTGGGGGTCCATTTTCCATAAACCTTTCATCACTTACTTTACCCCAGTTTTAGCTTTTAAGTTACAGAATGTCTGGAGAGATCCTGTAACATATATTTGTAAAAGTACACTTTAAACTCTTCTCATTTGCACTTTATTTCCTCAGAAGTTTCTTCACATTGAGTTACTTTCTTTGCTGACAGATTTGTAACAGATAAAATAAATCTTATTTAGCTTATATTAAACTCAGGAACAGTGTAAGTATTATACTTAATATTCCATTTAATGTTGTGACTCAGGACATGCCTGTTAGATCAACCAAGTTCAACGTTAATTCCAGGTACCAATTTAATATTGAATATTTCCCAGTTCACGTAAACCTGAAATTTATTTAGCTTAATTTCTCTTGTATTTAGAATTGCTTGGTTTGTAAAACTAATTTTTGTTAGTTACAAAGTTAGTTACACTAACTTTTGTTTAAGCCAATAAAATAGGGTTCTTTTATAGTTCAGCCATGACAATGTTATCCAAAGACAATAGCACATACATACAGGCATCAGTTCTTATTTCAAGATTTCAGACTGAGTCAGGTACAGCAGTGTAAAATCCATCAGTTTACAAAAGAGGTTGGATTAAAAATTAGGTTTCTCACAGACACAACAAGTTATACTTGTCAGTGGTCCCAGCAGCTGCTTAGGGCCTCGTCTCAATATTCCCTGATCTGGGCCTGCTAGCCAGGAGCAGCAAGGCTACTGATTGGCTTGCCAAATTTGTTACCAAACTTGCTCTGATTGCTGCAGAAGAGGCCAGTGAATCCGAGGGACTAGGTGTTGAGGCAAGAAACATGACTTTATTCAGAAAGCTAGCTGACTGAGAAGGTGACAGATTAATGTCTCAAAATAACCATCTTGTCTGGGGTCTGGACGCCAGGTTCTTATTGATCAGAGATGGGGGTGGGGAAGGAGGTGTGGGAAAAAAGTAAAAAGGCCTTTTGTTGTAAATACCTCCTAATATGAAAAGCCTCAGGCAGTTCAGTTCAGTTGCTCAGTCCTGTCCAACTCTTTGCGACCCCATGGACTGCAGCACACCAGGCCTCCCTGTCCATCACCAACTCCCAGAGTTTACTCAGACTCATGTCCATTGAATCGGTGATGTCATCCAACCATCTCATCCTCTGGCGTCCTCTTCTCCTGCCTTCAATCTTGCACAGCATCAGGGTCTTTCAGATGAATCAGTTCTTCGCATCAGGTGGCCAAAGTATTGGAGTTTCAACTTCAAAATCAGTCCTTCCAATGAACATTCAGAACTGATTTCCTTTAGGATGTACGGGTTGGATCTCCTCGCCGTCCAAGGGGCTCTCAAAGAGCCTTCAACACCACAATTCAGAAGCATCAATTCTTTGGCACTCAGCTTTCTTTATAGTCCAACTCTCACATCCATACATGACTACTGGAAAAACCATAGCCTTGACTAGATGGACCTTTGTTGGCAAAGTAATGTGTGCTTTTTAATACACTATCTGGGTTGGTTAACTTTTCTTCCGAGGAGTAAGCGTCTTTTTATTTCATGGCTGCAGTCCCCATCTGCAGTGACTTTGAAGCCTAAAAAAGTAAAGTCAGCCACTGTTTCCACTGTTTCCCTGTCTATTTGCCATGAAGTGATGGGACCGGATGCCATGATCTTAGTTTTTTGAATATTGAGCTTTAAGCCAGCTTTTTCACTGTCCTCTTTCCCTTACATCAACAGGCTCTTTAGTTCTTCTTCACTTTCTGCCATAAGGATGGAGTCATCTGCTTATCTAAGGTTATTGGTATTTCTCCTGGCAATCTTGATTCCAGCTTGTGCTTCATCCAGCACAGCATTTCTCATGATGTACTCTGCATATAAGTTAAATAAGCAGGGTGACAATATACAGCCTTGACGTACTCCTTTTCCTATTTGGAACCAGTCTGTTGTTCCATGTTCAATTCTAACTGTTGCTTCCTGACCTGCATACAGGTTTCTGAAGAGGCAGGTCAGGTGGTCTGGTATTCCTATCTTTTTCAGAATTTTCCACGATTTGTTGTGATCCATACAGTCAAAGACTTTGGTATAGTCAATAAAGCAGAAATAGATGTTTTTTTGGAACTCTCTTGCTTTTTCAATGATCCAACAGATGTTGGCAATTTGATCTCTGGTTCCTCTGCCTTTTCTAAACCAGCTTGAACATCTGGAAGCTCACAATTCACGTATTGTTGAAGCTTGGCTTGGAAAATTTTGAGCATTACTTTGCTAGCGTGTGAGATGAGTGCATTTGTATGGTAGCTTGAGTATTCTTTGGCATTGCCTCTCTTAGGGATTGGAATGAAAATGGACCTTTTCCAGTCCTGTGGCCACTGCTGAGTTTTCCAAATTTGATGGCATATTGACTGCAGCACATTCACAGCATGATCTTTTAGGATTTGAAATAGCTCAACTGGAATTCCATCACCTCCACTAGCTTTGTTTGTAGTGATGCTTCCTAAGGCCCACTTGACTTCGCATTCTAGGATGTCTGGCTCTAGGTGAGTGATCACACCATCATGATTATCTGGGTCGTGAAGATCGTTTTTGTACAGTTCTTCTGTGTATTCTTGCCACCTCTTCTTAATATCTTCTGCTTCTGTTAGGTCCATACCATTTCTGTCCTTTATTGAGCCCATCTTTGCATGAAATGTTCCCTTGGTATCTCTCATTTTCTTGAAGAGATCTCTAGTCTTTCCCATTCTATTGTTTTCCTCTATTTGTTTGCTCTGATCACTGAGGAAGGCTTTCTTATCTCTCCTTGCTATTCTTTGGAACTCTGCATTCAAATGGGTATATCTTTCCTTTTCTCCTTGGCTTTTCACTTCCCTTCTTTTCACAGCTATTTGTAAGGCCTTCTCAGACAGCCATTTTGCTTTTTTGCATTTCTTTTTCTTGGGGATGGTCTTGCTCCCTGTCTCCTGTACAATGTCACGAACCTCCGTCCGTAGTTCATCAGGCACTCCATCAGATCTAGTCCCTTAAATATATTTCTCACTTCCGCTGTATAATCGTTACGGATTTGATTTAGGTCATACCTGAATGGTCTGATGGTTTTCCCTACTTTCTTCAATTTAGGTCTGAATGTGGCAATAAGGAGTTTATGATCTGAGCCACAGTCAGCTCCCGGTCTTGTTTTTGCTGACTGTATAGAGCTTCTCCATCTTTTCCTGCAAAGAATATATTCCATCTGATTTCGGTGCTGACCATCTGGTGATGTCCATGTGTAGAGTCTTCTCTCACTGCCTCAGGCAGGGGAGTGTGCTATTGTTTAGGGTCATTCACAGTTGGGCAGGGTTAGAGTATCTCTTTGTGAGCTAAACAAAGGCATTTTAGGTTAAGGGTCAGGCAGAGGGGGCAGGGTTCTCTGAAGCAGGCCATTATTTGTAATTATAATAACAAAAGCAGCCAAAGGCATGCTTGCCAGAGTCAAAATTGACTCTTGCTTGTTATAGTTCCTGAGACACTAATGATTTTTTCCCCCATATTTTTCTCTGTGTTGTTCAGATTGGGTAGTTTCTGCTCTTGTATTCAAGTCCACTGATTTTCATTCTGCTCTGAGTCTGTCCAGTGTGTTTTCTGTTTCAGTTATTGCATTTTTCAGTTCCAGTATTTCCATTTGGCGGTACTTTATAACTTTATATCTTCTGTTTCTTGGCTGTGATTTTCTAGCTTTCCATGTGTTTCAAGAGGATTTGCTTTTACTTGCTGGAACATTTTTATTGCCTGCTTTAAATCTTTGTCAGACAGTTCACTCAGTGCTCTACTATCTGTGTCTTCTTGGCGTTGGTTTCTGTGCATTGTCTTTCCTCATGTTGCTGTTCAGTCCCTCAGTCATCTCCAACTCTGTGACTGCATGGACTGCAGCACGCTTGACTTCCTTGTCCTTCACCATCTCTCGGAGCTTCTTCAAACTCATGTCCATTGAGTCGGTGAGGCTGTCCAACCATCTCATCCTCTGTCGTCCTCTTCTCATGCCTTCTGTCTTTCCCAGCATCAGAGTCTTTTCCAGTGAGTCTGGTCTTTGCATCAGGTGACCAAAGTATTGGAGCTTCAGCATAAGTCTTTTTAATGCATATTCAGGGTAGACTTTAGGATTGACTAGTTTTATCTCCTTGCAGTCCAGGGGACTCTCAAGAATCTTCTCGGTCACCACAGTTTGAAAGCATCAGTTCTTCGGTGCTCAGCCTTCTTTCTTGTCAAACTGTTATATCCATACGTGACTATGGAAAAACCATAGCTTTTGACTATACAGACCTTTGTCAGAAAAGTAATGTCTCTGCTTTTTAATACACTGTCTAGATTTGTCATAGTTTTTCTTACAGGGAGCAAGCGTCTTTTAATTTAATGGCTGCAGTCCCCATCTGCAGTGATTTTGGAGCCCCCAAAAATAAAGTCTTCCATTGTTTCCCCATCTATTTGCCATTAAGTGGTGGGACCAGTTGCCATGATCTTAGTTTTTTGAATGTTGAGTGTTAAGCCAACTTTTTTACTCTCCTCTTTTACCTTCTTCAAGAGGCTCTTTAGTTCCTCTTCACTTTCTGCTGTAAGAGTGGTGTCATCTGCATATCTGAGGTTGTTGGTGTTTCTCCTGGCAATCTTGATTCCAGCTTGTGCTTCATCCAGCCCAGCATTTCACATGATGTACTCTGCATACAAGTTAAATAAGCAGGGTGACAATATGCAGCCGTGACTTACTCCTTTCGCAATTTTGAACCAGTCTGTTGTTCCATGTCTGGTTCTAACTGTTGCTTTTTGACCTGCATACAGGTTTTGCAGGAGGTAGATCAGGTGGTCTAGTATTCCCATCTCTTTAAGAATTTTCCAGTTTGTTGTGATCCACACAAAGGCTTTAGCATAGTCAATGAAGCAGACATAGGTGAGTATTTGAAATTTTTTGGTTCTCTTTATGTCAAGTAGTTTTGAAATGTATTTTGGACATTTTGAACAGATTACTGTCTCGAGCTCTCTCTATTATTTCCTTGGTATTTTCTAGATCCCTGAAACTACCTCCTTCCCTCCCTACACACATACACACACCTTTCTGTCCTCTGGCTAGAAAGCTAGGTCTTTGTTTGCTCCACTGTGTTGGGTATGTTCCACAGTCGCACCTGAAGCCAAAACACCAGAAGGCAGGAGAATAATCAAGGAGAGTAACCCAGAGTTTCTTCAGTCATTATGTATGGTGCCTTTCCCTAAGAGTTTTAGGCTTATGGTGACTCTGCTGCTGCTCTTGCAGCCATCAGCACCATAGGCTTGCTTGGGAACTGGCTCATGGGGAATGAAGAACAGAAAGGAAAAAGCAAAGATTTCTCTCACTATTGAGTATTAGGAGACCCCTTTCCTACTCCTTAGGCAGAGCTGGAGGCTTTTCTTAGAGCACATGTGAATGCTTGCTTGTGCCAGTGTGCATATCTCCTTTCCCCTCTCTGTGTCTCTGTAACAGTGGTCACTTTATAGGTTTCAGGTTTCATAAAGCCTAACTTTGGGGCAAAGTTCGGTGGGAAATAATTATAAACGCACTGCCAGTTTATAAACGCACTGCCAGTTTATAATCTATCTGATCTGGGGCTCTTCCCCAAGCTGCCTGCTACTGTTTGACTTTTAGCTTTCAGTTAGCTTCTCCATTCATTCCGTCTAGAATTTATAGTTTCATTCCGTGAGGTTATTAACAAGATAGAATGTAGTTAATCCATTTCACGTAGAATGGAAACTTCCCCTTTTCACTTTTTATCTATTTTAGAATGTTATGTCAACTTGCATTTTCTTATTTTATAGTGGAAAATGGCAATTGTATCTCATTTTTTTCAACATATATATGATCCTGCCATGTATAACAATACAAGTTTTATTGAGGAGATTATGCTACATTAAGTGTAGAAGGAAATAGGAACATTAGTTTCTCTTTCCGAGTAACAGCATAGTTTTCATGAACTCTGATTTTCTAAAATTAAATTTGAAAAACTTCTTCTGTTTCAGTTTAATCTATGTTTTAATCTATGCCCAAGGATTAAATGGCTTGCTTTTTTGAAATGTTTTATTTTTATTCATTTTAACTTTTAAAAAATGATTTGTTCTAATAATTAGGTTATTGGTTATTATAGAGCATAATATGATGTGATATGCTTCATATTAGTGGACCTTCTTGACATTCACTTGCTGTTGGAGACATTGCAAGAATATTAGAGACATTTTGAAGACATTTTTTTACTTCCTGGATTGATATATGGAGCTGGTTTTATTATAAAACCTATAAATGTGGATGTCTTCAGCTTCTTTATTTTCATTTTACCTGATAAACAACAAGACATAAAATTGTTTGTTCATCATCAGTAAACAGTGCTGAGAAAACAAAACATTTTTTTGTATATAAGTGCAGGATGAAAGAATTGAATATGGAAAGATTCCTCAAAATTGCTTTTGTTGATCAAGTACTGACAAGCAACCCAATAACCCTGTTGAAAGCTGAACTAGAAAAACTTTTCCAGGGACTAATGTGCATTAGTACCTGAAAGCAGAGCATGTGTCTTAGTCTGTTTGGGCTGCTATTACAAAATACTAAAACTGGGTGGCTTGTAAAGAACAGATTTATTTCACACAGTTCTAGAGGCTAGAAGTTAGAGAACAGGGTGCTATCATGGTTGGATGAGGGCCTTCTTCCAGGTCTCAGATTTTCCCTGAGATGGAAGGGGTTAGGGATCTTTTTAGAGCCTCTTTTCTAAAGCACTGATCCCTTTCATGAGCAATTTACCCTCTTAAGCATGTCCCATAGGCCCCACTTATTAACAGTACTGTCTACCCTTAGGGGTTAGGGTTTCAACATGAATTTTGAGGGGATATAAACATAAAGACCATCAGTTCAGTCCAGTCACTCAGTTGTGTCCGACTCTGCGACCCCATGGACTGCAGCATGCCAGGCCTCCCTGTCCATCACCAAGTCCCGGAGTTGACCCATACCCATGTCCATCGAGTCGATGATGCCATCCAGCCATCTCATCCTCTGTTGTCCCTTTCTCCTCCTGCCCCTAATCCTTCCCAGCATCAGGGTCTTTTCCAATGAGTCAACTCTTCACATGAGATGGCCAAAGTATTGGAGTTTCAGCTTCAACATCAGTTCTTCCAGTGAACACCCAGGACTGATCTCCTCTAGGATGGACTGGTTGGATCTCCTTGCAGTCCAAGGGACTCGCAAGAGTCTTCTCCAACACCACAGTTCAAAAGCATCAATTCTTCGATGCTCAGCTTTCTTCACTGTCCAACTCTCACATCCATACGTGACTACTGGAAAAACCTTAGCTTTGACTAGACAGACCTTTGTTGGCAAAGTAATGTCTCTGCTTTTAAATATGCTATCCAGGTTAATCATAACTTTCCTTCCAAGGAGTAAGCGTCTTTTAATTTCATGGCTGCAGTCACCATCTGCAGTGATTTTGGAGCCCCCCAAAATAATGTCTGACACTGTTTCCCGTTTCCCCATCTCTTTGCCATGAAGTGATGGGACCAGATGCCATGATCTTAGTTTTCTGAATGTTGAGCTTTAAGCCAACTTTTTCACTGTCCTCCTTCACTTTCATCAAAGTGTGTAAATCAAAAGTTGAAAAAAAAATTGATTGTAAGTCTTCTGAATTTTATATCCACTTCAGTTTTACTGTTTGATATTATAACTAAATTTGATGCTGGAAAAATATGTAACTATTGTGATCATGAATAGAGGGAAATTGGTGTGTTATTTTTTTAATTTCATGATGTTCAGTTAGATATTAATATGTTCAGATAAGTTGTATGAAAATGTACTGTGTTATAAAATTTCAAGAAAGAATGGATACTTCTTTTCACCTGTATGTCCAGACATTAGTCTGAAAAGCTTTTTTGGGGGATAAAACTTTATTGTGTAGAAGTAGGTACAGTGTATCTTTCATGTTTGCTTAATTGTCACTTCCACAGAGGAAGTATAAAATTATCAGAAAATGATTTTACTTATTTGTGTATATCCTTCATTAATTATGAAATTTAAGATCTTCACTATCATGTTTACTTTGACAATTCAAATTTTGAGTCCTTAATTTAAAGATGGAAATGCTATAATGGTACAGAGTATTTGGGGGGGGAGGAGAGTTAGGAAAATACATTTTAAATCTTTTTGGTCCTAGTTGAGAAGCCTCTTTTACAAAGTCATATGTTGCAAGGATATGGTGCTCATTGTGTGTTTCTGTAATATCCTGTGCTTGCTGCCATTATAGCACCTGCTATGCTGTTACTTTTTTTTTAATCAGGTGTGTCAGTGCTTAAGGCCTGGTGGTGCCTAGAAAATAGGGAGTGCTGACTAGATACTAAGTGAATTAAATAGGCAGACTGTAGAAATGTGGGGAGTTCTGTGGGGCTGGTTGAGAAAGAGGAATAAGCGAGATGTGACTACTGGCTAAGGATACTTAAAATCTGGAGTTCAGGAAATAATTTAAATACTAATAGTTGTTGAATTTATGGTTTGGTTAAATATCTTTTGTGTATCTTTTTCTACATTGCTTTATTAGGTGATGAGGCTAAGTCTATTTGTTGGGGTAGATTTTTTTTTTCTAATTCTCCGTTACTTTGTTTTCTGTTGGTTTTCTCCTATATGCTGAAATGTGATTTCTTGTGCTTCTCTTTCCCTGAACAAAATAGTTTCATTATTGTTTGCTTCCAGGACCTATGTGTGTCTTCATATTTACAGGCATATAGTCATTCTCTTAAAATGTTTTACATTCTAAATAAATTATACTCACATCTGGTGGCCCTCTGTAATAAGTAGTTCTTTGTACTTTCCTAGTCTCCTTTTTTTTGTACCCAAGTTGAAAGTGAAGTGAAATAGGACTAATTTTCATAATTCCTTCTCCAGATAACTTTGATGGAAAGCCGGTTCCCTGACTGCTCGACCTGAAGAATCCTAAGGGTAAGAAACCTCGTAAATAATGTATACTTATTAAAAACTAAACAAGAGTCTTAGAAAATTGTGGTTGGAGCTTTACTTAAACATGACCTTTTCTTTTTTCCTGGAGTAGCCATATGATGCAGGCTTCCCAGGTGGTGTAGTGATAAAGAATCTGTCTGCTAATTCAGGAGATGCAAGAGATGTGGGTTTGATCCCTGGGTTGAGAGGATCCCCTGGAGAAGGAAATGGCATCCCACTGCATTATTCTTGCATGGAAAATTCCCATGAACAGAGGAGCCTGGCAGGCTCTGAGGTCTGTGAGGTCGCAAAGAGTCAGACACGAGCAATTGAGTACACAGACAGCCGTATGTTACAGCATTTAGTGTTCCTTTTCCTATGCCTATATAAAGTAGAAAGTAAGATACAAAAATCCTAGGGCTGTTTACTGTGTGAGTCCTAGATTTTGTGTCTTGCTTCAACATTTTTATTTTCAGATAAACCAGAATCTTGATAAATAATGTCCATGTAGAATAAGTAACTTACTTCTCCTCGTGTAAGTTCTGTTTGAAGAACTATTTGATAGGTTAAGTTTTGTTAACTTTTTACTCATTCTTTCCATATGTGGATAGTCTTTGTAATACAGGGGTTTTACAAATTTGTTTGTAAAAAGAATGAAAGTCTATTCTTAATGAGAGTCATACAGATTTATCATCTTGAATCCTTTGGTATACCTAAAATCTGCTTGGGGTGGGGAGTTATTCATGTGTTTGTGCACATGTGCTAGTTGTTGAGTACTTCTTTTGTGCTGTCTGAACATTGTAACCTCAGATATGCAGATGACACCACCCTTATGGCAGAAAGTGAAGAAGAACTAAAGAGCCTCTTGATGAAAGGGAAAGAGGAGAGTGAAAAAGTTGACTTAAAGCTCAGCATTCAGAAAACTTAAGATCATGGCATCTGGTCCCATCACTTCATGGCAAATAGATGGGGAAACAGTGGCTGACTTTATTTTTTGGGGCTCCAAAATCACTGCAGATGGTGATTGCAGCCATGAAATTAAAAGATGCTTACTCCTTGGAAGCAAAGTTATGACCAACCTAGACAGCATATTAAAAAGCAGAGATATAGCTTTGCCAACAAAGGTCCGTCTAGGCAAGGCTATGGTTTTTCCAGTAGTCATGTATGGATGTGAGAGTTGGACTATAAAGAAAGCTGAGTGCAGAAGAATTGATGCTTTTGAACTGTGGTGTTGGAGAAGACTCTTGAGAGTCTCTTGGACTGCAAGGAGATCCAACCAGTCCATCCTAAAGGAGATCAGTCCTGGATGTTAATTGGAAGGACTGATGTTGAAACTGAAACTCCAATACTTTGGCCACCTGGTGTGAAGAGCTGACTCATTGGAAAAGACCCTGATGCTGCAAAAGATTGAAGGCAGGAGGAGAAGAGGACGACAGAGGGTGAGATGGCTGGATGGCATCACCGACTCGATGGGCATGAGTTTGGGTAAACTCCGGGACTTGGTGATGGACAGGGATGCCTGGCGTGCTGCGGTTCATGGGGTCACGAAGAGTTGGACACGACAGAGCGACTGAACTGAACACTTTAAATGAATTATGTGTTTATGTAATTTGATTTTCATAATGACTGAAATGGTTACTACTTTATTTCCATTTTGTAAATGAGGAAACAGGCTTAAAGAAGTTGTCACATTACTAGTAAGTGTCAGACTAGTTAGTGTTTGAATGCATACAGTTTTTTTTCTAAAACCTGTGCCAACAGTACATTACTATCTGTACTGAAGAGTGCTAGTATTACAGCTCCAGCACCAAACATGCAAATAAAGAATATTCTAAACAAAAGCTTGTCAAAATAGCTCACTTGAGGCAAACAGGTCTGTTTATAAAGTCTTAGTAAGATTGCTTTATGGTGGAAATCAGGTAGGAAAAAATATTAAGGGGAGCATTCTGTAAGTGATTTAAAAATTAACAGTGAAAAAAAAATAAAAATAAAAATTAACAGTGACAGATCAGAAGCAGATCAGTTGATTATGTAGCAAAGAAGCTGGAAAGGAAATAACTATTAAGCTGAAAGAGCTAATTGCCTCAATCTTACTCTGAAGCAAATAGAGTTGAAAACAATTTGAAAACTCTGGAAGCCAGATTGATAAAATAAATGTACATAAATCAACAAAAGTATATAGCCTTCAGGCAATTTTTAAAGAAACTCAAGGAACCATTGCAGAAGCATTGACTCAGATGTGTAGTAAGTAGCTGTTGTGCTGTGGTAACAGTTGAATACAAATGTAAATCAATGCCTATACCTAAGAAAGCTTCAGGGGCTCTGCAGTGAGAGACTGAGCCACATCTCCAAAGAGGCAGCCTTTCATAGTCTTTAATAGGGTTGGCAAACTTTTTCTGAAAAGGGCCGACCATAATTATTGTAGACTTTGCCACTGTCGACAAAAAAATAGGTCACAACCTGAAAGTAGAGTTATTTTATTTCTTGGGAATGTTTAGGACTCTGAGCCCAGGAGATAGCATCTCAGTATTTCTGAGAAAACTGCTCCAAAGAGGCAGGAGGGGCAGTCAGGCTATATACAAGTTTGCAACAAAGGGAGCAGGCAGTCTGAACATCAAAGATCAGATATCAAGTTAAGAAATTTAGCATTCTATATATGGGAAGATGTAAGCCTCTGGGCTCACTGAATTCATTTCTCTCATATGCATCTCAGCCATCTGGGGCCAATCTTGTTTCCTTGTTCACCTTGCTTCTTGTATTCCCCCAACTCCTCAGCAGTCACCGCAAGGGTTGGCAGCATCTGCTGGATCACAGTTTTGGGAGTCCGCATTCATACATAGAGGCCAGAAATTGCTGATGGCTATGTCATTTCTTGTTGATTAATATGTCAGGAAATATTTTTATTTCACACCAAGTACATGGTTTCTGTCGTAATTATTCAACTTTGCTATTGTAGTGCAAAAGCAGCCATAGGAAATATAAAGAAATGAACATGACTGTTCTTCAACAAAACTTTACAGAAAATACTTAGCCAGCTTTTGACTGCTGGCCTATAATAATAGATAGAATCCTCCCTAACACACATGCATCACTGAAAAATAGCCTTTTAATTTATGGTTTCTTCAAGGGAAAATAAAAATATTAATAACATCCTTAGAGGGAGTATCAAATTTTTGAGTAGTTAATTGGAGGCGCTTCCTGGTTTTATTTAAGACAGATTTGGATGGAAGATCTACTTTAAGAGTAATGGTTTGCATTTGATGCTTGTTTTCTTGTTATTGCTAGGCAGTGTCATAAGCATGGATTTGCTTATGACAAAGTTACAATTTTTTTTGAATTCTCAGTCATAATGGGAGAGATGGTATGTTACGAATTTTTCCAAATGAATTATACTCAATTATAGATCATACGGAAGTTTAATATAATTCTAAAATCAGCTTGGTTTGGAAGTTGTTTGTAAATGTTTCTCAGGCATTACTGTGTATATGAGTCTTACACAGAATTTGATAAAACGCAGATTCTTACTCGCTAGCTAGGGTGCTGCCTGAGGTATCTTGCATTTGTGCCAAGTTCTCAAGTGATATTGATACTGTCCTTCTGAGTAAACATCAAGTGGGACAACAACCTATGACTATCTGAATATTTTTGAAGTGTTCTATCTCAGCAATTCTGTCGTTCTAGTTACTCAAGTCTGAATACTGTGAAGTTATCCTGGGATCTTCTCTAACATATATGCCACATTCAGTCTATCCTGATGGCTGTATTTTGAAAACTGCTGGAATCTGAGCACTTTTTTATCACCCTTGCTTCTCCTTTTAGTACAAACCGCTGTAATCTCCCCCTCTAGATGAATGCAGTGGTCTTGGAGCTGGCGTCTGCTTAAAACCTCCTGGCCCATCTCACTTGGAGAAGTCAGTGTGTTTACCTTGATAAGCTGTTACATGATACCTAAAGAATAGCACCAGAAGTATAACAAATGTTGTGCATGTAGGCTGAGTGGAAAGTTTTTCTTTTGTTCTTGACGTTCTACGTTTATTAAGGCAGACTGTGATTGAATTAACAGTTTAAAAGTAACTAATACTGAGTTGAAATTCCAATTTTTAACTTATTAAAACCTTTAAATTATTCTTATATATGTTAGTTTCTGGTTGGGTTTTGAGTCAAAGTATGGGCCCTTGCATTTCTCCTTACTTAACCTAATAGAGAAATTTCCTAGGCAATACATAACCTTTAATGTAGAAATTCACAGGTTTACATTATTTAAAAATCTAATAGAAAAATTACTTCATACACACATGGGCAACTCATAACTGATGAACTTAGTGGGTTCTTGTGCCTAGATATTCCAAAATATATTTGAATAGTTCTTTGCAATTGCTTGTCTTGCAATAATTCAAGAAAGAATTCTAAAGTGTGCATGTGTGCTCGGTTGGGTCCAGCTGTTTGTGACCCCATGGACTGTAGCCTGCCATAGAATTTTCCAGGCAGGAATACTCGTGGGTTTCCATTTTCTCCTCCAGGGATCTTCCCAACCCAGGGATCAAACTGGAGTCTCCTGAGTCTCTTGCATTGCAGTCGGATTCTTTTACCACTGAGCTGCCTGGGAAGCCCTAGAATTCTAAGAGTTGATTTAAAAAATAATTTTACCTCATAAGTTTGTTCCCCTTAACTAACAAATTAATTTTCTTTACTGTTTCTCATTTTGTGTCTTATAGTCACCATTTTCCTAGTTCTCTAGGTCAAAGTAATCTTTTACTCTTTCCCTGTATTTATGTAGGTACCAAATGTTGGAAATATGTCAGCTCTTTAACCTCTTGCTTCTCTGTTCATTTCACAGCCAGTTACTCTAGCTGTGCAAGCTTCCCTGCTTCTGATCTCTCCCTCTATAATCCATTCTGTGTTTTGCAGATCGTTCTTTTAGAAGATTCGTGTATATTGCTTACATCATGTCAATCTTCAGAGGAATCTATAAGATTGACTCTAAACCTCTCAGTCACTAGAGATCCATCTATAATCTAGCTCAGCTTGATTTATATTGCTCTTGTTACCTTCACTGTAATCTTTCAGATGAACTTCTTGGCTTACATGCCCATCCCGCCTCAGTGTATACACACGGTTACACTTTTACCACTTACTCTTAGTTGTCAGATTGGCCCACCTATATGCCATTTTATTCGTTCATTCTGTGTTGCCGCTTACATGTGTTTAAGCTTCTTAAAATACATAACCTATCAACTTCAATAAAAACTCCAGTCCAAACTGATCTCTTTTTCTCTAAGCTCCAGTTTTATTCATGTCTATACCACAAAATTTATCATGAGTCTTTGTTACTTAATACATGTATAAGGCTTCTCCTTTCAGAAAGACTGTGCTTGGTGGCAGGAAGTATAAAAGTATACTGGATTATCCAGAAAATTTACTGACTTGATTCATATTTTATTCTTTCATGTGTAAAATAATTTCTTAGAGTTTGCGATTTAAACAAATTAATTATGTATATTATGTGTACAAGGCAAACATAAAAATTCTCTGTTATCATTCATCCTGTAGGAAATCCTTTTTCAAGGAGAAATGAAGAAGAAAACTATATATACCCTAAATGTGGGCGATCAGGACTATGAAGATATGCCAGGTAACTTAATTTTTATAAAGCTTTGTGTTGAAAGCAAAACTTCGTGTTTCCAAACTGTTAGTACATATTTTTTTGTTTACAAATTTTCGTTGTTCTTAAACTCTGAAATAGCTGCCTAAATAAGAAGTGCACACTTTTTTTTTTTTTGCTCTTCTCATGTCTTGTTTGCAATCAATCATGGTTTTTACTTCATTGAACTCTTTTTATTCTTAAATTTTTGCTCCCTGCTGATTTCAGAATGACTTTTTTTGGTCATTCATTTGTTTTTATTATTGTTGTCATCATCTTTTCTTTTCCATTCCCTTTCTTCTTTCTGGGGAAAAAAAAAAATCTTAAGAGTGCCTTTAGTGAAAGTCTATTGGTGGTAAATGCTTCAGTGTTTTTAAATTTTATCCTCTTCTAAGCTTTTCAAAGAATGATAATACAATTCTGGATTGATAATTACTTATTTTGTCTCTTAGCACTCTGAAGTTTGGTTTTTTGGTTTTCTTTCCCCACTTTGAGCTATTTTCTAGTTTTTGTTACTAGCTGTCAAGAAATGTCCCTTCAAGTTAATTGTCATTCCCTTGTAGATGATCTGTCTTTTTCCTCTTTTTGGTTTTAAGATACTGTTTTCATCTTTGATGTTGTACAGTTTGGCAACATTGTGTCTAAACATGGATTATTTTCTTTTCTCCCATTTAGTATACCTTGTGTGCCCTTTATCTGTTGGATTGTGTTTTTTATCATTTCTCAGCCATTACTACTTTAACTATTGCCTGCCCTTTACTCTCTTCTTCTGAACCTGAGGTAATGTGTTAGACTTTGTTCTGACCTCATTTTCCAACCTTCTTTCACAGATTACATCTCCTTTTCTGTCTGTTACAGTCTGGGTAGTTTCTTCAGTTCTTCTAGTTCACAGATATTTTTTTCTTCTGGGTCTAATCTACTGTTTAGCAAACTCTAAGAGATAGCAAAGGACAGGGAAACCTGATGTGCTGCAGTCCATGGGGTCGCAAAGAGGCAGACACAACTTGGCAACTAAACAACAACAATAGTGTAGTCTTTGAAAGTTCTAATGTTTGAAGCCAGTGGATATCTAAATAAATTTATAATGAATATAGTATGTAAAATATAAAAATAAATTTCAAGTCGGCTTATTTTCTTTGGCTTGGTGATGTTTGATTATGAGGTGTGGAATCCTGAGGGCCTAAATTAGGGATGTTATCATTCAGAGGATTTATATGTATTTGTTTTTTTCTGAACCCATGCTGGGACCACTTTAACCCCATTTGAGGGTCTTGGCTTAAAAGGGGAATCTCCCAGGGTCAGTTTCCCTACCTGGGTTGGTCCTAAAGGTTAGTCTCTAGATCTAAACACTAGTATGAACATGTGTTCTCAGGGTGATCTCAGCTTTTCCATTTGCTTGGCATATACTGGTCACATTTCAGCTGACTGTTTCTTTATTTTTGTTTTATTTTATGTCATATCTTGGAGTTTCTTTCACTTTTGAGCAAGCACTGCTTACTTCCTGTGTGTTGGTTACATTGCTGATAGGTGTTTTATATGAGTTAAAAACCCTAAGGAGTATAATTTTTGGCATTATCTATTCAGATTACAGATGTACAGACACATTGGTCTAGAATTCCATTTTTAAGAACTTATCTTACTGATATACTATTAAAAGTGAGAAACAAGTTTTTCATTGTTTGAAAACAAGTGGTTGTCCCATCTTTAGATTGAAACAACAACAACAAAAAACTCAAACTGGTGTGTATAGTATTCTAGCATTTGTCTGAAGAAGGAGGTTTAAAAGAATATGTATTAGGATTTGCTTGTCTGTACATTCCATTATGTCTTTGGAAGAACACAGAACAAGCTTAACAGTTGTTACTTGTTGCACTGGGTAGAACTGAATACATACAGATGGATTTGCTTGGGAGATTTGTTACTATAACCTTTTTTAAATTTTTAAATATTTGAACTGTATGATTATTGTTTTAAAATTAAATTCATGAAAAATTCTTTTCACTCCTCCTTAAATTTAAATTAGTAAACATTGGAGATTTTGTGCTCAAGGAGTTTGTTTCTTAAAGTGCATCTAAGATCTAATTGCTTTGTAGAAGGAGGGCCCTCTAGAGTTATCAAGTCCATCATACTACCAGAAACATAAGTCATTTGATCTGGAGAAATTGAAAGCATATGTGACTGCTTTACTTTATAGGTGAAGAAAACAAAGATAATACTGCTGCCACTAGTGTGCTGTACAGTGAAGCTGATAGATGTCCAATATGTCTCAGTTGCCTGTTAGAGAAGGAAATTGGTTTTCCAGAAAGCTGTAATCATGTCTTCTGCTTGACCTGTATTCTTAAATGGGCAGAGGTGAGTCTAAGTATTAAATATTATCGTATTTTAATTCCCTAGCATGATTTCATTCTACCTAAAGACTGCCTTTCATAAATTATTTCACAGTAATGTGTTTTTTTCCACTTAGGACGAATGTCTCTGTATTGCTCCAATTTTGTTGACTATTCTCTTCTAAACTTTATATATTCAGCTTTTTGTGCTTTTGTAATACAAAAATTATAAATGCATACCTAAAACAATTATTGGAAAATAGATTAGGTATATTTTTCTGGTAGAAACACAGTAATTCATCTTCAGTGTACTTGACCCTCTTGTGATTATATCTGCTTACTACTAATAATGCTTTCTCTCTGCTTTGTGTTTTATATTTTTCAGAGAATTTTTATATAGATTATTAAATTTCTTCCCTATATCAGCCTTGTGAGATAACCAGAACAGATGTAACAGTGTCTTTACATTTTACAGATGAGGAAACTTGGATTCTGTGTTCTATAACTTGGCCAAGGTCTCATAGCTTAAGAGGCAGAAATAAATTTATAACTGCATTTTTTAATTCCCGTATTATGAACTATTTTCAAAGTTAGAGATATATTGAGGTCTTCATAGATAGTAAATGATTGAGAAATAGAAAAATTTGAGACTTTTAATGTATTATGTTGATACAGTTTGTGCCAAGTAGATCATACTACTGTACAGTGAGTATTCATTATGAGCCCTGTTGTTGTGAATTGTGAAATGAAAACTTGTCACACAGATCATGTTATATTTTTTGAGTTAGTAATTTGTCAGTGTGTAAAAGTTAGTAAAGGAAATAAATCTTAAAAATATTTTTAGTATTAGCTGCATTCAAATTGTTTGTTGTCCTTAAGCACATTAGAATTAATTGCCTTTTGCATAATTGGGGTTTTCACAGTTCTGTGGCTTACCTATATTTCATTAATAGTGTGGAAAAGGGAACATAACTGTACTGACTATGGCCAAGTTCTGGGAGGAGGAAAAAAAGATTTGTTATACCATTTGAATTCATAATAAGCATACTTGAAACAGTTCTAATTAGATAAAAGTCTAAACTGGTCTTTGGCGAGAAAGGACTCAGGATAGGTGAAAATGTATTTCGGGAAAAAATCTTTTGAGTTTAATTATTTAGTATAATTCTGAACACTCCTGTGTGTTTGCAGGAGTGTTTACTAATGAAATGAGAATGCGTATTTTTCTCTGCCACCCAACTAATGATTTCATCTGTGTTAAATTTAGTGCACCATGGTTTGCTCTGTGATTAGATATCTTAAAAATAGAAGCATTTTTTGCTTCCAGTAAAGAAACAGTTACTAGATGGGCAGAAGTCTTCAATTTGATGCTTTTTGTAAGATTGTATGCAGTGACCACATAATAGGTTCAACAACTGTGATTTGAGTGTGTTTTTCTCTGGAGATGAGAATATATAAAATAGACTTGATTCACCTCCTTCATTACACTACATGTATTTTTGATACAACCATTAGCTTTATCATGGTGTGCAAGTTCAGGTTTCTCTAGACTGTGAATCTTAAAGTGGTACTACAAGGTACATATTCAGCTCTACTAGATAGTGCTAAACTTGTCTTTTTTAACTCTTGCTGAATATTTTTAGGTTGAAAATACTTGATTACATACATAATGTTGCAATCAGCACTTTTCTCTCATGTAATGTCTTTCTTGTTTTGTGTTACTTCTTTGTATATAAACATTTTATTGAAGCCAAATTGCTTTAAAAAGAAAATACTTACCTGCTGTACTACCATTAATTGTGTTAGAGAGTGGGGGAATTGGGATATTGTTTAAACAAAAGTAGTTAGCTTTGGAAGTAGAGAATAAACAGAGTATTGTGAATTATTTCATTGTCCGTAATGGGAATAGCATACAGCAGTGAAATAAGCCATTTAAGTTGAGCAGTAACAAGAGCACAGTCTTCTAATAAAATGTTCATTATAAATAATAAATGGATATTGGTTAACAAAATCACTTAGGATTTGAACTAAATTTTAAGTTTGAATTTTTTATTGGTATGATAAAAAATTAGATTATGTTTGAGGTATATAAGCGCTTTGACAAATAGAAACGTTTCATATTCACTGCTGTAGTTATTCATGACCATTAGTTATTAAGATCTCTCTTCTCATTTTCCTCAGCCTCCTTCTGTTCTTAAAAGAGAGGCATGTAGTTTACTTTGGATTTCAGTTTTAGCAATAAGTGTCCATATTCAGTCTCTGTTACTGGCCAGGCTTGTGCTAATAAGGCTTTCATGTATATTCTTTCATTTAAATTACTGTGTTAATGGTTATTTGTTATTCAGGGCAAGGATCCTGAACTCTTAATTTGTTTCTAAATACTTCAAGAGATAGCCTAAAATAAAAATACTTTTTAAAAATTGACCCATAGTTTTAAATTTTATTAATGTTCACTTCTAGTAGGAAGTTAGAAATCAAAAGTGAGATTTACAGTGATTGGAAATCTACATAATAAGAAAAAAGTACAAAATGTATTCAGGGTCACCTTCCTAGTCTTCTCTTTCAGAAGTTCTGCTGAAGTATCTGAGATTTGTACTCAAGATTCACTAAAATATGATTTGGAATAGTTATCAAGAACCAAGAAGAACTCATTTATTTACTGTCACCATAATATTTTAGACATTGAAGCAATTCTCTGTAAGAGACAAGTAAAGTATATAATAGTCTAGTATATTTATTTTGGACACACTCCTGGAATTTCTCGTGTTCTTAAAATACCTATATCCAAAGTCACTATTAGTTTGAATTTCTTTAAGCTCTAAAATTTTGATTCTGTGTTTATTTAAAACAAAAGCTGTATGAGGATTTTAAAGTGAGTAAGTAACTGAATTTAGTTGCTGGATATTTCATAGCATTTACTTTACCTAGGGCAGAAAGATTCATGGAAATGATGATCTTCATGGCCCAGAGCCTAATGGCTTACCATTAGGGACACTAGGATAAATTGAAATTAAACATGTCTACTCTACTCTATGTTTTAATTTCAAGGATCTCAAGAGATGGTAAGCCTATTGGTTTATAAAATAAAAATGATGATTTTGAAATAGAATATTAAATCTAAACAAAGACATAGTAATTGGCACTTTAAGAAAGTTGAAATTCTTGCTATTTTAAAGCATCAATATTAGAACTGAGAATCTGGGACTAAAGGAGACCTTTGACCTGATGAAATATGTATAGAACTAATACATTAAACTTTATCAGCTACTTAGAAAGTTAAGTATTTTTACTGTGAGCAAAAATGTAGTCTAAACATATTGAGGACATTTAGTTTACACATAAGTTTAATCTTGATTGTCTGAGTTTGCACATTTTAAAGTAGATAATTAGAAAGGTGAAGGCTAGAGTAGTTTGACACATGGTTATAGTATTCACAGCCAATCATAATTATGATCCTCAATAGACACTAGGGTAAGCTACACACACTCACACATACATGTTAAGAAAATAAGATGTATGGTTTGACAGGTTGTCAAGAAGTGGTTAAAATTCTGACCCGTAAAAGGTTTAAGTTTGAGGACTTGGAAACATTTCATGTTTGAAGTGTTTAAGGTTTTTTTTTTTTTTTTTTTAACTCTATTTAAAGGAATATGCAATATGTCTGATTAGGAGGTTCTTGATATCCACTGGGGTTCTTTTCACTTTTAAGTAATGTAAATATTCCCTGTATTTTTAAAGTGACTTTTAAATGTGATTACCTTTCCTACTATAAACAAATTATCCTCCCTCAACTTGCTGACAGCTTCAGTTTGAGAAAGTAAGGTTAATGAAATAAAAATTTGACAATTGGCAAGGGTATGTTTTCTCTCATGAGACTAGAAATGAAGAGTCTTACTGTGGTGATATATGGTTCTTGAAGAAGTCAGACAACAGTGTTCAATGCAGACAGGTGAGGAGTATATTTTTGAATTAATAATACCAAAAAAATCAAAATATGACTAGTTGACTTATATCTTGACTCCTGATGTGTTTTATACAGATGTTCCGTTAAGCAGTGGGTAGAAAAATTTATGTATCATTCTAATGATTAGACTATTGTTCGGTAACATAATTCAGCAAAGTTTTATTGCCTGGATTTTCCCAACAGTTTTTGCTAAAATTTAATCTTTCTTTACTCCTGAACTAAACCAAATCTGTTACATAGTTCTCAGTGAACAGTAATTTAAACATATCTGTGGAGCACTACCATTAGTCCTTATCTTTATAAAGCATTGTTAAATACATTAATTCATTTGATTATTGCAACTTATGCAGTAGGTGATTCAGGGCTGTCTATCTTCATCCTTAAAGTAGATTAGAGGGGTTGCTAGTTCTGACATCTCCAGAACTTGAATTTGTGACTGGTTATTCCAAATTCTCAGTTGTTCTCACTCCGTAGGTTAATTCTTTGGTATAACCTTTGATAGAAAAAGAATATGTTTATATTGTGAATGCTCATTATCTAAAGCATATATATATATAAAATAGATTTTCATTACCGGTTGGATGTATATTTCTGTATAGTCTTAATTTTAAATGTCAGAATTTGTAAAATGATTTATATAGATAGTTTATGGGATTTTCTCTTTCCGTGCTAGAAAAAGAAAGTCTTAACTATTAAATGTTAAAATAAAGAAAAGATTAAAAGTAATTCTATCCAACTGTTGTAATACATCTTTAAGAAAATGAAAAAGTTTCTTTTGAGTAGTTAAACTGTTTTCTTGCTGCTGTTTTTATCACTGACAGCCATTTGTCTTGTAGGGATACATTCCTGAAAGTGGGTTATAAAGAACCATAGTTTCGTTAATATGCATTGACAAGGACTGTCTTGAAAGAACTGGTTAAATGTGATAGTGTATATGTAGGCTGACTACAAGTGAGCATTTTCATTAGGGGTCCAGACTACGTATCTTGGGACCATCAAGGCGAAAGGATAGGTCCTGGTGAATGGCTTTAAAAATAAGCATCAACCTGTGATAGTGTAATTCCTAAATCACTTTTGTTGATTTTGAACTGGAGTTTTATATAATGTGCTCTATTTATCAGTAAGAGAGATTGATGTTTTAGAGATTCCCATGGACAGACAAACCTACCTAAAGCATAGGAACTGAGATTTAGTCTTTAAGCACTTACCTTTAACACTTGCTTCTCTCTCTCTAGGAGGGGCTATCGGTAGGCAGCCTTTGTGATTGAGGATAGAGCAGCAGCAGGAAGCAAGAAATATTAGAAATCAAGAATCCTGAATTCCCAAATAAGGAAGGTTTCCTGTTCTTACATTTAAATATGGGTTTGTCTGAGCTGGGAATTTACAACGCTTCAGAATACTAGGGTATGTTTTACTGAAATCATTAGGAAGATTATTTTTTCTATTGAAATCGCCTCCTTAACTGATACAACTTTACTAGAGAGCATTCACAGTAAAATGTATGCTCTGTTCTTTTAATACACGTTACATTGTAAAGTAGTGATCAAATTCTGTTCATTTTCTAGCTGTATCACAAAGTTGAATGATATTCTATTAGTTTGCTGTGAAACTAATTAAATTAGACACTTTAAAAGTTGCTAAAAGTCATTGTCAGTTAAAATAGGTGAAAGAGCATATATATATTTATATATATATATATATATATATAAGGACTCAAAATGGTGAATAACCAAAGTGTATTTATTTTTGTTGTAAAATTTGGGATAATTTTCTTCAGAACTAAAAATACATTTTAAAGCAGAATTAAGTGTATTTTAAAATTCCATTAGTTTAAAATGTGAATTTTTAAAACTACACAACTTAAAAACTAAATTAGTTATTTTAGTGACACAAACTCAAGATTAGAATATCTTTGAGATTTTCTAAATGGATATCTGCTGGATTATGAGGATGAAGAATCCTCAGGAATGCTTTAAAGTTAGGCCAATGCAAACCATTATTTAAAACCTTTTTTTCCCTGTTAAAGCTATTTGATCATCATAGGTATATAATTTTATGCTTTAGTGTCTATTAATGATGGTGTTTTTGAGCTTTAGCATATGCTAATATAAGGTACTCTTATACTTTTCTTAGAGTTTACATTAAAGGAAAAATTAAAGATCCACTTAATTTTAAAAAATCTGTTTCAACTTTTTTTTCATTTAATTCTTCTTTAATCACTATTTACTGAAGTATGCTGGGAAGACTTAACTCAGGATAACTGAATTTTCTGTTTCCCCTTTGAAACGCTTTGCTAAACTGCTTTAAGGTCAGAAATAGAGATCATGATTTCTCAGTAGCCATAGCAAAAGATATTTTGTCTATTTTAGATAGCTTATTTTCTCATTTTTTTTTTTTTTTTAAATCTGGGGAGGATAATCTGTTTTTAAGAAATTTTTCTTTAAAAAAAAAAAAAAAAAGGAAATTTTTCTAATGGCTAAGCCTGAGCCAAAGAAGATCTGTTAATTTATTTTCTAGTGTTAACTAGATTATCTTTAGGAAATAAAAGTATAAACAGATTATCTTATTATATAGCAGTAGTTTTTCAACTACTACTTTTGTATTTCTGTTTTTTTTCTTTTTGTTTTTTAAATAGTGAAACCCTTTCTTCACATGAAACCTTACACATATCCATGACAATTATGCTATGGAAAAAAACAAAACCAAAATCTTTCTTAGAATTCTTTATTATCTGTAAGAGATCAAAATGGAATGACTCAGGTTAGAACTCTGATACTTTGAACATGGTAAAGGAAAGAGTGCCATTTAACTGATGTCAACAGAGGAAATTTAATAAAGAAGAAAATGAGATTGCATAATTTCAGGGTTTTAGAAAGGCTTGGTGTATCTGACATATATCTGATATTTAAATTCCTTTAACACAGTGACTTTTTGGATCGTAGTGTTAGTTTATATCGAAATAGGTATAAAAATAGTTTAATGTCCATATATGTCATGAACTTTGAAAAGTCCAATTAAAACATTAACAATTCGTGTCTCTTACATGTATATGTACATCATATTGTGAGTTTTCATTAGTGAACCAAGCTTTTTTTATTATTAGTGCTATAAAGCCAGTTGACGTTCGGAAGACTTTACATAATACTTAGTGTATGCCATTAATTCCTGCAGAAACCTCAGAGATTATTATTATCCCTATTTTCACAAAAGAGACGTAGAAAGGCTATGTAATTTGCTTAACATTAAACATGAGGAAATGGCAGCCCACTCCACTATTCTTGCCTGGAAAAATCCTATGGACAGAGAAGTCTGTCGGGCTACAGTCCGTGGGGTCACAAAGAATCGGATGTGACTGAGCTCCTAAGCACACGCATGCATAGACAGGGCAGAATATGAAAATAGTAAATCCAGAGCCCTTACACATCTATTTTAATAGTTTTTTTTTTAAATGAAGGAAACAAAATTTATTATTATTTTATGTATTTAATGAATACTTACCTAAATTTACCTTTAAAATAGAAAATGCGTTTTGAAACTTCAATAAAAGTAAGTACTTGAAGGTTTCCATGTTAGAGTATTCTTTTGAGTTATAAATGTGTTAATACAGCTTCTAGGCTAAGGCATTTTATGCAGTAAATTCTAATATAAACAACAGTTACGTAGTTATGATGCTGAGTTCTTTGAACTAGAATTGCTATTTGCAATGCATTATTTAAAAGGTATGGACAGCTTTGTTGCTCCTTGTAGTAAAGTTTTTTAAGGTCAAATTTTTCTGAGGGGAAAGTAATAGCATCCTAAATCCATGGTACTTGGAAGTAAGCTGAGGTGGGTTCTACAAATCTGAACCAATTTAATATAGTAAGGAAGGTCACATTTCCTAATTCAGATACGGTGTAAAGCATTTGATCAAGGCCTCCCTACTTAGGAAAAGAAAAATCACTGTTTAGCAGGGTAGTAAAAAGTAATTCAGTTTGTTTTAGCTGCTCCCAAAGTAACTCACAAGCTTTTGTGAAAATGTATTATATGATCAAGGGCCACACACATTCTGTTCTGCTTGCACTTGGTTTATCTTGGTTTGTGCCAAAGTCCAGAAAAGCAAAAATCACGTTTTTCTACCTGGGAATATAGGATTATTTATCAAAACCTGATTACTGTCTTTTCTTTTAGACTATTACTATTAAGTTGTTAGAATCCTGATTTACTTTTATAACCATAGGTATTAAAATATCACCTTTTAGTATGGTCTTCATAGACTGCAGAATGTTTCCTTTTACCCTAGTAGACGACATACTTTAATCTTAAAGTATTTAAATAATATAAACCTTTCCCTATACAAACATTTAATAATACTACCAGAGAAACTGTTAATTAAGAGTTGATGCATATTAATTTTTAAAGTACAGGAAGTAATACTTGTGTCAAAATAAAGATTTAGAATTACAGAGTGGGCAGAGGACAATTTTTCTTAATCTGTAAAGAAAGCCTAATGCAGTTTGTAAAAGAACAGCAAACTAATAAAAAAGAGTTAGGCAAAAGGCATGAATAGACGGTTTAAAAAAGAGTATCTTTTAAGAGCCCTTAAGTATGAAAATATTTTCAACTTATATAAAAGGAGATATAAATTGAAACTGTTATGACATACATATTAAGAATGGGGCAGCTGTGAAATAGTAATATGAGCCAATCTAAGATCGGTAGATAGGTAATAAAGAGAAATACAACATTCAGTTCAGCATCTGAATTTTATATTTAAAAGATAACACGTGTTATGTATAAACATTGATATCTCCAAAAAGATATGTAAGAAACTACTTCTGGAAAGGGTACCTATGTGACTGAGGGAGGAGTGGAGAAATCTTTCCTTTTCTTCATATCTACTTCTTTTTTCCCTTTTAAATTGCTGGTGCAGCTGCTTTTTCAAGATTCATTTGGGGGGAAATATTGTCATAGAATATTAAAATCTGTGAGGGACCTGTCCAAGCCATTCCTTCTACAGCTTATTTAGAACTTCTCAAGTGCTTTGGATCACAGAACTAATGATTTCAGCCCAGATTCCTTTCATTGTAGCTGTAGTTCTCAACTGGGCAGCAGGTCTTAATAGGTATTATCTTGATAACAGTGATCTTTGTCTTGTTCATTGTATTCCACTTATTTAGCATACAATAGATGCTCAGTAAATGTTTGAAATTTTTAAAATTATGGTATTTATTTGTGACATGACACAGATGGAAAGTATTTCATCTCTATCTTTGAAAGAAGAAAAAATTGTTTTTCTGTTGTTTCCTATTTCAGTGAAAAACTTACCATAAATGTTATAGTTTAATTTTGACCTATTTTAAAGAGACATTTGTAAAGTTATAATTTGTTAATGATTTTTCAGACACTGCCTTCATGTCCTATTGACCGGAAACCTTTTCAGGCGGTGTTTAAATTCAGTGTATCAGAAGGTTGTGTTAAGGTAAGGCTTAGAGTTTATTTTGCAGAATGAACTGTGTAAATTTAATTGAGATGATTTTGCTTTAATAGATATTTGAATGTATTTGTGAATTAACTAAGTTTAATGTGTTTAGTCTCCATTAAAAAAATGAACAGGATATTAGATTCAGAGACAACCCCCCACAAACCCCCACAAAAATGTCCAAAGTACCTGGAAATTATGTTTTCATGAAAAGCATATAATGTTGAGAAGATTAAACAAGTAAAATTAAATATAAAATGGTGTCTTTGTTCTTAAGTGCTGGTACTTGAAGGAAATGGTTTAATTGGAGAAAAATAGGGGAGTTTGTGAAAATCTTGAGAAGGATGAGAAAGACTTCTCACAGTTTCACAGTTGTTATGGGCAGCTAACTTTTCTTTTGTTAAATACAGTTTTATTGTAATGCTTAATCCTGATCACAGTCTTGAGATGCACACATCACACTGATGTTATTTGATTATGAACCATGATATGATTTGTATTCACATTTATTTTTGGCTTACCAAAAAAAGAAGAAAGAAATAGAAATAATATTCCTAAATTGATGAATAAAAAGTGAAGAGAGAAAGTAGTAAGTAAAGTTAGAAATGTGTGGGAAAGAGATTTCTTGACATTATTGCTGATAAATCAGGAATGGTATTGTAAAAATGAAAATATATGATATATATATATGATGCCATTATGGGAAAGACAAACTTCCCAAGTAGCAGCAAGACTGGTTGCTATCTTTTGAGTAGAAAGGGGTATGTAAGCAATGTAAAACTATTTAAACATTAAATATTCCTATTGTAGGTGTTTATAATTTGTTTTGATTATTTTCTCCAGATGAGTCTCAGTGACATAAGGTACAAATGAGACTGCAATTCAAATAAAATGACATATGTAAAAGATCATCATGTTTTAACTGTGTAACTCTGGACATTATGCAGATTAGTATATATTTTCAACAAAAGATAAAACATTATATATATATGTGATATTATAATTAAAATTATAAAGCATAACTTCTCTGAAAGATGTGTTCTCTGTTTTTCTAGACTATGTGCATGTGTGTGCGTGTGTGTATATATATATATATATAAAATGTTGCATGAATTGGCCTCCAAAGATACTCGGTAAAATTTTGTTCTGTTGCTTGGAATAAAATGTATGTTTTCTTTAATAGGAGTTGAATGTTACTTAAAAGTTTGGGATAGTGCTAATTTTGTTAAACTTAAAATGTATTTTTTATCGTATGTGCTATTATCTATATACTCTTAATATCATTCTTTGCCCTTTTACTTCTTTTGAATCTTTCTTATCCTTTTCCCTTTACAATTAAACTCGAATGAGACATGCATAGTTGCTTATATTTTCAATCAATTGTTGGACATCTCTATCTAGAATACCAAAGGAATCTAAACATTAACAAAGCCCAAACTCATCTCATTCCCAACCCCTCTGCCAACCTCAGTTTATGGTACTGTAATCCCAGTCGTCCAGATCAAAAGCCTCTGGAAGTTTTCTATTTTTTTCTCTTTTCATTATTTTTGCTTCTTCTTTCTGCACAATGTCTTAAATTCATTCCGTTTCATTACCTCTTTGTAGACCTCAGGCAGTCTGTCATCTAGACCTGTTCTGCCAGTAGAAATATACTATCAATACAAACCACTCTATAAACATTTTAGTAGCCACATTAAAAGAACGAAAAGAAACAGTTAAAATGAATTTTTATATTTTGTTTCATCTAACATTTAATGTATTATTTCAACATGTAGTATTTTAGAATTGTTACTGAAGGATTTTATCTCCTGTTGTTTTCGTTGAAATCTAGTATATATTTTACACTTACATCTCGTTTTAAACCAGCCACATTTTCACATGCTTAATAGTATATGTCTGTAGAGGGCAATGGCACCCCACTCCAGTACTCTTGACTGGAGAATCCCAAGGATGGGGGAGCCTGGTGGGCTGCCGTCTATGGGGTCGCACAGAGTCGGACACGACTGAAGTGACTTAGCAGCAGTAACTATTGTCTCATACAGTATAGTTCTACACTGTTACAAGAGCTTCCTTCTAGTTTCCTGGCTTTTATAGTTTGTCTTTAACTGGTTCATTCTCCATATCACTGTCAAAAAAAGCAAATTTGATCCTTTCATTTACTTACTTGTAAACTTTCATTTATTTTCAGATTTATGTAGAATTATTTTCTTTTTCAAGGCCTTTACCGTCTGGTCCTAATATATTACATCAGTTTCATATCGTGCTAACTTTTTCTTCCACATCCGTGTTGACGTCTCTGCACTCTTTTTATAACTGTGTTCCTTCCATTTAGAATATCTTTTTTCCTTAGACAAATTCCTGTTCATTCTTTAAGACCAACTCATAAATTATCTACTCATGAAAAGTCTTCTCTGGTACCTTCAGATAAAGTCCGTTCTATGTATATATATATTATATATATATAATATATATATATAAAAGATCTGTGTTTATATTTCTGTTATGAGCACACTCATAACTCACTTGCATGCCTCTCTCTTACTGTTTTGTTTCCCCAGAGCTTAGCACAAATACTCAGTTTATAGTTTAGCATATTTGAACTAACAAACATATGTATTTGGGCTACACTTTCATTTAGACAGTATGCTTCTTTAATTTTTTGTTCTTTCAAGGGAAATGCATAGGCTATTTGTGATCCCATATTATCACTCTAAATAGATGATTTTGCTTTTCTCACAGGTTCAAGTAAAAAGACAGTTGAAAGGAACAAATGACAAGAAAAATGAAAGCTCTTTTAAGAAACAGCTATCCTGTCAGGAAAATTCTAAAAGCTGTATGAGGTTAGTGATGAGCATCAGAAATGGAATCCAGTTGTGTAGAATCAGAAGTTAGCAAATAAGAAAAAAGAGAATACCTAAAAAAAAAATGATGTGAAATTTCAGTGTACATAATTCTTATAAAGCATTCCCTTGATAATTTAAGGACAGACCAGATGAAATCTGAGAATATAATTTATTTGACCTTTGTCTTTGATGAATTAGTTTTTTATTTTAGTTTTTTTCCTAGTTTGTTATAGATTGATACTTAAGATAAAAGTTACAGCCATGTTAAAAAAAACAAAACAAAACACAAGCCATTATGGATGAGCATTGGTGCACAGCCCATATTTTGAGTAATTGCTCTAGTATTTATGGACAGAAAATAGAAAGTAACTAATGATACAGTATGGCATTCTTCATGAGACTGTTGTAATTGAAACTATTATTTTTCTCCTTCTGCTTCTTTATGTTGTAGCAAACACTTGCTAGTACTGTAACAAATGTTTATGTTTGAAAAAATTTTTAAACATGTTTGGATTTTTTAGCTACTATTGTTAAAACATAATTGCCTAGAAATACTTAGAACTCAAGTTTAACAGGTATTAAGGTAATTTTTAATTGAATTAGTAGTGTACTGGAGATTTATTACTGAAAATAGCTTGTTGTAGTACTTATAAAATTTAACCCCTTTTTGATCTGAATTATATGTAGAGCTGCCACAAAGTTGTATTAAGTCAGTATATTGTCAACTTCACAGTTAAACCTGTGGCTCATTAGTACATTTCATCAGAATACGAATACCATGAGAGAGTAGATGTGTTACTAAAAACATTGACAGGACTCCTTGAGATTTACTGAATAACGCCACTTGTAACTCTGTAGCTCTCTAGATCTTAACTTTTGGGAAGTTATAGACTTCTTTAGTAATCTGAAGAAAACTGTAGAGAACTTCTTCCTGAAAAGATACATCATAAAATATACTTACAGACAAAAGTTCGTAGATTTTAAGGGATTTGTGAAACACTCAGTTCAAGAGCCCACCCATAAACCCAAGTTAATAACTTCAATAGAGCAAATTTTATGTACAGTTTCTTTTAATTATATTTGAGTCAGTTGACTCTTCCATTGATGTTTGCTTAGTAAATAACACATTATCCCCAGGCATAATGAAGAAATACCTTTTACCAGCTTTATTCTTCATTCATCTCCTATTCTTGGCTATGGCAATGTCATAGATAGGCATTTTTTCAGAATTACCCAGTCCTCTTGGCTCCTCCTGAGAGTGCAGTGCTCATTATTATTGAACCTGCAACAGGGTCATACAGTGGGTTGGACACACCTGAGGTAGTCCACATGGTTAGCTGTTTTTTCTCAAGGACTTATTGTTGAGGGATGGTAAAAGGAAGTAACAGATGCAAAATAATAATTTGTTTTTGCCCACCAAAGTCAGACCATTAATGATTTCTCTCACGGTAAATCTATCAGTTACTAGATTCTTTTTGGAGTCTTTTGGATGTTTTTTAGAATTCCTCTCATTCAGTCTAATATTTATAAGATGTATGCCTCATTTCCAGCACTTAGAAAATAACCCATTTGGTGTTGCCTCTCCCTTCTAAAGATGTAAGACTCCTCTTTCTGATACTTTCCACTAGTTCCAGGGAAAGGGATTGCAGTTGTGATTTGTTTTGTGTTAGTGAATCTCCTTTGTAGTCATTGGAGTGGAGAGTGGCAGCGAAGTGGGGGGTCCAACTCATCATGCTTTCTTTGCTAAAATTTAAAACTTGGTGCATAATAGCTTTCATTGTTGTGGGCAGTGGATTGAAAATAAATGAGTAGAGTAACAGTTTTCTGTTATTTCATCTCTTTATTGATGTTTACAGAAAAAAGATCATAAGAGAAGATCTATTAAGTGCAAAACTTTATGACTTGAAGATGATACACAGTAAGTGACTTTTTCCTTGTATGCTCTACATTTTTTTTCTTTGTTTCTTACTTTAATGCTTCTGCCAAAGTTCTTGTAAATAATATTTTGGCTTGGAAAACAGTCATACACAACAGAACTTTGCTGAGGGAGCTCTGTGTTTATTGTATTCAGTTCTACATAAATTACTTTCATGGAATCATTTATACTGTTTCCTGCCCTTCTTATTTTCCTGCTCAACTTGGAGGAAGGGAAGGGGTCAGTGAATAAGAGATTGTGTGTGTGTGTGTGTGTATTGGAAAGGAAAATGAGAAAAGGGTATTTTCCAATTACTCGGTTAGCAGCCTACATTGTGGTCTTAACTCGACTCATTAGTGCCGAAGTCCTTAGGGGAAATGAGATAAAATACCTCGTAGGCCAATAACTGTAAGCAGTAATGAGGGAAGTCTAACAGTAAGAAGTTAATCCACAATTCCCAGAGGAAGTTGTGGTTTGGTTTCAAGCCACACTTAATTTCAAACTTTATTTAGAAATAAAACATTTCTTACCTATTTATCTATGTACTGTGTTCAGTTGCTCAGTCGTGTTTGACTCTCTGCAGCCCCATGAGTGGTAGCCCCCTAGGCTCTTCTGTCCATGGGGTTTATTAGTCAAGCGTACTGGAGTGGGTTGCCATTTCCTCCTTTAAGGGTTCTTCCAGACCCAGGGATTGAACCTGTGTCTCCTGTGGTTCCTGCATTGGCAGGGTGGATTCTTTACCACTGAATCAGCTGGGAAGCCCACATATCTGTTTGGGCAGTTAAATATACCTGTCTTTTGTTGTTGTCTAGTGTTATGGTTCTCTAATACAAGAAAGCTTTGCAGCAGAATCTGAGAAAAAATGTCACTTGAGTGCTTTGTGGCACCACTTTGAAACTTAAGCTGTTTATTTTTTTTTCCAAAGAACAGCTTACAGTACAGTAAAGTACAGTTCAGTCGCTCAGTCGTTTCTGACTCTTTGCGACCCCATGAATCGCAGCAGGCCAGGCCTCCCTGTCCATCACAAACTCCTGGAGTTTACTCAGACTCATGCCCATTGAGTCAGTGATGCCATCCAGTCATCTCATCCTCTGTCGTCCCCTTCTCCTCCTACCCCCAATCCCTCCCAGCATCAGGGTCTTTTCCAGTGAGTCAACTCTTCGCATGAGGTGGCCAAAGTATTGGAGTACTATGAGCTAATTGTAAGCAGGGAGAGATGAACATTTATTTTCCATGCTAGGTTACAATTAATTTCTATTTATAGATAGAATTAATGAATTCATTGTTCTTAAAACTAAATGGTAATCAACTTCCATTTTTTTATATATTTGAATACCACGTTTGGGTGGTGGTGTTATTGTTTTTTTTAATTCGAATTAACATGGTCTCTCAAAATTACAGATAATCCTAGATTTAAAGATTAATAAATATATGTCTTTAATAATTTACTGTTAAAGTGAAATTTCACTAAAAGAACTTTAATGGTTAGATAAACATTTTTCTTTAGTTAAAGAACTTTAGATATCAAAACTTCTTTGTTTTTCTGGGTAATTGCTATAGATTAGCATTGTTTTTTATTGGATAGCCTTTGTTTGGTAGCTCTAGAATCAAATGTAAAATTTACTGCTGAGGAAGATTAAGTGATGTTACAGGTTTTCTCTAGGTAGTGTAGCACACTTTTACTATGATAATCTTAGTTTTAAGACTGCAGTAGTTTTCTTTAAGTGTGTGTCTCCTGCCTGGGCTTATTTTTAGAGAGAGAGAAACATAGGCAAATCTTAGACCTATAGTGCTTGAGTATAGTGAAGGCCATTTATAAGAATCTTTGATTCATTTAGATTTGAGTTTTGTTTTACTATTCAGAATATGGAATACTAAACAAGTTTTCAGTGAACCTTCTAAGCCAGTTCAATAGTTAACTTTTTCCTTCCTACTTATCAAGATATAATTGACATATACAACACTATTTAAAGTGGTCAGCATAGTGATTTGACTTACATACATGATACATCATAAAATGATTACTGCAGTAAGCTTAGTGAGCATTCATCATCTCATATAGATACAACATTAAAAAAATAGACGAAAATTTCTTCCCTTATGATGAGAACTCTTAGACTGACTCTCTTAACAATTCTCATGTATAATTAACAGGAATGTTAATTATATTAATCATGTTTACATTCCATCCCTCAGTCAGTTCAGTTGCACAGTCGTGTCTGACTCTTGGTGACCCCACGGACTGCAGCATGCCAGGCTTTCCTATCCATCACCAACTCCTGGAGCCTACTCAAACTCATGTCCATTGAGTTGGTGATGACATCCAACCATTCATCCTCTGTCATTTCCTTCTCTTCCTGCCTTCAGTCTTTCCCAGCATCAGGAGTTCCCAGCATCCAAGGGCTTGATTGCATCAGATGGCTAAAGTATTGGAGTTTCAGCTTTAGCATCAGTCCTTCCAATGAATATTCAGGACTAATTTCCTTTAGGATTGACTGGTTGGATCTCCTTGCTATCCAAGGGACTCTCAAGAGCCTTCTCCAACACCACAGTTCAAAAGCATCAATTCTTCGCCACTCAGCTTTCTTTATAGTCCAACTCTCACATCCATACATGACTACTGGAAAAACCATAGCTTTGACTAGACAGACCTTTGTCAGCAAAGTTATGTCTCTGCTTTGTAATATGCTGTCTAGGTTGGTCACAGCTTTTCTTCCAAGTAGTAAGTGTCTTTTAATTTCATGGCTGCAGTCACCATTTGCAGTGATTATGGACCCCAAGAAAATAAAGTCTTGTCACTGTTTCCATTGTTTCCCCCTCTATTTGCCATGAAGTGATGGGACTGAATGCCATGATCTTCTTTTCTTGAATGGTGAATTTTAAGCCAACTTTTCCCTCTCCTCTTTAGCTTTTGTCAAGAGGCTCTTTAGTTCTTCTTTGCTTTATGCCATAGGGGTGGTATCATCTGCGTATCTGAGGTTATTGATATTTCTCCTGGCAATCTTGATTCCAGCTTGTGCTTCATCCAGTCCGGTATTTCATGTGATGAACTCTGTATATAAGTAAAATAAGCAGGGTGACAATATACAGCCTTGACATACTCCTTTCCCAGTTTGGAACCAGTCTGTTGTTCCATGTCCAGTTCTAACTGTTGCTTCTTGACCTGCATACAGATGTCTCAGGAGGCAGACAAGGTGGTCTGGTATTCCCATCTCTTGAAGAATTTCCCACAGTTTATTGTGATCCACACAGTCAAAGTCTTTGGCGTAGTCAATAAAGCAGAAGTAGATGTTTTTCTGGAACTCTCGCTTTTTCAATGATCCAAGGGTTGTTGGCAATTTGATCTCTGGTTTCTCTGCCTTTTCTAAATCCAGCTTGAACATCTGGAAGTTCATGGTTCATGTACTGTTGAAGCCTGGCTTGGAGAATTTTGAGCATTACTTTGATAGCGTGTGAGATGAGTACAATTGTGTGGTAGTTTAAGCATTCTTTGGCATTGCCCTTCTTTGGGATTGGAATGAAGATGGACCTTTTCCAGTCCTGTGGCCACTGCTCAGTTTTCCAAATTTGCTGGCTTATTGAATGCAGCACTTTCACAGCACCATTTTTTAGGATTTGAAGTAGCTCAACTGAATTCCATCACCTCTACTCGCTTTGTTCATAGTGACGCTTTCTAAGGCCCACTTGAGTTCACATTCTTTTGACTTCCTTTATCCAGTTCTCCTTCCCTCACCGCTTGCCTCTGGTAACCACAAATCTTATCATTTTTTCTATGATTTTTGTTTGTTTGTTTTTGAAATATAATTGACCTACAGTATTATGTTAGTTCCTGTCACACAACTTCATGAGTCAGTATTTTTGTACATAATGAACACCATAATAAGTCTAGTTACCATCTGTTACATGAATGTATCACATAATTATTGACTATATTCCCCACACTGTATGTTTCATTGTACCTCTTAATTTCCCTCACTTGTTTCTGTCCTCTCAGTCACCTCCCCTCTTCCAACAGCTTTGTTCTCTGTATGTTTGACTGTTTCTGTTTAGCTGTGATGGTTTTGTTTTTTAGATTCCACATATAAGTAAAATCATACAGTATGTGTCTTTCTCTGTCTTACTTATTTCACATAGTATAATTCCCTGTAGGTCCATGTGTGTTGTTGCAGATGGCAAAGTTTTACTCTTTCTAATGGCCGAGTAACATTCGTTGTGTGGAATATGTGTGTGTATCTCACATCTTCTTTATTCATTCATCTGTTGATTGGCACTTAGGTTGCATATATCTCCTTTTGACTGAGTGTTTTATTTTCTTTGGATAAATGTCCAGGAATGGAATTAGCAGATCATATGGTTGTCCTATTTAATTTTTTGAGGAATCTCCATAATTTTTTTCATAGTATCTGCACCAAGTTACATTCCCATCAACAGTGCACTGGGGTTCTCTTCTCTCCATCTCCTCACCAACACTAATTATTTGTTATCATTTTTTATAATAGCCATTCTTACAGGTCTGAGGTGATATCTAATTGTTTTGACTTGCATTTCCCTGATACTTAGTCATGTTGAGCATCTTTTCATGTGCCTGTTGGCCATTTGTGTGATTTTAGAAAAATGTTTGTTCAGATTCTCTCCTTATTTTTAAATCAGGTTCTTTGTGTTTCTGATGTTGAGTTCTTTTAAATTTTTAACTCCTTATTGGATATGTTGTTTTCATCTTCTCCCAATCAGTTGGTGGCCTGTTCATTTTGTTGATAGTTTCCTTCATTGTGCAAAAGCTCTTTAGTTTGATATAGTGCCATTTAGTTGGTTCTGTTTCCCATGTCTGAGGCAACAAATCCAAGAAAATAAAAAAAACTCATGTCAAAGAGCTTTTTTCTTCTAAGAATATTTTATTTTCAGGTCTTACATTTAAATCTTTAATCCATTTTGATTTTATTTTTGTTCATGGTGTGAGAAAGTTGTTGAGTTTGATTCTTTTGCCTATAGTTTAATTTCCCCATTATCCTTTAATGAAGACTGTCTTTTCCCCATTGTATATTGCTTCCTTCTTTGTTATAAATTAATTGCCCATAAGTGTGGATTCATTTCTGGGTTCTCAATTCTGTTCCATTGGTCTGTGTGTCTGTTTTGTGTCAATACCATACTGTTCTGATGACTAGCTTTGTATATATTATAGTTTAAAATTAGGGAGTGTGATGCCTTTGGCTTTGTTCTTCTTTCTGAAGATTATTTGGCTGTTCAGGGTCTTTCGTGTTGCCATACGAATTTTGGAGTTGTTTGTTTTGGTTCTGTGAAAAATGCCGTTGGTGTTTTGTTTGAGATTGCATTGAATCTGTAGATTGCCTTGGGTAGTATGGTCATTTTAACAATATTAGTCCTTCCAATCCATGATCATGATATATCTTTACATCTGTTTGCATTGTCTTCAGTTTCTTTCACGAGTGTCTTAGAGTTTTCCAAATAGAGATCTTTTACCTCCTTAGTTAGATTTATTCCTAGGTATTTATTCTTTTTGATGTGATTTTAAATGGGATTGTTTTCTTAATTTCTCTTTGTGATAGTGTGTTGTTAGGGTGGAGAAGTGCAACAGAGCTCTACATATTAAATTTTTATCCTGTAACTTTAACATTTTCATTGATGAGTTTTGGTACTTTGTAGGGGCTTCTTTAAGAATTTCTTTGTATAGTATATGTCATCTGCGAACAGTGACAGTTTTACTTCTTTCCAAAAGGGATGCCTGTTATTTCTTTTTATTCTCTGGTTGCCGGGGCTAGGACTTCCTATACTGTGTTGAATGACAGTGGCAAGAGTGGGCATCTTTGTCTTCTTCCTAATCTTAGAGGAAATGCTTTCAGCTTTTCACCATTGAGTGTGATGTTCGCTGTGGGCTTGTCATATGTGGCTTTTATTATGTTGAGATATCTTCTCTCTATTCCCATTTAGTTGAGATTTTATCATAAAGGCATGTTGATTTTGTTAAAAGCTTTTCTGTATCGAGATTATTATATGGTTTTTATTCTTTAGTTTGTTAATGAGTATCACATTGATTGATTCGTGGATATTGAACCATTCTTTTATCCCTGAGATAAACCCCACTTGATTGTGGCATATGATCTTTTTAAAGTACTGTTGAGTTTGGTTTGTCACTTTTTTGTTGAGTATTTTTGGGTGGATGTTCACCAGTGATATTGGGAGTAATTTTTTTTGTGCTGTCTTTGTTGGTAGCTCAGTTGGTAAAGAATCCACCTACAATGCAGGAGACCCCGGTTTGATTCCTGGGTCGGGAAGATCTGCTGGAGAAGGGATAGGCTACACACCCCAGTATTCTTGGGCTTCCCTTGTGGCTCAGCTGGTAAAGAATCCACCTGCAATGCAGGAGACCTGGGTTTAATCCCTGGGTTGGGATGATCCCCCAGAGAAGGGAAAGGCTACCCACTCTAGTATTCTGACCTGGAGGATTCCATGGACTGTATAGTCCATGGGATCATAAAGAGTTGGACATGACCGAGTGATTTTCACTTTCATTTGTGTGTTTTGGTATGAAGGTTGCTGGCTGTGTAGTACTGGTTTGAAAGTGTTACTTCCTCTGCGGTTTTTCAGAATAGTTTGAGAAGGATAAATGTTAACTCTTCTTTGTGCTTGATAGTCATCTGAGATGGCTCTTTGTCCTAGACTTTGTTTGTTGGGAGTTTTAAAATTTTGAATACATGTGTGCTAAGTTGCTTCAGTTGTCTCTCACTCTTTGCGACCCTATGGACTGTATCCCACCAGGCTTCTCTGTCCATGAGATTCTCCAGGCAAGAATACTGGAGTGGGTTGCCATGCCCTTCTCCAGGGGATCTTCCTGACCCAGGGTTCAAACCCACTCCCTTAAAGGCAGGTTCTTTATGACTGGCACCACCTGGGAAGCCCAAATATTGAATAGCTGATAAAAATGTATTTCTTGCCAAAAGATTAACATTTTCCAAGGCCTGTAACTTAATGCCATGTCTAGTTATGGTAGGATGCCTGAAGTAGTTTATTTGGTTTAGTATAGGCAGAATATCCTAAATATCCTAGGGCTTCCCTTGTGGCTCAGCTGGTAAAGAATTCACCTGCAATGCAGGAGACCTGGGTTCAATCCCTGGGTTGGGAAGATCCCCTGGAGAAGGGACAGGCTACCCACTCCAGTATTCTGGCTTGGAGAACTCCATAGACTGTATAGTCCATGGGGTCACAAAGAGTTGGACACAGCTGAGCGACTTTCACTAAATCTGAATCTAAAAGGCAGAATATTGCTTAATACTTTGAGTAGGTAGAATAAGAGTACTGATACTTAAGTAATTCTGAGTAAATGTCTTAACAACTCTGGATTGAGTTGAAGGATGTTGGGTACTCATTGATTACCCATTTAGATTTTTTTTTCTATGATGTTGCTTTTTTACTTGTGGAGTTTAGTAATTCTTATTTAGCTGGTTTTTCTTCCTGCTTTGAGATAGATTATGCACCTGATGAAAAAGCTTAGATTTAGTGATTATGTTTAATGAAAATTATTCAGGTATAAATTCTAAATGCATGCATGCTCAGCACATACTCAGTATAATATATACATACTAGGGTAGCAAAGGGGAGCTAAGATGAACTCATTCATTCAACAAACTGCGAAGCAGCCCTAGACTCTTAGGAATGTAGTACTACACAAAAGAGACAAAGTAACAGAGTACCTTTTGTGGACAATAAAGAGATAAATATGTGTTATGACAGGTGTTGTACGTGCTTTAAAGAAGAGTAAAGTTAGGGTAGAGAGACAAAGGGTGATGGCTTCTGGAGGTGATTATGTAAGGCATTGGAAAAAGTCTCTTGGATTAGATTGTATTTGAACAGCAATCTGGAAGAAAGAGTCAAGCCATAAACAGATCTTAAGGGAGAGTATTCCAGGAGAGAGAACAGTGAGTGCAAAAGCCCTGAGATAGGAGCAGTCAAGGTATATTCAGAAAATAGCATGGAGGTCAGTATGACCAGAGCAATTGAGTTAGGTAGACGGAGGAGGAGGAGTAAGCCATTGTTCTGGTGTTCATTTAGGGCTTATGTAAGATGGCAAACATTTTCAGGAATAGTATGGACTAGCATTATTAAAGGATCACTGGCTGTTAAGGGGAGGATAATTCATTGGCAGGAAAGATCCTCATTGGAGGACTGAGAGACTAGTTTAGTGCTACCCCATGGATTGTAGCCCACCAGGCTCCTCTGTCCATGGACTTCTCCAGGCAAGAGTACTGACTGGAATGGGTTGCCATTCCTTTCTTTTGACTGCCTTCATCAGTTCCTCCTCCTGTCACCGCCATCTCTTTTCTTGGGAGTTTGATTGTTTCTTTTTGAAATACAGTTGACCTGCAACACTGTGTCAGTTCCTAGTACACACATAATGATTTGATACATCTATACCTTTTAAAATGATCACCATGATAAGTCCATTTAGCAACTGTCACTATACAAACATGTTACATATTTACTGACTATATTTCCTGCAAATCACCACTCTTCTGGATAGCATAGAGGATGATACTGTGTGAAAAATGGTTATCAACAAACTTGGGATGAAAAGTAATTAGAAAAAATTGGATTCTGCATTAATGAAGGTTTCCGAAGCCTTAACCAATTTATTATATACACATATATTCATTTTTATTAGTTAAAAAGAAGCTATGTCTATATTAGTTTGCTTGGGCTGCTATTGGAATTCATTACAAACTTGGTGATTTAAGGCCACAGAAACTAACTTCTTCACTGTTCTGGAGGTTAGAAGTCTGAAGTTATGGTGTTGGCAGATCCTTGCTCCCTCTGTGGGGTCTAGGGAAGATTCGGAAGATTCTTTCCTTGCCTCTTGCCGTAATTTCTGGTGGCTTCTGGCAGTCCTTCACATCCTTTGACTTGTAGCTGCATCTCTGGAATCTCCGCTTCTGTCTTCTTATGGACTTCTGCTCTGTGTGTCTCTGTATCATTGTTTGTCTCTGATAAGGACATACTCATTGGTTTTAGTGCCCACTCTAGTCTAGTATGATCTCATGTCAGTCTTTCTTTAATTGTTTATGCCATGTCTGTACTTCTAAATGTCATTCTGAGGCTCCAGGTGGACATGAATTTTTTTTTTTGGGGGGGGGGTGGCGGTGACACTTTCAACCCACTACAAAGTCCAAAAGGACTTTTTCAATAATTCAGAAAAATTCTAAGTGGTAAGAAAACACTGTGACCCAGTTCTGATGCCCAGTTTGTGTTTTCCAAATAAAACAACCAGGGCTCCTTGAAATAAATAAATGTTTCCAGGTTTGAGGTAGTAAATAAATAAGATATGCCTAGAACATTTTTTTCTAATAGAGCACAAGTAAACTTTCAAAGAAGTGCTAGGATTATAACAAAAAGTCTCAGGCATCAACTATACATTGAACAAGAATCAACTATAGATTCAACAAGAATCAACAATAGATTGGGTTCCCTGTAGCCAAAAATGGAACAATTTAAGCATCAAAAAGGATAATAATATTCAGTAACTGTGAAGAGGGACAGTCATTGAAACCTGCCAGATTTGTCAAAGTTCATGAGTTCATCATTCTACCTCATCAGTAAATAAATAAGCAGACTAATTGGTCTATTTTAGAGGATGCTAGGAAGTTAACTCACTTTTTAAATTTATTTTTTAATTGGAGGATTATTGCTTTATAACATTGTGTTGGTTTAGACTCATTTTTAAAGCCAATATATGAAAAGAAAGATACAAACATCTAACTTGCCTTTTTTATATAAGCTATACATCAAGGTAATTGAAAATGTACATCAAGGTAAGGAAAGTTCGTTTCTTATAGAAATATTTCAGCAAATAATTGAAAATTATGGAATTTGAACATCACCATTTTGTAAATGAACATCACAGCATTTAGGCAGTGATCAGTAAGTGAAAGTGAAAGTCGTACAGTTGTGTCCAGCTCTGCGACCCCATGGACTCTACAGTCCATGGAATTCTCTAGGCCAAAAGACTGGAGTGGGTAACCTTTCCCTTCTCCAGGGGATCATTCCAACCCAGGAATCAAACCCAGGTCTCCTTCCCACATTGCAGGAGGGTTCTTTACCAGCTGAGAAGCCCAAGAATACTGGAGTGGGTAGCCTATCCCTTCTCCAGTAGATCTTCCTGACCCAGGAATCAAACTGGGGTCTCCTGCATTACAGGCTGATTTTTTACCAACTGAGCTATCAGGGAAGCTGTTATTAAACATTTCCTTATGGAAGTAAGTACAAGTATGCAATAGTGTGATGAAAGGGAAAAAAAACCCAAAAAACAAAACTGCATCCAGTTAAGAAATCTAACTACTAATTTATAAGACATACAGAGACTGAGATTCATGTTAAGTAACAACAAGGAGATACAATCAGCAAAACGTAGAGACCACAGACAAATGATCTGTTTTCTTCTGTCAAAAAATTGAAGGGAGTTTAGAAGTGGGAGTGGGAACCTGTAGATTAAAAGAGATGAAGGAAATGTTCAATCAGTCACAACTGGATTATTAGGATCCTTATTCTAATATGTTGTAAAAGGAAAGTAAAAGATAACTTTATGAACAATTGGAGAAAATTGAACATTAGGTATTTGGTAATAAGGAATTATTGGATGTATTTTGTTTATTGATATCTTCCCCCACAGAACACATCTTTTAAAGTTAGTTATCTACTAAAATAGTTATGTATGAATATGATAGGATGTTTATAGTTTGCTTCAAAATTACTTAAGATAGTAGTAATAAAATTAGCTGGATGTGAATTAATAATTGTGGAAACTGGGATATGGGTATAATCAGATTTCATTATACTGTTCTGTTTTGTGTTTGAAATTTTCTGTAATTTAAAAAAATGTACTCTGAGAGTTTAATTGGCCAGTTTCCTCTCATAGTGGTACATAAATAATTCAAGTTCTTAAAATAAACTTCAATGAAATATACTATATTAGCTTGTTTTTGTGGGTTTTTTTTTTTTTGTAGTAAGTTTTTAAGTTGTGAATAGTGATTCTGTTTTCTACGTGGCATTTTCCAGAGTATCAAGTTAGTAATGGTAGTTAAGTACTTAGTATTTGACTATCTTTGGCTATAACTACCCTATAATAAAAAGGTAACTGATCTATGCCTGTAACAAACAGCAGAAACAAAGAGATGAATATAAAGGGAAAATAACTATAAGTTAATAGTTAAATCTGTTCCGTAGGTGTCATTTTTAATACTTTATGGAATGTTCAAAATCATTCATAATTATAAACTTTAAAACCGTTTTAAAAGGCTAAATATCTTGGCCAGATCACAGAGTTGGAGCAGACAGAATTTGATCCAGTCTTCTATTCCATATCTAATGCCTCTTCTCACTACAGAATATTGCTAAAGCATGATTTTGTTACTCACCTTAAGCCTCTCACTTCATGGTTGTCTACAATCTTTGTAACTCAAATTACTGCCTTTTTCTAATGGCTCTGTATAAAGAGCTGAATGTCTGCTCCCTACTTAGCAGACCAATTGACTTTGATTATTTTATGTATCCTTTCAGAAATGTAATCGGTAATAGTTTTTTATTTCTTGGACTAAAGTTTGTAAATCATAGCTTCAGGAATAGCTGTAGAGCTTCAGTTTTAACCTTGAATTTTTGCATTAATTATGAGATTTCTTAGATACTGTTTTATTAACAAAGTGCCTCATTAGAAAACTAAGAGAATCTGTAAATGTTACTAGTAATTGTCTCAAAGTTTAGGGGCACTAATGAACCTGTCATGCCAGAAGGAAGCAACCTTGGACTCTTTTTTTTTTTTTTTCTTTTCTCTAGGAATGCACAGCATACTTTTAAAAATTTTTATATATATATATATTTTTTTTTTCATTTGTTTTTATTAGTTGGAGGCTAATTACTTTACATATTTTAGTTGTTTTTGCCATACATTGACATGAATCAGCCATGGATTTACATGTGTTCCCCATCCCGATCCCGCCTCCCACCTCCCTCCCCATCCGATCCCTCTGGGTCTTCCCAGTGCACCAGCCCTGAGCACTTGTCTCATGCATCCAACCTCTGCTGGTGATCTGTTTCACCCTTGATATTATACTTGTTTTAGTGCTATTCTCTCTGAACATCCCACCCTCACCTTCTCCCACAGAGTCCCAAAGTTTGTTCTGTACATCTGTGTCTCTTTCTGTTTTGCATATAAGGTTATCGTTACCATCTTTTTAAATTCCATATATATGTGTTAGTATACTATATTGGTCTTTATCTTTCTGACTTACTTCACTCTGTATAAGGGGCTCCAGTTTCATCCATCTTATTAGAACTGATTCAAATGAATTCTTTTTAATGGCTGAGTAATATTCCATTGTGTATATGTACCAGAGCTTCCTTATCCATTCATCTGCTGATGGGCATCTAGGTTGCTTCCATGTCCTGGTAATTGTAAACAGTGCTGTGATGAACATTGGGGTGCACGTGTCTCTTTCAGATCTAGTTTCCTCGGTGTGTATGCCCAGGAGTGGTATTGCTGGGTCATATGGCAGTTCTATTTCCAGTTGTTTAAGGAATCTCCACACTGTTCTCCATAGCGGCTGTACTAGTTTGCATTCCCACCAACAGTGTAAGAGGGTTCCCTTCTCTCCACACCCTCTCCAGCTTTTATTGCTTATAGACCTTTGGATAGCAGCCATCCTGACTGGCGTGTTAATGGTACCTCGTTGTGGTTTTGATTTGCATTTCTCTAATAATAAGTGATGTTGAGCATCTTTTCATGTGTTTGTTAGCCATCTCTATGTCTTCTTTGGAGAAATGTCTGTTTAGTTTTTTGGCCCATTTTTTGATTGGGTCATTTATTTTTCTGGAATTGAGCTTCAGGAGTTGCTTGTATATTTTCGAGATTAATCCTTGTTGCTTCGTTTGCTGCTATTTTCTCCCATTCTGAAGGCTGTCTTTTCACCTTGCTTATAGTTTCCTTTGTTGTGCAAAAGCTTTTAAGTTTAATTAGGTCCCATTTGTTTAGTTTTGCTTTTATTTCCAATATTCTGGGAGGTGGGTCATAGAGGATCCTGCTGTGATTTATGTCGGCGAGTGTTTTGCCTGTGTTCTCCTCTAGGAGTTTTATAGTTTCTGGTCTTACATTTAGATCTTTAATCCATTTTGAGTTTATTTTTGTGTATGGTATTAGAAAGTGTTCTAGTTTCATTCTTTTACAAGTGGTTGACCAGTTTTCCCAGCACCACTTGTTAAAGAGGTTGTCTTTTTTCCATTGTATATCCTTGCCTCCTTTGTCGAAGATAAAGTGTCCATAGGTTCGTGGATTTATCTCTGGGCTTTCTATTCTGTTCCATTGATCTATATTTCTGTCTTTGTGCCAGTACCATACTTCTTGATGACTGTGGCTTTGTAGTAGAGCCTGAAGTCAGGCAGGTTGATTCCTCCAGTTCCATTCTTCTTTCTCAAGACTGCTTTGGCTATTCGAGGTTTTTTGTATTTCCATACAAATTGTGAAATTATTTGTTCTAGTTCTGTGAAAAGTACCATTGGTAGCTTGATAGGGATTGCATTGAATCTATAGATTGCTTTGGGTAGTATAGCCATTTTCACAATATTGATTCTTCCAATCCATGAACACGGTATATTTCTCCATCTATTTGTGTCCTCTTTGATTTCTTTCATCAGTGTTTTATAGTTTTCTATATATATATATATATACATATATATATATATATAGGTCTTTCATTTTTTTAGGTAGATATACTCCCAAGTATTTTATTCTTTTTGTTGCACTGGTGAATGGTATTGTTTCCTTAATTTCTCTTTCTGTTTTCTCATTGTTAGTGTATAGGAATGCAAGGGATTGCTGTGTGTTAATTTTATATCCTGCAACATTACTGTATTCATTGATTAGCTGTAGTAATTTTCTGGTAGAGTCTTTAAGGTTTTCTATGTAAAGGATCATGTCGTCTGCAAACAGTGAGAGTTTTACTTCTTCTTTTCCTATCTGGATTCCTTTTATTTCTTTTTCTGCTCTGATTGCTGTGGCCAACACTTCCAGAACTATGTTGAATAGTAGTGGTGAGAATGGACATCCTTGTCTTGTTCCTGACTTTAAGGGAAATGCTTTCAGTTTTTCACCATTGAGGATAATGTTTGCTGTGGGTTTGTCATATATAGCTTTTATTATGTCAACCTTGGACTCTTAAATGTAGGCATTTGAACTGAGAAAGGAACTAAGATGAAAGGTATGGTGAAGGTAGAGTTAGTGGGAAGTTGTGCAGATTAAGTACATTTAATGTATTTATCCAGTTAGACTGAGCAGGAACCATGGTTGCCCAAAGGATAATTTAAATTTATTTTTATGAAAGAACTTCTTGAGGAAATATTGTCTTTTTATGATAGATTTCAGAAGCAGTGAGGGTTAGTGTCTAATTTTTTCAAGTTTTTCAAAGTGAGCAGGGGCTGTTCTTTGAACATTCATGTGTGACTTTCTCCTTTAGGTTAATATATTTATATTATATGTACTAAAACTAATGAATAGAGTGTATGAAATTGTGAAGTTCTTTTATTTGGATTAGAAATTATTAGTATAACATTAGTTAAAACTCCAGCAGGTCTGATAGATATTTTTATTGGAAGTTGAGTCATTTGGGTTTTGTGTTAGTTTTTCTATTAAATCATCTGTGACTCTGATAAAATTGTATAAACTTTACTTTCTTCGTTTAGTGAACATGGTGTTGTCTCACTGTAAGTATTGTAAACCATTAAACAGCATACCTTTTGACAAATCTGATAAGAAAATGTCACTCTCATTCTTTAGTCATACTAGATAACTGAGTTTCCATGCTTCTTTTTTATTTTAACCTCCTTTATATACTTTGTTCTTGGAATGAACATAATAGTCTTTGGTTTGGGCTAATAGTTTATAACTGATAAGTTTATAAAAAGTATCCCCTTTTAAGACATTTCTTAATGGACTATTTCCCTAGGTACATACTAAATCCATGCAATTATGGCTCTGTTAATTTGGAATCAATTAATCAAATTTTAATTGGGTACCTGCCAAGTACTACTGTGCTCTAAGATCAGAGCCTTTATTATACTGGTTTGTTTTGCAGGAAAAGATGTTGTCATTGAAACATCTTTTCAGATATACTAAATTAAAAAAAAAATAAGTTTCCAGGTAAGCATAACAGGTTGAGCAGTTGTTTAATTCTCTGATCCCTCTCAGAACCCTACAGAAAAGACCATAAAGAAATCAAAATAAAAATTTAAGCAACAAAACAGAACTGAAGAGAAGGACAGCTGATGAAAGATGTCCATAAAATCGAAGCTTGAAAATGGTTGTTTGACGTGCATATTAATAGTAAACTGTCTTAGTAGAAAGCTGAAACCCAAACCTCTCATGGAGAGTGACATTCTTGAATCAAATCAGTTCATATACTTTAGAACCTTAGTCTTTGGTCTGGGGACCTACATTATATCTGAAAGCAGGTGTATGGGATGGTGCTGAAAACAGAATTGGTTAAAATTAAAGGAGCAGTTTATCCTGCAGATTTTTGGCTGAATAGGGTAAGGGGAGTCTACTCAGGCAAACAGGAGGCTTACTTTCTAAATGAGTGATTAAATCAGCTTAAACTCTAGCACGAATGAGGGTAGAGGAAACAACAGTAAAGAGAAGGAAATTCAAACAAATGTTGAGGTCTCTACCTCCCTATCCATGATCATTTCCCAAAGCTCTTGCAGTCTTGCTTGTTCCCAAAATGGAAGATAGAAGGTATTGATATCTTCCAGAATACTGTCGCTGGTTTAGAAGACTTGGAGATACTGCCATTTGGAAATTTTTGAATGAAATAGCCAGGTCTCTCTGCTTTATCACCCTACAGTGAAACCCATTGAAAGGCACTGACCATGCATCCACATTGTTCTCAGTCAGTGTCATAGTGCTCCACAAACAGTCAAGGACCACCAGAGAGTGAGGGAGCCTCCAGGTAATAAAGATAAATACACAGGCAAAGAAAAGGAACCTGACGGAACAAACCCAGTGCTGGGAAACAGGGAGTTACTTGAAAAGTAATATCCTCAAAGATAAGAGAAGGACTATTTCATTAATGAGGTAAGAAAAGACTAAAAAAGGAAAAATTTTGGAAATTAAGAATATTATAGCTGAAGTTTAAAAAGTTGAATGTAAGTGGAAGATGAGTTGTAAACAAGGAATGAGCTACACTGATAGAATTCTAGACTCTGCATATATTTGAAGAGCTTCTAGAGAGAGAAAATAGACCATGTATAAAAGAATGTTGCCAATAACAGATGAAGCAGTGGAGCACTACCTTGAAAATTCTGGGGAAAATAATTATTAACCTAGAAATGTGAGATACAGCCAAACTGTCAGTCAAGTGTTAGGGCAAAATAAAGACGTTTTTAAATACATTAAGAGCTTAAAAATTCATTCTCAAACATCCTTTCTCATAATTACACTGGAAGATTTGTCTGTGTCACTTAATGAGAAAGGAAACAAAGAAACAATGTGAGATTCAGAAAAATGAGTTCCTAAAAGAAACAGAAAAGGAGAAAAAAAACAATAAGCAAATGAGTTCTGACCCAGGAAAAGGGGGGATTGTGAAGATAATAGAGGACAGTCACAGAAGGACAGTTGAGCAGCAGCTTTTAGAGAGTTACCAGTTCAAATTGGAACAGGACAGAGGAAAGGTGTTTCCAAGAGAGTGAGGAGCAAACCTGATGGATGAATTGATGTATTTGAATGTATTAAGAGATCTTTACATTTGTTGCAGAGTTAGTTCAATTAATGACAGATAATACAACATAAAAACAAGAAAAAGCCATCATCAACCATAGGAAAAGGAAGAAGTTGTACAAAAAAAGTAATTGTAATTCAGTACATGGCCTAGCTGAGAATGTTCATATAGTTATGATAATGCAATATTGTTTACATCATGTTGATATATCAAAAAGAACATTTGGAGCCTTCCCTGGTGATACAGTGGTTAAGATTCTGTGCTTCCCCTGGTGGGGTCAGTTCCTCAAGTTGCACAGTACAGCTAAAAAACATTTGTGGAGGAGAAGTCTGTCTTCTGGAGGAAAAAAAATTTTAAAAAGGGCAATATCTGAAACCAAAAATAACACGGTAGAGTAGTATATATCTTGCTCAGTTGTGTCCAACTCTTTTGTGACCTTGTGGACTGTAACCCTTCAGCTCTTCTGTCCCTGGAGTTCACCTGGCAAGAATACTGGAGTGAGTAGCCATTCCCTTTTCCCGGGGATCTTCCCGACCCAGGGATTGAACCCTGGTTTCCCTGTTTACTCTCTGAGCCACCAGGGAAGCCCAGAGTAGTATGAACATGTGATGAGTTCTTTGGTGGAGCTGAATTAAGAGTGAGACTGCTGTAATTTAAAAAAAATAAGTCCAGAAGTGCTGTTGTGCTTCTTAAAGTATGAATATGCATTACTTTGATAAAAAAGAAATGATGTATCACTGTTGTCCAAAGGATAGATTAGTAACTGAACATGTGAAATGACCTCTAGGAAACCACAATTTAGACAAATCCACAATTGGAATTGCTCGATAATTACCTGAGAATTACCCAGAAATATGTGAAATAGCTTTGGGACTAGATTTTCATACTTAGCATTGGCCAGAAAACTTAACAGTTCTTCCCATAGAGAGCATTTCATCTAGTGGTGGCTTCCCGACAAAGGCTTCCAGGTGAAGAAGGAATGCTGTGTAAACTGTATGTACTCCTTCAGTATTGAGTGAAAAAACCTGATTGAGAACAACTCAGCACCCTTAGGGCTTAAAAACTACAGTGTACCTACAACGTAGCAATTCTTTGTCTAGTTGAAGGAAATTGTTATTTTTTATTGTGGTTGGGTACCTATCAAAAATCTATATTCCTGGCTTCTTTAATCACTTAAAAAATAAGTATCATCTTTTAAATGTATAATGAGGGGTAAGAAGATAAGTTCTTGGAACTCCATCGGCACTCTTCTCCCCAGTCAGTTCAGTTGCTCAGTCGTGTCCGACTCTCTGTGACCCCATGAACCGTAGCACGCCAGGCTTCCCTGTCCATCACCAACTCCTGGAGTTTACCCAAACTCATGCCCATCGAGTCGGAGATGCCATCCAACCATCTCATCCTCTGTCGGCCCCCTCTCCTCCTGCCTTCAATCTTTTCCAGCATCAGGGTCTTTTCCAGTGAGTCAGTTCTTCGCATCAGGTGGCCAAAGTATTGGAGTTTCAGCTTCAACATGAGTCCTTCCAATGAACACTCAGGACTGATCTCCTTTAGGATGGACTGGTTGGATCTCCTTGCAGTCCAAGGGGCTCTCAAGCGTCTTCTCCAACACCACAATTCAAAAGCATCAATTCTTCTGCACTCAGCTTTCTTTATAGTCAAACTCTCACATCCATACATGACTACTGGAAAAACCATAGCCTTGACTAGACGGACCTTTGTTGGCAAAGTAATGTCTCTGCTTTTTATTTTGCTGTCTAGGTTGGTCATAACTTTTCTTCCAAGGAGTAAGCATCTTTTAATTTCATGGCTGCAGTCACCATCTGCAGTGATTTTGGAGCCCAAGAAAATAAAGTCTGTCACTGTTTCCACTGTTTCTTTGTCTATTTGCCATGAAGTGATGGGACTGGATGCCATGATGTTAGTTTTTTGAATGTTGAGTTTTAAGCCAACTTTTTCACTCTCTTTCACTTTCATCAAGAGGCTCTTTAGTTCTTCTTCACTTTCTGCCGTAAAGGTGGTGTCATCTGCATATCTGAGGTTGTTGATATTTCTCCCGGCAATCTTGATTGCAGCTTGTGCTTCCTCCAACCCAGCGTTTCTCGTGATGTACTCTGCATATAAGTTAAATAAGCAGGGTGACAATATACAACCTTGACGTACTCCTTTTTCTATTTGGAACCAGTCTGTTGTTCCACGTTCAGTTCTAACTGTTGCTTCCTGACCTGCATACAGATTTCTCAAGAGGCAGGTCAGGTGGTCTGGTATTCCCATCTCTTTCAGAATTTTCCACAGTTTATTGTGATCCATACAGTCAAAGACTTTGGCATAGTCAGTAAAGCAGAAATGATGTGTTCTGGAACTCTCTTGCTCTTTTGATGATCCAGCGAATGTTGGCAATATGAAAATGTCCTCTCCCCAATATGAAATATCATTTGTTACAGCTGTTCTGGGTGGGACATGTGTGATAGGTGAGTAATAGCGTGAAACCAAACAGCTGTTGTATAGTAACTTAACAGAAAGTTAGTATGCTGTTAAGTAGAAAGTAGGCTATTACCCACTGGACTGATGAAAGAAACCCAAAATACTTATGATCTTGCAGTAGCAGGAACTTGGCCTCCCAGTTAGGCCAATTTATTTTGAACAAAGTTAGATTGGCCTTTGTGAGAAAAGCTTGGCTGGAGTTTGAAAGACCAGTTGTCGTTTGTTCTGTAGACTTTACCCAGAGTTCTGAGGAGAGAGCAACGGCAGTACCAGCATCAGTTTATTGCAGACAAGTGTATTCATAGGTGGAGATGACTAATAAGACAGACTTGATGGCAAAGAAAAACCAAGAGCAGTAATCTTTAACAGTTTTTGTGGTTAGCAGGAGCTATTTGTACTTTATCTTTCTTAACCTGGGAGAATGTATCCATAGAAATGGACATGTAAAACCAAAAAATAAGTTGTCAGCAATGCAACCAAAAACGTTGCTATAGTAGAAAGCTGTTTTAATCAAGAATTCTACTTTTCCTAATTCCGTACGGTTGGAGGAGGATGGTGAGGGTACGTATTGAAGTTGGTGATTAAATGGTACTTTATGGTTGACAAGGGCTGATGGTTTCAGTTCCCCTGGTCAACTCCTACTTGAGGTGAGTTAATAGTACCTGTTGTTTAGGTCGTAACTGGAAAGGACATTTTAAGTGTATTACTGATACTAAATAATTTTATTTCTTTTATATGCTTAATATTTCAAGACAGTTTAAGTTTGCACATAAGTGTCAGAACATACTGACTAAAATTTTGGTGCTTAGTACCCTAAGCATAGCAATTTTACATGCTTCTCTAGTTTTCTGTATTGTGGCCTTTTATATTTTCCTTTTGTCTGTGGCTTAACAAGATAAAACTAGCATTTGGAAAAATTATATAAATGCAAGTACTATTATTTTAAATTCAATTTTTATACATATTTTAACCTTCTCTTGTCAATATGCCAGTATCAGTACTGGTTTAAAACCTTTTAAAATAAAAATTAAGGCAAAATCTTTTTGTGTCTTTGTACAGGAAACTCTAAATACAATGAAATGGGAGGAAAGAAAAATTCAATAATAAAGACAAATAAGGTTTGTTGAAATAAAGAAAAAATATTTTTCTTAGATAATAACAATTTATGGTTGTTTGGTACACAACTCTGGTCCCTCGGGTACATCAAAATATTTAACTATGTCCTACCTATTATGGAAGTGGTTTTATTTGCTGTTTCACCAAAATCTCATCTTACTTTTCTAGCCTCGAGGATCAAATCCATGTACGAATCAGCGCTTCAGGAGTTTTTTCTCCGATGTCTTTTCTCCCAGTCACACTGGAGAGTCTTCTCTTGCCTATACGGCTTACTGGTTAGTACTTTTTACTTTTAATTTATGCTATTTTTATATTTGATGTTTTGTTTATTGCAGTTAACTTTTGGTAGAAATTTAAACTTGGCTCAACAACATTATGAAAGCCCATGTTGTTTTTTGTTTTTGTTTCTTTTGGCAAATAAAGAGAGCCTTATTTTGTGACCGTCTATTATTCAGTGACTGTTAGTGGGCTTCCTTTTCCTTAATAATAAATTAAGTTGTACACAAGGTTTGTATCCGATAGAGAAGTAGGCTAGTTGTTAAGTTGTTAAATTATGGGGGTACCCTTTAAGAGTAGACCCAGTCATTTTTTAATCCATTGTGACTGTATGATAGATGCTGTGTAGATATTTGTGGAATTTGAAGGTTAAGTTGAGGTTTAAAAATAATGGAGCTGGTTGAATAAACAAGACAGATTAAGATTGTGATTTAACTTTAAAGATTGGCAAGGTACCAAAAGAAAACAATTACAGTTGAGTAGCCTTTTAAAAAACTGAACTCTGCCTAGTTTGGGTTTTAAAAATAACCATGCCTCCTTTATTTTCTTCCTTTGTTTTATGTGTAGTTTTAGATCGCAAACTATTGCATCTAGAATTTTCAGCTTGAACTGCTGTTTGCAGCTTTGGTTCATGGGAAAGAAATAGTATTACTTCTTTTTTTCAATACTAATAATATTAGTCTGAATTGACTTTTTAAAAGTGGTCACAAGTCAGATTAGTTCCATTTTTATTTGTAATATAAAAATTTAAGTTACTTTAGGAATGGGTCCATTTTGAAAAGTGTTTAGATAGAAAAAGTTTCTTTTTTTTTAATGTGACTTATAATGCTGGGTATTAAAATTTGTTATTCATGATATAACCCAGTTGTTATTCTGAACTTAAAATTTTGGAATTCTGATGAGGATCTAAAATTTATCTTTTAGTACAGAATTTATAGAAATCAATGAAGTCAGTGCTTTGATTAGGCAGAAGAGACAGGAACTGGAATTGTCATGGTTTCCTGATACATTACCTGGAATTGGAAGGTAAAAAAATTGTTTACTAAAATGTTTAAATGCTAATGTGTGCATAAGATAGTAATATCTTATATGCAGAGATATTCAACAGTTATATTTCTAAGAAAGTTTGTTTAATTAAATCTTGGTGTTTCAGATGCCTAATGAAAGGTCTCTATTTAAGGAACCCCTTGAAAAATAAAGAATATTGTATTTGTTTGTTTAATAATGTAAATATTTGATTTCCTTAACAGCGAGAACACCTAAACAACAAGGTTCATTATTAGTAATAGCATTCTGTTATCTTTTCCTCCATTCCAGTCTTCCATGTGTGCTGTTAGCTGAAGCATTGCTTTTGTTACGACACTTCCATCTCCAAACTGTTATTCTAAACAACTGCTTGATCAAGTCCCTACTTTGCCCTGGCATTCATGACTCTCTATATAGCCCAGCCTTTTCTCTTTTAGTGTAAGCCCTGAAAATATTAGCACATTGCTTGCTAGGTACATGATATGTACTTAAGTCAAGCTCCTACGTAAAGATTAAGTTCCTTGCCAGAGTTTTGTATTCACTCCTATAACTTTTATATATCACTGTAATGGAGTTCTGCATAGGGCCTTCATTCTCTAGGAGTAACAGTGGAATATAAATAAGTAAAATTAGACAAAGTCCAGATATGTAAAATATGAAATTTTCCCTTAGAGCTGTATATTTTTTATGTGCAAGATGCACATTGTTTTTCAAATTTCTTTCATCCTCCAGAATCTCACCTTAGACTGGATGAAATAGTCTTTTGTTAGGAGACCTGACTGAACAAATATGAGTCAGAGTAGGAACAAGCTGAGAGGACTTGGTATGACTGCAGTAACTGGGGTCTTGCAGGTCCAGAGGGATCCTGGGAACTTTGAAGAACCATCATCCTCAGATTGAGGAATTTTAGCATATACCATAGCAATAGAAATCAGTTGTGGTTCTTTTTTCCTTTTTAAAAATGTATTTTGATATTTTTGGCCTTGATATATGCCATAAAAACATAAATCTAACAAAAAAATTCAAAATTCAAGTGATGTAGCTTTCCTTCAGTTTTTTTACATTTTTGTTTATTTATGGACTGATTCCCCTTTGATCTTGCTAATTTCTTTAAAACCTGATCCGATTAACTGAGCTCAATTATCTTTTTGGTTGCCTGGACATAGGATGGGGACTGCTATGGATGCTGGAAATGTTCTATTTCTTGTTTGGGGTAGTGGTTATACAGGTATATTTATACATTGGCCAAAAATCATCACACTATGCACTTAAAATCTGTACATTTCATTTGTGTATTTTATTTATCTACATTTTATTATCCAAGTTGGTTATTTTTAAAGTAGTGAAAAAAAGTTAAAATTCTTGACAAAATAATTGCATTAACTTATTTAAATGAGAATCAACTACTATATATTAAATTGCCCTTGATAACACTTTGCTATTAATTTATTGAAAAAGCATGCTTTTAGAAGGTTTTTTATATTTTTATTTTTTGTAGCCAGTTGGTAGCCATCTTGGTTTCTATGAGTAACCTTGAATTTACATTTTTAGTTGTTTGGCAAAAAATAATTTAAGCACCTATATTTTAATATTTCTAGCTTATTTGGAAAATTAATACTTTTAAATTGCGGGTTTTATTATTTAAACAAAAATGTCTTTATTTTGTTTTAAATTTTCAGAATTAGTTTTATACCCTGCAATATTGAAATAGAAGTCCTTCCTCTCATCTCTTCTGTGTTGCCAAGAACTATTCTTCCAACAAGTACCATATCTTTAGAAAATTTTGGTAAAGTTTTTGAATTTCTTTCTAGTTAAAAAAAAATTACTAAGCCTCTTTCAGTCTCACGAAAAGTATAAGTTTTGATGACTTAGAAATGCTGTAAAATAAGGTATGGATAATGAGTCCTAGATATTTCTATAAATATTTGTACAGTGACTTGACTTTAAAATTGTTGCAACTAGAAAGTCCTTTTACTTTAAGAAATTACAACTTCGTGTCTTTGAGGAACTGATTAGAAGTTTCCTTTCTGTTTAGAGGTTCAGGGTTCAAACCACTGGTTTTTAGAAGTAATACCTCCTATGAATTGTGAACAAATAGTTCGAGTCTTTACTATTTGTGGATAGCTGTTGTGTCCTGCTTTTGCCTAGGTAATAGTGGTTCATAAAGCAAATGGCAATTAACAGACCAAAAATTTTCTTTTGTTTTTTTCACTATAAAATTGCCCACATGGATTCAAATCTTGGGATAACTCATTTCAGTAGCTTTCAAAAACTGGTATTACTCTGATGTTAGTAGCTATGCATTTATTAATAATTTGATTCACAAGTATATTTTGTTTTACTCTGTTATAGATGTCTATTTTATTCATATTTTAAAATAAAATATAGCTTATTCTGTCAATTCTTATCACTTGATGAAACATATACTTACTTTTTCCTTTTTGTATACTATTAGGTACTTCTTGCAAAGGCTATGCATTAGCACATACTCAAGAAGGGGAAGAGAAGAAGCAAACTTCTGGTACCTCAAACACCAGAGGATCAAGACGAAAACCTGCAGCAGCAACACCTACAAGAAGATCTACACGTAACACAAGAGCTGAACCAGTCAGTCAGTCTCAGAGATCCCCAGTATCAAATATTTCTGGGTGTGATGCCCCAGATAACAATAATCCATCTGTAAGTGTTTCCTCCTCAGGTGAGTCAGAGAAGAAAACAAGGCAGGCTCCAAAACGGAAGTCTGTAAGAAGAGGAAGAAAACTACCCTTATTGAAAAAGAAACTTCGAAGCTCTGTGCCTACCCCTGAAAAATCATCTTCCAGTGATTCAGTTGATGAAGAAGTAGCAGAACCTGACATACCACCTGAGTTAGAGAAAGAACACCAATCAGATGTAGAAAGTATTAACACTGTGCAGATAAATGTAGAAAATGAGTCTGCTAATGGCTTAAGAAGTTGCAGTGAGCCATTAAAAGAGAGTGAAGAATGTGCTGAGACCCATGATACAGAGGAAAGAGTAGAAACTTTACATTCTGAGTCTGGTACCCAAGATCCTCCTGTGTTATTTGGAGGGGGGGAGGAAATTCAAGAAGTTGAGAATACAGGTATAGAAGTTAATGTTTTATGTCTGGAAAGTGAGATTTCTGCAAGTACTTCCGAAAAAGGAAGTGATCCATTGGAAAATCAAGACCCAATAGCTGAACCTTCAGAATCAGAAATAAAAGCAGATACATGTATAGATCATGCTCCAAATGATTCTCTTACATGTTCAGGATCTGAAATTGAAGTGTACCAACCCGCATCAAGCTTAGGTGAGTTACCTGAGAATGTGGAATCAATAGTTAATGAAGAAAAAGTTATGGAGAGTTCTATAGTAAATATTATTGATCGTAGAGATTCTACAGTAAAAACAGAACAGCTTATTGACAGTCCCAAATTAGAATCTTCTGAGGGTGGAGTTATACAAGCAGTGGACAGAAAATCTATTGAGAGTTTAGAGGTTCATTTGCTTGGGCATGTTGAAAATGAAGATGCAGAAATAATTGCAACATGTGATACTTCAGGGAATGAAACTCTCAATAGTATTCAAGACTCTGAAAATAGTTTATTAAAAAAAAATCTTAACACCAAATTGGACAAATCTTTAGAAGAAAAGACTGAATCTTTGGTTGAACATCCCAGATCTACAGAATTGCCTAAAACACACGTTGCACTGATTCAGAAGCATTTTAGTGAGGATAATAACGAAATGATACCTATGGAATGTGATTCATTTTGCAGTGACCAAAATGAATCCGAAATCGAACCATCTGTAAATGCTGATGCTAAACAAGTAAATGAAAATTCTGTGGAGCACAGTTCCCAAAAGAATATGTCATCTTCTGATCCTGCAAATGAAAAGGTTGAAACTGTATCTCAACCATCTGCAAACCCAGTAGATGTGACAGATAAAGCCAAAAAGCCTCGTACGAGAAGATCTAGATTTCACTCTCCATCTACAACTTGGTCTCCCAACAAAGACACTGCCCGGGAAAAGAAGCGGTCTCAGTCTCCGTCTCCCAAAAGAGAAACTGGAAAAGATAGCAGGAAGTCTCGATCACCATCTCCTAAGAAAGAATCTGTTAGAGGACGGAGAAAATCTCGTTCTCAGTCCCCCAAAAAGGATAGTGCAAGAGAAAGGAGGAGATCTCAGTCTCGGTCTCCAAAAAGAGATAGTGCTAAGGAAGGCAAAAGATCTGAGTCACTCTCCCCAAAAAGAGAGAACAGAAGATCTCAGTCCAGAGTGAAAGATTCCTCCCCAAGAGAAAAATCCAGGTCCCGGAGCAGAGAAAAAGAGAGTGATAGAGATGGGTCGAGAAGAGACCGAGATAGAGAAAGGAGAATGAGAAGGTGGTCTCGATCCAGATCACGGTCAAGGTCACCATCAAGATCTAGAACAAAATGTAAGGGTTCATCATTTGGTAGAAATGACAGGAACAGTTACTCTCCTCGATGGAAAGAAAGATGGGCAAACGATGGTTGGAGATGTCCACGAGGGAATGATCGATACAGAAAGAGTGACTCAGAGAAACAGAATGAAAATACGAGAAAAGAAAAAAATGACATCAGTCCAGATGCTGATGATTCAAATTCTTCTGACAAACATAGAAATGACTGTCCCACTTGGGTAACAGAAAAAATAAATTCTGGGCCTGATCCGAGGACCAGAAATCCAGAAAAGTTAAAAGATTCTCATTGGGAAGAAAATAGAAATGAGAATTCAGGGAATTCTTGGAATAAAAACTTTAGTTCAGCTTGGATGTCTAACCGTGGTAGAGGTAACCGTGGTAGAGGTAACCATAGAGGTGGTTTTGCCTATACAGATCAAAATGAAAACAGGTGGCAAAACCGAAAACCCCTCTCAGGGAATTCAAATAGTTCAGGGAATGAGACTTTCAAATTTGTGGAGCAGCAACCCTATAAACGGAAAAGTGAGCAAGAGTTCTCCTTTGATACACCAGCCGATAGGTCGGGGTGGACATCTGCATCGAGTTGGGCTGTGAGAAAGACTCTGCCAGCAGATGTACAGAACTATTACTCGAGACGAGGGAGGAGTTCTTCAGGCCCACAGTCTGGATGGATGAGACAAGACGAGGAAACAGCTGAACAGGGTAACATGTTTATTTATCAACACTTTTATTTGAAGAAAGAGATTATAAATTTAACACCTAATTTGTATGAATTGAAGTGATCTCTGTTTATAGTTTTATGCTAAATTGAACCTCACTTTATATTATGTAATAAACACTTCAGTATCTATTTTTTCACCCCATGCCTGCCCCCAACCTTGCCAAAGACCTAAATATTTTATGTATAATTTGCTACAGTAGAAGGATTTGAAGTAATTCTATGCAGGATTTAAATTCTATTTCATTTATATTGGATGTGTGCACTTGAATTTTTTTGATTGTTGTTTAATAAGTCGCTCAGCTAAAAAAGATGTATCCTTCCTTGACTTTTCTTAAGGACATTGACTTGACTTTTTGTAAGAAAAGAGCTGTTGAAGATTTTAAAAAGTGATTAACCTTCTAAGTTAGTAATTAAAATTTATGATTATTTAACTAGTAAGTTTCTTGAGCTGCTGATTCTTTGCTTGTGCTGCCCAGTGTTATGATGTGAAGTCATTCTTAAAGATAATTTTAGTTGAATGTTTATTTCAGTTAGAAAGTCATCCCACATTATTTGGGAATGACAGAATTAAACTGAATAATTGGATAGGTTTAGGTTAATTGGTATTTAGTTTTACAGTAACCAGTGGCTCTTTGTTTCTCTAAGGAAATTTGTAACATGATTTTTTTCATAAGTCTTTTTCTTTTGATAGAGTCTAACCTGAAAGACCAAACAAACCAACAAGGTGATGGTTCTCAGCTACCTATAAACATGATGCAGCCACAGATGAATGCAATGCAGCAGCACATGAGTGCACACCAGCCTGTGAACATGTTTCCATATCCAGTGGGTGTTCCTGCTCCTTTGATGAACATCCAGCGCAGTCCGTTCAGCATTCATCCTCAGCTGCCCTTGCATCTGCACACGGGAGTACCTCTCGTGCAGGTGGCGGCTCCTAGCGGTGTATCTCAGGGACTGCCGCCACCCCCGCCCCCTCCCCCGCCATCCCAGCAAGTCAGCTACATGGCTGCACAGCCGGATGGAAAGCAGGTGCAGGTATGTTTTCAGCCACTCAAGTGTAGTTGACGTTCGCCATTGTAAACTTCTAGCTATTGGGGATGGATGTTCAAGGAAGGGCTTCTTGCTGGATATCCATATACAGTGGCTTATTTGATTAGACTTACGGTAAATCTTTATAACCCCTCTTTCACTGTCCTTTCCCAACCTCCCAGTCCCAAATAAGAAAATGAATTGAATACATGTTATCAAATCTAAGCTACATGTTTGCTGGTGCTGATATCCAAACAAGTTTTTTGGTTAGTTTAAGAAAACCAAATTATGAGGCAAACTAGAGTCATGTGATGGACACTTGAAAAAATGTCCCTATTTTATTGGACTTTAGGGGGTGGGAACTTGCTGTGATTGGGTACTGTGATAAAGCTTGTGTTGCCTTGCTCAGACTGACACCAGATAAAGTTGTTCATTGTGCATTACCGTATGTGTTTCATTTTCAGGAATTTGTCGTGCTAAAAAGAAAGAAGTGCCTCTTGGGCATATAGTAAATTTGAATAAAAACTTGTAATGGTTGTGTTGCTTTATTGTTTCATGTCTATATCTCAGAAATTCTATAGGTTCCTGGCAGCAGGATATAGTTGGAAAGAGCCAGAAAGTGGGAATTTGGGATCTTATGTCTTTTTCTGCTGTCAACTCACAGCAAGCCATTTGACTTCACTGTCTTATTTTCCTCTATCTTTAAAGTGGGGTACCTACCTTAAAGATACTTACAGGAAAGATACTGTTATTAATGCTGCTTTTCTCCTTTTTGTTGGTTTTGGTGTTACTGTCAGAACATTACAATACATATATATTTTAAAAGTCATCATGACGTGATGGGATTCTATTTAAGAATGTTACTCATTTTTCTTCAGTCCTTTAGATAAAAATTACCACACATTTCTCCTAAGTACTTAAGCATTAAATTGCCTTGATTTTTTTCTTTTTTTAATGTCTAATAGGTAACTAAATGTCTTTTATTTTGTACAAATAATTGATTAACTGATGATACCTCTTTAAAACAGGGTATTCCTAGTGCTTCTCATGTAAGTAGTAACATGAGTACACCAGTCTTGCCTGCTCCGACAGCAGCCCCAGGAAATATGGGAACAGTTCAGGGACCAAGTTCTGGTAATACTGCGTCATCAAGTCACAGCAAAGCTTCTAATGCTGCTGTAAAATTGGCAGAAAGCAAAGTAAGTGTTACAGTGGAAGCCAGCGCAGATAGCTCGAAGACAGACAAGGCAAGTTCAAAGTTGAGAGCAATCTACATAATTCTGCATATGATTATGATAAAAAAAAAAATAACAGTTTTCTGTTGTATAAGTGGTAAAGGGAATTTATTGTTGATAGTCTTAAATTCCAATTTAAAGAATTCTCTCTACATACGTTGGTGCCCATTGAATTATTGGCTGTATTTCTTGTTTATTTTTAGAAATGTTTGATTTGTGTTAGTAAATAACTATTTTGTATTTATGATGCTAATATTGGAACAGTTTCTTGTAAATGTGCAGTGTTTTCAATTTTATATTTTTAAATAATTTTTTTGAAAGTTTGTGATTTGGCAAATAATAATTACACATTTTCCTCTTACTAGAAACTGCAAATTCAAGAAAAAGCAGCACAGGAGGTAAAATTGGCCATTAAGCCGTTTTATCAAAATAAAGATATCACCAAGGAAGAATATAAAGAGATTGTACGGAAAGCGGTAGACAAAGTAAGTTGCGGCTTTGGTGGGGTTACGGGCGTGTGACGTTGAACATTCCTGTTTTAATAAAGACATGCTTCATTAAATCTAACTAAAATAGCAAGAGGTAGCTTCTACTAATCAGCTTTTTTACCTTTTGAGAAAATGAAACATATACCTTATAGGCGATACAAAACATGTAACAATGTCTGATTATGTCTCTGGGGTATTTGTTTTTCAAAGAACTTTCCCTTTTTTTTTCCTTCTTACATCATTTGCATTTTATTTATTTATTTTTTTTATTAGTTGGAGGCTAATTACTTCACAACATTTCAGTGGGTTTTGTCATACATTGACATGAATCAGCCATAGATTTACACGTATTCCCCATCCCGATCCCCCCTCCCACCTCCCTCTCCACCTCAGAACACCTGTATTTCCTCCTTTCCCCTTCTCTTCCCAATCCAATTCTGCGAATCTTTGTAGGTGTCTGGGCTACGGAGAACTTTCCCTTTAATCCCTTTAAGTATGAAAAAATATTCCGTCTTCTTTTTATAGGTATGTCATAGTAAGAGTGGAGAAGTAAATTCTACTAAAGTGGCAAATCTGGTTAAAGCCTATGTAGACAAATACAAATATTCACGGAAGGGAAGCCAAAAGAAAACCCTGGAAGAACCTATGTCTGCTGATAAAAACATGTGCTGAAAGGGGAGCACTAGAACGGACACTGACGAGATATCTGCAAAGTGCAATTTCAACATGTACCTTTAACTGAAAATCATACATAACTGTGATTGAAATTTGGTTTTGATAAAATTATCTTTTTTAATGTAGGATATAATGTTTTGTTCTAAATAAATATAGTTCAGCACCGCAGTATCTATATCTTTTCCTCCTCTCCATCCCCCCCCCCCCAATAAAATTCAAGGGAAAGTAAAGGGTTTAAAGGAATATGCATTTTTACTAGGACTGGGTTATACTGTGGATACTGAAAGATGTACAGGTTTTTGATTTGAACAGTGGAGTGCATAAATTAGAAACTTCAGAGTGCACTGGTTTTGGAAGAGATATATATAATACATTTATTCTGTCAGGCTAGAAATAAAAAATGGTCTTATGATTTTTCTCTCTAATTATAGAAAGATAAATAATGTATTACCATGAAGAATATTTCTAATAACAGAACATACCAATTGCGGGGTTCTTAATGTGTATTTTTAAAGCACACATCTGAATAAATTGCTTAGGTAGAAGATATGATCACGAGTAAAATTCAGTGTTCAGAACTTTAGAACACTGTTCACCTATTGTATCACCAAATAAAAGTTATGCTGCTTGTTTTTCTTTTGTGCCTTCTTTTCCCCAATTGAGATGAAGCAGTTTGATTTGCTACATTTACAACTTTGGCAGTCTCAGCTCTGTTGAATTTAGAAGACCTGTTTGGAAAAAGTGTTGACCTTGTAAAAATTACGTTCTTCCTTAATATCTTCTGCTCATCAGAAATGGTATACTGCTTGTGCCAACTGGAGAATTGCTTTTAAGTCGTGACCCTCCCTTCCTTGGGTCTAAGGCAAAATAAAATCATGATATCTGCTTCAGGGGCTTTCACGTTGTTGATCATCTGTTAATCACTAATGAAAATTCTTCTTACACTTGGGAAATCTCCAAATGCTTTACAGTGAATAAAGTGTTAATTTGGTAACCATTTTACAAAATTCTAGACATTAAAACCTGTGTTTTGGAAAAAGGAGAGGAATTAAATAATGGAGTCTTAGGCTTTCAGGGGCTAGAGATTGAGTTTTTTTGTTTTTTTTTTTTTAGTACTAGAATATATTAATTTTTATTAAAAGTAAGTTTAAAATGTTCTAGCCTTATTATTTTATTTGGCATCTTGGAAGAAAAAATGGGTTAACTCCATGATAAACTTTCATTCCAGTAACAATTTTCAATAGATACCAAGTAACTGGAAAGCATTTCAGATCAGATGTTAATGGCGCAAAGATAGATATATGCCTCAGTGAGACAGGCTGACCATTATGCTAGGTAAATAGTGAAAGCGATACTCCAGTACTGTGCTTTTCTGAAGTAAAGATTATCTGTTTCTCAGTTTATGTGTGTAATACTTTCCTGGTGCTAGCTTCGATAGGCGAATTTTAAAATGTTGGCCCCAGTAATGATTGTACTACTTCATAATCTTTATTTGATTATGAGTATAATCCCAAAAAGTGTTAGAAATACTTCCAAGCAGTTTCTGATCTTTATTCTGCATTTCTGGGCGTTTGTAATATGGTGTTCTACTGATTTATATATATTTTTTAATTAAAAGTTTATGTTAAGATTATGATGGGGCAAGAGTTTTGGAAGTATATTTCTTCTAATAAAGTATTAAGACAGTGTTTCAATTGTCAACACACACCTCCTCATTTGTTTTGGTTTTGGACTCTAAAGTTTTAGAACTTTTTGTTTCTAAAAAACAGTTCTGTGAACTTTCGATTTTGAATTAAAGCTAGTTCACACTTAGAATATTTTGTAGCAAATTGCCTAAGTTGACTAATCACACAACATATTTTTCCTACATCTTCTTTCAGTGAGATTTGGGAGTTGGATGACAGTTTAAAATTTGCTTTATACCATTTAGCTTGTGCAAACATGTTTAAAAGTTTTGAAAAAAATAAATGATGTGGTCAAGAGTTAAAGTCTCATATCTTTGGTAGCAGTACCATGAGTTAATTGAATTCTTAATACACAATTTTTGAAAAACAGATATGTACTCTGTATCTGATTGGGGGTACTGGTTAGACTGCACTTGAAATAAGAATATTACTGGACTAGAATCAACTCTGAAATATTTAAGAATGTATTAGAAAGTGCATGCTTTATGTTAAAAAGAATACATTGCTTTTTAACATTCCCCATTCTTTTATCAGAAATTTACATTAAGTTGCATGTGTACAAACTTAAAAACATTTTGTGGGGTTGCAGATTTCTCGTTATATATGAAGATTCAGTATTAACTTGATCTTTGAAACCATGGTCCCTCTAACTTACTAGTCACATTGACTGATGTTTTAGGCGATAGTGATGCCTAGAATTTTGAGACTAAAATTAGTTACTTGTTATTTTAACATTCCAAAAATTTGGATTGTTTTCCCCTCTGGTAATGACAGTTTTTCCATTATCTTCCTTTAAATGGCCACAGTATGTACTGCCTAAATGTTCCATCCAAAAGATGTAGCTTCAGAAGCACAGTGGTTGCTCCATGGTCCATGAGACATTGTTTGTAGTATGAGGATGGAGTGCTGTCTACTGAAACAATACTCTTTAAACAGATATGTAGTATGTAATATTTTCTAATAAATTCTTTTGATAAACACAGTAGTGTCTTTAATGTTTTATTAAGATTCCTGGGAAATGATGACTTACACTTCATTTTAACTTTTCAGATGGGTTGCAGTATTTCTTGGATTTGCACCAAAGTAGCTGGACTAGCATCATAGTTCCATAAATGTCCAGGTTGTAAAGAAAGCTTGAAGTTAGCTATAAGCATGTATTATAATAGCATTTTTTGTAATTATATAATCATTGTAGGAAATTAGAAATGCTTTTACTAAATTAAAAAGCAATCTGAAGAGGGGAAAAGTAAGAAAAATAGCCCCTAATCCTACCATTTAAAGGTAACAACTATTAACACTGATCAAATTGCACATAACTGTTGTAACATCCTTTTCACTTGATGTATTGAGAATTTTCCATTTTAATAAAAATTATTGTGCAGCATGGTTCTTAATATCCATATAGTATCACTTACACAGATACACCATTACTGGAACCAGTCCTCCAATATTGGGTACTAAGCTGTTTTTACTAAATAATGAAATTAGTAAGATATAAGTTACACTAATATAAATGATGTAAGCCTCCTTATACACAGGTAATGCCCATTTCAGATTATTTTCTGTGGACTGATTCCTAGAAGAGTGTTTATTTCCCTGTAAAAAATTTTAAGATGTAATTGTATACACAAAGTATAATTTCTTAAGTTACATTTAGTTTAAAATCCATTGTTTTCCTAAGTTGATTGTTCTCTACAGAAAGAATCATCAGAAAGTTATTTTTCCCAGATTCTCCAGAGCATTTATAAGAACACTTTCTAAGGCTCTAGGAAAATAGGTTTCACAAATCTTTTCCCCTAGCACATGCATAATAGTCTGTAAACTGTTCTGTATTTTTATACCCCTTAATAAATTAAAGACATATTCTGATGTCTATATTCTAGTTTATAAGGGCTATGTTGTGTTCCTCTGTTGATGGACATCTTAAGTTACATTTTGGAGTTTTATTAAAAGCAGTGTTTTAATGAACACTGACTTTATCTCTGAATCTGTTTGTGTTACAAGGTTACTTTGAATCTCAGGATACACATTTTTAATTTGGATAGATGATGCCATGTTGCTCTCTGAGAAGAGTGTACTAATTTATAGTCCCTCACTGAGCTTCTAGTTTACTTTTAGTTCCTACTTTGATACTGTGATAGCATGTAAGATTGCTCGTTTTCAGGGTCTTAATGAACATATTCATTAAACTGTGCACACCTATTATGTGCCAGGAATTACTGGATTCTTCACATATTACCAGGTTTAATCATACCACAGTTTTCTAAAGGATTAGTACAATAGCATATTAAACTTGTGCTGTGACAGGCACCTTGTCAGACATTTGTGTTACTGTGCCTATCAAACTAATAATTTTTTTATACTGATGAGAAAATTGAGATGCATAAAGAATTGTCACTGAGTTACACAGATACTTAGAGCCAGGTTCAGACCTAGAATTGATAGACCCCAAAGTCAGTGCTTGACTAAGGGTGTTTTGTTGAACTCAAGAAAGATGTAAACCAACATATCATGTGGGAGTAAATGGCTGAAATAAGTACAGCGGGAGCACAGACGGGACAACTGATTTTAAGGGGAGACAGTGTGAGCAAGTGTGATTAAAAGAGTGATTGCCTTTAAAATCAGGAAAGTGGTCACTGATGCAGGAGAGGGAGGAGGTTGTGACTGAGATAGGACTAAGCCCTTGGAAGGAGGGGGACTACCAAGGTCTACTTGATTTGGGCGGTAGTCACATAATGCTTTATTCTTTAAGAGCTTAGTTGTATGTGGTGTTATATTTCACAGTAAAAAGAATTTTTTTGAAGGCCAGCAATTTAAAGCCAATGTTTAGATTTTTGATAGATCCACCTTTTTTTTTTTTTTTTAATCACTTTAGTTCTTTCAGTCGAGTTTCAGTGGGGAAAAGAAATCCATGAAATTTAGGGAGAAGAATATCCCCACTGAAAGTGTAATTATGCATCACAAAGTGTGCTTCTGTTTGGAGCCAGAAATAAGAAATGTGCAAGAGTGAACTTACTGTGTGCAACACTTAAACTGTGCTTTCCATGTTAGACGGTGGCAGCTTTCAGCTCCGTTTTCACTATTTTAACAAACCATGCCAATTTATAAAGCACAACTCAGAAAGTTGCCTGTTCCCAGGCAACAGCTCTGCAAGGGTGAATTTGTTTAAAGGGTCAACCTGAAAATCAGGCTAGTGTTATCTTTCACAGTCTAGCTGTAAACAGCATAATATACTAATTCAAGTCAATGAATCCTAAGAAGCGAAGGCTAAAAGGTTTCCTCATGAGTTTAGGGAAGCTGTATTCTATAGTCCAGGGATCCTGGAACTTTCTCAACCAAATGTGGTTCAGCCCATGTGCTTTTATTCCAGGCTCCACCTCTGTGGAGCCGTTAGGTCCCCTACTTGGTGGCCAAACCCCTTCTCTGCGTAGCAACATCTAATTCACTTTGCTCCTCCCCAGAATTCAACACTTTTCCCCCCATGAGTTTTGTTTGTGTGAAAGGCATTTATAGCTTTGATCTCTTAATAGTTTAAGCCCAGCACTTGTTAATCTTTAAACTCTCTCTTCCTTAGTACTTTACAGGCCCTAAAGTCTCTAACCAAGACATTAATCCCCACACATGGTCCTTCCCATTTTGCTTTCCTGCTCAGTCCAGTGAAGCCTGTCAGATGACTGAACTCCCCACTTTCTTCTGGCCTTGGCCTTACCTTTCCTCCTTTATTACAGTTTGGTCAAAATGATCCACGTGGTTCATCCTGTAGCTGCCCTCCTGCTTCTTCATAGCTTGCTTTGCTGTTTAATGCTTTAGTCACAGTGATTAAGATCAGGACAAGAAGTCACTTATCCAAAACATTGTTATTTTAAAAATCATTTTATTGTCATTTTATGGTTAAAAAAAACATACATGGCATGACTATAAAGTAATGAGACGAGTTTTCATGTGTGGCTTGTATTGCCGAGTCTCATTAATATATAGTCACATCCTGTCTCGAGCCTGGAAGAAAAATATGCCTTGGCTATTATGAGTATCACTTCTGTTACTTAAAATTTATTGAGTGCCGACAGAGCACTAGGCACATATATAACACAGAATTTACAGTCTCTATGTTGTAGACTATAGTATTTACATAGATTTCTCAAAGATAACATTAAAGCATGTATTTACAGAACTTCAGACAAAAATAACAATACTGGAAATCAGCAAGTTTCTGTCTAGCAAGGAGCACCTTTTCATGAATGAGAGGGTTATGCAGAACTTATTGTGCAAGAGCACTTTAATTCCATTACCCAGCAAGTCCACGTTATTTCATTATATAACTCTATAAAGCTGTAAGACGAAAACCTAAGTGGGAAGCCATAACTGGTTTCATCAGGTCATTTAGCAAATTCTCTGCTGAGACCAATGCT